>NC_138578.1:76044167-76644167 GCF_964289735.1 Phaethon aethereus | reverse complement strand
GACACCATTGTCTGTGATGCATAATCTGATTTAGCCTAATCCAGCCCTAATGGGAACTCCCACCTAGGAGCTGGGGGAACAGGAGATTTCCAATAGGTCACGGTGGTCTGTTTTGTTTTCATTGTTTGCTACTTAAAAAAAAAGATGCCTAACCTGAGCTCCCCTTAGAGTGGATGGAGGAAGGCACCTCCACAAGGTGGTGAACTGATCTCCCATATAAAACAGGTCTGAGAACTTAACCCAGTGACTCCTTGTGTTTTTGTGTGTGCATGTTTGTGTGCTATTCTTTTGAACCACAGAAGAAAACACTATGAAAATCTGAACTAAAGGATCTTTGCAAAGACCGTCCAATCCCCATGGAAGACCCTTTCAGAAGGACACTGAGGTTTATGCCAGACTTGAAACCCTGAAATTATTCCTAAAAATCCAGCGCATACTGCAAAACCTTGCTGAATTGGGACCTTCCAGACTATAGAGACGATGCATTTCTTTCCAGTCTTAATTGTTTGCCTAGATCCTATTCTGACTCTCTCTTTGTTTTGTCCTTGATAGAATAAAGAAATCCCTAAAGAAATCCCTTTTATCTCCTTCCTCTGCAAATAATTTTGGCCAAAGAAATGTTTCCTTTCTAAATGAAAATAAGATAACATTTAGAACTGTTTAGTATACCATGCTGATTCTGAGAAAAATACCAATAAAGAAACTTGTGCAGCTCAAACCCCTGGATAACAATGATGATCTTTATCACCAGGCTACTAACTGTTGTAGTGCTAAATAAATAAGTGAACACGCATTTCATTAAAATTAATTTCAGAAGCAAAAGTGAATTTTCGCTCTGTGGAAATAAACTATTTTTATTAGGTGCAATGTTTATGTGCCCAAATGCTAATAATTTGTTCTCTGCTTTTATTCATTCCTCTCATTAATCAGTCAAAGTTTCCTTATCGGTCATGACATCTGTGTGTCTCTCAGAGATAGTCGCACACTCTGAGGATGGTCCCAGATGAGGCTGAGACAGAAGATCGATAGAGGAATTGAGTAAAATACCACTTTTTCTTCTGAGAGTGTCTTCCCTGGGAGAGAGCAAGAGAGGAAGCTTCTTCCCTGAGAGCATCTCAGATTTGTAGCTGTCTGCTCCCAATGCCAGGGCTTTGATCTAGCAAAACCTGTAAGTATCCGCTTACCTCTGGATACACGATGAAGTGCTATGAGCTTTGCAGGGTCTCGAGCACCTACTTAAAACACGGCTTGTGCTTGGCTGGACTGGAATCCAAGGTCTGGATCCAACCTGACACACTTGGGAACTGGAAATAGGTCTCCCTGTATAGTCAAAGAAGGGAAGAAAGTGCTTCTCCAAAAGCTTTAGTGGATAATCCAGCCTGTCACCTGAGTTAGGCGTATTGCAGAGGAGCCTGATTTTTTATACTTGCTCCTGTTTTGTGGATTGTTGGCTAGTCGAACCAGTGCCAAGAAGAGATACCTGAAAATACTTACCCATAAGTACTTAACCTGCAGCAAAGGTGCGGGGGATAGGACTGTCCTGCTACCGAAGGCAGGATGGTGGCAACCTGCAAGATGATCACCTTCCCACTGCCGTGCCCATTCCCGCCCCAGCATCCCCTCTCCCCTTCCCACGGCTCAAGCATGGCTCCCCTGGGAACGCACCACCCCTGCAGTCAGGCACCTACAGGGAAGGGCTGGCAGCGGGGAAGAGAGGTCACCAACTCCATCCCTAAGGCTGCTGTCGCTCCCACCCGTCACTCGGCCAGGGAGGGAGAGGAGCGCGGTCCATGGGCCCTGTGGTCCCCGTGAAAGGGATGCAGAAGGGGGCATGGAGCCACTGCGACCCTGGGAGATGACTGCCTGCTCCCGGTGGGTTCAGTGATCTCCCCAGCCTCTACCCCCCCAACTCCCCTTACCCGCTGCTCAGTTTGGTTCAAAGTAGAAGAGGAGGAAGGTATTCGGGGTCCTCACTTCTCTCCAGGAGCCCCTCTGTTTGGCTCCATGTCCTTTCGCTTGACACTTAGCAGAAAGTGATAACAACAACAAAACAAACTTTCAGCAGTTCCAATTAAAAGAAAAAAGAGTGCAGTGTTTCCCCTCAGAAGCACGGAGAGCTGAAGTGTCAGCCAGCTATCAGCGATAGCTGGAAAACACTGCGTTTGGTGCCAGCAAAGCTGATGAGGTTCTTTTATTTTAATGGCTGTGTTCTGAAAGAGCTAGTTGTTAGGTACATTGTACACCATGGGAATGAGGTGTGGGGTATTTTCGGTCCTGGCATTCTGCATTTTTTTTTTTTTTACATATTCTGGTAATCTCCAAGGGGGAAAAAGGCAGTGAGCACTCTGGGTTAGTCTGAGGGGCTGTGTCTGCTGTTCCCATCACACCCGTGTTGCTGAATGGATGAAGAACCTTTCTTATGCACATCTGTGTTTCACAACGTGATTGAATCAAGTGTTTTGTGCCAGCACAATAGTTGCAGTAGAAAGAGGTGTGAAGAGTAACACGCCACGTAATCAGAGAGAGTTTACAGCAAGGTGAGATGCAACCAGTAAAAGGCACCATTTTCTCCTGTGTCCCTATGGAATGGTGGGAGTTTGGGTTAGATAAGGTGTCCTAGGCTTTTAGAGGAGAGGACAGTATAGCATTGCTTAGGATAACTATCAGCTATCCTAGAAAATTCAGTCTCCTGCTGTAAACCTACTCCGTGGCACAAGAGCTGGAAAGATGTTCAGTGCATCTGCTTACAGGGCAGCAAGCTCCAAATACTGATAGTTACTGGAAAAGCTTTTTTTTTCTCCAGTCTGAAACGTGAAAAAAGAAAAAGCAAAATGCTGCATTATCCACTTGGACAGTGCCAAACCCCATCTTTTTGACCTCTTCACACACTGGCTACCCACCAGCCCAGGTAACTCAATAGGCATTGCTGAGTGCCTTGGAAGCGTGTCCTGGGAAAGAGATGTTCCTATGTTAAATGAAAACTTTTTCCAGCAAGTACTTTATTCGCCTGAAACAATCTGCACCCAACTTGCCGGCTGTACAAGCCCAGACATTGGTGCCATAATTTTCTATTGTCCCTATTTGCTAAGCCCTGAGTCATGGGGTTGGTAGAAACAGGGACAAATCATCAAAAAGTCTCAAACATAGTGGAAATCCTGCATTAAGAGTGAGGGCTGGCCAGGCTTTCATTTGTCCCTAGAGGGAAATGTTTGCCCCTTCCTCACAGAGAGCTGGGGAATATGGGCTGCTGAAATAGGACTGAGCCTGTCTGTGCTTGGTCCAGTGCAGACCCACTAATGCAGGTCTCCAGGAAAAGTGTCTCCATCCATACCTGTTTTCCCTCCCTCTCCTGAAATACAAGCAGGAGATGATCCTTTTCCTTGCTTTTCTTATTGCCTTGTGTTAGGGCTACTCTTGACCAAGCAAAGCAGTGATTTATGGTCAGATACTGCCTTCAGCTTTTAAGCACCCATACAAGGCACTGCCACTATTTCTGCATTTGTGTTCTTGTTCCCAGGTGAACCGTGATGTCTCCTATGCACTGAGGTCACTGCCATGCACCGTGCACCAATACAGGGTTAAGGATCCCAAAGAAACCTCTGGACAGCTGCAGCTAAAAGGTGATGGCATGATCTACCTTCTGTTGTGTGTTTCAGGGCAGCATGAGGACAGTGAAACCTTTTCAGAGCTCTGCACCGAAATGAGCCCCACTGGTGAGCGAAATGCTTTGCAGACCAATGCACGTGAGTAAGGGCTGAGTTAAGCCTCTAATAATTAGAAAAATTCCAGACAAATCCCTCCTCCAGGTTTCTCAGCCACATCCTGCCTCTCTGACACCTGACACGTAGAGTGCAAAGCCCTGGGAGGTGGCACTGTCCCCATTACAGCATCCCGGTCGGGACTGAGCAGCCTGCCCGTATTTAACTCCACAAGAGACGTCTCTGGCTGTAACAGCTCCCATAGCACAGCCCCGTCCCGCGCAGATATCGATTTATTCATAGCGTGCCCTATTCTTTGCAACCAGTAGGCTGACGCCTGGCTATATTTAATAGTCCTGTAGTCTCAGAGACGTGAGTGTTGGTGGTCCCAAAGCACACGATGCATTATTTTATGAGGAATTGCTACTTTCACACATATTTAAGGCATTAGGTTGATGCTCTTAATGATGAACTTGCACAGTTTAAAGATTAGAAAAATGTTTATTTCTCGTGAGGTGCTTCTGCTAGAGTGACGTTGTGAGGCGAAGCCACTGCTTGACACATATTTTGATTTTTTTAAATTATTTTGACTTACCCAGAAATAACCCCTTTTCTTTGACCCAATTTGACTTTCTTTAGAAGTTACTTCTTCAGAAATTTTTCAGAAATGTTTTCTTTTTTCTTTTGGGAGTTTTAACAAAAATGAAAGCAGTGTTGTTTTCATTAGTATTTCCCACAGAAAAGTTTAAGCTTTTCTCAATAAAGGGAAAATTTTTCTGCAGCTGAAAGCGGGGGTTTTTCATCTTTTTTTTTTAAGTTAGAAATGCTAATGTGCTACCCTGCAGGAATTGCCATTTAAGTGCCTTATACTTAAAATTGCCTCGATCAACCAGACTCGCTCAGATTCTCTTTCCTGTGATACACCACAGTCTTCTCTCATGATGTGAACAACCAGTTGTGTTCTGGGAGATAAAACTTGGCCAAGTCCATAAAAGAAAATGGGGATATAAAGGGATCTGAAACCCCCACAATTTGCTGTGGAAAGCAAGCTAAATCTAAACATTTTATTTTCAAAGTAGGTATTTGAATTATGAAGGAATACTTGGCATTTCCCTCAAAAAGCAGAACTTTCACAAATAAATTAATTCTGGAAAAAAAAGAAAAATGACCCCTTGCCCTGACATACCTAACAGCTAATTTTCCACTGGAAAACATCTTTTGTGGAAAGTTTTGATGATCTCCATATTTGTGTACTTAAACCTACATATGTGCTAAAGTGGCTTTGCTGATCAGGACCTCAAAATTTTGCATGTTGTAGAATTTATACATTTGTTCCCAGCCAAACCATACCATATAAAAGCTGCCTTATTGGTAGTAGTATTGAAAAAACTGGCTAACAAGACATCCTGGATACTGCACACATACTGATGCTCTTTATAGAATAAACGCTCTGTGCTCTGATGTGGCAAATGAGGTCATTTAAGTGCACTAACTCTGGTCTTCCTCTCCCTGTTCTGCCTGAAAGAGATTTGAATGTGAAAAGGTTTTGGCACTCGGGGCTCCATGGTTTGGAACGGCTTTCAAAATTGGAGACTTAAAGGTCACTTTTCTCTGAAGAAGTAAGGGACCCAACCCCAATACCAGCCATCAAAGAAACTAAAAAAAGAGATGTTTTCAAAAACACATTGAGTAGGCTAGGGATGTAGCTGTTCCCAATAAACATGTGAGACCTCTGTGTTGAAAGTATATTGTTTTATCCCTGCAGCATGACCCCGTCTGTCAGATAAGGAGAAGCAGTAAAACGGGGAGGATGTGGTCTCTGTCTTGGAAGTTGGAAAACAAATTCAAGCTTAGGAGGGTTGTTTTTTCTCCCCTAAAATTAAAACCAGTGCTCCTGTTAGCTTTCTAAACTCCATCCAAATTCAGCTGATGCTCTGACAGAGAAAAACAGGATTTCAAAAGCTATTTCACATTTACCAGCGGTGACAACTGGCCAGGAGATGCTGGAGAAGGCACGGAAGAGTAAGATATGCTCATACCGTCTTTGCCTCCCGCCCATAACGAACTAAGGGATGTGTTTGCCCCAGGAACAGGCATAAGGCACTGAAAGCACTATGCACCTTAAAGCAAGGGCCACGGTGCAATTTTGCTGGGCAGGGAGCTGCCCGGGCCAGCCGTAGGTTGGGCTGGTGGCCATGGTGTGGTGCCACCACTGTCCTCATCAGGGAGCCACAGCGCTTAATTCTGGCCTGGAGGGAGATACCTGACAGCACCTGGAACCCACAGCAGCAGATCCTTTTGTGGGGGGCCTGAACATAACCTTTCTCACCCCAGCAGAAGCAGGAGGACGTGCTCCCCACCGGGTGATCTCGCCCCTTGCTTTACACTTAACAGCCTGGTGGTTCAAAGGGACATCTATCCGTGCATTAGACATGGACATGGACATCCTCCCTCACCTACCACCCCTCAGCTCTGTGACTCAGCTCTATGCTCCCAGCTCCATGACTCGTTGAATGTAATCCTGTAACAGTAACATGTAGGATCTGAATAGTGAGGCCTGAGGAATATATTAGATAACACAAGTTTTTAAAAAACACCGGTTTGTTTGATGTGTATCATAAACGCTGCAGTTTTCCTATTCAAGCAGTCATAGCTGATAATTTTTCTCTCATCTTAATGCTGCATCTTTAATTGTACTCTCTGAGCCTGTGATAGGATCTCAGTTTTGGGATTACTGAATTGCTCGTCAGGCTTTCACCCACAGTCAGGGCGAGAGAGGTACTGTAGATCACTGTCTGCTCTTCGAGGAGTGAGTCACTGGTATAGCGAGGAAAACATTTCTGAAGCCCCCAAACTGCCTTTTCCACAACTCACCAGCCTGCACCCCAGTTGGGTGGGCTGACAGCAGATCACTGTGTTCAAGCCTACGGCACATTGAGCTGGTTTTAAATTTCCTACTCTCTATACCATGCTGCAAACTGAATCAAAACACTTTCATTAGAGGGATGAAAATAAATCCCACTGAAGCTGGATTTTATGATGTGGATCTATCAGAGACTAGCAGACTGGGTTATGCGGGTGCAAGGACGTGGCCATCAGTCACCAGAGCCAAATGTGAAGCTGTGGAGAAACTCTGCTGCATGCCCGGATACTAGACTCAGCAACCAATGTCACCACCTAGGAGAGCTAAAACTGGCACGCTGTCACTCCTCCATTCAGTTTTCGGGAAACCTTAATTTCCATCAATGGAAATGGGGCTGGCAGCATCATAAAACCAGCTTTGAATTATGCTGAATTTCCAGAACTAAAGCAACATTTTGATGGCATTTCTACTTGTGATTGCCATCCAAAACCAAACATAAGCCTTGCACACACATGTTTCAGAAGGGGGCGGGGAGGGGGCTCTTTCAGGCATGTCTTCACATCAGCATTAGCACAGACCCTAGCTCCGGAGCGGCTCCGAACCTTTTCCTTGCCCCTCCTGAGAACACTATCCCACTTAGCTGGTGCTCCCAGCTGGGACAAGCTGCACCGGCAGGATGTGTTACCTAGAGTGTTTCTTTTGCTTTCACTTAGCAATCTGCCACCAGTCCTGCAAAGATCTGGGTTACATTACTCAGCTGCTAATAACTGTCTCATCCCTTCCCCAGCCTCCATCCTGCCCCCAGAGCAGTCCCCGTTCACTGGGGCTAGTCCCCACAGAGCAGCATGGGGCACACACTGCGGCATGAAGTCAGAGTGTCAGAAGAAATAACCACTTAATTCTGGGTTTGTAGCCCCAGGGTTGATCTGGCGTCTGACCTGACCAACATCCCAGGTGGAGATGTTCCTATCTGGACACAGGTCTTTCTAGGAGGGAGTTAAAGGTGTCTCTAGCAGAGGACAGCTCTCCTGACCATGCAAGCACTGGCTGTTCACAAGAACAGTTTCAAGATACAGTGTAATGTACATCAGTCATTGACTATATTCTTAACTACAACAGCAAAAATGCACAAGCATGCAGGCACAAATGTACACAAATACATATTATTATGATTTGCAGCTGTCAGAGCAGTTCCTATCACTGAAAGAACTAAACTTAATTACCAATCTGGAACGAATCACAATCTTAAAATAAAAAAGGAGCAAGCTGCCTAAGTGTATCCACATTCTTTCATTGTAAAACACTTGCCAAGAATAGAGGGCCAAACCCTCAGTTGGTGTAGGCTGGTGTCAAATTTTGACAGCTAAATCAAATCAAAAGAAGCTGGTTTTGCTGATGCGTTCTAGCTGCAGATCTGATCCTGCACATTTTCTAATCTGTTCACCAAGAGATCATTCAAATGCTGTAAGAGTATCACGAGAGTGACGTTTATTAGGGGTCACCTGCACCCTCCAGCACCACTTTGCCTTGGTATCTAGATGGAACTAAGGATGTCTGGCTTTTATTCCTGACAGAGCCTCTAATGCTCAGTGTGACCTTGAGCATGTCCTTCACCATCTTTGTCACTGCTGGTCATAATATTCAGACCAGAATCATCAAACATCAGGCCACTAGACAGAGCAGAAAATCATAGAACCATAGAATAGTTTGGGTTGGAAGGGGCCTCTAAAGGTCATCTAGCCCAACCCCCCTGCAGTGAGCAGGGACATCTTCAACTGGATCAGGTTGCTCAGAGCCCTGTCCAACCTGACCTGGGATGTTTCCAGGGATGGGGCATCTACCACCTCTCTGGGCAACCTGGACCAGGGTTTCACCACCCTCATTATGAAACATTTCTTCCTTAAGCCTAGTCTAAATCTGCCCTCTTTTAGTTTAAAACCATTGCCCCCTGTCCTATCGCAACAGGCCCTGCTAAAAAGCCTGTCCCCATCTTTCTTATAAGCCCCCTTTAAGACCTGGCAGGCTGCAATAAGGTCTCCCTGGAGCCTTCTCTTCTCCAGATGGAACAACCCCAGCTCTCCCAGCCTATCCTCACATGACAGAATGCCCTAGATCAACACAAACCATGGTACAAATACAAGACTGTGCCCAATCCCATCTGCCCCTGTCACCTATGTTCATAGCCTCTAAACACAGAGTCCTGACCAATGCCTCCAAGCGCTTCTGCAGACATCTACCCCCATTGCATCCCCTCTCTCCAGCACCCTCAGCTGATGTGCTGAGGATTTCTTGGCTGCTCAGGGCAGTGTCTCCCTGAGGCTCCTCCTGCGTATCTCCTGGAAATGGTCTGCATACCACTATCCATACGTAAGATGTATTTTGCAGCCCCCTTTTACAGACTGTGAGCCCTTGGCCAGGGCTGTCACAGAATCACAGAATCACAGAATCACTAGGTTGGAAAGGACCTTCAAGATCATCAAGTCCAACCATCAATCCAGCGCCACCATGTCCCCTAAACCATGTCCTGAAGTGCCACATCCACATATTTTTTGAACACTTCCAGAGATGGCGACTCCGCCACCTCCCTGGGCAGCCTGTTCCAACGCCTGACCACTCTCTCAGTGAAGAAATTTTTCCTAATATCCAATCTAAACCTCCCCTGGCGCAACTTGAGGCCATTTCCTCTTGTCCTATCACTAGTTACTTGGGAGAAGAGACCAACACCCTCGTCGCCACAACCCCCTTTCAGGTAGTTGTAGAGAGTGATAAGGTCTCCTCTCAGCCTCCTCTTCTCCAGACTAAACAACCCCAGTTCCCTCAACCACTCCTCATAAGACTTGTGCTCCAGATCCCTCACCAGCTTCGTTGCCCTTCTCTGGACACGCTCAAGCACCTCAACATCCTTCTTGTAGTGAGGGGCCCAAAACTGAACACAAGATTCAAGGAGCGGCCTCACCAGTGCCGAGTACAGGGGCACAATCACTTCCCTACTCCTGCTGGCCACACTATTGCTGATACAGGCCAGGATGCTGTTGGCCTTCCTGGCCACCTGGGCACACTGCTGGCTCATGTTCAGCCGGCTGTCAACCAGCACCCCCAGGTCCCTTTCCGCCGGGCAGCTCTCCAGCCACTCCTCCCCAAGCCTGTAGCGTTGCATGGGGTTGTTGTGGCCGAAGTGCAGGACCCTGCACTTGGCCTTATTAAACCTCATACAGTTGGCCTCTGCCCATCAATCCAGCCTGTCCAGATCCCTCTGCAGAGCCCTCCTGCCCTCCAGCAGATCAACACTCCCACCCAACTTGGTGTCATCTGCAAACTTACTGAGGGAGCACTCGATTCCCTCATCCAGATCCTCACTGTGTGTTTGCGTACGACTTCATGCACCAAGGCCCTGCCTCAGCTGGGGCCTCAAAAACATGGCTATAAAACCAGCTATAAATAACGGCAGCACAGGACAGGCTGTTAAACTCACGGATGGCATCTGAGTCATCACTTCTGCCGCTCGATGGCATGACCTTGGAGGTAGGCCGCTAAGTCTGTAAAAAACATTCAGAAAAATAATAAAAAAAGTCTCTTAAGTCCAGTGTCTTGCTCCAGTGACAGCAAAAAGGTAACAGGAGACTGTTGTTTTAACGCTGTGCCGCCTTCTCAGATCTTGTTTTTGTTTTCCTGCAAGGAGCAGAACTTTATTGGCTTGTTTCTGAGCGCACACATGAAGCCTTTCATCAGTGCGTGTTTCAGTAATGGGCCCCTGGATATCAGTAACATTGACACATTCATACAATATCGTACTCCGTGATTTGCGGCGCTCCTACGGCTCGGCACTATTAATGTATGAGTGGCTCTTTTCATTACCTTGCCATAGATCAAGTGCTGGCCTCTGATTTTGACAGATGATTCAAATACATCTGGTTTCCTAACTTGAGACTGTTCAGCTCCTCTAGCTAGTGCTAAATGATGTTGTTTGCCCGAGAAGAATAAACTATTTTGGAGGGACGTACAAAAGGCACTTTGACGGCTGAACTGCGGTCCAGGCTGTGAGCGAACATGGTTGCGCCTGAAAGGGAGGACCTCAATGGGAGAAAATCTGCTTGGGTGAATTTTTTTCTGGGACCATTGACATTTTGTTGGGGAGCAGGCAACTTTCTCATGAAGAAAGTCAACAACAGTCTCATTTATAACCTAATGATGACCATGAAAGTTTCATTTTCTGTGCACAGTGAAAGATCCTTCTATCTATTGGGATTCCTCTTGACATTAGGTGACAAATGCACCCCAATGCGATGCCACCAGCTGCATTTTTCTTTGACTTCTGACACACCACATCCTAAATTTAATTGCCTTAATTTGTTAACATTATTTTATACTTGACAAGCATCCTTTCTAAGGTGCTCACTGAGCCATGGCGGCTCACTCGCCACCTTAATACTGCTGAGAAACTGAGAGACCCCTGTTAAGTCTGCTCCGGTGCAACAGACTGCTGTACCTACTTGAACTAGCATATATATTTGCTTAAAATAGGAATAGGATAAAATTCAGGAACAAACTCAAAGAGGAAAAAACATGCTTTGCTTCCTCCAGAGGAGCCCCAGCCATCAGAGCACAGAGGTGTGTTCCCGTACAATGTCTGACTCACTAGTGTAATGCAGTTTAAATACTTTACCCACACTGGAACAGTTGTATTCAGAAGAGTTGAAATAGGCCCTTGTCTACCCCTCTCATGACCTGAGAGAGGCAGGCCCTGCCCTCTGAGATGGAAAAAGGGGCATTTGCACTCTCTAAGCCAAAGGATCGTGGGTGTCCCCGCTCCTGAGAAAGAGTTCAGGTGATGTACAAAGGATGGGCAGCAAGGGTGAAGGACGGCTATCCAAAGGAAATGTTCCCAGCGGTGTTTTGGGGATCTGGTTTTAAAGGGGATGAGGAGGATGGGGTTCTGCACACCAGGAGGCATGGCTCCATCTCCCTGGGGAGCACTTGCACTTTTGCCTCAAGCCAAGGATCCTTCACTGAGCTAGTCTGGCACCAGTGACCAGCTCTGGAATGGGTACAGAACAGAAGGATATTGAAGCGGATCCAGAAGAGGCCACAAAAATGATCAGAGGGATGGAACACCTCTCCTGTGAGGACAGGCTGAGAGCTGGGGTTGTTCAGCCTGGAGAAGAGAAGGCTCTAGGGAGACCTTATTGCAGCCTGCCAGGGCTTCAAGGGGGCCTATAACAAAGATGGGGACAGGCTTTTTAGCAGGGCCTGTAGCGATAGAACAAGGGGTAATGGTTTTAAATTAAAAGAGGGCAGATTTAGACTAGGCTTAAGGAAGAAATATTTCACAATGAGGGTGGTGAAACCCTGGCCCAGGTTGCCCAGAGAGGTGGTAGATGCCCCATCCCTGGAAACATTCCAAGTCAGGCTGGACGGGGCTCTGAGCAACCTGATCTAGTTGAAGATGTCCCTGCTCACTGCAGGGGGGTTGGACTAGATGATCCTTAGAGGTCCCTTTCAACCCAAACTATTCTGTGATTCTATGTTTCTATGAAGTCTACCAGAAAGTGGAAAATCTTAGAGCTGCACTCTGAACATACAGCATCTTCTGCTTCAACCTCTCCTGCCTCCAGCAGCATCCCCAGCACACCGTTACAAACACCTCTGGGCTCTGCCGAGGCTCTACCAGTGATCCATCTATGTAGATGCCTCCGGTTATGTCTATGCTTCAAGGACTCTGTCTTGTATATTGTGCACAAGTAGAGCCAAAGAAACTTTCAGCTGGTTTGTTTGGTGCTGCAGTAGGGTACCCACCATGAGGAGGATGTGCAACTGAGAGACCAAAGTAGCAAAATTTAAAACTGACCTGGGCATTTTTGTGCATGCCTCAGCCCCTGTGGTGTCCCAATCAGTGGCTCTTACAGAGCCTCTGCAGAGTAAGAGGGCCAAGCTGTGGTGACGTTCATGGCCAGCTCTCTAGGGATGTGCTTGAGAAGGGCAGAGTCACAGAGCCAAGCAGGCTTTGTATTTGCTCTCAGTGTGAAGGCATCCTGATGCCACGGCTTTTCTAGGAGGATTTTAGGCTAAGGAAGCCATGATAAATGTGTCTCGCAATAAAGGATATCCTGCTCAGCCAAAAATAAAATCTGCAGGAATACAAAGCACCAGAAAAAGCTGGACTTTGCAACCCTAGAAACTTCATGAGAGGAAATCCTTATCTTATCCAGCTCTTACCATTGGCATGAGAGAGATAGTACTTCACCCTGGGACCCTGGCAAGGCTCTTACCTAATACCAAATGAGCTATAAAGGGGCTTAAACTACCAAAAGATTTTCAGGAAAGCCTCTAAGGTATTTGGATTTGCAGGGATGCAGAGGGGAAATCTTAGGTACTTACATAGTTACATGCCTGACTACCTCTAAAAATCCACCATTTAGCCTGCAGTTAGTATGGAGCAGCCCAGGCCTCCTCACGCACAAGCGTTGACACCTGGATATTGGCCACTGGGCGATCTCTTGGTCTTCACTACCCATGGCACAGCCTCCAACCCTGGTGAGACAAGCATCTGTGCCCAGCTCAGGGCATTGGCTTGAGGTGTGGCCAAAACTAAGAGAAAACCACAAAAAAAGGAGCTAGATGTCACCCTAGAGAAGAACAGTCTTTGCAAGATCAGACTGGCATTAAATCCAATAAGCAATAAAAATATTCACACTCTGGAGCCTAAACCTGCTCCCTCTAACTGTCCACTAGAGGGTTTCTTGTACTTTCCACTGCAATGCCTGGCACCAGCATAGAGACAGGTTTTGGGGACCCCAGAGGCAGGATGGCAAGGAGAGATGCAGGGACTGCCCACACACCAAGGACCACCAGACCCTGTGCCCACACTGGCATCCCGAGGTGGGATGCATGTGGATGTATATCCACGCCGGCTTCCCTGCGAGCTCTGGCATTGGCAGGAGCAAGTGCAGTCCCGTCTCAGGGGTGCCAGGTCTAGAAGTCCTTTATTAAAACCCACAGGAAAAGCATAGCTTTCCCAAAGAAAGTAACAGGTACCCAGATATCAGCCGCATTTGCCACCACATTTAATGGTAATTTCTCACACTGAGTCCATGCAAAACTCACCAACCCCTTCCTGGCATTACTTTTGCCCCTGTCTTGTGGCACAGCAATGAGCCAAGCCTTCTGCTCCCCTTCTCTGGTTCTCCCTAAAATATGGCCACACTCACGCCATGAAGGAGGATGAGACCCATCTCCAGATTTGCCATGGGGTCCCAGTACATGAGGAAGAGCTAGAGAGAAAGGACAGCAAAATAGTGATTTTTAAGCTTGATGCCTAGAACGGTGTTTAGGAGAGGTCGTTATTCAGATTAATTCCCTGATGCTACTGTTCTTACAGCTGCCAGTCATGCACATTTCAATTACTTTCTCATGCTCATGAAGACTTGGCAGGTAAATGGTTAGCTAGAGAAAAATTGCTTTAAAAAACATGGTTAAAGGGGACATAAAGGGGATAAAAACCATCATTGGATATTTTCATAAATGCTGTAGGTACAGGGTGGCGAGGCGCAGTACTGAAAGGTTTATTAGCTTCTCTATACAGACCCATAGACTCTCTCCATCTATCAGGAGTGTGAGCATTTTAATCTCCAAGCACTTACAAAGCACGTCAGCAACACTTTCCCCTTTAACCATCAACAGAACAGAGCTTGAAAGAGGTGAAGTGTTTTCCTTCAGGCCATCCAGAGGGCTGATGACAAAGGTGGAGCAGTCCTTGGCAAAGGCGAAACAAAAATCCTTTAATTTAAATGACATCTTTTCAGTGTGATTTTTTAAATGACAATATGAAATTGAAAAACAAAAAGATGGCAGAAATATCTGAAAAAAAACATTCAGCATTTCCTTAAAAAGTTAAGTAAAATGTTCTCTTTTTTGGAAAAATTAGCAGTAAACATGAATGCCTGGTGTTCTTTCAACGCAGTCCTGAGGTTTTCACAGCGAAGCATTTTTGGGGGCAAATTTAGGTAGATCTGATGGTGAGCTGGGGTTCTTTGGCTGGCTGCTCCCTCGAGCCGTGCCCGCGCTGCAGAGCCCGGCTGACACACACGAGCCGGTGGTATGAAGAGGTGTGACCCTGCCCCAGAATAGCTGCCTTGGCAAAGCCCCAAGCCCGTGCTGCGTCTACGCTGCGAGCACTTTGCCGGTATGACTATGCCATTATCGTCAGACTTGTTTGTAAAATGTCTAGCCGACACTGAACGCAAGGGTCAGATTTTCAAAGCATGTAGTGCTCATAATTGGAGCCAGATTTCTGGAGGAGCTCTGCTCCCATTTAAACACCTAAAGAGAGTGACTGGATTGTCTCCCCCAGCTGTTCCCGCTGCGGGAAATGAGAGCTGCTACAGGCTGACTCGGCCCTGGATAAATAATAATGAATGAAAGTCATTATAGGGGGTGAATTTGCAAATATTTAAAGTTTCAAAGCATTAATTTTGTTAATTAAATAATGCTAATAATGCAACATCAGTCTGACCTGAAGGTTAATGTGAAATCGCTGTCTTTGGTGAGAATCTCTCTCTTCACAAATTCCCTGGGGTAAATGAAACTTTTTCAGATTTCATCTGGCTTTGAAAGCTAAACTGATTGAACTGAAACTTTTCTATGGAGTTCATTCATCCCTTCTGTATGCCTCCAGATAAACCCATGGCCATCAAGAAATAGTATAGCCTGCGCAGATTATGGACTAAAAGTTTATCTTTCTTAATAACTTTGTTCAATTTTTTTTGTTTTTCTTGTTTCACACAAGGCAGTATTGTGAAAGCCAGCTATGATGATTTCTAGGGAACCCATGTTAGGATGTTAGAAAACACAGATACTTGTGTGGAAAAAAAAAACAAAATAAAAGGAGCAGTTTCTCATTTTGTAATGTAGTTGAGTTTAACTACTACCAAAATAATTCTGTGGCTCTCGTTTAACTTGTCTGGTTTTCACTGTCTTCTCTTTCCGCCCCCCCAGACCTTCCCATATGCAGTGAGAGACTGATACCATAGCGACATGTGTGCTAAGGAAACTTTAGCTACAATATTAGAAAACTCTATTTAATCTGATTATGAGTGTCACTGGGTTCAGAAATATTTATATGATTTTGTAGCTGTTACAAAAATTTTTGTTTGTAAGTCTAGGGTTGTAATTTCACTTTAGAGTCTCAAAGGGGCTAAATTAAAATTATAAAAAACCCTTTAAAATGCAGGAATAGCACTTTGCCTTTAGAGAGACGTTTGGGAGGGAAAATCCCTGCTCTATCATGGTCTTCTTGGGTCATTTTTGTGGGTCTGGATTTTTAAAATGTGAATAAGATGTCTATCTGTTCATAATCTTTTCAAAACCTGATCTGAGACTTCGTGTTTCAATTTCTCACCTCTAATCCCATCTCACAGAGGGCTGATGTGATGATAAACACATTAAAAGCTGGGAAATGGTTAGACAGTTCTGGGAGAGAGGTGTTTGCCCCCTCCCCACAAGTCACAAGATCACTCACAGGGCAGACACCAGAGACATGCGCTTAGTGATACAGCATTAGCTCTGAGATGTCCCTATTTTGCCCAAGAAGGCTGCTGATTTCGAAATGTGAATGCGAGGTCCTGGCTCAATTCTCCAGGCTGTGAAGCATTTGCTGTGGGATGTGTATCACGCTGAGCATGGGTTTTAAGTGAGCTCCCCTCTGCCCATCGAAACCTCTGGTTGCAGATTGAAGCACAAAAAAATCAAATCTCAAATGTGCAAAAGAATTGAGAAGAGGACCTGATAATTAAATCTCTGCTTAAAATTTTGTGGAGCAATTTTGGCTCCCAATTAAAATTTTGGGCTCCACCTCTACGGTCTCTACACTGTTTGGAAGGTTGGAGTGTTTGTGTTTTGAACCCCTCTGATTTCTGCACCAGGAGGGTTGGTGGCTGCTGGGCTAACACAAGTGTACAGCTTTTGAGGTCCAAGCTGGTGCCTCTGGGCAGTGCCTCCCTGCCTTCAGCAAAGTACGATCTTCACTTACGTTTGGGCACTTCCAGTCTTCTCTACCTGAGCTTCTTGTGCATCAACAGGCGGAAGTGAGTTCTCTTATCCATTAAGAGTTTAAAGTCAGTGAGTTCTTCCATCCCTCTCCAAACCCCTTGAAGCCAGTCCAGATAAGAAGCAGCTTTTGATAGCTTGTGACTACATAGCCCTTATCACGCCCCTCTAAACACCAGTCAGATTTTCTGCACTGCTTTGGTTTGGCAAAGCTCGGATCTGGATATATTATTTTAGGTCATGCCGCAAGCTTGGTATCACGGGTCTGCAAAGGAATCAAAGACCACACCGTCTAATTGCAACCTCGTCCAACCACTAAATAGTGTTCTGTGGAGCAAAAGACTATCTTTAGTCCTTCCCAAAAAACACTGGGCCTTTGCCAGGAGGGGAATATGCTGGGAACATAAACAGAACTGAAGAACAAAAAATGGCAGGACTGAGAGGAGATATTTTCCAATAGACAGCCTATAATTTGCCATGGATGTGGTAATTTAGCCAAAATAATTGAATTCTATGTGTTTCCAAAGGGTTTCTGTTAATTTTGTTGGCGCACTTGGATCGAGTGGTTGGTAATATGATATGAAATCTTTCATCTCAGGTTTGCTGCTCTGAGAACCACCCCAGTCTTCATTGATCATAAGCATCACCCAATCATAGATCAAACATCATAGTTGTTCCCCTTGGGTGGTTTTTTTGGTGGCGTATGTGAAATACATGAACGTTTCTCATTCCCCAAGTAGACGATCATGCTCGCCACATGCAAAGGACGCCATTACTGACTGGTAATCTCATCAGACTTCAACTTACCCAGCTCCTCTTTGAGAGTTTTAGTCAAAATGGATGGTAGCCAGCTCATGCATTCAAGGAGTTTGAATGGCAAGCTTTCTGCTGAGTGGACAGACAGTTTCCCAACTGCTTCTTAGGAGAAAGTAGGAAACAAAGACATCACAGTTGTCTGAAAATATTTTGTAAGTGGAAAAATGGAAAATAAGGCTGCAAAAGAGCTTTAGAAGGCATTTCATCCTTTCCTTGCCCCAAGACAAGATCAGTTAGACTTGGCCAACTTGTTACAGAGATTTGTCTAGTCTCTTTTTAAACACCTTCTGTGATGGACACTGCATGACTTGCCCAAACTCAGCCACTGGCCTTTTTCCTAATGTCTAACTGAAATCTTTCTTGCAGTGTCAGCCCTCCTCTTCTTGTCCCCAGGCAGAAAAGGAAAATGGTTTATTGCTTTCTTCAATTAGTGTTTTTTCAGTCTGAGGACAACTCAATGATGGGAAATGATTTGCCACACTCTCCCTGTCTATATAATGACTTCCTAGACAACAGGTATGGTTGTGCTACTGCTATGAGCAAATGTAATCCATACGGGAGCTCATTTATGTAAACTACATCAAATACTCCACTGGATACTGAAAATCACAGATTCCACAGAGGTTGAGACTCTTTGATATACTTCACTTTCCCCTACAATCCTTCTCCAGTTTATCCTCTTGATTTCACAGGTGATTTAGTCTATCCCACAAGGTCTTGTGAACTTACTGCCTCACTGGTTAATGGCCACAGCTACTAACCACCCTTTTCTCTCTAGTTGTTTCCCTTTTGAGTATAATTAAGCTAAGCTGGATGAAGACAGAAACTGCTCCCAGCCCCTGCTTAGTTTGGAGTGTGCTGCTCAGTCTTCCGAAGATCTGAAGAAGTACTTCTGTGTCTACTAGTGTATCTGTTTTTTCCAAGGTCTCATAGAGGATGCCATATCCCGTAATATCCTAACCTCCTTTTAAAGAGTAGTCCGTGGATAAATTCATCTTCTCTCAAATCCTCATTCCTCATAGTGGAGACCCAGAGTCCATGAAACATATCTCTGGTGGGGTGTGCTGATGCCAAAGGGGTGCCAGGAATCGAAGCCCAAGCTAAGGCACTCTGCAAGGCACATTTGCCTATGGTTTGGGCAGAGCCACTGATGGTGGGAAATTGCTGCTTCAAGAAGGCAGAGAATGGAGTGAGTAGAGGTTGTGGCTGCCCAGAGGGAATGGCTCTACATGTGAGGCTGGAGGTTGGAGATGGCGATGGGGACCAACAGAGTGGTGGGGTCAACACAGAAATGAGAACACAGCAAGAAAAAGATCTATTTAAAACAAAATAGTCCCCCTTTTCCCTAGGAATGCCTCTTCTTGTCCATCCGCTGCTGTGCCCTGTTTTATACTCCTGCACAGCCACGGGCTGAGGCCCCGTTAGTGTTCGGGTGCTTCACTGCCATTTCCAATTACTGTGCCATGTCCCCCACCCGACCCAGCATGTCTATGGATCTTGGCCTGAGAACCTCACAGGTGTTTAAATGAAAAATAAAAACCACCCTAAGGCTGGAAAAGCCCAGACTTGCCTTGCTGCTTTCCGGCTTTGCCATGGAGTACTGCCGCGCAGCTCACCTTAAGTGACTTTCTTTGCTGTGGGCAAGAGTAAAATCAGGGTCAACCTCTCAGCCTGGTGTACCCTTCAGAGATGTTATCTTTCTTTTTCTTGTCTTTATTGGCTTGACCAAATGAAGTTCCCTACACGTGTAAAGCACTGGCTGTAGGAGCAGACTCTATTGTTCTCTGGGCTGAGACCCACTGACCATTTAAATAAAACAACTCCTTATCTGCGACTTCCTACTCTGTAACCTACTGGTAATTCTGAATTGCTGTTAGAACATACTGTCCCCACAATCACTTCCCTCCTGCTGGCACATCTTTTCCTGTGTTTACCCATGTCCTTTAAATAATACTTAGAGCCAAGTGTCCATGCTGTGAAAGAAACACATATTTTAATGGTTTAGTTTCTGTAAAACCAGCAGAACACAGCAGAAAGGAGAGGGATCATTAAACTGCAGTGATATGCCTACAAATCCTGGTTTGGATCTACAAGGACATTATAGAAAGTAATTTTGATAAGGACACTCTCAAACTGAGCAGTTTTCTTTCATTCTGTTTAGAGGAAGAGCTGCAGAACCAAGAGCTTGGTGAGCAGGACTGTGGGATGCAGGGTATCTGTGCAACATCATCTGTATGCAGTGAGACCTTGAAATGTCTAAAAAGAGCCTAATGTGACATATCCACAGATCTAACCATAGATCTGGAGAGCAGATCAGGATACTCAGGGACAATGGAGTCCTGAGGTAGATTCTGATATTGGTGGAGTCATTACCTGCATTCCTGCAACACCAAAGATCTCCCTACCCACCTTCATCACATTTTACAATCTTGATGAGGAAAGATCAGCTTCATTTCTTTCTGACATGAGGCAGAAGTATTGACTTGTTTAGCATACCACAAAAACCTTCTGTCCTCAAATTCCTGTTAATAGTCTGTCTGCAAATAGATACAGGGCAATAAGCTGTAAAAAACCTGGACCACTAGGGCACATATATGACGACTTTTGCTACACAGGTTGCCTGAGCTCCATCACTTTTGCTATGTACAGAAAAATATAAAAGTAACAGCCTCTGCCCTTGGAAATTCCCTGCATGGGAGAACAGGAGCAGGTGGTTTTGCACAGACATTGGATTTATGCAAATGCACGTTGATCCTTACGCGAATACAAAATAAAGAGCGGCCAAACACACTGGTTTTATTTCTCCCTTGTTAGAAAGATGCAGAGGAAAGCAGCAAAAACCACTTTCTTTCAGTGTTGGAAACTCTTCACAGTGTGCTGTGCATTGCAGTCACAGATCCGTGCAAACGTGGGCAGTAACCAGGGCAGTTTGTTGCTTCCCTTAGCCTGAACCTATAAGTGCATCTCACCAAAGCCAGCACTAATGTAAACCTCAATAAAACTTATGCCAAAGATGGAACTTAACATGACATGGATCATGTAAAACAGCAACATGGGGAGTGTAGGTGGCTCTTTTTTAAATGACACTATATAAAATTAAAACTGAAACATAATTTATCCCTTTGCAGGAAAAGTAAGGAACTGCTGACTGGACAATGACAAGACTGAACTGCATTGGGCCGTGACTGCATCAAGTGCTGTTACAGAGTTTTTGTTAATGATGGGCTATGACTGGAACCATATGACTGTTGCTACTGTTTTAATGGTTTGTAGAGGCAAACACACACTTCACCGTGATGTCTAATAACCATCATGCTGTAATTCCAAATAGCACCTGCTTTTGTCATTGGGCCTTGCTCCTTTCCAGGGGACTATTTCTGTGTCCCTTCCCAATTTCAGCAACTCCATTCTGATCTTGGCTCTCCATCAGCCGTGCTGAGGGCTCCAGGCTCGAGGAGTTGTGAAGTAATTCTATATCCTCTGAGGCTTCAGAAAGGAAGTAGTCACAGATTTATTGGGCTTTAAGCGAGTTTGGGGGAGAAACCAGATGAAGGCATCCTGCAGAAATTAAATTCAGAAGAAAGTCAATATGTGTTATTACATGTTAAAGATGCCACTTAGAAAAGCTATTTTGGAATAAAAGTAGGATGGAGACTTGGAAAAAAGTTAATAACAAAATGCACTCGTGTAAAATTCAGCATGCAACATATCTAAGGGTGGAGAGTTTTCAGTGTCTTCTGATCACATGCACTTTTATTATGAAACTGCAATGTCTATTTAAAGTTGCCTATTTATCAAATTGTTCAGACCAGCTTGTATCTAACCCTAAGTAAGGAAGAGATGATCTTTAAATCAATGAGTATTTCAGCAGGAGGTAGTCATGTTCCTATATTACATTTCAGTGGAAAAAGTTGACTTGCCCTGTAATTCGGGGTGAGCACAGCGCTGGCTATCAGCATGGCTGAAGCAAGATACTGTAGCTGCCATGCTGTGCTCCGCACCACTTCCCCACTGTGCAAGTGTCCAGTGCAAGGTCAGCCACTGCAGAAGCCAGTAATCTGGCGTGCTCGAAGGGAGAGTAATTCCATCTCATCTGGCTTACGCATTGATGGCACCTGTTTGTTGTGATTCACTTGGTTTTCATTCATTTTCCCCAGGTGTCCTCACTGAACTCATTGATGGCTGTTTAGGAAGAGTGTAAGAAGGTTTCAAGAGATATCTCAAGGGCAGATCTTCAGACCTTCCATCATGTTATTGATCACTGTGATGACCTTCATTGATTCTCTTTTTCCTCATGGTTCAATAATAAATTGAGCTATAGCATTTGATCCATGTTGTCCCCTGAAGGAGAGGGAAATTATGTGCATGTAGGAAGAGCTAACCCCTTCTCTATGAAGAGCACTAACTGTTTCTCTGGCATGTTTTACCTGCCTTCAAAGCTCCTGCTTGCCTAAAGCTATCTCACCCTCCTAGTTCCTGAGAGGCAGTTTGCTGAATTCATCAGGGATTCAAATGAGAAGTAGAGAAAACCAGTACAAACCTTTTGGAAAGCTGTGTATGAGGTTATTCCTGGTTTAACCAGGATAAGCAACATCACAAACTCTTGTTTTTGAGCAGAAGAAGGAGAAGGGAATGGGAGAAAGGAGGGAATATCTTGGGGTGAAGAACGCAACTGCAGAAAGGGAGAAGGTGTGCAAGATATCAAAGCACTCTGCCTCTCAGTGATGGAGACCAGCCATGCCATAAACTCTGGCAGGAGAAGCTACACAGTGAGGGTGTAATTGCTCTGATAACAGAAGAAATATCTGATAGACAGAATCTCATTCAAAACTTGCAGTTAACAGGGTGGTCTATTTTTGCTACGGAAGAGATGGTCCTGGTTGACTCAAGGTGCTGGGATGTTCTTTGTCTTCAATGTTTATTGACTTTTCAATACAAAAATCAGAACCCCATGGAAGGCAGTAGTGAGTTCACATATGAGCAAGGCTGATAATTTCAGCAGAGCTGTAACTACTGCCCATGAAATGGGAAGACTGAAGCTTTTTACACCTAAACAGCAACCAAAATCCTGGAGAAAGGGTTAAATGCAGATTAATTTTCTGGAGCACTCACCAGGCAGCTAATCTAAAATGCTGTTCCACTCTGATACGTTCCGAGGTTAAAAAAGACTTCTTCATATGGAGAAGATCTTGTCCTGGGCCTTTTCTCAGATTGAGGTAAATGGAATTGCAAGTCTGGAAAACTATGGCAGTGTGTGAAAGATCATGCAGGAGTCCAGCTGGCACTGTCAGGTGGCAGGCTTTTTGCCTGTGCTCACAAGTGTGTCTACCAGTATAGTGGCATCTCTACTCAGCAAAAATGGGATGCTCTTTAAAGGAATAAACTTGAAATTTAATCACAAAAACAAGTCATGCAACTTCTTGAATAAGCTTAATTTCACCTAACTTTAGGTGTAGACTACATGGGTCCTCTTATGGAAAGAAAAAGGCCTTTCTAGGGCAAGATTTATCTTGCTAGAAAGCACCAGATGAAGAGAAATTACCTGAACTGTAGAAGCTCCTATTTTTCTCCACGGACCATAAAATGAGCTGAGGGAGACTAGCTGTACTGGAGTTAAGTCAGAGGGATTTGTCTGAATCAGGATCTCTGAGGTGGTTCCTGGGACAGACATACCAGTAAAATTTGCAACTTTAAAGGTTCATAAGTTTCTATTAAACTATGAAAACCTCAGACTTGGGCATCAAAGATTATGAAGTTGGCTTAGAAGAAATATAGCCTTGAAACTGAAGGGTTTGCCTTACTCTGCAAATGTGAGAATTAGGGTTATACTTAAGAAACTGATCTCATTACAAGTTTCCAAGAGCTGTGGCTCTGAGTCCTCCTGTCCTCTCAAATACTGTGAGTCATGGTTACATGCTCAGGGGCAGTTATGTTTCTCTGGACTTGTCTAAGCCCATCTGAAGTAATGGAACTGCAAAAATGTCCGCAAGAACTGAATCTGGACATCATGAGATTGCACATAATGAAGAGTGTTTGGCCTCCATCACTGCTGGTGATGAGGCAAAAAAGGGAAAGAATCCAGTAGAGGGTTGGCAGGGCTGCCAGGAGAGGTAAAAAATGTAAAGGTAAAAGTAAAGCATTTGCTACAAAATATAGGGAAAGACTATGAATGTGGAGCCCCAGGAGAAGTGTCCCGACAGTTGCCATTTGGAGGAGAACTGGGTTTTGCAACAGCAGATCTTCCCTTTATGCATCTCAGCATGCTTTGCTTTACTTGGGAAAATGGGTGAAGATTGATCTGTAGTATCCTGATACTCTTGCCCAGATGTGAAACGTCCCTCCATGCTTTGGAAAACTCACAGAATCACAGAATCACAGAATCACTAGGTTGGAAAGGACCTTTAAGATCATCAAGTCCAACCATTAATCCAGCGCCACCATGTCCCCTAAACCATGTCCTGAAGCGCCACATCCACACGTTTTTTGAACACTTCCAGGGATGGCGACTCCACCACCTCCCTGGGCAGCCTGTTCCAATGCCTGACCACCCTCTCAGTGAAGAAATTTTTCCTAATATCCAATCTAAACCTCCCCTGGCACAACTTGAGGCCATTTCCTCTTGTCCTATCACTAGTTACTTGGGAGAAGAGACCAACACCCTCATCGCCACAACCCCCTTTCAGGTAGTTGTAGAGAGTGATAAGGTCTCCCCTCAGCCTCCTCTTCTCCAGACTAAACAACCCCAGTTCCCTCAGCCGCTCCTCATAAGACATGTGCTCCAGACCCCTCACCAGCTTCGTTGCCCTTCTCTGGACACGCTCAAGCACCTCAACATCCTTCTTGTAGTGAGGGGCCCAAAACTGAACACAGTATTCAAGGTGCGGCCTCACCAGTGCCGAGTACAGGGGCACAATCACTTCCCTACTCCTGCTGGCCACACTATTCCTGATACAGGCCAGGACACTGTTGGCCTTCTTGGCCACCTGGGCACACTGCCGGCTCATATTCAGCCGGCTGTCAACCAGCACCCCCAGGTCCCTTTCCGCTGGGCTGCTCTCCAGCCACTCCTCCCCAAGCCTGTAGCATTGCATGGGGTTGTTGTGGCCAAAGTGCAGGACCCTGCACTTGGCCTTATTAAACCTCATACAGTTGGCCTCTGCCCATCGATCCAGCCTGTCCAGATCCCTCTGCAGAGCCCTCCTACCCTCCAGCAGATCAACACTCCCACCCAGCTTGGTGTCATCTGCAAACTTACTGAGGGAGCACTCAATTCCCTCATCCAGATCATCTATAAAGATATTGAACAAGACTGGTCCCAGAACCGAGCCCTGGGGAACACCACTCGTGACTCCATCATGCCTACAAAAAATGTGGCAGTGCCTACAGCTGAGCAGTTTCCTTCAGTGCCTTCCAAGATCATCTCATTGTTTCCTGTCCATCTATACCCCTGTTGATTCTTGCCCTGCTCATATTATACATTTTTTGGTGGTGGGGACATTCTTTTAGTAATATGTTTGCAGAGTGCTGTGCACTTCAGGGCTCTCAAGGGGTCACTGCAACAGTAATATTACGTTTTGTTAACTTGGGACAACCTGCCGCGTTCCCTGGTACAATCTGATGAGCTTGGAGAATGAGTGGAAGTAATTCTGCAGAAAATGTATCATTTTACAGTTCCAGGATCCTGCAAGCCCCAGCGTGACATTTCTACACCATTTGGAAACCTGTATGCTGAATTGTATGCCTATACCAGTAAAGGAAATGACCCTTGGAATGTCCCTGGCCCCAGGACCAGCTGCCAGCCAGGAGCAGCTTGTGCGGTGCTCTGTCTCCCCAGACGTACTAGGGCATTGCCCAGAAGACTTTCAGGTGGCACAGGGTGAAAGTTTGCAAAGGACCATTTTGTTTGCTTCATGGGGTGGGTGATCGTGTTTCCCTTAAACTACAAGTATGGGCACAGTCACGGGTCAGAGCGAAGGGTCCTGCCTGCAGGATGATCTGAATAGAAAGGCATGGGAGCCGCCTTGCCACCATTTTTATACCTGTACCATCAGATAGTTTGATCATGGTGGGCACATTAGGCTTCTTGAGTGATGAGGAACGTATTCATCTGTAGATGACCTCAATTGCTTTCAGGCACCTCATTGACCCAAGAATTGTCTCCTCATAATCAATGCAGGCTGTAAGCCTTGCCTAGTATTCAACCATTGACTTCATTGCTTTCCCAATGTGTGTGAGTGGCCGTCCAAATAACTGTGGTACGATGTCAATACAGGGTGGTATGAACCAATTTACCAGCTATTGCTTGACATGATCAATGCTTTATGGGTTAAAATTGTGAGCCCTCATAGTCTATACAGTCTTAAAGTCAGGTGGTTGCCTGTTTTGGCAAGTAACTGCTTTTGCATAACTTCTAGAAATTTGCAGAAATTTATGATTAGAAATTCTAGAGAGAAGTTTTTATAAATATTCATTCACATGAAAAGTTTTTAAAGTTCTTTTTTTTCTTTAAAGAAACAGTTTGCCTACAAGCTAGTAATCCAAAATCCAGCTCAGTCTCTAGAGATTCATGATCATTGGGTATCTCTTGAGTTCTGTCCCCTGAGGATTTGTGGTTATGCCTGGACTCTTTTCAGTGCTGAAATAATCTGCAGTGCATGAGGAAAGTATAACATTGGATGCAATTAGTTTATTATGCCCATGGAGAATTTTGTGGGTCAGTTGGCTGTATTCGGTAACAAAAGCAAGACGGAGAATTATACGCCAGTTTCCACCCATGAGGAAGAATTTTGGAGGAAAATAATGATTCAGGTCACTGACGGCTTATAGGAAGGGATTTGGGATGAGCTGATATGCTGAAGCTGATCTTTGTGACTGGGTACAGTTTGTGCCCTTTTTCTGTTTATTCTGAGCAGCTCTCAGTGACTGATAGACATTTGCATGGAAGGTATCTGTAAAAAAGTCCTCTGGGCTGTGAAGTGACAAGATTGTTTCTAGACATCGTTTCCCAGAGAGCATCACCGCAGCTGACACTGGCTGAGGTCTCATGGTACATGGGGAGACTGAGAAAGCAGGAATCAAAATACCAGTCCATGCATTACAAGATGTTAATGGACTGATTCTTCTGAGAAATCCATTTTATTAGGCAGGGCTTTGAGTAACAGTCCAAGCTCCGTCTAACTTCATATTCGAAAGAATAAGACACTTTGAAAGACACTAGTTCCAGAAGATGTTTATTTTGGGGAAATAGTGCCTTTCAGCCTTTTGGATTGTTTTCAGCTTAATTCTTTAAGGTGCATTTAGACTTCAGGAGTATCAATCTGGTTAAGAGCTAAAGAGAAACTTTTTTAACTGGCATCAAACTTTGCTTTCTCACCAAGGTCAGGATTGGAGCTAGAAGGTATTTTTCACTTGGTTTATGTTTTTTAGTCCAAAAATGAAGGTCCAGATCAAGCAAAATAGTTTACATCTTACATATTGGCAAGAAAAACAAAAAATAACTTCTGAGTCTACTTGACAAAATTTTCCACTCAGGTTCTTTAATTTGGTCAGCAAACTTGGACTACCTCATAATTAATGCCTTTCTACTGAGAGCTACACAAATGTGGCTTCAACCTGGGTCCTATCTGGCTATGTTGGTGAAAGTGACTGTGCTCCAGTTTCCATGTTTTCTTGCGTGCTTCCCTGCATTCTGTTTCATTCCACTATGTACCTGTCACTGGCCTCATGACTTAGCTGAAAAAATAAATATTTCTCAAAAAAATCTGTCAGCGCTGCTAGAAGAGCAGCTTGTCACAGCAGCACTGTGCTGAGCTGCCAAGATGAAACTGTCCTTTGGAAAAATTAGTTTCCCATGGAAAATAAGCATCAGCTTCCCATAAAATATACAGACTTGGGACAAAACATTTCTTGGTTCAGAATTGTTTAGCCTGAAGTTATGGCAGCATGTTAAGTTTTACAGAGAACCCTCTGATGACTGGTCTTTGTTGTGTACATCAAGGCTGGTTTTAGTTTGATTATTTATTTACAGGGTAGGCATTTTTCATTTATGCTTAGGTAGCTGAGGCTGCAAATTCAGATACTAGAGTTATTGAAAAACAGTGAAAAATGCACAGCCCAGACTCAACAACCATTGCCTATACAATATTCTTCTGCAGCTAACAGAAACAGCTGTTTTTCACAGCTGGATCAGTCTCCTTTGGGTTTCATGAGGAAGACTCCTGGCCTTCCCTTGCCACAGCACAGGAATATTGCTGAGCCTGGAGACCTGGAGAACATTCCCCAGCACCCACAGCACAGGTCATGGTTACCCAGGAGCTCCCTCTGCCTCCAAGTTACAATTTATTGTGGCAGTTGCCACAGCCCATCGGCAGGGCCTGCACAAAACACAAGAAGCAAAAAGCAACAGAAATGCAACAAAGGCATAAAAAGCAAATCCCACACCGGAGACAGTGCAAAATGCTGCCTCAGCCTTCATATATCATAGCAACCCTAATATAGTCTTGGCGATGAGCCGCTCTCCGCGTAAATGCTGGGCATGGCTTGGCAAGTTGTGGGTCAGGAATGCACTTCATGCACTCCAGCAGCCAAGGAGAGTTCAGTCCTCAGGCATGGACTGGAGCTACTCCAAAGTGAAACCTCCTCAAACATAGAGAAGTGTGGGTGTTGAGTCCTTGGCATCAAATAGTCAAATCCACTCCTTGTTGGGGCAAGGCAATTGTTCATGCAAGCCTTAAAAGACATGGACACTAGTGTCAGCTGTTACTATCGGGCAGCCTGGGACAAGTCACATCTTCCTCCTTTGCCTCAGCTTCTCTGCCTTATAAGCATGGGTTATGGTGCTAATAGTCTTCTTTAAAGTAGCTTGTGATTTTCTGACAACAGTAACAATTATTACAATGATGCCATCATTTTTATATAATGACCATCATGCCCACATGGTCAGGAGTTTGAAAGGATTTGTCTTCTTTTCCTTTCTTTTTTTCCTTGTTACTGCCCTCTGGCAGAAGGAAGGTAGGAGGAAGGGAGAAAAGCCAAAAGCTGTTTTCTTTGAAACACAACTTTACATTTAAAAGAGGAAGAAAACACAACAAATGAGAATCCAGCAACAATATTCCACATCTTGCAAAACTACAGTTTAAATAAAAATATTTGCAGCCAGAAAGTGAAATGTTCAGATCCCAAGCACTGAAAATAACTGTTAACTTACACCAGCTTCAGATCTCTTTCTACATGAAAATGACAGATTGCTGAAGCTTTTCATAGGAAAGTATGTGTTCCTACAAAGATGGAATTTTAGGTCAGAGGGAAAAAGGTAGGACTTTCACCTATCCTAGAGTAATGTGAGAGACAGACTTACCCCTCACACAGTAGCTTAGAGATCAAGCACCCATGTGAGATGTAGCAACCTGCATTCAAGTTTGCTTTGCCTAATTTAGACCAGGGTCTTGATCTCAGCCTCCCATCCTATGTTAAGTGCTCTGTTTCTGGGCTTTGGAAGCTGTTTTGCTCTTGCTCAGTGAACATTTCATCACTTATATGACAAGCAGACTGGCTTCTCTGTTGTGGACTTCCAGTGACCAGGCAGTAAGGGAGATAACAGGAAACACGTGGGATTAGTTTATACACATTTGGTCAAATCAGGCAAAGTTTGTGTGCTGGGATCCCACATCCCATAACAGTACTCTTACACCAGGCTAAGGCTTATTCTGCAGATAAAGTGCTGCTTGTCGCTGCTCTGAATAACCTATTCTTCATCCTGATGTGGAGCATCTTCTATTAAATGTCAAAATCTTTCTGGTATATAAAAAGTTCCATTGGTCAACAACTCTGTAAGTCTGAATGTGATGGCCGAACGTACACACAAGTTTGTCTTCAAATACCAGGTTGCTCTTGGCACCACATTGGTGCTGAGAGGACACTGTAGCCTGTGAACGGTGTGTTCACATGTGATTTAGGGTATTGTCCATCAAATCAGCCCAGTGGAACCCACATAGCATGAGACTTCCTTCAGAAACTGGGTCCTGGCCCTCATGCTCACACGCCATGCAAAAGCAGAGAGTGCACACTAAACAACGTCTATTTTTTTTCTTAGAATCCTGAAAAGCCTGCTATAAAACATGGTGGAGGTTGTTGTGGACAAATGACATAACAGGTTAAAATAAAGTACAGGCTGAGATTTTAACATTTAAACAAACACATGTTAAGGCAAAACAAATGTTACCTGACATCTAATTTCTTATGGTAGTTGTCTGGTGCTCTTTGCCTGTGACTGATGGATGAAATTTCTGGGAGCTGGAAATGAGAAAAGGAGCTTGCTGTACACCATTCAAGGGTGTCTTTGAAATTAATAGGTTGCACACTCCAACCTGGAAAAATGGGAGATGGGGAAACGGCTTCAGTCAGAGAAGACAGGGTTGGTTGGAGAATGCACCCAATGGCCAAATCTGTATCTGCAGATAAGGATGTGTTTGGCTCAGCTGGAGGAGACTGATGAGAGGGTGTGAATACCTGGACTCGCTGTTGCAGAGGAGATAAGTTCCCTCTTAATAAGGGATAAGTAAGATGAGTAAGACAGTTTCCCTCTTGCTCCACAGCTTGGAGGATCACTGACACCAGCAAAGATCAGGGTGGCAAGAAGACCTTCCAAGTCCTGTGTGCTAATGGTAAGTGGCTGTGCAGGGGGAGAAGCAACAGCAAGTTGTGAGTCCCTTTCTCCGTGGACAAACAGCCACTTCTTCCATCTTTCTCTGTTGCAACAAGACAAAGAGGGAGGAGAAGTATTATTACACTGAGACCAGATGGAAGCTCCCACAGAAGATTGCATGGACCTAAGTCCATGTCTCCAGGTAGTAGACTTTAAAAAAAAAAAAAACACAACCCAAAATAACTTCACAGACTGAAGTTACTGCTCCCTGGTGAGATCCAAAGGCTTCCTCCCAAATTCTGGGAAAGTTCACTCTGAGATCCAAGCATGGTGACTCAGATTCACCTCTAGCACTAAGATGAACTGTGCTGCAATATTCCTCAACATATATTCTCAACACTACTGCACAAATAAATTATCTTGATCCACTTCTAATTGAATGTATATTTGTCATGTTTTTGAAATGGTTCTAGTTTCATGACATTACGTACATTTTTTATTTTATGAACTCAGGCCGCTTGTGTATATTAAACTTTATACTGAAAATACTGAGTTGAACATTTCTTTGGGCTCACAAAGCAAACCCCAGGATTGTGAATGGGAGCCAGGAAGGCTCTAGGTTGCCATGATGGGAAGCACAGAGAAAATTGTGTATCAGTGGACAAAGGGTTATTACAGAGACGGTGTCTTTCTCTTTCTGTTTGTGGATGTCGTGCTGAAAGGAGGAAATGAAAGGAGGAAAGCCAAAGGCTAAGGAGCAAAATGGGCCCTGAGGAAGTCTAGACTCTAGCCTTGCTTCATCATCTGTTTCTCACAGGACAAATCATCAACTTCTCATCACTGTAGTGCTCTTAGTGATAAATAAGGACAGTTATTCTAGATACCTGTGAAGTGGCTTGAGGTACACATAGGAAATAGTTGAAAAATACCACCCTCGTCCTCATGTCGTAAACAGCATATCTTCATGCTGGCTGCGGCGCTATTTTTTTTACACCTGGAGGAAGAAACTCAAATACTATAGAACAGTTTTGCGTCAAAATAGTAATGGATCCTTCTGTCTGTGAAAACCCAAAGTGGTAAGGGAGAAATCCAGTGTCCTGTGAAGTGTGTGGCAGTTTGCCAGAGTCACTCTTTTTCAAAAGCTAGGAAGAAAGTGGGTTTTATTATTGTATTTTGTAAAAGCAGCCTAAGGAATTTGGAATAGAGAGACTTCTGCCAAAATTAGAGGCTCTATTGAAAGAACTCCTATGGCCCAAATCTCGATCTGGTGTGTGTATATATATGTTTTGGTACAATAACACTGATAATATGAATAACCATAATACAAAAGATGCCAATTCCCGTTAGCTGTTACAGATACCATTCTTCCATCCCATGTGCAAACATACAATTTGACAGCCCTTTACCGCGCAATTCCCCCTTGTGAGACCAAGAACTAAAACCTCAGAAAAAAACAGAAACAGACATGTACGGGCAGTATAACCATGCGGTTGCATTAAAGCCCTTTCCAAGGTTCCTCACCACTATCAGGTTTTTTCCGTTGTTTGTTTCCTTTAGATTAATTATTTTGAACAATGACAGAGAAAATATTGAAATATTGATATATTTGGTCCTGCAGTCTCAGAAAGAAGAAAACTGTGTCAAACTGATAGAAAACTGCTCCAAAATATGCATCAATTACCTGTGATCCTCAGCCACCATTTACCCTCCCCACACACCCACAGAAGTCAGAGCTGATCTCTCTTCAAGGGCAGCCATTTTTTACAGTATTTTTTGCTCTTTTTGTTGTTCCTGGAATTTACATTCATGCTCAGGGGGTTTTGATAAGTTTCTCTGAAGTGCTTTAGCAGTGTCACACAGGTTGTAACACATCTCCACAACAAACAAAAAAAGGGTTAACTGTGCTGAGAACAGAGCATGGAAAGGGACTGCAGGAGTTGTAAGGATTTTTTAAAAATACAAAACATTTCCTCAACTCTAAAGACTATGAAGAGAAACATGTAAAAAATGGAGATTTGTGAGCATTTATATTCTTATGGCAATTATGCATTTTATGTCCATGGGATTTACATCCCTAAAAGTTCTATGCCTTTTAGAAAAATGTTACTTTCCTACCTCAGCTTTTACATGCTTGCAATTCCAGCCTTCCTTTTGAGCATGATACCAGTTGCTGTAGACTGTGGAAATTAATTAACTTGCTTTTGGAGGCTCAGATCCATGAGTAATTATCAGGGTCTGCCTAGTCCAGTAGCCCGTTGCCAGCAGGAGCTATGCCAGTGGTTCCAGGTGAGCTGCTTCCCCTGGGGATGATTCCTGCCCGTTTGCACTGTTGCCCTGAGGACAAATATGATCATCCCGACACCACACATGCCAAGCACTAGACTACTGAAATGCCAAGTAGGATTCACCAGACTGCTGGGTGGGATTTGGTGCACAGATTTGAGCTCTAAAATTGTCAAAGCATGGACCAGAGGCACAAGTCACAGGTGCATGGTGCCATCTCAGATGCTCTTGCTGTCCCCTATGACTGCCTTTGAACCATGGGTCTCCATGGCCTGTGTTGTACCTGCCAGCCCTGGGCAGATGTCTGATGCTCCATGGCATCTGAAAGGTCACTAAATACCTGTGCTTACGCAGCTGAATCGTGCTGTAACTCTTCATTAATTACAATAGGAGATTAGAAAAAGCTTCTGTGTAGATGTCCATGTGTGGGTACGTAATTTTTTTCTTAATTTTCAAGCTGAGTCCCTGTCCTGATAGAAAAGCTCCAGCTGTACAACTTACTGTAAAGCAAAATTGTCTCCCTCCATCAAGGAGGAAGGCAGGTAAGGAAAATCTGCAGAGATGTTGGTCTTTGTGCCCCGAGCAGCTGAAATCCCACAGCTGTTAGACCGCTCATGGAGGACAGAAGGTTTAATTAAACTACAGATCTGTGACTTTCAGTAGCCTACCTTGACTTAAGGAACTGCACTGGTTTACTTTCATACTTGGTGATTAGATGTGTTTGGGAGCATTTTCAGGCCTTACTACCAACAGGCATAGGACAGCCCAAGTCTTGCCTCTCCTGGCCTCCAGGACAGGGAAGCCACCTGCAAATTGCCTCTGGGGCTGCCACGCTCGGGTTCTCCAGCGGAGATGCATCTCTTGCGTCCTATAGGAACAAGCCTGGCCCAGGTGGACCTGCTGGTTCAAGCCTGCCCCGTGCCCACGTGCAATGAGTTTACCCTTGGCCAGTGAGGCAATCAGTGCGTTGGGAGCCTGCTGCTCTATCACAGCATCAAAGCCATGCCCCAAGGGCAACAGGTTCAACAGGAGCATGTTACCTCTTCCACCGAGCAGGAGCAGCAGGGGACATGCTGTGTATTGCCAGGTGAGATAAATACTCTCATACCGCGCTCCTCTCCTCTTTATTCCTCCAAATATCATGTCAGGTATTTGGGGTAGGAGATCACTTCTTGATTCCCTTGGACTTTACTGACCCAGTTTAGATCTGGGATAACAACCAAATGGGCATGACAGAGGGGATGATAGTTTACAGCAAGAGGAGAGGTGGGGGACGGGTTGCTGTGGATGGCAGTGGAAAGGCACTTCTTGTACTGATTCTGCTGTTGGAGAATTCCGCGAATGCAGCTTCACCCCCAAGGAATTAAGCAGGCGCCTGCGTTCGCTCTAGAGCTGGATCCAACTCCACTGCGGTGCAAGGACTGTTCAGCTATCTCAGCTTTGCTCCATGTACAGGACTCTTGACAACTAGCAGAAACACCATGACCTCTGATATCCCTTCCTTTGCAATTAAATGATTTTTTTAGTGTGTTATCTGTTGCCTGGGACCTTTCTCATTCATTTATTTGCCTTTAAATGGCTCTCTCCACCAATGCGTCTGCTCTGCCTGACATATCCCTAATCTTTTTTCCAAGGAGTGGAACTTCCTGGCTTGCTTTAAAAACAAGATAATTGTCTATATGCATAAATCTCTAAGCCTCAATAACTTGACTGCTTGGTTATCTCTACGATTGCCATTTTCATTTTGCTTGGCACAAGAAAAGCAGAACAGAGTTACTAAAACAGACAAGCTTTAGCCCTCAAATCTTGCAATAACTTTTAGTTTCTGATCAACTGAAGAAAAAACTGGAAGTCTTTTAGCCTATCTTGTTACCCAACAGACACCCTTCTGGCTACAGCTGTGCCTCCAGAAGTGGTTCCCATCCCCAGCTGATCATTTCTCTGTCTCTGCACAGTTGCCGTGCCTTGGCATCTTCCAGCAAATTGGAGCATACAAATATGGCCTAAGACACTTGAACATGATCAGCGTGTTAGCCGAGCCCAGCAATTGAAAAGGCTGGATGAGCTATCTTGGCTAATTTTCCTAGGGGTGGTCAACAGAGCTTTCACATGAACTGGTCTGCAAATGTGGCTGGGAGGTTACCCCCGGCAGTGGGCTGGTAGAAGCTGCTATGAGAGAGGGCATTTTTTAGCAGCATAGCTCAGTCTGGTGTGCTTGCCAATAAAAAGCAAAACAACCCCCCCCTCCACTCTTGGAAGGGCATTGATCTCTGGTGTTTTCTATTCAGTAAAGGGAGATGAGCACCATCATCCCACGCTGAGATAGGTGGAAATTACTATTTGTTGGAAAGTGTCTTTCCTTCCATTGATTACAGGGACTTTGTTAGAGCAAATATCAAGCCTTTCTGATGGCTGAAGCTGGGCAAGATGCCTCCCACTCACTGTGTCACTCTCTGAACTGGCATTATGAGGTGTCAGATATATAAGGCAGCACACTTGTGCACAGCATGAAAGTAGACTGGTATACTCTCCGGTACGGATCCTCTGCATGGCTGCTATGGGACATGGAAGAAATAGGTGAGTAGAGTAGGTTTTTCTTGTGTAAACACACTTACTATCAGCCATATAATAGATGTTATTTCTCCCCTCTCCCTAACACCCTCTCCTGGGTAATCAGCAGATGAGCTGAGAAGAGGTGGAAGAAGAGGTGTGGAAGGGGCTGCTACTCCTTTCCATATGGGTGCAAAGGGATGAGCTTGTGACCCCGCACGCAACGGCCAGTACCGCTGAGCTAGTGCAGCTGGAGAGTTTGTTCAGGTTATTCTCCCCTGTATTCAGAACCAGAAAAAAACCCCAAACAAACACAAAAGAACCCAAAAAGAGGAAAAAATAAAAGAAAAACAACAGAAAAAAAGAGGAGTTTGCCTCCTCATGTCCCAGCTCTTCCCTGGGCAGTTCGGCTTACACTACCCCTCCCTCCTGGCCTGCAAAACTCTCAGTCTTGGGCTGTGCGTGGGCACAAAGTAGTATGCTATTCAAACAAAGGAATGTACAATTTGAGATGCCTGTGGCCTTACTGTGTCCCAGCTAGATATAGTAATAGGTCACAAGTTAAACCTGGGTGCCTGCTTGCTCACTTTTTGAAAATAAAAGCTTATGTGCCAAGCGTTGTCAATAAGGTCACTCGCACAAGGCATCTATTTAGTCTCAGAGTCAGCAAATACAGATCAGTGGTCTGGCGAGAAGAAACAGCTACTTGAACTTTATAGGTTAAGAAAACCCCCAGTTAAAGTGGATCATCATTAATAAGTTTCCAGTTACATCCAAAGAAATGTCAACACTGATGTTTTGCGATCAGGATGGCGAGTAATTTTACCTACCCATATTTTTCTAGGCTTTGGTTTTACAAGGTGTTCCCAGATTGAAGCTGTATTGTTCCTTCTCAGGTCCAGTTTGCAGATTTCAAGTGCAGAGCAGAATTTCTTTCACTCATTTCTTTTTATATCTAATCCACGCTTAAAGAGGAGTCTCAAAGTCTCCCAATTTTTAAAGCAGCAAGTCATTGCTGACAACTGAGAACTGTAGACATGATCTTTTGGGCTCAGCCGACCCCTTTTTAAAGGACTGAACTGAACTGTGACTTCATATTAAAAGTGTGCAAAAATCAACCAGTGATCCAGTCATTTTTTCATGTGTGATGCTATAATAAAAGACAGTCCGAGGGACAGCCATAGCAACACTTGTACTTCTCTGTCATATTTCATGGTTTTACTGAAATTAATTAATTATGGCTTCCAGAGATGCAGACGACCGATATTATGACAGATATAATCAGAAGCCTCACTGAGGACTGGCCAGAAAAATCACAGAGAATGAACACAGCAGTGGGAAATAATATAAACCAGCCAGAGCCCAGACCTTGGTGGATTTTTCTGGGATACCTACCACATGGGTTGGTTTTTGTTCTTATTCTTTTACTTATTATTTATCTCCATATGTCTGTGTGATACTTCATAGAACAAAACAACATCGCATACAGGGATATAGACACTAGACACACTAAGTTGATGACTTCTTTTTGTTGTATTTACATGGACAATTAGGTCAAAGATGAAAATGTTTATTCACAGCAATGAGCCAGTCCTGGCTTCCTGATAGACTCATCAAAGGGCAATAATTACTTTCCCTGAGACCTTTCAATCTGCTCCGTTCTTACAGCTGGAGGAGGAAATTACTTTCCCATCCTGGGAAAATTTAGAAGATTTTGATTGCTTCCTCCTATTCAGAGGGATCTTTGGGATGTATCATATTACCAGTTTCCAGCACCTACCAAAAGGACTTACACAGAGAGCACAGAGTACCTTCCGGAATTTGTCCCAGGTACAGAGTCAGTCCTTCAGCCAGGATCTGTCACAACAGAGCCGGACTGAATGCACATGTGGCCTTCTCCAAAACAGTGAGAAAAAAAAAAGAAAAGAAAAAGATGGTAAGGTACTGTAAACTTAGATTTTGGTTTGTTTTTTGGTTTTTTTTTCCCATCTCTGAGATGAGAAAACCTTTTATCTGCTCCCAGACAGAGAGTAAGTAGAAAGTGAAGAGAGCAGCAGTTTCCCATGCAACCCCCAACTTGGGAAAGCAGGTGGGGTGGAAAGGAGAAGCCACCTTTCAATTGTGTTTTAATGAACAAGTTGTTTGTTCTTCTGTGTCCTTTGATGAATGGGTGTTTTCCTTCAAAAGCTGACGTTTGTCTTTCATTACGCCCAGCATATGCTCTACTAGGCAGGACCGTTTTTCTACTCTAGATAAATAAACATGAAAATGAATTTATCTCGCAGAAGCATGTTCTCTTTCAAGTCTGGCACAAGCCTGGCCTCTCCCCCAATAAATCTCTGGGTAAATGTGAACTCCTCGGCAAACCCTCCTCCATACTTCAAATGGAGACATTTTGTAAGCTCCCGTCTCCGCACAGCTCAGGAAAGCTGCCACTGACTCCAGGCATTTAGAGGCAGTGATTTAACTACAACTCACAGCTGAATTTGAGAGCTCTTTATCATGAAAAAGAAACTTTTCCAAACCAGAAAGCGTCCAAACCCTTTTCCCAGCTAGTGGCGGATAACGTTTTAACCCTCAAATTGTGGGGGTGATGTGAAACAACACTGTCTGCAGATTCTTCCATGGGACCTACTGTTGGATGGAAGTTGGGTAGTATATTATGATGCCAGTTAAAGTCTGCCCTTTGAGAAACAGCCAGTTTATTTGATGCACAGGCCTGTGGATAAAGCTGGTTGAATCTTTAAATACAGTTCGGTTTCCTTCCAAACTTAGTCCTCTCTGTTATTCGTACTTTATTGGTTCACAAGCTGATCCTGCACATAGTTTCTTTGGGTTTAGACATGGCAAAACATGTCCAGAATTTACAATCTCTGAACCTCCTTGACATTGTTTGCCTTAAACCCACTGAAATGTACACTGAAACCAAAAAACACTGGAGCTCTTTGCAGTTACTCACTTCCAGCACATGAGAGATGTGTCTTTTGTACCAGTTCAGACAAAGAAAGAAATCTGAATGATAGTCCTTCACATTTCTGGACAAATAATCACTCAACCTTATGTCAATGAAATTTTCGCAATCTGTCAGTATTTTCACAAATACCACAAGTTGTTTAATCAAATAATGGCCCTGATTCATGAAAATACTTAAATATGTGCTTGACTCTAACTGCATGTTGATGTCTCCTTGAAGTCAATGATACTGAGGTGTATCTGTGATTCCATGCATGTTTAAGTGCCTTTGAGTGCTTAACTGATATCTTGAATAGGGCCAGTATTAGTCATTCGGTAACACCTGTCCTATTATAGGAACATATTGATAAATCAACCCGGTCAAACTGTCTCTTAGCTCATCTATGAAACATGTTGTGATGGCAACCACTGAGCAGTGCAACTCCTCAAGCAAATTGTGCATATTACAGGCACATCCCTGATGTGCAGGAGGTGGAAGGCAACCCAGATCTGTCTGAGAAATTTGATGTTGCAACAGGATGTCCAAACTGGTGATTATTTTGATCTGTTCCACTCACTCAAGATTTTGGATTCAGAGACCCTTAAGAGAAATAATTTCAACATAAATGGGGATTGTGCTCCTTGAAGCTTTCAAGCTGCATTGCAGACAAACCCGTAACAACTTTTTTGTAAGCCCCAGCTAATTTTTCACCCCTCTTGATTAAAGAACAGCATCACCAAAACCAACTGTAATAATTGCAAAAGTTGGTGTGATGGTTTGGCCTGGGCCATGCCTCAACCTCACTCTGTGGTGTCCATCCCTCCAGATTTACACCACCCAGACACCAGTAGTGGCACCACTGTTCACAATTTGTTTGTACAGCAAAGGAGAAAGAAAATCACTTCTCTTGGCTAAGGAGAAGTTTGACTCTGTCCTTGCCTCTTGGAGAAGAATGGCTTTGGCTGACTTACTGATGATTTCTTTCCCAGTAACAGTTTTATTGAGTATACGAAAGTGTTAAGCTATGTCTCACTTAGCCTGTATTTTGCTCTTAACTGGATTACCATACAAAGAATGTTTCAATGAGGCTCCGAGGTCTGCCAGGTCAGCTTAGTAAATGATAGCACCTCTTGAAGCTATAACGGATGAGAGGATCTTTGATAAGATTTGACACTTGTACTATATACGCTGTCACAGCAGACATTTTGCTTTTTTCTTGATGTTTTTAAGGCCATAAATACTGGTCTCTAATGTTAAGTATGTGAACCTCACATTAATCACACTGCCAGGGGGAGCAAAGAGCTTTGCTCATAAACTGAAATGGAGCACAGTTAATCTATCAATGTTCTGTAATGAGGACTATTATAACAAAGTATTTAGGTTGATTTACTGATGGCCTACACATCTCTACTAATGATCACACATCAGTAAAAGAGCAACGGGACCATCTGGGTCACCAGGAGTTTGAGATGTACTGAATAATGTGCAGATCCTTCCTTATCTTTACTGTGAAGTTCTTAAACTCATTCTGTATCTGTCCACTTTCCCAAGATCAATCTGCTCACAGGGGCATCCCTGCTATCAGGGTGCTATGCACAGTTTACATGGCTGGGTAACCTGGCCCCTTAATTTCAATGTCTTCAAATATTACCTTTGGTTTCAGAGACAGGTCAACAGAAGGCAAAGGTACTTCGCTCACCAGAGAGCTATTTCAAAATAGAGAGAGCAACTAAAAAACTTAAAATGAACCAGCCTGAGCAATACTTTTTTTTTTATTCATTATACTGTGTAATTTGTGTCTAGCATCCTCCCATAGACATCTGATCCCTGTCAGGTGCTGATGCTGAATAGATACAGAAAACATCAGCAAGCCCTATCTTGGGAATTTAAAATCTGAATATCATCAGGTATTTCATCAGAGTGACAGTAATGGGCTCAGGAGATGGGAATAATCTCATTTTCTCTTAGATGTCTGCATTAGAAATACCTACATCTAATGAGCTACTTACTCATTCTTGGCTTTATAGTTCATGGGCACCTCTGGAGCATCTTAAAGAATGCCTACATGACAGCAGGTGAAGCATGCTCGCTTAGGTACGCCACGTCTTAAAATTACATTGTTTTTCCTCCTCATGAAAGATTTCTGCCACAGGGTCAGTATCCCTGTCCAAAAAGCACCAGACAGTACACTACCAAGCCTAGGAGCTGGACGTGAGGGACCTGTCTTGGAGGAATAGTCCTAGATGTACATGGTAGGAAGGCAGTGACAAGTAAAGAACCAGATCTCCTAAACCTCAAAACAGTTTAATTTGAAGTGTTTTGCAACTGGGTCAATCTTCAGAGCACCCACATAAGGCTGAGAATTAAAGTTCCTGCTTCCAGCTCTGCTTTATTTAGGAGAAATTTTGACATGTTAGTATAAGTACACTTCAGGTTGCTTCTTGTGGTGGATGTCAAAATGAAGACACCATGTTTATGCACAAACTCCTCACCTTTCCCATATGGGGCCATCTATGGACCATCCACACAAGTTTGAATACTCCCTTTCTAGTATGGAAATCATGGCTGTGCTTGGAGACATTTTGATTGCTGCAGGTGAATTCAGTCTTGATGGGGGACCAGTAGGTCTGATTTTCATAAAACAGCTGGTAAAATTTTAGTAGAGCAGTCTTCAAAAAAAAATCAAAAACCTCCCTTACTCCATTTACACAGGCAAGCAGTGGAAAGAGCATGACCTCTCAGGAAAACAAGGAAATGAGTTCTCCAAAACCCATATGGAACTGTAGACTGTCAAGCTCCTCCTGCCTGTGGGTGCTCTCCTGCCACTGAATGCAAAGCAACCACCCCAGCTGCACACTCATCAAGCCTGTGTAATGAAAGGCAGGCCAAATTCGGTAGAAGAAATGGGACAGGACAGTCATTTCTTCTAAAAGGTCATCAGTAATACAAACATACTTCTTAAAAGACCTTCTTAGTCCCAGTTTGGCTCCAGTTCCACAGAGAGATGGTCGTGTACACCCTTGCCTGTTCTGTGCTCTGGACTGTGCTGAACACATTGTACCACCACTCACTTGTAATGAAAGGCTGTTGCTTGCTCCAAGCTGGCCAAGGGATCCGAAAAGATGCCAGATCAGAAAATAGAAATAGGCACGGAGTGTCTGGGACAAGAAGTGCCAGTGTATATGGGTAAGCAAAAGTACATGATTCTCTCAATTGGCACATTCATAGGTATCAGCCATGGATGACGGAGAAGAGAGGAGAAAATGTGAACAGGAGCTCAGAGTGGGGTCCCCAGTTAGAGGAAAAATAATTGGCAGGCACTGCTTGCTGCACCTTACACTTAAAGAATAGCGGGAATATATATGTCTTTAGCAGATTGAGAGATAGCTAGATTGAACAAAGGAATAACACAGGCAAAGGAGTTAGAAGAGAAATTCAAAAGAAACATTGAGCCAAAAATTAATGTATTATTAACCTTTAATAAAGTGTTTTGCCTTGCCTTTTTCAGGATGTAATAAAGAAATTTTTTCCTCTGCTTTTCTTCTTCACTCTCTTTTCCTTCATTTTCTCTCTCCTTTTTTTTTTCTAGTTTCTGCATTTCTTGGATCTGAGTATACCAAGAGTTCTGGGTCTGAACCTGAACTCAGATCCATATTTCACAACTTTACCTCTCTGTTTTTCTAACAGGGGACTCTGGATGTGAATATCCTCAGACTGTGGGTGTACACACAGTAGATCTCATCCTGTGTTCTGGGGTTCAATGGCAGCTCTGGTTCTTGTATTTCTCTTCTGACTAGAGCTACATAATACTAAAAATTACATAATCTGAATTTTTTGGAGTGATAGGAAGGGTAGCTTGATGAGGAATAGCCCAAGTCTAAATCCCCCAGCTCCTCCCAAGTGCATCCAGATCCTAGGTATCTTATCAGGTTAGTGCAGTAGTCCTCACCCCATTCACTTCTGCAGCCCCTGCAAGCTCCAAACACACTTAAAATAGTTGGTATTATTACCTGTGTCAGGGTAGCATCTAAGAAATCTGATTCTTGTGCCTACCTGCAGGAGATGAACATAGCTAAGTATACAAAGGTGTGCAAGGCGATATTAAGATAACTATGACTGATATGATAAGAAGTGGTCAACAGCTCTCTGATAGCCGCATGTGTCATGAAGAGGGTCCTGGTAAGGGTGAGGTTCAAGGAAGGATTAGAAGGGGACACACGGAGTTTCATCCTGGTGTGATCCCATCTTAAAAAAAGTCAAAGCCTGTTTACAAGAAACTGAACATGTAGGTGAAAAACAATTGGGGAGTTTTTACCTCACGTTGCTTGGACAATCTTTGAAGGCATGCCAAAAAAGAAGTTTTAATCTCCTTCTAGAGAGGTCTAAGTCCTGGGCATCCTTTTTTTTTTCATATATTCTTTTTATGAAGAGCTAACCTCAGGAGACCGCTGCAGCAGCTTGTCTCCATGCCCACAAAGGGGATGAAGATTTGCAATCTGCCTGCAAAGGATGCAGGAGCTGGGTTACCACCAACCCTTGTCACCCCTCCTCCCACCAAACAGTGGTGACCCTGGGGAGAGTGACTTACCATAATGATTAGTGGGCTTGTCTGGAAGGGCTGCAGCTAGAGACAGTATGACTATGTTGCAGGATGTAGGTGAGGACACACACAGGGAGATCTCAGCAGTCCCATGGTCTTTTGCTTCTGAGGGATGAGGATGAGGGTTAGAGGTGGAGTTTTGGCAGCACAGTAGTTGTGCTAATAGTGCAGACACATGGGCAATCCTGTGTGACAACACAATAGTTATAGATGGGTCAAGCCAGAAGCCTCATCTATAAAAGCAACCTTAGGAGCTCTACACTGTTCAAACATGCTGCTGTTTGCTGGCTAGAGATCCTGACAGGAAATTTTCCATTTTGGACAGATAAACATCAACATCCTGGCTGTTGCATCTCAAAAACACCCTCTCTCCCCAGTGGACACTGGGAAATGTGTAGAGCAAACAGCATTTCTTTCTTGGTATAGAACACCTGTGAAGCCTTTGTTTATCTCAAAGGTGCTGAGGGGGTTAAAAAGTAATTTGTAAAAATGCCTTGGCTTGATTCATCCATTACAAGTGTAGTTATTTAAACAAGAGACACTATCACTCAAAGTCTCCTCCTTAGCAGAAAGAATGAAGCACTACCAGAAGATGCAAGACAGACCAGCTCACTCTCTGGGCAACCTCTGCAGACTACAGCAACAGGCTAAACTGCATAAGTTTATCTTGGGTATTTCAATGAAATACCTTAATTTAGAAAGAAATGAATCTGGGTTTATGAAAGTGCTGTATTCACTCTTCAGTAGTGTCACTGCCAATGCAAGTGCTTAAATATGCCATCAACACCTTCCCTCTACATTGACCTAGGTTGGAAGTTAAACCTATGATGTGCTAATGGTTATGATAATTAATATTTTCTAGTGCTTACAGAAATTGCTAATCTGCAGGTAGGAATTGCTGGTAATTAGGACAATGCTGGAAATATTTTACCTCGTGCAATCTTCAGTAGAAAAGCCTTGTATGGAAGCCATGTTACACTTTTGGCAGACAAATCATCTTGGAAATAGATGCAATGGTATGTTAAAATAGCCTTGCTTATATTAGGTTTATTCAACAGGCCTGGGGGGTTGGAAATAGCTCAGAGAATATATGGCTAAGTATGGGCTGCCATATATTCTGTACTTTAGAGACTGGTTTCTCCTCCGGAGTCATAGCATGTATGCTCTCCAAAACCCCAGCTATATCCTCAGCTGCTCTAAATCAAGCAGCTGCTCTGGGCTTAGTTTGATTGTGTATTCAGGCAATGGAAAGGGCCTTGGTACAGATGGGAATATTGGGCCCCAAGTCTCACCAAAATTCTAGACACGTTTTCCTGCAAGTGTCTCCACTGAAGAGGCTGCCCAGCACCCCTGCTTTGTATAAACAGGCTGGTGAAACCCCAAGGAGCAGTGAAATATGTTTTGGGCCCAAATTTGTAGTTGACATAGAGCAGAGACATCAGAAAGAGTGTAAATCAGGGATGAAATCCCCGCTTAACCCTGGCAACAAGGTCTAATGAATGAGTGCCCAGCCCTGTCTTGACTTGCATGCAGTGCTCCCCCGTTGAGCTCCATGAGACCCCCCTGGCCCTTGTCCTCTCATCTGCAGAGTGCCTTTTTTGAAGGGCAATGCAAACTGTAATTCCTACACCTTAAAAAAATTAAATGAGATGCAGAGTAAAAATAGCTTAAGAGTTGGGGTCCTTCAGATGGTGGGAGGCAAGGACTAAGCACCTCCATTCTCTAACACCTCATGGACTCGCCTTGCCGATCTCCAGCCCAGCCACTATGCAAGTCCTCAAGTGTGAAGGTGTGGGAGAGGAGCTACACTCGCTATCAGCTGCAAGGGAAGGGAAAGGAGACAGGCCAGAGTTGAGTGCCTCAACGAGTCGATGAACGCTGGAGAGCAAACATGGGCAGTGATGGCTGCATGTCAGCCAGCAGACAACCTTGTTTGCCAAGAGATGGGGTGGACAGGGATGTGAGCACTGACTCTGTTGTTATTGTCATGTCATAAGGAGTAAGTGCACTGGATTCTACATGCCTGTGTGTTTGATCAGGAGAGCACCGCTGACAGAGGATAAATAAACAGAGATAAAAACAAGATTAAGCAGGTCCTTCTCCTTATCACTGCCTCTTTATCCCTATTGATCTCTGCTCAGTCCCTTTTCATCTAGCCTGGAATTCCTCACATGCTTGAACCATGAGCTGTCACATCTAATTAGAAACATGGTATGAAGTTTTGCATGCAGCAGTGGGTATTTTCCAGCGCTGGGCAGCTGTGTGTTCAGCCTTTTGCCTTTTTCTATGAAAACTCATTTAGCCTTTGTCAAAGCCACCGGGGTTTGTAGCCAAGGGGTGGCAGGAGTGAACAGGAGAAAAAAAACCTTTTTCGTTCAATCTTTTTCAGGACAGATCCAGCCCCAAGGGTGCAAATGGTGGTCACCTTGTCCAAGCAACATAGGCCTCTTGCCCTGGGAGAGAGAAGATGGTATTTCTACCCGTATTTGTTTGGTGGGGACCCAAACCCTGGCTTCTTGGAGGTATCAAGGTCTCTCTATGGGTCAAAGAGACACATACACCCAAATCCCTTCCCTGCTCGCTGGCCAGCACTTTCCATCCGTTTGGATGTTTCCAAAGAAAAAGTGGTCGCTGGCTGCCTCATGCTGCCACAGCCACAGCTGCTTCTGCATGCTCTCAATTTTCCTCCAGGACTCCTCAGCTCTCTGGATTAGCTGCTGTCTTCAACCCCACCAGATCAGTCTGGACTCACCGAATGAGCATTTTCTGCTTAAAACAATTAACAGATTACACAGGTCGGTATCACTGGGGCAATGTGTCCTTCTTCACAGAGAAGATGTCTTTCATACCTCAGCAGGACGTTCAGAGGTGGGCCCATAAATACCACACATGTTTAAGGCCTGCATGGAGGTCTAACAACACCCAGGACATAGCTTTGGGTTGAAAATGGAGTCCCGCTTGTTGTACACCTAACATGGCTAACACAAACAAGGTTAAATTAGAAGGAGGTTACCAGGGTAAGGGTAAACAACACAGAAAAGAAAACACAAATAGCACTGTTTATTTTCTGCCTGACTTTTTCATCTCTACATTCTACCATATTCTGTTTAATTTTGTTAAAACATTCAATAAAAGATCACTTGGACACAGCTTTCCCTCATGCTCTCATGATCTCTGGAAACTATTAGAACTTTGGTTTTGGCTTCAGTTTTCAAAAGTGGCTGGTGGCTTTAGGTCAGGCAGGATTTTTAAAGGGGGGGCAATGCTATTATGGAGATTGGCAGAGCCAGGGAGTAAAACCAGGCATGATTCCCTGAGTCGGTTCCCCTGTAGTTGTAGCACTAGGCACCTTCATTTTTCAGGGCCAAAACATGATAGTAATTTGGAGACTGTGCTGAGCTCTTCCCTTGTCTGAAATCAAGCCCCTTGACTGTGTCTCAGGCTGGGCATCCAAAATCATAGGCATTTTGGAAAAGATAGATCATGTCACTCCATTGCTTTTACGGCTTTTTTGCCTGTCCCTACGAATAAGACACTTTCTACTTCAGATTTACTATGTGATCCAACAGGCAATCAGTGTGAGCAATGCTTTTATTCATTCTTTCCTACGCCATCATTCAAGACCCCACAGTTTATTGCTCATGGCTAAAACAATATCATTAGACATGAAATATACGTTGCCAGGCTCTCCCCCACCTCAGCTCTCTCCCTCTCCCTTCCCATCATTTTTTTCTGAGCAGAAAGGAAAGAAAACTTCTTTTCAGGATGCATTGTGGAGAGCGCTCATGAACTGGCAATTTATTTTCTCTTGGGTTTGACACTGCCAGGCCCTTAGTGCTTTTATTGACTCTGGCTAAACACAGTGACAGTTATTTTTGTTGGTTTCAAATCACCTTCTCCAGCAGAGTGTGAAGTCAGCAGGGTTTTTTTGCGTGCTGAGCATGCCCTTTTAGACACCCTAAGAGGGGCAGAAGGAAAGATGATGGCTTTTTTTCATTTTTATGCAGTTGCACTTTGGCATTCACTGAACCAACCTTCTGTTTTGAAGCAGGGGAAAGCAAGGGAGAAGCTCGTGGTCAAGAAGCAGATTGATAGTGGTGGAGGAAAGCAGGGCTGGGACATCCTTATCTGAAGGATCCTGCTGCAGAAACCTGCTTTGCCACACGTCCCTGCCAGCAGCCCCACGCATGTGGCTCTGTGTGTGCACATACTGCATGCCCAGAGAGGAGTGAGGTCCTCCCACCCCTCCATAGCCGTGCATGACCACCTGAGGACCCAGCCAACAATTTCCAGTCCTTCATCCTCCTGGTGCCCTGAGGAGCATGGTGTCTCCCAGACCACCCTAGTCCTCCATTGGGTGGAGGGAGGATGACGATGAAAGGGGGCTGTTTCTCAGAAAAGACATTTAAGCAACCCTTGGCAAAGGTCCCCTAGAGCATTCATGGCTTGTGGGATGTGCATTAACAAAAGCATTTGTTTAAAGCATTTCATGTTATTCCCCCCCTCCCCTTCTCCACGTTCTCTGTTACTGGCGAGGCCCAGGAAAAGGCAAAAACCCAAAAAACATCAGCTGTAGATTGAGCCTGGAGGATGCTCCACAAACTTAACCTACGTATCAGTTACAGCCATTTTGAACATAATCGGTAGAGGTTTACAGATGAGCAAATCTGCTTGGGAAGGAAACAAAAAATTAAGCCAAACCTTCAGTTTACCGCTTGGATGAACAGGGCATGCTTCTCGCTGTCTTACAAGGGTGAAATTTAGATTTCAAACATTACAGAACAGTTTTTCTCTGCCTACCCACTTTGCAAAGAGGTTTTGACCATTTTCTGTTCTTCTTCCTCAAACCTTTTTGCTGTTTTTCAGGAAATGTCTCCCCAGAAATTCTGAAAATTGTGAAAAACTAAAAACTCACAAATTTACACCCAAAATAAACTGTCATAGTGAACATTGTTTCTTACCTTAGAAGAAAACTTTAAAAAAGCATTTGTTAGCGATAAACTTCATAAACTAACATTCAGTAAAGACTGAAGTTTCCATTGCCATCCAAGGACTCTCTCCAATTATTATCACCTTTTCACAAATTGTGAGAAAATGTAGATGTAAATAACCTTTTTCAGACAGTGTTACCTATTTGAGGCAAATGAACAGCCTCCATCAGTAGACATCAATACCTGCCTCAAAACGGAACCTATCGTAAAGCGGAAGGGTTTTATTTGCACTTTACAGAAGGAAGACGGAATTTCCCCTAAGCTAAACAAAAAGGACAGTTTTATAAAACACTAGCTTTGGTGGAGAATTTGGCCTGAAGTGTCCCTATTTCCCAGCAATCCCACTCGTTCTTGACCGTGTGCTACCATTAGCCATTGCTCCTGGTGTGTCAGGACAGATAGCCATGGGCAGATGTTGCAGGTCCTTGAAATGGGGCTAAAAACATCCTTTCAGAAGAAAACCTACAGGTTGATGTCTTACCCCCAGCACTGTAGTATATGGCCTAGCACATGGTGGGGTAGTGAGTGTTGGGGCAGGAGCAGAAGCAAACGTCTGAGGTGCAGGAGGTGATGGGAACTTCTCAATCTGCCTTTGCCCACCCTCTGGGCCCATCTCAGGTCATGCAGGACAGAGATCTGACTGGAATTCCCCTACTCCCAGGCAAAGACCTTAGTGGTTTTGGACTGAAGTCACTCAGGGGGTTTTGAAAGCAGGATGGATCCTGTCTCAAAGATGATATTTTTTTTTCAGCAATGAAAAGGGGAATTTTAATTCACCTATAAGAACAAACAAGCAAACAAACATTTCTGGTTTTATTGCCTCTCTGCCTTTGCACAAAAGTGCAGCATTGGCTGTGCAGAAGACATCCCTCCCCATACCCCCCTGCCTTCTGCATCCTGCCATCCCTCAGGGGCTTTCTCCTTGGACTCACACCACAGGTTGGTGGGTTGGTACAATTGCTGGTTTGGCCTAAGGACAGACTCTGGAGCCCATCATCCAGACCTGTCCTCACACTGCTGCTCTTCCATGTCCATGGCAGACAAAAAGCACAACTCACAGGAGATGTCTGTAGTTCTGATCCAGCTGCCAACTCCTGCAGGAGCCTCCTGAGAGGCTGATCCAGATTGCTCCACATTAGCTGTTGGGCTCCTGACAGCAGCTTTTCAGTTTGGATTGAAAACTGTTTCTAATTGTCGGTGTTCCCCCATAAGGGACATGTTATGACAAGCAGGAGGTCAGTGTGTTCGTGAGCTGGGGATGAAGGAAGGGAGGGAACATCACTTTTAAATTGAGGGTTCTCCACAGCAGCAAGACAGTGCCTTTGCTGGATGCCACTTCTGCTGACTGACCTCTCTGAGCTGTGTCTTCATGCTCTTTGTTTTGATAGACCATCCCCTTCACCATGGCTAGGCAGAGAAAAACTGTTCTATAATGTTTGAAATCTAAATTTCACCCTTGTAAGACAGCGAGAAGCATGCCCTGTTCATCCAAGTGGTAAACTGAAAGAATTGGCTTAATTTTTTGTTTCCTTCCCAAGCAGATTTGCTCATCTGTAAACCTCTACCGATTATGTTCAAAATGGCTGTAACTGATACGTAGGTTAAGTTTTTCCCTGCCATTTGTATTTGCTCTGCATCTTTTTGATCTTTCAAGGAGTACAGCTGAAATAGAGCAGTGAGAGGCTATGGAGAAGGCCTTCCTGACCCCCCCTGAACCGAAGCAACTCTGGCAGTGAGACAGGTGGGACTCACACGGCTGTATTTAGACGTGAAGGATGCTCTGAGGAAGGTGGAGGCACTAGAGCCCACCAGGGTTGTTCTGGCAGTGGAGGATGCACCTCCTCTTCCTATGCTTTTTAGCAGAAATGACAGCCTCATATTTGGAGCCCAGGCATATGCCTGTCCCTACTCCTGATCTGGAGTCTCTGTGCAGCTCTCAGCAAGTCATTTGAGTTCCCTGAACCTGGCTCTGTGATGTGGAGACATGTTGGTTTCAGCATCTATTCAGAAACATGGCATGCTGGTCTTCTGCAACACTAATGAAAGGTCAGTCTCCTTCTGTGTGTGTTTAACACAGTGACAGGTCATGTATGACCAAGACGAGGTGCAGCGTCCTCACTGCTGTACAAACACCCAGTCAGAAGCAATTCCTGCTGCAATGAGTGGACAGGCTTTTTTAACAGCAGAAGTGTTGCTGAGATGGTCTTACAAATAGGGCATGAGGCATACAGAGCAAGGGTTTTTCCAAAATTCAGAAAGGAAATTGTCAACGGGAGCGGTAGGAGAACTCAGCTCCTCCATGACATCCCGAAGTGAGTGGCATTATTGCACCTGCTGGGATATTTTTGCCTAATTTGAGGCAAGCAAAAATAACAATATTTGGAATTAAATGATACGTAGATCAACAGTGCATGACCTTTTGAGTTTTTGAAAAACAAGTATGGATTGGTAAGTAACTAGAGAAATGCCTAGAATGCTTATTCTACCTCAACTTCTAGACATTTTAGTATTAATGGTTGGTATGAGCATTTCCAGCAACTGATCTTTGAGAAGTACAATTCTCAGAACAATCCCATTCATTATTTCAGCCCACTTCACTTGAAGTTCTGATTTCCAAATGAAAATTGAGAGAGGGAAAACACACATTAAAAGAAAAAATAAATAGAAGGATTCCAACAACTGATTTTCATTTGAGCATCTTATATTGATTTTCCTCCTTTATAATTATGCAAAATAGAGTGCATCTTTTCTTAATTAAATGGGTAATGACTAGTTTGGTAGCCAGCACAGCAGTGCCTTCAGAGAAAAGATAGTATTTGAAAGCAGAGGTTACGCGCAGAGCCCTCTCAAACAGATCTTTGTGCCAGAGGCTTTGTTTTGATACTAGAAACATTTCCACTACAGCAGCCTCTGATGGCAGTCATGTGCGGGATTAGGAACTGACTCCATTCAAATAACAGACAGCTGTTTGGAGTGAAAACTCGTCTCTGTCAATTTGCACTCAAAGAAGGCAGAGGCAAAGGGAAAAAAAAAAAAGATCCTGGGCCTGGGAATCATTGTAGTTTAATCCTTCCTTTGGCAGGAGATAAAACTAGGACTTTCCAATGCTCTATAATTTCTTGCATTGACCTGGAAAGAGATGCCTCTATTCACTGGGCTGTAAACCTCCTTTTTTATATTTACTACATGATGTACAAGAACTGAATCTCCAGCAGAGAAAACATGCCATGTTGGGCTAGGAGCCTGGGAAGAAACTTAGTCTCAGGTTAAATAACTTCATACAGCAGGGACACACAGTAGCTGTTAAAACCACTTATGGGTTGTTCTTTTAACTTCCAGAGGAAGGTTTTCTAATTTTCTGCGGAGCTGGCTGAGATTTCAGAAGTGGCTAATGATTTACTGTGGTCTTCTCTTTCGATGACCTGGAGGAGGGACTGATTTTTGAGACCAGGTGCACAACTCGTACTAAAAGTGAAATATCTTCTGTGCATCTCAAGTCCCTGGTATTTCTAGTCATTCTTGATCTCAGGTTTCCAAAAAATACTGTGGTACTGTGGTAGAAATGCAGAGCAGAACCTCTGGCCATGTTGTGCCAAACACAACCACAGACACAGCTAAGGGGTGAGCTACACTTCTCCCATAAAGCACACAGGTATTGGGTGTGCTTTATTTATTATTTATAAACATTATAACTTATTATTTATAATTATTTATTAATAATATAGTATTTAATATTATATTACATATAATATAATATATAATACATATAATATATATTCTAGGTAATATATTAATATTATATTATATATAATATTTATTTATAATATAATAATTATTTATTATTAGCTTGGTGTTTTCTGTCAGCACCATAAACGAGCTCTCGCAAAAGGGGTTTCTGTTTTTCACAGGAAAAACTGGCTGTGCCAAGGGACATCCCTAAATACAACAGAACAAGTGGCAAACCTATGCCCAGGAGTCAGGGCTGTGTGCACCTGGAGTCACCCCTTTTCCCTGGTTCTCCTCTACAGAACTGCATTTTAAAAACCAAGAGAATAATATTTAATCCATTAGAAAATTTATTTCACTAGGAAATGAAGCACCTCCTCTGGAGCTACTTAGAAAAGCTTTGATGGAGGTCTTCTCTCAGAGATCTGAGTGGGATCGCGACAGAAAAGTTTTGCAAAATCATATGAAAAAGAGAGCAAAAGCTCTGGTAGTGTCAAAATGTGCTACTTCGACATTTTGAAGTTAAATTTGCTTTGGCTTTTCTTCCAGATGTGACTTTGGACTTAAAGTTTCTCTTTCCTGTGCCATGTGCTTCATTACCAAACTGGCTGTGGAGTCTCTGCCACATGGCTGGTGGAGAAGCACTGGGCGTGTGGCCGTAGGTAGACATTGTACAGGGCCCTCCAACCCTTTCACCCACAGCCAGACCCTGTAGAAACACTCAATATCTAAAAGAAAAAAACATCAATTTCCTTTAAACAAACCATTTGCAATTGTCCAAGAAAAAATAATTATTTATTTCTCTATCCATCTATTTATCTATTTGAATGGGGTGAGTGGATTTTCCTTCATGGAAGATTTAAGAGAAGGCTGGGTTTCATACCCATGTGAAATGAAGCCAGTGTATGAAATTCTGAACCTCTCTGTCAAACAGGACTTCTACCCCCGGGGGCCGCAGAAGCCCATGCGGAGGACGTACCAGCGGCCAGGCACGGCCAGGAGAAACATCCTCTGTCAACACAATGCAAAGAGAAAGAGTGGGAAGGAAGGGGATGGAGAAGCAATTTTGCATAACACTTTCCCTGGTTTGTTTGGCTTGGAAGCCTGTCTCCCTGTGTCCCAGCAAACGGCCCTTGGATTGCTTGGAAATTGTGCCCAGTTCATTCTTGTATCGAGCCGAAGCCGGGGCTGTTTGCTATGGCCGGTGCCAGGGCGCTCGGCAACCTACAGGAAGGAAGGTCTTGCTCTTAAAAAAAAAAAACAAAAAAAACCAACCCCCCCCCTCCTTGAGCTTGGGACTAAGGAGACATGGATCCTATTCCAAGCCTTGTGCTCATTCTGGGTGGCCTTGGACAAGTCACATTGCCGACTCTGTTCAGCTCTGCCTGAAAAAGCAGGATGAAGCACAGCAGGGGGGTATCGCTCCCTGCTCGCGGTGGTAGAAGGAGCTCTGCCCACCAGCAGTGCCAGCAGAGCCCCTGACCATGAAATGGGCTTTGTAGCTTTGCTTCAGCTGCCTGCTGCTGCATCGACACCGGTATCTTTGGGTGTATCTGCACTGCCCTTGGAGGGAGGTCCCAAGAGGGTGGCATAACCTGTCAGGATGCGGCTGGGAAGCGGCCACACAGGCAAGCTGTTGCCTCGGGGCAGGCTTGGGAGTAGTTGTGTGCACCAAAGTCAGGAGTTCGGTGTGGCACAATGGCACAAAGACTGAGGATTTCTGTTGTCTCATCTGAATTTTCCAGTACCTGCTGCAACACGTTGCATGCTGTATCATCTAGATTGCTCACACTGACAAATAAAATTACTGATCATCTGACTGTGGTTAAAGCCTATGGCAGGTTGTTCTTGATAGTAACCTCCGGATGGAAGTTGGTATCACAAAAATGGCAACTGGAAGAAGTCCAGGCTCAGGTAAGGAATCTGGACCTTAACCATAATGATGACATTTTCTCTGTTGAAGTTAATCCTGTAACAATTGCATGAACAAATTGACCAGCCAAAAGCCAAAAGCAACTCTCCCTTCATGAAGTTCAAAAATACAGTGACAGATTGAGATGAATCACCTCAGAGGTAGATTAACAGTGACCAATCTGAAGTCCAGTTAGTCTAGACTTTCCTTCAACATGTGGAATGTCCCCTTGGGGTGAACAACCCAGAATGAAAACATGGAAGTTGTTCTTTCCTTTCATTCAGCAAAGACTGAGAAGTTTTCTTCCTGTTGTCCCTCTCTCATTAGAAACTTCTCTACGACCTCTACAGACTTTGGCCTGCTCAGTGTTTCAGTCACTTTGTAAATGCCCAGCTATTTCCCACACTTACCAAAGCGGTACTCACCTGCGAGACCAGGCTTGTCAGAACACATCTTCCCTTCTTTTGGGTCCTGAACACTTCAAAACGTAGTCTGGGAATTTTCTGTTTCGTTCTGACCTGTACAAACAAGTCTAAGAAAATATGTGACCTCTCACTACCACCCTGCCCTCGCTGCCATCCATCTCCAGGAGAGATCGCCGCTCCTGCAGCATGGGAGATACCTGCCCCTCCATTCCTCTGGGAATTCACTGAACTTCATGCATTATTGGAAAGATATCAGTGTTTTCACTTCTCTGAACTAGAAGCATGTTAGACCTGTTATAGAGAAAGCACAAAGGACTCACAAGAGCAGCTGAATTCCTTTTTTTTTGAACACTGAAGTTCAATAACTTGACAAAGTCATTACAGTGCCAAAAGGGGAAACACAGGTTGTTTCCATGGCTGCAAGCAAACATTAAAGATAGCTACATCCAAGTGACTGGATGCTTCAAAGAACATGATAAGATGTTCATATTCTTTACTTGCATGAAGGATGTCATGGATATTTTTTCCCTGGAAAATATATCTTATTAAAAATTTAATATTTTTGGAACAATAACACTTTTAAGACAAAGTTTCATTATGAAATTAAAAAAGAAAACTAATTTATTTTCAATTAGACTGTTTTGTTGTATCGTTCTAGGGAATAATACTTATTTAAATTAAATAATTATTTTTATTCCTGTATTATTGCTCTCCCTTTCTTTACCACTGAAGAAAATATTAAAAATTAGTGATTTTTTTTTATTTCTCAAATCTTTCTTCTTTTAGTCTGTGATGTTTGAAATTATCTTTACATTGGAAAGTTATAGACAACACTGTGTGAGAGTTCTAAACAAAACTGTGTGTGACTTCCACTCTGTAAATTCTGTAATACCAAGGAAGATCTGAATATTGACAGCATGTTCATTTGTTATTTTGCCTTTTTGTAATTTTTACCAAGGTGAAGGAAGTTTTAAGGAAAAGGTTAAACATTAATGTATCCGCTGCTACACTGGGGCAGAGGCAGAGGTGGGTGATCTGACTGGGAGGGTTCTCTCTTCTGTACTTGTGCCAGGTTCTTTGCATTATTTTACTTGCTAAATGCTTGCACTAGACAATCTGCAAGAAATTATCCCATCAACATTTAATTTTGAGAGGAAGTCTAGTCCAGCCAGAGGAGAAGTCAGGGCCACCCTTGGTATACGTTGACTGTATAAATCGAACTGAGATGATGTTGTCTTCAAAGAACTGTTTATTTACAGGGAACTTTTCTAATCCATGTAGTGGAGATCAAAACCTCACTGTAGACTCTTCGAAACCACGAGGCACGACAGAACTTACCCCTCTGTTAGATTTTGGAACATCAGCTTGGAACAACATGAAGGGGAAACATTTTTGTAATTTTTTCATCCCCCATGATACTAGCAGCCACAGAGTCTTCAGTACTGTGCCCCTCATGTTATGAAGGTGTGTACATAGTCTTGAGTTACGAGGAATCATGCATCCACCTCAAGAAGGAAGAGATGGTCCATACGGCTGTTAGTTTCACACATTAGGCTGCTCTTAGAGTTAACCTCCCGTTGTTTCCCCACACACAGTTCTTCCACATCTGGAAGTGAAAGCCCAGAACAGCACAGTTTTGCATATAAGGAAGCTGTCAATATGTACACAGCTCAATCGGCATGGCCCTGTGAGCTGTCATAACCCATGGAGAATGCTGTCAATGGATGCAAAGCCCTGGGCTTGATCTGCAGATCTTCACCATGTGTCTGCTGCCTTGAAACCTTGTGCTCAAGTTCAGACTTGACGTTATGGTCTAGTGTTGGACTTCGCAGTGTTAGGTTTATGGTTGGACTCAATGATCTTAAGGATCTTTTCCAACCTAAATGATTCTATGATTCTAGGGCTCGGTGGCTGCAACCAGTTTTCACCATGTTGCCTTTTGACTCTGAACTCAACTGTTAGGCAGCCTGTCCCTTCAGCTAATGCAGCAGGACACCCTTGAATTATCTTGGTTATCTGTGGCATGTTCCTTTCCCCTGCATTCGGGTCACATGTGCAGGGGTTGGCTGTGTGAACTGCTAGATTCACTTTGACATCTCATACTCTTAACATCTCTGCAACACACTGCTAATGTTCCCTTGGCTTCATTTAACCCTTAAACTAGGTAAGACCGAAAATGTGCAAGAGCAGAGAATTCCTCAGCAGGTAACATCAGATCTTCCTCTAGTGTAAAAGAGCACTGCTCGTCTGTGGGGTTGTCAGTTGCAATAGGACTACTTTGAGGTGTTCATACGTTGTGCGTTATACACTCATATCATTTGACGTTGTGCGTTATACACTCATATCATTTGAATGAGGACTTTTCAGCAGCCTTTCAGAAAGACTTTTCCTTTCACACTAATGTCGGTTTCTGCAGGTTTACATGAGATAACTGGTGTTGCACCGGGGATGGTGTTTGTTGAGCTGAATGCTGTTATCTCCATGCTTCAGTTTCCATATGGCCAAAAGCAAAGGTAGTGATGCTTTACAGCTCTGTGAGCTCCTTTGAACTCTACTGCCAAGAAGAGCTAGATAATAGTGGATAGCATGGGTACAATGAGCTTTTTTGCTCAAACACATCCCCGGGGTAAGACAAATAAAAAAAACCCAACCCCCTATAAATACATTTTACATTGGAGAAAAGGTACCATGTTCTGGTACCTCCAAGCAGACCACCTGTTTTCTGAACAGTTGGCGTCTGCATACTCTCCAAGGCAGAGGCAGCTGGGTAGAAGTGCAGATAAGTGCTTGCTACCCCACGGGTCAGTGGGGCACTGGCATCAGTGGTGCTGCCTCATGGTCAGGGCAATGCTGATATCCACAGGACTGTGCTAAGAATGTCAGAAGATGCATGGAGATGCCTTGTTGGTGCTCATCATCAGGCACAAAAAGCAGACCCAAATTCGTGTTCAGCTCCCTGTAACCACAGTATGTTTTGTGAAACTAAGTGTATGGCAGGAATCAGCAGGAGCCAGTCCCCTGGAGCATCTCGTGGGGCACAGCACCGGGACACCTCCCCGCCTTGTACACCCTTGCTCACTGAGTTATTCTGTCCTGCCAGGAGACATGCTGAAAGAGAAAGAGGCAGACAAAGATAGACTCAAACCCAAAGTTTCAGATATCTAAAGCTGTGTGAGATGAACGCCTAAGCATGAACTGGAATGTGAAAAGAAGAGCCTGGTGACTTAGTTATTTCTCTCTTACACTTATCTATGGACTTTCTGCTTCTCTTTCAAAGATTCAGTATATGGCTGATATAATGAAATACAGTATATATTTATTTTCCTTTCATCATCTTTCTTTTCCATTTAACAAACACATTGAGAATCTGAGGGAAGAGATAAACAAAAATAAACTAAAACCAAAGTAAAATTTGTTTTATTCCTATCAACAATCTGATACAATCTTAAATCTGAGAAACCAAGCAAATCTTAGTTCATTTACCCACTTAGTTAATAATTACAGTTCCTAAATAATACAACATTCTGTAGCCTGAAGTCCTCATTCTGAGTATATATTTATATTAGCAGTTAAGTATACTTTTCATGGGCAATTAAGACATTATTCACTCCTAGCTATTCACAGGCATCTCAGGAGGGAGTAGGGAGAGAAGGAATTGTAAAGTCATGAGGATAATAACAGCCAAAGACCCTTTCCTCTTCTTGTGATATTGATTTTCAGAATATAAACAGAGGGACAGAATGCTGGGTCTTGGTAATATACCTATTTTGAATGCCAGTTGTTGAGTAAATAGATCTCTGTGGGGATATGTTTGTTTGAAAAGTCCTTTGGGATTAGAGAATATTAGCCCGGCATTCAGCCTGAGACCTATTTTGTGAGGCGTCTTTGTTACTTTGTCAGCTTTCTAAAGCCCTTTATGATAGGTCTCAGCCCTGGTGATATTTATTCAAGTAAACCTAAGAATAAGAGTTAAGATGCAGCTGTTCCAACATTGTGGACATTTTTGGGTTTCAGTGTGTTTCAGCTCAACCCTGAAGTGCAGGACATCTCAGAGCGGACTGACACAGTATTCACACTCAGACCTTCAGTGTGCCACTTAGTCATTTTCCACAGTCAAAACCTTTTACTAATTAATTCTGGCCCTGTATCCTCTTGCTCAGACACATGAACTAGACAATTATTTACTTTCCACCAGTTCACACATAAGGCCCCAATTTTGAACAGGGCTAATCCTGGCGCTTACTTGCCAGCCAGCATTCTTCCCTTTCTCCGTGGAGTAGAGGGTTTATATTTTTGTATTTGCCAGCCAAAGAAAATAAAGTTGTTCTCCACAAAATGGGGCATCCTCTAGCTCCTTGATTCTCGACTATGTCACGTGGGAAGAGCATTTCCAGGCTAGACTGATATTCTCTCACTTGCTATCAAACGGGGTCAGTGAAGCCATGTTTATTAACTGTAGTTAATAAAAGGCAGCTCTGGGTTTTTGTTGTGACTCCCTTTAAGTGTTGGACTTCATCAGCTACCCTGAGTCAAAATGCCTGTATTCACTGATTTCATCCTGCATCGGCTAACTCAGATCATAGGAGTCATGATGTAAAATCCTAACATGAATGTGGTCGTCTGCTAACCCGGAGCTAGTTGTCACCAGACTCTTTTTCTCACCTTGAGAACTTCATCAGGCCGTTGACATATGGAAGAAGTTGGCTTTTATTTGTCATTTGAATGTGCTTATGATGTCCAATGTGGTAAAAGCAAAATATATTATTAAAACCTTCAGTAAGCCCAACATGATGACAATAGGTCTTCTCCATGTAGTGTCCCTACTCTTTCATATATCACACAGTAAATAAATGAAATGGCAAAAATACAAAATTGATTTTCATAATAAAGATCATTATCTGACCTTCACTACTATACTGTGTCACTCAGTGCCTGAAAATCACAGGAGCACAACAGACATGGGCAGCCAGAGCAACCTTGGAAGGGAAAACCAGAAAACGAGGACTCCTGTAACAACCCATGTTGCAATCCCACACATTGTTCCTGTCCGTCTCTCTCCCTGTTTTATGGACAGAGGGAAAATGAACCTTAAAATCCTCAAAGCTTGCACTCTCTCAAGGGTAGAAGTCTACGGAGGCCACAAATACCGCTGCAGTGAGCACTATGGTCACAGTGAAATCACATGTGTAATGGACAAGACTAGCGAGACACGACTGTGGAAATAAGCAAGCCAACCACGGCTCTTAATTTCTGGAACTTGTTGTGAGGTTGACTTAATGTTCCCAGACTGTACCAAGTAGTAGGACTCATAAAAGACTGTATCCCTATCAGGAAAATATTTAGGGCGTGTGAAGAATAAAGGCCTAAGCCTGAGCAGATTATACTTAATTAAGGAGAAATGGGTAGCTTCAGTGGGTAATTTATTTAATCCTAATAAAGGGATGTAAAATATGCTAGATTAGATCAAAATCAAATATCTAACTTTAGGCATCTAGGGCTATATGAGCAGGATCTCAGCTTAAGCATCTAAATAACTTTAAAACTCTGATCTTCCTTTGTAACAGGAGGGTCATCATATTTGCCCATGTGTATGTCTCATGGTTGTGTTCAGTAAATGAGTACTTGGAAAGCGTTTTGGACTCCCTGTGCAGAAGAACCTTCCCTCCCCAAGTGTTATCACGAATATCCCGTCTCCCGCGCTGTATTCGGGAAGTGTGGTGTTTCATTTCAATAGCAAACCCACAGCTGCAGTGTTGTTTGTTTCCACAGGTGGATTTGAAGTAGATGCCATCTTAATCACTGAACCTGACCATGAGAAATCATGGACCCTTATTCCAAAGGCAAGATCTTCCACAAACACAGGGCTTGCTCTGGGAAGGTGTTTCTCTGAGAAGAACACAGATGGATTGTAGGAACAGACAGAAACCCACTGTTAGTGAAGCTGAAGAGAAAAACCTGGGCAGAATCCAGAACTTAACTCAGGTAAATAAAATGGTACATTTCTATGAAAAGCTTCATGAATAAGCAAAGACTTTTAAAATAAACCTTTTCTGGAAGTTGTAACGTATGGTATTCTCCTCCAGGAACAATACTATAAGACACAAGTGTTACAACTTCGGTATGTTCTCATTAAGTAATAGAGAAAATAGAGTTGCAACCCAAACAAAGCTGAGTTGGAATACTGCTTACAGTCTATTCTGCTCTGAGTGCTAACCAAGCATAGATTAAGGTTTATTGCCCTAACCCGAGTTTCCTTAAAAATCAGGTATCAATTCCCAGCTGGTTCCTTCAGCTCCCTTTGCAGGCATGGCAAGAGGCAGAAGGTGCTGGGCCATGTGAGGTATTTGTCTTTGGGGAGCTCATCTCTGAGGTTGGCAACCCAGTGAGCCCAGCCCCAACTGCCCACTGAATTTGTATGCAGCAAAACTTTGGGAATTCCACCCAGATTGCACCCTCCCTGGCTCTGGGGCCAAGGCTCTGCTCCCTCGTTCAAGAAAAACATATGTAAGTAGTTGCTCAACATGAGCACATACCTGAAACTCAGTGGAAATTAGGTGGACGAGGAAGTGTGTCACTTAAACGCATAGTGCATGAATATGCAGGGCAGGCGAGGGTGGAAAAACAGGTTTTTACATTCGTTTAGGTTAAAAAATTAATTTGGACTTGACCACAGTCACTTTCTGTGAATATTCAACAGCTGAACTATGTGAACATGAAAGTTTGTTGACAGCAAATGTTCACCGATTTTGTGAAAGCAAATTTGGAAGTTTAAAATGTGTGTTGTGTTCAAAATTCGTGTTTCTTTCAGCAACCAGAGCTCTGTGTTGCTTCATCTATGTACAGGACTGAGCACACTGGCAATGCTGCCAGAATGAAGGAACAATAATTCTTTTATGAGATCACCGAGTAAATATAAGTATCATATTCATGGACTATTCATATAGCAAAAAAATAACAATAATTCAGGCTCAGATAATCTCTAATATAATTACAGCACTGCACCTCCCAACCACTGCCTGTCAATTCTGGCCATGTTGCCTATTTATGCGCAGAATTTTTTATTGGTGTCTACATAAAAGAGAGAATCCTCTCCTTGTGGGTCAATAAGGAGAACTCTTTAATAAAAATAAATCTAGCCCTTAGAATCTAAATACGTCTGCCAGTAAATTATTAAATTCAACAACCTCATCATTTTGTGCTACACATGACTTCCTGAAAGCAGCTCTCTATAGACCTATAGACTGGCCAAACAGCATATCTCTAATGTTGATAAAGGCTTTTTGCATATTGGTTCCAAACTGGTTCTGATCCATGTAGAGATGTCTGTACTAATATAGTAATTATCACAGGTTTTCTTCGTGGTTGATAAAGACAGTGGAGTGCAGAGAATGGTTCTGATATTGGAAGATGCCTCTCTCTACCTCTCCTTTTATTACAGAGGGTCCATATGGGGCAACCAAACTACTAATAACTCTACCAGACACTTCAGTATGATATATAAAGCAATTTAGGACTTTCTTCATAAGTCATCAGCTTCACGTTCCAGAATACGTTCCAAAACTTCTTCATTTACCTGCATGTATTTCCCCAGCTCCTGCCAAGCCCAAAATGACTGACTTGCAGGGGGCAAGCCAGAGCAGATGGTTGCACTTCATGGTGCTCAGCGCAGCTAAATGCATGCAAGAGCAAGGCTCAAGTGGCACTAAGGCAGCTCAGAGCTTTTGCTCACTTTTTTTTGTGTTTCAGTGTTCCCCATGCACAAACTTTCCTTTGTACCACATTGTGCAAAACGTGGGGTATTTACTCTCAGGAGCAACACAAGTACGGCATTTGTGAGTGCTGCTTGGCTTCCCCACCACGCCCAGCAGGCGGTCAGCGCAGAGCAGAGGGATGCTCCTTTCTGACATCCCCCCTCACCCAACAGCTGCCCCCAGCACACCACGCTGCCGTCCTCAATTTCTCTTTGTCTTCTGGGCTTGGGGCTCTCACCTTGCAACTGGCAGGATTTTTGATGATTTTTCTGGAGACAGTTGGTCTCCCTGACCCATCCCTCATCTCCAAGGATGGGAAGATCACACTTTGACATAAGTTTTCCTCAGGGCTGTGGCTGCTGCCAGTCAACTTCTGGTTCCTGAGAAGGACCTTTGCCAAGGAAGATTTCCAAATACACCCTGTAAAACTTAAGACCACTCACTCTCACACTGCTCATCTCAGTCCTCTGCCTGTATTTTCCACATCTCCTTTATCCCTTTCCTAGGACAGAGGTTTTTGCTACTAAGAGAATGCATGAAATATCCATTTCCTAGATCAGGCTGAGTGACTTTAATGTCATCCCAGAGTAGTTTTGCCGAAGTCAAGTCAGAGAAAGCACCAAGTTTAGATCAGGTCTGCAGCTTCTTTGAAATACAGAAGCAAAATTTATTTTCACAAACTAACATTTTTCCCCTTTCCCCCCAGTTCATTTATTTATTTATTAGCCAAGCCTCTATTAAGATTAGTTCAAGTCGATCTTGGGCTGAATTTCAAAGATAGTAAAACACCACTCCCAAAATTGCACCTAGAAGTGGACAGATGCACCAGACAGATGCCCAAGACTCTATAGGAAGCAGGAAGGAAGCTGTGGATATAATGCTCCCAAGGAAGTATTAAATAATTAGACATGGATATCGCTGTGGTACGTCCACAGAGACATTGTATTGCAGAGCTCTACAACAAAAAATATGTCAACAAAATGTATAATGTATCTAAATTTGAAAATATATCCTTATGGTTTTAGAAAATGCCCTGTTTCCTCATTGCATTCCGTCCTCTGCCACAACACTACCTTTTCCCGCTGTAAGAAACGACCTAAAGTGAGACTTCACTCCATGTACAAAGGATGCCTATGCAGAGAGGTCCTGCATCTTTACGCCCTGCTGCAAACTGGCTCATCAGGGTGAATTTCTTGCCGTGCGTGTTCTTACTGCAGAAAGTGGTAAGTCAGTTCCCTTTTAAGTGGTACCTATATGCACTTAAAGCACAGTTACTCTGCATCCACCCAAATCTCAATGTCTGGGAACGCTTGTGTCTTTGCAAGTGGTCCAGTTAGCTCAGATCAACAGGTCACCTCTTCTTTGTTGAGCCCATAGGGATATGCTGCTTGCTCCTTGCACATGTTGCTTTGCCTCTCGAGCGGGTAAGAGTGGTCTTACTGTAGCTCAGCTCCCAGGCAGCAATTCATTACGCTGCGCTGTCCTCTTTGCTTGCAACTTTGTGAACACTTTGCCAGAAGCATTTTATTTCTGCACCTTATTTCAGGAGCCTTCCACACATTTTCTCTTGCTCTGTACCCAGTTTTTATTAAAACTGTTTAGGTTGGAGCTGAACCCATTTAACATGATCAGGTCAGATCAATAAATTATAGGACTGCTCCTGACAGCTAAGAAGAACGCATGTGGGAAATGTTCCTTTTTGAAGCAATTGGTAGGAAGTATCCCAGACACACAGATGGAGAGCATGTGTCCACTGAAATGAAATGGAGCTGGGGCTATGCACCCAGAACAAAACACTCAGCCCTTCAGTAGTGGAAGGCCATTAAAAAAGCTTGGTGATGACACTCATGCAACCTAATATCTCCACTGATGATATACACTTATTTCAACGACCTAATGAAATTGGGTGGTTTTATTACTTTATTGCTTTCTTGAATTTAATAACATATGAAGGAGAAATTAAATGACCATTTTCTCCATGGTGGAGCCTCTGTTTTCAATTGGTATCTTGTTTCATTAATTTTCTTCGTGTTTAAATGCTGTTCTACCCCCCTATGTTGGCAAACTTTAAACAAATATACAACCCACAAAAACTTAGGAAAAGGGTTTCTGGTTTCCAGTCAAATCTTATTGAGCCCAGTAAAAAGCCACCTTATGGAAAGATTCAGGAAATCTTTTAAGCATGGTCATACATTCGTCCTTATTCAGAAAAGCCTTTAAGCATGTGCTTAGCTCCACTTCACTGGGAATTAAGCATATGCTAAAATTCTGTCCTGAAAAAAATGCCCTTTGGTCCACCACCTACTTGCAGATGATTGATGTCTTCATCACTCAGCCATTAGAACCAAGTTTTACTATGGCAGATGCCCAGTCACTAATTGAGCAATGGGCATCTATTTTTTTAAAATTAAAACTCTGTGAACATCAGGGGACTGTAGGTTTACTCCTAAATCACCTTTCAACTTACCACCAGCAAATGGAAAAACAAATAAATATTTCCTTGATATATTGAATATAGAGGGGTCAGTAGGGGATGGGATAAGTGATGTTTTTTCCCGTTTGCCACCTTTGATGCTTATATATGTGGGGTGCTCCTGGAAACAACCACCCTCCCAATTAGGGTTTGCCATAGCCATGGACCTCTGCTGTATAACTGTGATGAGACAAATCCTTTCCATGTCCCATTGCACAGGAGAGGAGACCTCAGGAAATGTGCAGATCATCTGTGAGTCCTCAGTTGGCTGAGGAGCTAACAATGTTTAAGTCCAGGAGACAATAAATGGTTCAAAAATACATGCTGTCCTGAGCTGCCACAACTTGCCACCTTTAACCTTTATTTTCAGAGCTACCTGCCCCTCTTCATTGGCTGTAGTGCCTCATATTGGTGCTTTAGGCCATTCTTGCACCCAAAGGGCAAAATCTGAAGTGGACCTGGACAAATTGCTCATGTACCCATCTATAGGGGAGATGCCGAGTTCCTCCAGCCAAAGTCTGGGTATTTTTCCCCACCTGCACACCTCAGGGGAACAGTAAATCCATCATTGGTGCCTTTGCACATATTTCATCAATAAAGTACTTGATGCACTGCAGCAGAAAAGGGAATCTAATAGTGTTAAAATTAGTTTGTCACAGAAGGAGCTGGCAGGCTGCCCTGCTCACTGCAACAACAAATTGACATCAGTTATACTTGCAATTGAATGAGTCCAGCAGCCAAGGGCTCCCAGAGACCTGAGTATAAGGTGTAGCTGTGAAATGGCACATGGGGAGGTTATTGATTAATTTTATCATGGAAAAAACACCAAAATAATCAACATCTTGTAACTTTCAGGGATATTTTGGAAAATGTGATTCTTGACCACCCACAAGCTTTTTGGGGCCATTTCCCAAGCTGGAGGTCAACTTATTCATGGTAGTTGGTGGCCCACAGGGCTCCTTATCTGTGGACAGGAAGCGTTTGTTTCTATAAGGTACACTGAATTAAATCCGTATGGGAGAACTGTCAAATTTCACTTCTTGAGTGCCTGTTCTGGAAATCTCAAAATTAAGCAGGATACTACAGGTGACTGAGGTTAGCAAGTCTGCAATGGAGAGCAAAAACAAGGCATTGGCAAAATAAGCAGAATGAACAATAATCTCAGAGCTAGACCACTTGTATTGGATACTCACACGGATAAGAATTAAATTGTCCTTTCCAATATCTGTGGTATTTCAGTCTGGAAAAATAATGGAGAGTGTCTTGGACCGTGAGCAGAATGTTTCAAAAGACTAAGTGACTTGTGAGCCCCTCGTCTTCACTCCTCTCACTCCACATCTCTGGCTTCTTCTATTTCATGGTCTCCATGAGCAGAGCCTCACCTATTGTTTTGGATGTGAGAACTTGGCACCATCAAAGCTCCTCCTTTTTCTGAGGTCAAAAGAAGGGAAGTTTAATTAACACAGGCAAGACTGCAAACTCGTTCCCAGTCCTTCCTATGGAATGTGAGCTGTGTATCTCTATGACCTATATATGTATATGACAAAACACATGCAGCTTGCCCAAAGAACCCAGACCAGTGCATCTCTGTCCTTTTCCTTAGAAAGCCTATTTTAACCTGAAAAGATATGTGATGATGTCTTCATGGAGCACTCGTGTAATGTATACACTATGAGACACAGTGAGCTGTGTCTTCCGCTCACTCCTTCCCTGTGGAAAGGAGACACGGAAGATCATAAAGATAAATGTCTTCTGCATATGATGGGTTTGAAATGCCTTTTAATGTTTAGATATGCAATTCTTTCGCTAGGCACCAACTGAGCCATGGTGATGGGTCATGCGTGTTTTCTAAGGCTGCTGCAGTTGACAGCTTAAATACACTGGTTTAGGACTCTTGCTGAGGCTTAAGATGATGTGTTTCACCTCCCATTCACTGCAGGTTAACAGCACAGTCATGGCTGTCTGCTGTGCCTCAGCTGACGTGCTGTGACTTGGGAGATAGAGCTGCTCCACTGATTATTACTGTTGGACATGACTAATTGACTGGGGTTTTCATCAGTGTCTTAGTGAGGATTCTCTGGATCCTGACTTGGGGGACAGACACTGGCTCCTGGATATGAAAGAATAAAGTACTTCAAAGCTGAGAAACTCTTTCCAGCTCCTTGAAAGCCCAGCTTTGGGAACTTCAAGATCAGCATTCAGACTTTGATCTGCAAAGGGAACCTACAAAAATATCTGACAAAGATGCACCGAGCAGCTAAAACTCACAGCTCCGATAGAGACAAATAACCATGGGCTGTCCACCTGGCTCTTTGGAGATAGCCACCTTATCAGCTCTGTCCTTCAAGCTCCTTCCCTATACGTCTTTTCTCTATAGGTGCCTTCTAGCTTTTCTTTCAGAAATGGCCTATGATATATTCAGTAAAACAAGCGTTGCCCGTTTCTGTTTAGCTTTGAAGTCTGCTGCTTCTATTTCAGACTTGAGGGAGAGCTTGTGCACCAAACACTTGTTTAATTTTTCCAGCTGTACCATATGGTCTAATAAAAAAGAACACCTCATTCTGTTAATCTTGCTCTCTTGTCCTATGGATATGCACACTGAGAGGTCTTTTGTATCTGGCTGGATCAGAAAAAATGTGCACCTGTAACAAGTAATACTCTGTCCAGGGCAGGTGTTAGAGATTGTATCTCTGTGTGACTTATTACCAAGCTCATGTAGCAATCAAAACTTAATCCTGTAATGTTTTCAAAATAAGTGAATAAATAATAAAGTGATTAGAGAGGTCCTTGACTGTTGAATCACAGGGTTGGGAAGGGCCTCAAGAAGCCAGCTAGTCCTTATCTGGTTGCCCAGCATCTCTTAAAAGCAAATCATTCCCCACAGGTTTACCTGTCTTGTCCTTAAAGCCCTTTGGTGACAGGATATATGCAGCCTGCCCAAACAACCCAGACCAGTGCATCTCTGTGCTTTTCCTTACAAAGCCTATTCTAACCTGAAAAGATCTGTGGTGTCTTTATTGACCTAATTTAAATCCACAGCTTGCCGTAGCCACCACTGCAGTTCTCAACAAACGATGTCTTTGTGCAGCACTCGTGTAATGTATACCTTTGCTCTTCTTTCTTTGTAGGTTAAACAGTCCCTTTTCTTGCATTTTTTTATTGTGAGAAAGAAGTCTTACCCATGTGGGACCTGAACCCATGATGACAGGTTAAGAGGTCAATATGTCATTCATGACACCTCTGGGACTGCTACACGCAATTTGACTCGGATTAGTAAAATCTGTTGAAGTTCTCTCTATGCCAAACTCTCTTCTATGGAAACTACGCTCTTGGACAAAATTTCATGTTTAGTAATTGAGGAAAAATCATGTCATCATCAGACGGAGTCAGTTTGGTACAACTTAGCCAAGGCAGCAGAGCACTACAATACGCTATATGGATGGATGTAATGGTGACAATATAAATAGGACACCGATAGGGATATCCTTCCTTTTAATGTTGCATAAGTGAGAAGAAGTGATCTGCACATTTCTACAATCAGGGAACGTTATCCGTTTCCTGATTCTGGCACCAACTCTGCATTTAAATTCCAACCATATTGTTACAGTCCATTAATTTTCGAAGACTGAAGCTGTTGTAGTGCCACACAGGGAAAATATGTAGCACAGATGTGTTTGCTGTTATGAATTTTTCTCTTTCTTTTTTTTTAGAAATAGCTGTAAAATAAAATAATACAAACACTCCAAACAATCCATACTCAGACTAAAATTAAATCCATCTCACTCTTTGGCTGGTTGCAGAGCTGTAGTGCTAAACTTGGGAACGCTCCTGCCACCTATTTGCAATGTAATTAGAGTTCATTTGAAGTCTGGAAGATGGAATTTCACTCCTATTCCAAAGGACGTCAGTTGCAATAAATGACTTTCTTGGACCAAAGAAAAGCTATTCCAAATATTAAATAGCAAAGGGCAACTATGCTGCAAGCATCTGAGAGGGGTCTAGCTTGCTCAGCTTTTTATGGATGGAATGAAACTGCCATTAAAAGCAGCTCTAGAGCATTTACTCAGAGGAACTCATCCTATAAAGTGTTCAGCTTGTTGCAGTTATTCTTTTTCTCTGTGTCACTAATTTTGAACAGCAGGATAAAGGCAGTTGGAGGACACCACCACAGCAGGCACAGAAATACTTGTTGTCAGAATAATTCCCTGCATTAGGAGGATGAGCTAAAAAGGCACAAGGCCAAACTTGGCTTGTATTAATGCCCCTGCTAGCACAGGGCTTAGAGAAAAACACCAGTGATGCTTGAATGTGGTCCTTCTGTCATGCAGTTGCTTCCAGTACACCAGTAAATCAAACAGAAATCCTGTTTCCAGGTATGACACTGCAAATTAGCCAGTCTCTGCCATCATTTTCCATTGGAATTTGTTACATAAAGTGGGAAAGATGTCAATTCCTTAGTTCCTTCTAGATCTGGGGTGTCACTATTGTTTCATGTTACTGTAGTATGTGTATCATTTTTGCCTTTTTTTAAGAAGAGAATGAATACTATCTAATGGAATATCCTTTGCAAATTTCTACCCCTTCATCCCAAAAGGTATTTTTATACCCCCAAAGGTTGAATTAAATATTCCTCATAGACGTAGATGATATATTCTATATAGCTTACAGACATCTATATGCTTACAGTAAGCATATACCTATATTTATATAACTGCCAATTAGTATTGAGTTAGCATGGGAAACAGAAAGTAAGTAGATTTTTATGCCAGCGTTGCTATGCTTACTTGACAGCTATACAAGTGTAATATGAAAGATTATATTAGACCCCACCACACCTAACAGGCAAAAGTTTATTGTACCAAAAGAAAGCTATATACACTGTTCAGGTTCCCTGGTGTTCATGACATCCTTTCTCATATGGTTTCATGCCTTTTTTGGGGGTGATGTTTCATTCAGTGCAGCTTGGCAAGGGCCATTGTCATGGTCCCATTGACTTAATAGTGTGATGACAGTTTGCATCTGCAGAAGATGCAACCCAGGAGAAATTTCTTTTGGAGTAAAGTGCCAGCGTGGGCAGAGTTTATCAGGAAAACCTTTACAAGCAAATGTAGAGCCTAGCAAGATGTATAGCATAGATTTTCCACTTCACTGAGTGAAGTGAATGACTACACCAAATACAATTTCTTCTACAGTGTCTGGAACATACTTAGCTGTGCCATGAGAAGTAATCTTTAAGAAAATTAAGACTTTACCATAGCTATTAAAAATGTAGCAATAAAGCTGAAAATCTTATGAGGTGGTGAAATAAGTGGTCATAATTCATTTTTATGAGAAGACAATATAGTGAAGACAGAGCCAGACTCTTCCTAGAGGTGCACAGTGGGAAAGAGGCTATGGACACAACTTGCAAGAGTAGCAATTCCAGATAGATATTAGGAAAAAAAAAATCCCAGTGAGGGTACTCAGACATTTGAGCAATTTGCCCAGTGAGGTTTTGCAATATCCATCCTTGGGGATATTAAAAATTCAGCTGGAGTGGGTCCTGAGTAAGCTGATCTAAGCTAGCTCTTTTTTGAGCAAGTGGTCAGACTATGTGATGTTCAAAAGTCTTCTCCAACATACATTACTTTGCTTCCATGACTCTGTGATAAGATTTACATAGTTCACAGGAGTAAAATAGCTTTGCTGTATTCCCAGTTCTTAGACTTAGATTTCTCTGTCAGGGATGGGAAAGCCATGAGAATTGCCTGCTTTAGTTTTTCTGCTTGAAAAATAGAGACTAAAATATTCATCTAATCACAGTGGTGTTTGTGTGGCGTACACCATCGTTGCCTGCCAACTGCTTCAGGTCCTTAGAGGACTAATATCACACACGTATTTAAGCACATTATGAATAGCCATTAAATGGTAAAAGCAATACTGGAACTTGTTTTTAGAAATAATACTTGGCCGTTGGCAATTGGGTTATAATTCCTGAAAATGTGCTTGTAAGTATTGCCTCGAGAGCTGAGACAAGCTATGGGTTGCCTGTGACTTGTCTGTGAGGTTTGTGTTATCCAGAAGATGCGATTTTCATGCCTTCACATGCCCCATTACCTCAAGCCTGCTTGAAACCTGGTCTGAAAGGTTTCAAGTGCTAAATGGAGACAAGACCCGTCCTTAGACAAGTAATGGAGTTTCCATCAGTTGGAGTGCATGAGTGGCCTCTAAGTTAGCCCATTTTGTTTCTGTTGCTTGATTAAGAGACACTTTAAAATCTGAACACCGATCGGTGACCAGCAGTGAATCCCAAATGGGCAGCAGAAGAGAGTGAGGAACGGCTGAGTTTACTTACACACAACTATCCTGGCTCACTTCTACCGGGCAGGTGTTTGCACAGGCTTAAGTTCACCTCACTCCAGAAGAGGCACGGAGAGCACTTGAGAACTACTTAGATCCTTAAAATAGGACATTAGTGGGACTTAAGGGCTATTACAGCCATCTGTACGGATGGGAATGCCACCTACAAAGAGCAGCATGGCCCAGACAAATACCTGTTCATGGGAGAGCTCACAGATAATGAATAACAAGAAGTTCAAATGTAACTGAGACGTATAACTGACCAGAATACGAAAGAGATCTTCAATGCTCTAGTGGGGGTCTGCATCCAGACCTTAAGTGTGCATGCGTGTGTGCATGTGTGGGTGTATATGGGAAGAAGAAAACACTTATAAAACACGCATACACACACTAAGAGATTATTGTGATTTTCTTAGTCTGCTTGGGAAGGCTGAATGAAAAATAATGTCAAACTTGTTCTGTATTCAGCTGTGGAGGACAAGAAATGCTGCTGCTAATAAAGGCAGATTTGGCAGCTGTGGAGCCTTGGCAAGGGTACAGAGTTCCTTCATGAGCTACTGAATCGCTCCAGCTGTGCAGAGCTTGAAATGTATCTTGAAAGCACTGAAAGACAGCTGTCCTGCTCCACTGCCCCTCTTGCCTAGCTGAGAGAGGATGAGGACATCTTTAATTGTAAGTTTATGCTGTACTTTGGGTTCTCTGCCTGCCCATTCTCCCTTTTCCTGGTGCAATAACATAAAAGGAAGACCTTCTCCATGGGACAGGCAGCAGGTACGGTGTGACACAAGTCAGCCCAATGCAGGATGAATGGTACTGCAGATTTGATCGACGAATGGTACCGCAGATTTGATCAAGGTCCTGTTGCTGTCAGAGGAAGAGACTGCTGCCAAAGGCATGCTTTGCGTTATGGCAGGGTTGTGATATTCACCCAGCTCAGTCAATTATATGGATCCTCCGTTGTTCTGCTCCACCAGGGTGATAAGATGAAACTTTTGTACCGTGTTCACAGTGAAGTTAGGAAGGTGGGATAAAAAAGAAAGTGTACTACAGTGCTTTATATCCCGCTGGAGTAAAGTATTCTGCTTCCTGCAAAAATGTCAGCACGATTTAACAGGGAAGAGATCTTAGAAGTGGTGGCTGTGTCCCTCGCTATACCAGCAAAAGCCCAGAGCCATCTCTGCAATGCCTTTCAGAGCATGCCCAGCTCTGCACGAAAGGCAGTCAGCAGGATTAGCCATATACTTAAATTAAATATAAGCTCCGTTGCCGAGAGGCTAAATTAGGGCTTAACACTTTCTCAGTCAAGTGGCAAATATATTGGCCACCAGTTAGGTTTTTCTCATCCTTACTGTTCGGCTTCTTCCAACTGTTGGAGTGGGCACAGCTCCCACTCTCACTTCCAGCCCACCATACAACCCCACAGTGCAACATGCTGTTCGCCTCTGCTCTTTCCACTAGGACACTGCTGAGAAACCTCAACAGTATGATGGTTACAGGTCTTCCAATTTCCTGATGCAAGCTTATTTACGACCATTTCACGCTCTTCTTCTTCTAGCTGTTCTTCATTCAGGTGTTTCCCTGAAACATTTTGTCCAGGTGAGTGGATGTGTGGGCATGTGTGTATGTGCACACACACTGTGAAAACTCTGATTTATTCCTATAGAGACCTGTCAGCCCTCATTTCTCTACACTAAAAAAAGCTGATGAATGTCTGCCCAGTTAGACCTTTCCTCATGTTTTTGGAGTCAATGAAAAGTTGTCTATAGGGGAAAACCAAGTTTTGATTTGTGCCTTAGATAGCCCTTGTTAAGGCACGCAGCTATTTCACAGCAGGGAGTCACCACCTTGGTTCTAGGAGCCGAACAGGACAATCTGGACTGGTCTAAAGGAGTGCCAGGAGAGTCACACCTTGTTTTACCCAGATCAAGGTGGGAAATTTTAGTCATGTTGGTCATTACCATCTAGAGCCAATTTTTCCAGCAAGGGAAAAAAGTGTCACTGTCAACAAGGTAAAAAACCCAACACTATTATTTCTCAAAACTACAACAAAAGGATTTTTCTTTCTTTTTCTTCTTGCTCACTGAGGCAAACATGTTGTTGCATCCAGGGCTATCCTTTGAGGTGATGTGTAAGGTCAAAACTAAGGTTTGTTTCAGGGCAGCAGGTACACGGAGGGGTCATGGCACTGGGGGGACGACGACGACGACGACACACTAAGTTAAAAAGAGAGTTGCTGGAAGATAAAATAGGGAGTTGAAAGGAGTCCAGTGGAATGGGCCAGTTTAATCAGAATTCTAGTGGGGTTAGAAAAAATGCATTAACATGTTGTTCCTTAAGCATTGGGACTTAGGGAATATTTCTTGGGCTTCCTGTGGCTCCCTTCCATGTGGATTCTCTCATGTCGAGTAACTATGCTGAGCTCACATTGTGACCTTTCCTGCTAACTTAGTCTTTGTCCTGTACCCCACAGTTAATTTTCCTGAATATTTTAAAACATAATACTGTGATGCCTTTCCCCTTCCATCAAACTGCATTGAAATCAGCCAACAGTCTCAATAATTATTAAACAGGGGGTAAGACTGACAGACAAACAAACAACTACAACACAGCTGGATAATCCTCATTTCCTCAGGAAATGAAGCAAAATACTACAAACAGTGTCCATGTATTAAAGCTATGTAATATTTTAATAAGAAGGATGTAGATGTTTCCCCATTGAGACCTTACTTGGCTTTTAGGCTGGCCTTTTTGTATTTCTTTCACCTTCCTTTGAAGATTAAGAGTTTGATTGCAGCTGGAGATGGGACACATAGCTTGCCTGAAAGTATCAAGCTATACCAGACCAAGCCTGAGGATCATATACACCTGCTTAAACTCACTGCCAGGTGCTGGGTCTGGGAGGAATTTCTTGCCTGGCTTTGCAGAGTGGAAGATTGTCCCCTTCCTAGCTTCATCTGTGTGTTTTCATTTAGGGAATTCCCTGATGTTGCCAGGGTCAACACATCTCTCTTGTTTCCCTGTGGCATGCCATTGTTCCAGAGACTTGAAAAAACTCCAACATTGAAGCTCTGGCATTTTTTGGTATATATTGGTATGGACCTTATGGACCTACTGTGTATTGCAAGATCACCTGCAGCAGCAAGAAGGGGGACTTGGTGACTCAGATGGTCCCTTCAGTGACAAAGTTCTTATGAATTATGCTGGGAGATTTACAATGGTGCCCATGGCTTGTTTCTTCACTCTTTAAACTGAATGATGACAAAGCGTGGGCTCAGACACTCTTCCCCAGTAAGTACTAAGGACACTCCTTGGTGAAGATGAGAAGTTTCAGGTGACTGAGTTTCAGAGAGAAGAGATCTTAGCTGTGTAAATTAATTCTGGAGATTAAATTAATTATATTTTAATTGTTTAATTAAATTAATTCAATTTTGTTGACTCATTAAATCAGCTCCACATCTTTTGAGATGCATTTGTTTATGTGCTACTATTTACTAATATTCCTGTTAATGATTTAAATTGCAGCTATGCTCAAGAAGTTTGAGATGCTTTCTGGAAGTAGAGGGAGGTCCTTCATTGAAAACCTTATTCTGAAATAGAGGAGGTGGAGAGGAAAAGAGCACAGCATATAAACATCTTGTTGAGATATAAATAACGCTATTAGCAGTGTCATGATAGATTACGGGAACTACAACAGCATCATCAAGCACAGGTGATGCTTTTAATCCATCTGATGTTTTAGCAGGAACTAGACCAGCATTTGACACTTTAGATCTTTCTTGATGGACTTGTTTCTGCACAGGAAGTCCAACTTAATGGGAGGTGCACCTCTAACACGGATGGCAGAATGTACATGACTGTCTCCGGTTGTTGGTGTATGGAGAAGTATGCTATTAATACAGCTGGTCACTTATTGTTGGTTACGTGTTTTATAGGAGCTGCCATGACAGTGATTACCATCTCTTTGGTTGCATAAAGATAAGACTGGTGTCCTTGTCAGGCTACAGACAACACATTTGCTGAGCAAAGTTATAGTCTACTTATTTTAGCACAAATGTGGCATTCAAACCTCTCAGTAAGTTATCTAAAACCTCTTTTTTATGGTAAGATTTCACCATTCCAATCTGTGGAAGCTGGAAAACAAAATTTTGTCACAAAATACAACATCCATCAGACTTGCTAAAAGGTCAGAATAGCGTTTTCCAGCATCAGGTGATGCGCAGCCAGTAAATATAGTGACTTGCTGAGCAGTCACTTTGAAATGAAATCAAGCCGGGCTGAGGGACACCCAGACCACATGTCCACCCTGCATAGTAATGTGCCAGTGTGCACTCGCAGCCTCTTAATTTCCCCTAAGGAGTGCAATACACACTGTAACTGTTCCTGTAGCACCCTTAAAACACAGGGGAGAGGATTCAACTCATTTGCTTTAGTCATCAAACTCTAAACTTGACCATTCTTAATTCAGACATGTGAACCAAGGTGCATACGGTGGCAGTGTAGTCATCTTCTCTAGCTAATAGACACAGAGATATGTCAGTGTTTAGAGGAAAAGGGGACATAGGTACCTCCAGTGGGAGACTAAAGTTTGGTGGGATGCAGCTGGGGTTGGTTTCCCTAAGACCCTCTAAAGTCAGTGGAGAGAAATTCAGTCCTCCAGAAGTTCCTTCAGAGGTGTAGCTTAAATAAGGTGCTCTGAAACGCTCTTTGGATGACCCTTCTCTCTCCAGTGGCTGTAGATGGAGTCTAAGGAGCTCAGCCTATTCACTTGTCCACATAAATTTAGAGGACAGCAGGTAGCATGAACATCGCCCAGAGGTAACCTGGAGTATGTCCGGAGTCACAAGACAGTTCATGGCTGAGTTCCATGGCAGCCTTGATCCTCTCCCAGGGTGTGCCTATGTTACATTCAGCAGCCTATGCAAAGATCTTCTAGTGGAGACAACTGGACAATTAATAAGGACAAACTGGAGAAATTAATAGCTTCCCCATATTGACGAATGCCCTCCATTCAGGGGGAGGACAGTAAAAAGTGAACTTTCCCCTCATTTATAAGCTCCAGCAAGCATTATGAGTGTCAGAGTACGTAGGACTAAGAAATTGTGCAGGAGTCCAGAAAAAAGATAAATGCCTTCCATCTTTGAATTCAACCATAGGCTATGTCTCCGCCTCTTTCTTCAGATCTCACATGCCTGAAAGCTTGCCCACTTTTTTCCATGCCTCTTAATCATTTAGACTAATAAAAATACTATCCCTTTCTATAAACCATGGTTTTCATGTATACCAAGACCATCACAGCCAGAACTTTACTGACCTATATGTAGAACTCCTCTGCTCACTGAAGTAACCAGTGATTGGTTTTTGGTCCTTTACAAAAGCTCTTTCCAACCTCTGGATCTGTAATCCCCTTGACCACAAAGGAAGGACTGGCAAGAGCCAAAGCCCACACCCTTGTAGAGGCGGAGCAAGCTTTTGTCACTGTTCTCACCTCTTTCATTGCACAAGCAAATGGTACAGGACATACAGAGATATATATGTCATCAGTACAGCTTAAATACATGTAGGTGTAAAAACAAGCTCTTACAAACAGTTGGAAGGTATAAGAAAATTCAAGTGATTTGGCACTACTAATTTCCAGCTCACTGGAGCTTCCTGAACTAAACCAGTAGAAAATAAGTAATTCCACATCATTCAGCACAGACATGAAGCAAAAGTTAAGAACTGAGTCTGGAACTAAATTATTACAAAGACACAAGGTTCTGGCAAGAATGTACCTGCTTTGAAATTTGAAGACAATACATAAACTTTTCACATTTGGAAGTTTCATGTCTGATGATTTGTATCTACACAAAAGAGACAATAGGGTGGATTTTGGGTTTGGGCTTTCTGTTTTGTTGTTGTTTTATTTTTTTTTAATCACAGTGGTATTACCAAAGTCTTGATTTGTCTTGACAATTTTGGAGAATCCTAGAGATACAATCTGGTTCAGAGCTCTTAGCATTTCACAAACCAGCATGAAAACATTGCCCCAGTCCTGAAACCCAAGACAAGCAGTGCTGCTCAAAGCCTGGGAGATGGAGGAGACAAGGAAACACAAACCACATTGATGTCCAGGCGTGAAGATAACTAGACTGTCTAGCAGGTCTGCGGTGGAGCATCTCTGGCTGGACACACAACAGCCTGCTCCACTCTGCACCCACGCGCTCTTTGAAACTCCGCAAGTCTGAGCAGCTTTGCTGGCCTTTCTTTCTCTCCAGTCTACCCGCTCTTCAGAGTAATGGGACCTCAGGTTCACCTAACCCAGGAAAAAAAATAAACAGTTTCTAGCCAATGTAACTGCTACCGTAACTATACAAATGGAAACAAAAATAAAGACAGGCTGAAGGTGAGATCCAGACAAAGAACAAGTCAATTTTCAGTGTGAGATGATTCCGCATTTTGGGTCCTCCACAGTTCCACTTGCTTGGGTGTTTTTAACAGGTGGCTTCACACTCTACTTATTTGGTGGAAGCACAGGAAAGCTGGAAAATATGTCATGTTCTGAGATGGCAGGAAGCTCTCTCTGCAGTCACTCCATAACCATCTCTTCCGAGATGCCAGAAAATCGTGACCTCATGACAAACTTTGTCAAGTATGCAGTCAGCCAGGAGCCAGTAATAGCAGTGGTATCTAAACCACTGAAAAAGAACAATTCAAGACAGGGAGAACTAATATTGCTCAAGAAGAACTCAAATTAAGCCAATACATAAACCTAGACATTCTTATTAAACCGCCTAAACTAACACATCTTGCTATTTCTAGCATTCCAGTACAGTATATATATCCTAAACCACAAGGCATAAAGGATGGGGTTTCTAACCTCATTGGCAGCATGTTTTTTATAACACCATAATGTTCATAAAAAGCTTGACATGCACTGCTGGGTTCGTTTATATCCATTAGAGAAGACCAGATGAGCTTAACAGTTTTATTTTCACTTGAAGATCTCTCTGTACTGCAGGCTATCCTGATGGCATCAGGCCTCAGCAGCAACTGAAATACTGCAAAGGGGAATCAGAAGGACCATTGACCATAATGGGCTGGGAACAATGGTGTAAAATTGCATGGAATTTGCATGGAAAGAATGTGTGAACTAAAGCTACAACTTATCTGTTCGTCCAGGGGGGATAAAGGATGATGTTCCCACACAGTTTCAGTGACCTTTGGATTAAGGTTTGAAAATAAGGGTCCTGCTTGTCCTCCCAGGATCTCCAGTGAAACGTCTTCAAACCCTGGTTTGCACCTATGAAGCTGAGCAGCAAATCCTTTCTGTTCTTCTCCTTCTGACTGGAGCTTCCCTCCTGTATGGCTCCAAATAGAAACCGCATTAAGTGCTGGATTGTTCAGTTCTGTGACTTTGTTGCTCTTATCTGTCATTTAATTCTGAGGCATTTAGAAATCTCTTAAGTGCTTCCTGATATGCTGGAATAGCGAGAAGAATGCAAAATCAACTTTATTAGTTACTGCAGTTTCCATGGGAAGAGAGTACTATGTTTCTGGGAAGAATATAGCAAATTTCTAAAGGGATACATTAGAAAAGTGACTTCAAAGATATTTTTAAAGAAACAAGATCTTGATGCTGTACTTCCACTGGGTCATGCCTTGCATTTCTCCAGGCATCCCCACTGATTCTAGTGGGAGTCTGTGGAGTAAGGTCTCTTTAATGTAAATATCAGAACCTGGCAATTTAGGCTTAGTCTGTGGTTGTTAGGTTTGATACTAAAATCAAGAAGAGTCTTTATGCTAGACTGCAATCTTTATTAGATATGGAATTAAGCTTCTCTCTCTAATTTTAAAGTCGTCTGTTCTCCATTCTCATTCCAAGAGAACAGTGTTAAATAAATGGATTTTCCATGACAGAGATGTTGATGAACAAGCTCTTCAGTCAAGTTAGAAACAGAAAATCTGATTCTGAGCTGATATAAATGCACATCATTGAGATGGAGTCAACAACGATATATCAATTTAGGCTCACTGCAGTTCTGGCCCAGTGATTATAATTTTCTTAGGGTAGGTGATTTCCTGTGATAAAATGATTATGAACTATCTGTTTGTTGACTTCAGCAGTTTCTGGAATCTGTCTTCTCTCTCTAAAAAATAGACATTTCAGGTAGACCTTAATACTTTGGATATTAGAGGACTGCTGTGATTGTGTTTGTAAGGGAATTCACGAGCTCATATAGTCCATTGCCAGGAAAGGATCAGTCCTACATAAAATAAGCCTAATATTTGTTTACCTAACCAGTTTTTTAAAATTTCCATTACTGCAGATTCCACAACAACGCTGAGATGAGTATCAGTAAGTCTAGCTACCTTGTAGAAGTGGATTGAGGAGGTATTATGCTTTTAAAAATCTTTAAGGATCTTCTTGAGTTTTTGACCACTCTTAAAGTTCTCATCAATTTGAAGGTTTCAGTCTGGCTTTCCCAAAAGCATCATACGTCCTCAACCCACACTCATTATTTTGATAGTTTTGCTATTGCTCTCCTAGAGGCTTTCTCCCATGATCCTCCCACAAAACCACAGGCAAATTCAAAGCCCTCTTTTGCCTTTGATCACAGTATGTTTGATTAGCAGGCAGGACAGGGCCTAAGATCTTTGTAGCAATGAATTAAAAAACAAAACAAAAAAAGGCCCAAGAAACTCACTTGAGAATGACTGCACAGGCTACAGTGACTATCATGATGTGTATGAAGTTCATGGCAAAGGAGTTTGTAGGTCTTGGAGTCTTAGGGGGCATGAAAGGAAGGCAGGCACTCAGCCTACCTCAATGCTTTTATAAATCCTATCCACACCTATATGCACCTGGATACTTTAGGAGAACTATCTATCAGGAAGGGATATTTGACTCCAGTGGGCAGTGGATTGGGAGAAAGAGGTAGACATTTTTTTTCCACTCCTGCTCTGTCATTCTGATCCTTTATAAAGTTTTTGAACCCCAAGAGGCTCAGTCACCATAGGGGTCTGCTGCCCTAAAGTAGCTGAAAATTACAGATACTCTAAAATGAAAGCATCTTCAGGCATTCACAGACAAAACTAAACGGCGAGGTAAGGACGGAGATTATACCAGCAAAACCGAGACTGAGCCAACATCTCTGTTGGTGCAAATTTTGGACAGTCCTACAGGGAACCCCATGACTGTCAACAGCACAGGTCTATCCAGGGCATACTGAAACGTTGGCATGGAAAATCCAGTCTGCACTTCATTGGCAGCACTATGCAGTTCAGAAGATTAGCATCAAAGCACATCTTTCCATGGTTTTCTTTTGAATTAAGAACTGCAATTGTTTGCTTTGTAATCTGTGTTTTTACAAAGCTACCTCTCCCCAAAGAGCCCTAAAACATTTTGCAAGCCCAAGGCTTCATTCAGATCTGTCTTATATCGATATAAATGAAAATTATACTGATGGTAGATCAGAATCAAGCCCTTTGTGTAAACAGCATTCTTGAAACTCAGCCTTCTCTTGGGCAGAAATCAATCAGCATGCTTGTTTGGCTTTAACCCTCCTGTCAGAAGCAATAAACTTATTGCAGTGGGAATTGAGAGTGTGCATCCAGTAATCACTCCACGCTTGATGCCCTAGGGTTGACGAGGCTGATGGGCAAAATTCCTCAGAATAGGAATGGCCTCTTAAAGGAGGTCAGAAATTGCAAATATCACAAACACAGTATAGCAAGGGGATGTCAATACTATGGTTTTTCCCCAATTTTAGTGCAGATGACATTGTTAAGAAGTCACATCTTGCTATAGAGGTAATGAAGCAGTGTGATTTGTGGATCTCTGTGTATTTTGTAACAGAGGTGCAGGCCCCAGTATCAAAAACTTATATCTCCTGACAATAGACTTGCATTTTCACAGGTCGTTTTAGAGCAGCTCACAAGTCCAGAGAGTTGTATTGACTTGCAGTTTGAAAACCCTTGGCTTAAATCACCAGCCTGTAACACAGCTGAGGGTTCTGAGTGTTGTTGTGATGAAGGACAGATAAATAACTTGTATGGAGAAAGGAGAAGAATGATTGCTAACCAAGTGACGTGGCTTCTATTGAGCTTTCAAGCACTAGCTTTCACCAGTGCATGCATTCACCTCCACGGTATCAGCACGCTGCCACTTTAAAAACCATTTGGGGACAGGGACAGTCTTTCACTGAGTTTTCTTGATAGTTATCTGCAAATGAAAAAAGGTAGGGAGGAGACAATAGAAACAGGTAGCACACTTTTTCTTCTCTCCCGGCTTATTTCACTCCACATAAGCCTTAAACTGCTCAGTGCAAAAGTCTTCCCATGGGATATCCTGAGGCATCAAAATGTCTCATTTTAATTCATTGGCATTTCTCAGCTAAGGCAGAAAAAAACCAAAAGTGCACGTGTGTGTGTAGGGCGGTTTGAAAACAAAATAAATAATCTGAGGCAACCCTGGAGAAAAAAACCAACCAACCAAATAAATAAATTTTTACCTGGTTTTGTTTTCAAGGCAGGAGCATTGCCAAGGAGAGCAAGCTCGCTCCGAGTTCTCTGTGGGGTGTTCCTGGATTTTGTGCTACAGAAACACCGCACATGGAAAGCATCGAGAGAAACAGGCTCCCACCCTGGGTCCTCATTCTTCGTCCCCTGTAAACCCTTCAATAAAAATGCCCCTACCTTGAAAGCACAGAGCTCATTTGAGGTCCTCAGTGGAGAGCTCAGATCTCCCTTTGCCTGCTCCCCAAAAGGGTTGCTTTAAATAAATAATGATGTGCTGTAAATAAATCCAGGATTGTTTTCCCTGGAAAGATTTCTGAGGAGCCTGGGCAAGAGCAGAATGAATGTGGAGGAGCGTTTCAAACCAGAAGGAGAAGATATGCAGCATTTTAGCTAACTCGCACCACTAAATCAAAGGGACAGATCTAAAAGACCCAGCAGGAGTGGTGCGTACAACAGCAAAACCTCTCCTTGGAGGTGTTATTCCCACCAGTTGCTTCATTAGTAGCCTCCCCTCCCGACGCCTGAGTACACCCTGCTAGATGAGAATACACCCGGCGCTGTCGGGGCTTGTGTTTGCTTAATAGCATCGATTGTTTTTAATTATCTGGCTGCAGTTAGGCAGCTCTGCCTTAGTGTCAGACGGTCCCCGGGGAGGCAGGGCTGACGCCTCGCAGCCCAGTCAGCTGAAGCCGCATTCCCCCAGTGCTGGTGGCAATGACACAGCTACCAGAGGAACTAATACCAAGCAGCATCTGAAAGCAATAAAGTAAATGAAAACTGCGGGGAAGCGTAAGCTGCAGGCGTCCGGGTGGGAGCAGCCAATGCGTTTGGTTTTATGGAGAGAATTCATTAGCAGCCATTTTTATCCTGAAAGACGTCCCAGTCTTGGAGATAAGGTTCCTGTTGAGATATTTCCTTGTCATTCATGGGTTTTGATCTCTAATTTTCATCTTCATTTCTATTTGATTGCTCTCAGATGCCAGATTCCTCTTTTCCCCCTCTTACCAAACGACTTTGCAGTGGCAAGCTTATTGGGGGCTCAAGAATTTCTGCCACTAAGATGAACATTCACAACCACTCCAAATATCTCCATTCCTGTAGCAAAAGGACTTGTATTTTCCTCCTGCCAATGCACAGTCAGTTCTCAGCACAGGTTGGCAGGACAGAGACCCATAACACACCATGGAAATGTCCATCCTATGAGGGCAGCAGGAACGGTACCCATTCCCATAGAAAAACTGCCTGAAAAGCAGACCCTGGCAATGTGCTTAAGCCCAGATTGGTTAAACTTAACTCAGAAAAGACTCTTTGGTTCATTTTATCTGTAGATGCATCACGCTTTTGATTTCACTGGGAGCACCCCACAAGCCTACCTCGGAGTCTGATTCACAGGAGAATTGCAACCTGTAACTATTTAATAAAAGCGGACGCACAGGCTTCTGAAATGCAAGGGTATCGCAGCCTGCAGCCCACTATTTCCAGAAAGTCTATCAAACAATGGCAGGCAGATGGAGCAATAGCAACAAAAAACCTGAAACATCCCCGAAAATTCACATCTTGTGAGTGCAAATAAGATTGCAGCAAGCTATTGTTTGGATTTAGACCCGAATTAGCTTTGCATGCTCCTGTAAAGAGGATGAATATAGCTCAACTCACCTGTCTGAACTCAAAACTCTTTCAGATGGTTTGCCCAATTTAATGGTCAGGCAGGCATATCTGATACTGTGCAGAAAATAAATACATTCCGCTTCAGCTTTTTGCAAGTTCCCCAAATCTATCAATATCATGAGCTAGAGGCCAGCTTCATTTCTGTCGCTAGGAAAAGGACTGATCTCTGACTTCAGAAAAGTGGCTTCTCCAGCCCGTTTACCTCAAGCTCTCCCCTTGGAAGAGAGGCATTTGGGTGTCCCATTGTTTCCACTTGCCGCTGGGGTAGCCAACCTTCTTAAGGACATCGGTGTCCCTAATGCCTGGTCAAAGATGTTGAAGGTAGATGTCTCTTCTGTCGTGCCACTGTTACTTTGCTGCACTGAGCCTCCGAGAAGCCAGTAATGGACTGGATGAGCCTAACCCAGGAGATGCTCAAAGGCAATTTGTATTCAAGGGAGTCTGAAGCCTTGGGAAGGATACCAAACCCCTCTGTTTGGAGCAGGGTTTAACACAGATTGAAAATCTTCCATATGCTTCAAGGTTTTCTGCTCCATTCCCAGGGATGCTTTGCAAGCATGTCCACCCTAATTAAATTATTCCAAATAATTACATTGTTTTTAAAAACTACCTGTCAAATATATACATATATATATATATATAATTTGTAATTTGCATGGTCACAGTAATACATCAAGTTCTTGAAAGTCATTGAGTCCTGCATCAAATTGCCTTCAGTCTAAATTGTTTTATTCTGTTCAATTGGGTTATAAAACCTTGGCCACCTAGTGAATCTGGTAGCGGCTATAAATCTCTGCATCTGGGAAACTGGAAGGCAGCCCTGCCTACCTTACAATGAGAAGAAACACCGCTTCCCATTCCAATTCAGCAGCGCCTGCAGAGTATAAAGATCTTTCTGAGCAAAATCCTTCAAAAATAGTAATAAAGAACCGAGGGGAGCCTGGGGAAGAACACCTAATTATGGATGTTATTCGGAGGGCTCTGCTATATTTTGAAGGACATTTTGAAAGCCACAGCAGTGATGGGATGGGATTTTTGCTCTGCAAGATTTTGCAGGCATCCTGCTGCAAGGCATTTGACAGGACACATGCAGCACCACCATACCACTGCCCAGCTATATCACTTTGTTGTACCCACTGCTTGTAAGGCCCTTAGAAACCCAGTGAGCTACAGTGAATGTTGCTGAACATCCATTTCCCAAGGCTATTGAAATAGGTTTTTTGGTTTTTTTTTTTTTGGTGAATGGCCAATGAATAAAACAATCCTGACGGAAGAAAACCGGCCAATTCCTGGCTTCTGTGTTAGGACTGAATAAAGAGGATCAGCTCACACAGTAGGCAAAAAGGATACAACATACTTGTGATAAACGGGTTGCCTTTTATTCCATTTTCTATTAACTTCCATGTTTTCAGTTTTCCTTCCTTCAAAAAATTAATATAAATCCTTGTACAACATTGAGGTCAGACTAACAGCCCTGTAGTTGCCCAGAACATCTCGTCCTCTCCCTGCTTTTCTTACTTAACCATGGAGCCCAAATCTTATTTTCCAGTTACATGAGCTACCCATGACTGAATGAATGCATCATTCCTACTAGCCAATTCACATCCTTCTTCCAGAATTTGGGGACAGAGACTATCTGTCCCCAAGCCTCCCTTCCTCCTCCTATGTGGTCATTCCCATTTCTATAGCCTCATCCTCATTTGTTTTCACTTGCAAATTCACCCATGTCCCTAATCAAAACGAAGGTGGTGGTGTGTTCAGCAGCTGAGCCAGTCTGACACTGCACAGGAGGAGAACCTGCCTCTCTCCTCCCTCATCTCCCCAGGATCCCACTCATCACTGGCACCAACATGGGTACTGGTGGAGCAGTTTTCCGAGCTGGCTCAACTTGCTTAAATAGCAGAAAAACTGGTCACGTGCTTTGCTGGGGTAGTTTATTGATGGGCTAAAGAGCTGGCACAAGACATGGGGTGAGGCTGCGTGATGGTGATGGGGAGATGGGAAAGCATAGCAGAGCCTTTGCTTGCTGGCAGAGGTAAGTGATCTCTTAAGCCATCTCACCCCATCTCACAGAACTGCACCCTGAGGCAAAGCATTTGTTCAGTTTTGGTGCCATATTTTTAATCTCTTTGCTCTCGCTGAGTTGTTCTCTCCTGTTCCTCTAGCTGAAAAACCTTCTGGTTTTGATTTTAATTTCCTTTGCAAGGTTTAACTCAGCTTGACACTTGGTGGTTCTCACAAGCCCTCTATGTTTTCTGACTTCTAAGATGTGGCTTCTTTTGCTGGTCAGGTCTGTTTTTCAGCCCTTGTAACCTTTCACTCTGCCCGCTCCAAATACCCTGTTTGAAGTGGATCTTGCACTTGGCTCAGTCTGGAGCCTTCTCCTGCAGTATTGGTCCCTGTCCTGAGCAGGGTACAAGAGCAAAGGGTTTTTTCCACCCTTGCCTGAAAAGTACCCTGCACATCCTTCACACAACAGTCCTAGAGCTCTTCATCCCCATTGGTTTTACAGATAATTCCTCTAATTTATTTAAATTTGCCCCTTTGAACCCTACAGATCCCTTTTTTAATAATTTCATTTTATTTACATGGATTCATTTCATGATCACAGATCCAAAGTAATTATTTTCTCTAGAGTTCTCACTGTCTACAAAATCAAATCTAAATTCTCATCGTCTTGTATTTGTTCTGTAACCAATTAGTGAATGTGTCAGCCCACGCTGAGGACTGTATGGACCTTTCTTGGTAACATTTATTTTCCAGTACATGTGTCCAGAATTAAAGCTTTCCATAATGATGCAATTCTCACTTGTATATCTATTGCTCCATACATATATATGCACTCATATAAATATGTATATAAGAAAGAAATCTTTAGCTTAGAGTCCAGCCTGGGAACCTCTAGGAGATTCCTAGTATGACTCAGCTTGAATGTCTTTAGCCAGTTTACCCCGTATCACTTTGACCCGAATGTGTTTTGCTCTGCCAATGCAGCCAGTTCTTATTTCTTGGCAGTCTCTCCTTCCATTGCTGTATAGCACGACTTCTCCCTCCAACCTTTGTTTCTGTCTCTTCTGACCAGTGCCTATCCCTCATTTCCTGCATTCCAGATACGAAGCTATTCCACCATATTTACATTATCCTTATAATATCCTGTCTAACATCCTGCGTTGGTAGTTCAAGTTCCTCCACCTTATTGCTAATGTCTTTTTAATAAGTAGACAAATATTTCAATACTTTTTACTGGCCAATATAATTTTTCCACCTGCATTAGACAAAATCTACTTATTATCAAATTACCTATTTGATTATTGATTGCAGCAATAATTTTTCCTTTCCACAGAATTCATTCTACTGTCTCACCTCCTTGTACACACCATTTTTTTCCCTTATGCTACTGAATCTCTTCTTCCTCTGTGCTGAATCCAGGTGTAAGGATTACATAGATATCTCCCAAACTTGCTCCCTCGTTTCTCATTTCAGTTTCTCATGAGAGCTTCATACATGTTAGTTTTAATCTTACAATGCCACTCTCTTTACTGAGGTGAAGTCAATCCACTGAATCTCTTTTTCATTAATAATTCCCCATAATCAACTGTCTCAAAACCATCTTTCCTGATGAATATTTGAGGCACTTGCTGACCTCCACGTAATGACTTCATCTACCCTTGACAAAGGCTGAAAGACTCATCCAAGACTTCTTTGAATGTCTCTCCTAAGTGGGTATAATAATTCTTGATTCCCCCTCATGTCCTTTGGTGACTTGCTTTAGCTTCCAAATCCATGTTGTAATCGCTGCTCACCTCTGGACCTTTTCCAATGACAGGTCAGTCAGGTCTTCTTGGCAAGGACCCTCCTGTGTCCTATCTTTCTGGGATGGGTATGGATCAGCAGGGCTCTTCCTCCTGCTTGCAGATGAGTGGATGAGTGCATACTCATCTATCCCTTCCCCCCTGTGTTTTACACTCTTACCTCTTTGTAGCCTCAGGTCCCTGGATAGCTCAGTTTATCTTCTTTTCTCGTTGAACTACTTGTTGTTCTCTTTTCTGTTGGTTTTTCCTCCCCTTTCTGCAATTCCTCAGCCCTGTTGCTCCTCTGCTAGTCTTTTCCACACTTCTACAAATCACTGCAATCAAACAGTAATTTACCTTTCCAGCAGATGTCTGAAAGACCTGAGATGTCCATGCGGGGTCCTTGCATCTCCAGCAAGTTTTCAGTTCCCCCGCTGAACTCCACTGTTGTCTCCAAAACATTCCTAGATTTCCTACCTCCTCTTCTTTGAGGAAGGTAAATACCATGCATAAGTGTTCCAGTATTTCTAAACTAAGATACCTCCAGCATATTCTGCATTCATCAATCTCAGCATGTCTTTGGGTCACTTCTATTTCTGCTTCATTGACCCATTATTAACAAAAATAATGACAGACATGCTCAGCCCACTACTAAAAACTCCCTTGCTTGTGGCTCCTACCATACGAAACAAGTACTACAGGGCAAGGTAACATCACCTGGCATTTTGCTTTTAGTATCATGTCCCTCCTCCTGGGGTGATGTAATTGGTGTGAAATATTGTATCCTTTTATCTAGATGTGACAAAAAAATATAGCTCAGGACCTACTAGGGTTTGGCCATCAGTGTCTGCATGAATAAGCAACCTTGTCCCTCATTATGTACATGGACAAGGAGCATGTACATGGAGAGCCTTGCTTTCTCCTCCAACGTGTCTGCCATATGGGAAAACTGGCCAAGGTCACTTCCTCCTGCTGGTAATTGAGGAAAGCAGGGATCACACTCTGGCTTTTGCAATTAAAATCTGGTTTCATCTGTGTAGCTTGAGTGGTAAAGTAACATGCTGCTCATACCTAAGGGCCTGGGTTGGAGCCACAGTTATGGTGTTATTAGAAAAGTTTCTTCTGAACAGCAGAGATCTGGTCTCTAGATAGCTTAACCCTGCATTTTGGATTCAGTATCTGCAGGATGAGTTACTGTGCAGAGTTTCTAGTGTTTAGTAAGGTCTCTACTCACACTGCATCTTCTCCTGTCACTGCTGTCTCTTTCTTCTCCTCAAGCATCTGTTTTCCAAAAACTTGTAGGCGCTTAATATCTCTGAGATCCTGAAAAACTTAGTCAAAATTGGCTATGTGGCTGAATAGTTATTTAGGAAAAACAACAAATACACACAAACATGGCACATACAAATCCCAACTATGTTACAAAACCAGGCAAAAAAAGTATTAATATGTATTCATCTTAGCTAAGCACTGACAGCAGGGCAATGAATTATCTTTGCCAGTCTTATTTTCACTTGAATGGTTTTCCTTTTATCCCCTGTGGTGTTTAAGGTCTTCCAAAAGAAATACAAATGATCATTGGAGATGAATAGCTGGTTGTGCATGGGTGTTGGGAGAGTGCTGAAAATGGGCTTTCACTCTGCATTCAGTGAGAAAGTGAATCACTCTCACACAAAGCTAGAGCCTCAAATGCGAGGGGAGAGAATGAAAGCAGGATGTGATTCTCAAATGACATTTGGTGCTGTTTATCTAGTGGAACAGTGCATAGATTCGGTGTAGAGGAAACACGGCATCTCACTGCTGGGGAGCAATTGCATTCATTTTGAAGTGATCTATTAGCTCTCAGGTCCTTTAAGAATATGGGGAATAACATGAAAAGAGGCGGAAAAGGGGAGGAAAAAGTAGAAGGAGCGATAGGGCCAGTCTGAAGGCTCTGGGAAACTGTGGAGGGGCAGAAGTCTGGGTTTAGCAGGCTGTCATCTGCCTCAGCTATGCCTGTAAAGATGATTTAATTTGTTCTTGAACTTTACATAGATGTCTCAATCCTGCATAAAAGTAGAATCCCAGAGCTGGAGATACAGAGATCCAGGAGCTAACCAGAGGCTCTGAGGCTGTACAGCGTTAAAACCTACCTCATTATTCTACTTAATGCAAGGATGGCCTTAAAACAGTCAGCTGTGTGGGGGGTATGTGTGCAAATTTAGCATGTTTGAAAACTGAAATTGAGTTCAAGCACTGCATAGCAGATGTGCTGGAGGTAGTTGCTTCCTTTCCTTGTACCCTTCCTCTGCCCAGCTTCCCTGCTTCATGCCCACACCTTGCTGGTGCCTCCAACATCTACCACCTGGCCAAGAAGGGCCATATCCCCTCCATGTATTTGCAAACTTTAATTACCATTGGAGTTTCATAGAATGTAATTACTATTTTTTCATTCTCTTTGTTACTGGTGCAATGAATAGTTATTTGCAGTTTATCAAAGTTATGTGCAGCATCTGTCCTGGCCAGTGAGAAAAAAAATCCAGCAGCCTGCTCAAAAAAGCAGTGATTTAAAATGACTGGCAAAGATGCTTCTGCTGGGTCAGAGTGAGAACAAGCACAAAGGAATCTCACTCACCATCAATTTGGAGGTTAGTATAATGGGTATGTAAAGTCTGCTTGCTCTTGGATTCAAACCCCAGCTGATGTAGATCAATGAAGTGTCATTGATTTCATTTCCACCAGCTCAGCCAAGGCAGTTCCAAGAGACATGAACACATGTTCAAGAGACATCCTCATTTAGCTCATCATTTCTTCTCAGAAACTGCTCCCAGTGTTCCTGCAGCGCAGGGAGAGCAATGACTCAAAAGCAAGAGAAACCTGTCCTTGAGGCTAGACTTTCAGCAGCGGAAAAAAGGAGCAGATCCTCAGTCTGTACAAGCAGACAGAGCTGAAGGGCTGCAGGAGAACTCACGTCTGCCTACACTCGCGGATCTGCCTGTGCACCCTGCCCAACGTTACTGCCACCAGTGGGACTTCTGAGATTGTGCTCAGTGTGGGCACAGGGGAGAAAAATACTGGCTTGTTCAGAAAGAAAGTGAATAACTCTCCAACATAGCTTCAGCAGTGATTGTCGCTGATATATTCTTCCAGGCAGCATGGCCTTGCTGACTGGTGGTACCTCTTCTCTGGGGCAGCGGGGAGTCATCATAACACGAGTTCCTACATGTTTTCAAGGTGTGGACGCTCCCCTAAAAGGATGGTGAAGAGCACAGAAAAGTGGAAGAAGGTGCTATCCCCAAAAGTTGCCATCTGCCTGGTTAGCTGGGGAAGTCCGGAGGGAGACCCGAAGCCTATAGCTTTCCCCCTGGCAGCTCCGGGCGTGTCCCTGTCCCCTGTCCCTACCGCACCCAGTGCTCAGTGGGTCTGCTCCATGGAGGGGAGATGTTGTTGAAAATCTGATTTCCTGATTTCAGTGCTATGTCATAGCTGAGTTTATATGACTGGCTGGGACCCCACTGGTGGGCAGGGTGCTGGGCTTGGGTGTACCTGGCTGGGTGTCCCCAGTGCTGTCCCCCTCACCCAGGGGTGGATACATGCCCCTGCACCCTCTCCAGATCTGAATTTACTCTAGCAGTAAAAAGCTGTCCATGCTGTCTGCCCTGTCACAAAAAAAGTATGCCCATCCTCACAGAAAACAGCAGACCCGCAGAGAGTCTGGCTCCAGCACTCCTGAGAGCCCTGTTTGAATTAAGCACTTATTTTAATTTGTAGGAGATTTGCAAACTTTAATTACCGTTGAAGTTTCATAGAGCACAATTACTATTTTTTCATTCTCTTTTTTACTGGTGCAATGAATAGGTATTGGTAGTCTGCCAAAGTTACGTGCAGCATCTGTCCTGGCCAGTGAGAAAAAAAAATCCAGCAGCCTGCTTAAAAAAGCAGTGATTTAAAATGACTGGCAAAGGTGCTTCTGCTGGGTCAGAGTGAGAACAAGCACAAAGGAATCTCACTTTTTCTTTTTTTTTTTTTTTGGTGGCAGTGTCTGGGTGGTGGCTCATTATCAATTGTAAATTACAGGGGGTGGAGAAAGGGGCATGAATGACAAAGTTCAGAAACAGCATCTGCTGAAGAAAAACAAATGAGGTGGGGGGCAAAGCAGGAAAAAACAGATGAAACACTGTAATTGCTTGGCAACAAGTTGCTATTGTAATTTAGAAAATTGGAAGCATCCGTTCTCAAACAGTTCAAGCTTTATTTCATTTCTTCTTTATTTTTGACTGCAGCCCTTGTTTTGCGATCAGCTGTGTCCTCCTGTAGGATTACTGGCTCTCCCTCACACAGAGCAGTAATGGACCCCTCGTGTTTGGTTATGGGCCATCGACGAAAGCGTTTTGCGATTGTTTCGCAGTGCAGTCATTTAACAAGATTAGAGATAATTTGCCCCTTGGAATGCAAAACTGTTTCTACAGGTGCTTAAGCTTCCTGGCTTTTGGATTAGAGGCCTCATTTTGTTTTGTGCCATTGCATTCAGTGAGGTCTCCAAGGACTGTAAATAAATGAACAGCTACCCTCCGCAGCTGTGAAACTAATTTTCCAGCCTGAGCTACAAGAGTTGCAGCTTAAAAAGCTCAGTGGATGCAGATAAATATGTGCATGCTAATGTATTAAACATGCTGATTAACTAATACTGACTGTGCCTGAATGCAAGCCATTTGCCAACCAGGAGACTCTGGAGAAACAAGCCTGACCAGAGAGTCAGCAGGTTGCTGGAGGCAATCAGGAGGTGCAGGGGTGGTAAAAGGGGTGATGACCGTTCTCCATGATGCTGGCAGACTTCCTTCACACCTCCCTATCTCGTTCTCCCCCAGGGGACAGAACGAGCCCCAAGCTTTGGCCACATCCAGGAGGACGGGAAGTATAGTAGACATCCACTGAGATGGGGAACCTCAAGGATGTAGGGAAGCCATGGACTCCTTCCAAAGGAAAGGCGAGCCAATGCATGCTCCCCCATGAACTCCCATGCACTGCACCCAGCTCTGGTCCTGCCAAATGTGGTCTCTGGAGCAATTCTCCAAGAAGGATTATGGATTTGTGGATGGAGCTGGCTCATGGTTACTGAGGACTGGAGAAAACCTTATTTATTTGACTTCCACGTTTTTTTTTCTTTGTCTCTTCCTTTTCTTGTAGTGTTTCCTTTCCTTCTTTTGGTGTAATTTTTTTATTTGAGCTGAGAGGAAAATTGTATTAATGATTTCAAAAGCTGTCTTTTTTTACAAAGTTTTTTTTTAATTCAGAGGTGGGATGAAAATCAGACCTGAGATTCCCCACAAGATGAAATTACTTTCCCCTACTCAACCTGGAGGCAATTCTCAGTTTGGGGACAGCCTGAGCAAGTCTAGCTGGGGCCAGAGATCCCCTCTGCTCCAGACATAGTTGCTGGCTCCTGTCAGGCTAGCATGGGTCTGGTTCCCTGGGAGGCTCAGGAGCACTGTGCTTCTGTAATTCCTGGATCTGGGAGGCCCAGGGTGCCAAGCACCCTGCCAAACTAGCCACCGAGGGCACTGGGCAAGGGTTGAAACCTGACTAGTAAGTGCAGCTCCATTGAGAGCACGCTCTGATGCTGGCAAAGACATCCTTGAAACTCCGGCACCTCAATGGCACACTTTAATCTGGGTGAATCAGCAGCTTCTGGGGCAATAGATGTTTTGTCATGATCAGCCTTAATTTCTCACTGGTGTAACTGGTTTTTACTGCAGTAAAAACCCTGCACGCGGTAGAGGACTTGCTTTCTGTACCTCCCTGCTTTTCGCAGCCCTATGCACTGATGTCCCCTGGCTCTAGGAGCGTGACAGGCTCCCAAGGGGACCACCGCAGGTGGGCTGTGCAAAAAAGACCTCTCTTGCGTTATTTCAGACCATGGTTGCGCTCAGGTTGTTGATGACAAGAAAGCAGGATCCGTTACCACTGTGGTTCGAAGCCTGTATCTGCTCAAACACGACGCAAAGCCTGGTAGGGTTAGGTTAAGGGTGTGATTCAGGCTTTCAGATCAAACTCAGGTAAAGAGTCTCCTTTTGCCTAGGTAGCTCCAGTCTCTTAAAATATTGACAGAAACGAACACTCTCCTGTTAAAAGCAACGTAGTGTTTAACCAACGGCAAATTAAAGGTGGAATCCTCCATTCTATCATTTTAGGAAAGCATTTCCAATATGAAGTTGAGGAGAGGGGTGAAATACAGCAGAGATTTAGTGAGCATTCCTTCAATCCTGCACTGTTTAATTTCCCTTTAGACCTCCTAAGTCTGTGGATGTTAAGAGTTTAACAGGGAGAAAGGATGATCTGTGGTTTGGGGACCAATCCAAGATTTAGAAGTTCATTGTTTAAGACCTTGCTGTGCCAAAGGTCTTCTGGCTACTTTGAACAAAATGCTGACACATTTCAGAGTATTTAGGTGCCAAGGGGACAGAGGACTTGAACTACCAGGGTCTACAGGCTTACTACTGAAGCATTTCAAAAGTTGTTTAAGTGAGATGTTTTCACACAGATATTTACAGTCTTCAGATAAGTAGAAATGAAAAAGATTTTGTCAGAGGAGCCAAAGGTATGTTCAGCTGCAGGATGCCACCAAGAGGGATGGCTCTATTGCAGCTCTATTGCAGCCTAATTCTCGCTGTTTGTTCCCACCTGTCCCAAGCCATTTACTGGTGGTGAAGCTTTGGTAGGGTTAGTATATTTGGGAGGTAGAGTGTACAGTGAGGTCTAATGAGCACTGGAATCAGACAACAGAAACAAAAAGATTTGTCAAGTACAGGTGAACATGACCAAACTTCTGGAACTAGGTAGTCCTATTAACTCAGCTGGAAGGTAGAAAAGCTCCTAAAACTGTCTTTAGGGTTTTTTGCTTTTTTTAAGAATAAGGTTAGCTGACATTTTCAAAATTGTCTACCATTTTTAATGAATGTCAAGCTCTTCTCAGAAATTTTCATTTTTTTTCTTTTTTGGCTCAAAACATTATTCACCTGTACTCCAACAAATTTAAGAGCACAGACAGCTTCTGTTGATCACAAATGCATTTTTGGCAACCAAAATATTTGGACAGAAAATTTTGCCCAGCTGCACTCATAAGAATTATTGAAAGCTTTTCTCACAGTTTTTCTTCTAGTAAAATGGCAAAATAGGATGTCCTTATCCAACACAGATATTAAAAGAATAAATGTATTAAGAAATGTGACTCACACAGTAGGAGCCAAAAAGACAGGTGTTGTAAATTGTCTTCCTGAGGAAATAATAATTATAATAAATGGTTTTACAGCCTGAGAGGGTATCACAGGAAAAGAGCAAATTCCACCTTGTTCATCTGCTTCAACCAGCTGCAGCCCTGGACTTACCAACGCACAGTTTGGTACCTGCCTTTTTACTGATGAGTGAGAGCAGATTTTGCAGATGAGGCATTTCTGCAAGAGGAGTGACACGAAGTTTCCTACCAATTTCCTACAACCCGCCAGGCAGTCACTTGACAAGCAGCAAAGTTCGAGCAGTAGCAAGAAAAAAGAAGAAGAAAAGTTGTGGTCCAGAAACCACAACTCAAATAACCAGCCCTACTGACTAGACAGCCACATGGAGAGCACGTATACCTTCAGAGCAAGGTGATGCCAGCGGGGATTGGCCCGGAACAGACTTTCCAATGGCTGCATGTATTGCTCAATGCAAATACTCTTTTAACTGCTTATGTACAGAACATCCCAATCATCACCCATATCAATGCTTATGGAAAGCAAGAAGAAAAATATGATTGGCATCACAGAAGTAAATAAGCAGGTTTTATACGATGCAATGCTCATGGATATCTGATTGCAGGCATCAGCAATCTCTAGTCGGAGCAGAGCGAAGAGGACTGCCGGACAGTCTGTAGTCCTTTAGGCCCCAGTTCAGCACAGTGCAATGCTTCTAGGTGAGAACATGCCTAGGGATGCACTGTGAGGGGTCCCCATCCCAGCCAGGCTCTGGGTACCCAGAGGATATCAGTAACGCCCAGCCGCTATTCCAGAGATTCATTGCAATAAATGTCCCGACCAAGGTTCAGTCCCACTTTATTAGGTTCTACAAGCTGCCCCTGACCCCCTGCAGTTCACAGCATAGGCAGATGAAATGTAACAGAGCAGAGCAACAGGGGCATGGGAAATCAGGGGGGTTTGCCCCAGAGGCATTGTCTGCTGTTGAGAGCACTTTGCAAGCACCGTGGTAGAGAGGGACCTTAAAGGCAAAGGGAAGGGAATCCTAAAGGCTGCTCTCCTGGGAAGGACATACACTTCTGGTGGCTCATCTCTCCAGCAGGAATTCTACCTTTAATTCACTGGTGGGTCTGATAGTCTTACAAAAGTTTAAAAGTAAATCTGTAGTGTGGTATTGTATTTGCTCTGCATCTGTCTTTACTGGAGAGGCAGGGGCTGTTTGCAGCATGTGGGCAAGACCTGTCCCCAGTGGAGACACCTCGGGGCCCTTCTCACTGAGCTCTTCCCAAGCGAAGGTGCAGGTGGAGGTAGCTTGGCCAAGCCCGGCTTCACTGCTCCTTATTTTAGGCATGCACGAAGGAGTCTGTGTTAGGAGTGTCTTTCCCCTGGCCTCTCTCTGGATCCATCCTCTCCAGAGGGCAGGTGGGGTCACGCCAGTCCGGACTGGGATTTCTCCCTTTCCCTACTGCTTGCACAGGGACCAAGGCAAGGCATTTCAGACGTATGGGTGGGGGACCAGACTCGCTCGGGTAGCGCTCACCGCCTTCCCTGGAGCAAGGGGCTTTCTTCCTCTGAGCATCACGACCAAGCGTTTCAGGGCAGGTTATTTTTCCTGGGAGTTGTGTGCAGCTCCAAAGCCCAGAAGGCCCGAAGAGCATAAGTGAGCATTGTTTCCCCTGCATTGTTCCCTGGCTCTCCACTTTTCCCAACTCCTTCTTACCTCATCCTCCCCTTGCTGGCTAGAGAGCTGTAAGCCGCTGATTAGCACTTCATTTGACAAACAGGAAGTCGGGAAGAAAAGCATCATTTTCGGAATTAGAGCCTCGGAATGAATTGAAGAAAGAAAGGGGGAAGAAGGAAAAAAAAGAAAGCGAGCCCTGCACACTTTCCTAATTGCTCGTTAGAACCAATGGCCTTTGTGGTTCCTTCCCCCTGTGTCTTCTCTATAAAGGCGTTTGTACAAGACATCGCTATTGTCTGCCAGACAGCCCCAGGGTAGGACAAAATGAACTAATTGATTTGCAGTTATGTCGCGGTGAATAGTGTTAAACATCCATCTGCGGATTCCTTGTGAGGAGTGATTAATAATTTGTACTCCTGGGCCTAGAAGCCTGAATACCCTTTTTTCATGTAAAACTGAAGCGTTTCATTCTCTCAGCATCACAGATATCTCGTCTACATTGTGGGTTACAAGGACGAGGTCAGGAGCGGCTTGCTAGCATTGCCGCGCAGGCGGTTGTCTTCGTATGGGTAAAGCCCAGCACGGTTGTGGAATTAATAGGAATTTGTAAAGCTGACACACGGTACTGTACAGCACGCCTGCTACGGCCATTCCAACGCAGATGTTCCCGGTCCCCTGTCATTGTTCCAGGGACGGAGGATTTTGCATGTGTTTTCAAAGGGAGCGCTGGGAGACTTAAAATTTATTTCAAACACAGAACCAAAACCTAGACTGAGACAATTCGAGGAATTAGGACTTGGATTCAAATTTCAGGGGTTTTGTGAAGACCACTTCTATAACCACCAGAGGGAAAACCCTAGTGCCAAACACACGTAAGCACTGAGTTTAAAAGGTCAGTCCAAAACACTTCACTCAAATACCACCTACATGTTGAAAGTTACATGCAAAATACCTTAAATGTCTAGTAACAGGGGAGTCTGCAAGACCTCTCCACAGGAGCTCCTGCTCTAGGACCTGCTTTACCAGGACGTCCCTCTGGTAAGAGCTGCACACTTAAATGATTTAAATGATGGGGCGGAGGTTGTAGGTACATTGTCCCTGTCTGAGCTTGGTCAGCTGTGACCGTCCGTGATCCCCATTCCCAGCCATGTCCCATGGTCTTTTGCGGCTGTGTCCCCAACTCCACAACTCATTCTTGGTCTTTTCCAACTCCACCTGGAATGAAAAGCTCGTAGCTGCTCTCTGAGCCATTTCCTGCTTCCTAATGAAATCTATTGGCCTCCTGGGGAAAAAAAACATCAACTCAGCCAACTCTTAATGAAGTCATCTGTTTTCATGGTGTTACTGGTGCCCTCTACTTTCCCAGCTCATTAAAAAAATTAACAACCTTTGGATATATCCAAAGATCCAGAGATGAGATCTACTTGGTCAGAGTAAATTACTTCCAGTGGAAAAACATTTTTCTTTCCCTTGTGACCCATTTTTATGTCTTTCTGCTTTACCTATGTTCTATCACATGCCTTGAGCTTTTTGTCTGGGTGCATCTACACTGATAAACAGATGTCTATGAAGCCTTGCCTTGTTCTTACCTTGCTCCCTGTTTCATTTGGACTGCTCCAGCCAGCCCTCTCTGAACTCAAACCAAGGCGTAGTTCTGGCAATGGTTCTCTCCAGGAGCTGTTCCGATGCCTCAGATTTGGCTCTTTCTGTTCTTCACAGTCCTGCAAATCTACCTCAGTAGGCTTTTCACCTTTAAATGTTCACTGCCACTCCGCTGCGTATTCACCACCAATCCCATTTACGTCCCATGCCATAAAAACCACCATGGTGGGCTGTCCATGCTGCTTGGTCTCAGGGTCAAGGACTGACTGCTGTCCTTTGTGAGAAATGTGGACACAGTTTGTGTGCCTGAGACAGACACATAAAGTGGCATAAAGTGCAAGACAGATTTGTCTGGTTATGCTAAGTCTGGTTTCCTTTTCGGAAGGCTTGGATGAAGCCTTTACAAGCACTTTTCTCCCTGCACTAACCGGAAGGGCATAAGCAGATAAAGGTTTTTAAAAGAGTGCACCAACCCAAAACACTTCCATGGTAAAACAAGTCAAGAACATTTAATTATTCAATTTTATCAGACTCCAACAGTCAGCTTGGCGATGCCTGGTTGTTTTCCTCGGCTGATAGGTAGGAGCTGCTGGGGAAATTAGCTCTTCTGAGTGCTACACTGCAGTGTATTAGGTAAAAGTAATTACTGTAAGTGCTTTGCAAGAATATCTTTGGGTAATGTATTTGATATAGCTCTGAAAATTATTGTGTGAGGGAATAATGAGCTAGGAGAATAGAATAGAGTTTCAGAGAATTTTCCCTATAACCTTTTGGGGGTGATAGGCTCTGGCCACTCATTAAATATAGCGGGAAATCTTTATAAATATATGGTGCTGTAAGTAAGTGGAGTGAGATTAGATTGGATGGGGCTTTAAATGAAAAAAATATCCATTTAGAAGAGTATTAGCGATTCAAGATTGATGGTCCCAGGGACTTCTGCAGGCCAAGGGAAAGAGCAAGGCTATGGATGGATATATTGTCATATTCTTTCTTTTCTTTTTCATTCTGGACAGCTGGGGCTAATTTCACACACTGCAGTGCAATGACATGAGCGTAAACAGATGGATTAGACAAGTTTGGTTGCTTTATGGCAACATATTGCTTAGAATTCATGGCCTTGAACAACATTATAAGACCTTCTTGTTCCATCTCTGAGTTTCTGAGGATAATGACAGATGACCAGCATGTCCATGCTGCTGAGCTGACTTGTGAAACTCATTGCTACACTAGATCACTGAGGCCAAGAGCGTAGCCCCGTTCAGAAAAATCAATAGGGACATAACAGACAGCATCATTACGACACTCATTTGTACAAATCCATACAGCACCCACATCTTGAATACTGTAAGCAGTTTGGGTCTGTCTACCTCAGAAAGGATATAGCAGAAGTATGGACAAAGGAGGCCAGAGATAGAGAATGGCTTTTCTTCAGGGATTAAGGTCACAAAAAAACCTTTCAGGTTTGCTCAGATCAGAATGAGCTGAAGGAGACAGCTCTTTGCCCCATGTGTGGTTCAGTTGTGCAGCCCCTTGCTGCAGGAGCGGTGGGTGCAGAAAGCGAGTTTAAAAAGCACTTAGATACGGTGAAAAAAAATCACTGAGGACTAATCGAGAAGCACATACCAGCATTAAATAAAAACCTCCCAAAGCCCCATGTCCCAGACTGCCAGAGGGCAGGGAGGATGTTCTGGGGTAGCATCACTGCACGTTATCCTGAAGTTTTGCTCTTCCCTGTGCACCCTCTTCAGCCCCTGACGAACAGTGGGTCTGTGGCAAGAAGCAGGACTAAAATCCCCATCTCCCGAGCCCTTTCCCTGGTGACTCCGGACAGCTGACAAACCAAGCCCAGAAATTTACTTTTACCCCAAGCAGGGACACAAACTCAGAAATCTGGGCTTTGCTTAGTGAGACAAAAGGCACCGAAAAATGTTCAGCTCAGCTTTTTCTATTTAATTGCAACACCTGACCGGCAGGTAAAATCAGCAATTTTATGAAATTGAGAGGAGTAGCACTTGTCAGAGCAGAAAGGCAGCCTCGGAAATCTGGACCCGTAATGGAGTGTGGCTGGGTGTCCCATCCCTCTGCCCAGCCTTCCTGGGAGGAGGAGAAGGTCCAGGGTACCTGACCCGACCGGCCCGCGGGGCTGTCCCCGGCCTCACAGCGCTCAGGTCCCGCAGCAAAAAGGGTGCGAGAGGAGCGGAGGTGGGACAGCGCGGGCCGCCCGCCAGCAGCACCCAGCTGCAAAACCCCTCCCGTTCCTCCCAGCCTTCCTGTGCAAGGACCAGGGAGAGAGCAGGAACGTGCCCCTCGCTCCCCCAAAAGCCCCGGCGTCTCGGCCGCGTCAGCCCAAGCCGCTGAGCACGGCGGCGAGGCCGCGCGCCGTGCCCCTTCCCAAAAGGGCTGCCTCCTCTCCATTTGTTTACCACACATCCTGTCTTCCTTTCTGTTTGCTTCACACATCATCGCCCTCGTTAATCGTCCTCCCCATTTGGGCCTTTGGATTTTCAGCTCGCCATGGGTAATTCTAATTACCTCAGGCATAAAAAAAATAAAATAAAATAGGAGCTTAAGTAGGTGCACTTCATTCTTCAACTGCCTTTTACAAGCAGTTCAGTGCTGGCTACCGAGGGAATCTGATTAAACTAATTACCCTGATTGGCTTGTTTAATCAACTGCTTGGTTTAATTGGGCCTCGCTAATGCGGAGCGGTGGAGTCCGTGGTGCGTAATGTGAGAACCAGGAGACCCGTAACACCGGCGGTGACACCACTACAGAAACCAGCCCGCATTCCCAGCCTAACGGGTGGATTTTAATAAATGCAGACCTCAGCTGAGAGCCCAACTGTATTCTCCAGCGCCTGAATGGGCTGGAGGTTTTAGTGATAATTAAAATTGCTTGCAAAAAAAAAAAAAAGAAAAAAAAAAGAAAAAAACCCCAACCCTTTCTCATTAAAGGACTTGTCCTGTCCCCCTCCTCCTCCCGGCTGTGGCCTCCAAACTCGAAGCAATATCGGGAATCCTGTCTGCCTCTTTCAAACAACACTTCAATTCATCAGGGCAGAGTCCCTCCTCCTTCGCCTCCCCCATCCCTGAGATTTTTTACTCCCATTTAGAGCGTGCACGACCCAAAGTAAGTACGCAGACAAGGGGGTTACAAATTACCTTGCACTAGGTAAATCTACTCCGAGTACCTGGGGAAGTTTGCAGAATACAAACAGCTTCTGTGTAAGCATCCTGGGAATAACGGGGATTCCTATAGCTCTAATTACTAGAACAATAATAACCTGGAGAGCGTCGCCTTGCCTCGTCCCGTCTCAGCTCTGACTCCCCGCTCCCTTCCCTGCCCTCCACTTGCTCTCGCAGCAGGGAGGGATGAGGACGAAGAGCCAAACACACGCCTGGTTTAGCAAAGCTCCCCTCATCTGGGGCCAATATGTTTTATGGTGACACACAGAGTGAATTTGTTACTCACGGAGGGTTTTCGTACGGCCGATGACAGACTGACAGCCTGGTGGGCATCGGCACGAGTGTTAAACCCCTGCAGTCAGCATTATATTCGAGCAAGGGTTTTCTTTGTGTGCATAGTACACATCACTTGGGCAGAACAGAATTTCATGCTCAGTTGTCATAAATCTCTATTTTCCATCTGTAAAATGGAGAAAATAGCACCAAATGATGTGGGGGTGAAAAAGTGTGAGACTTTTGTAAGGATCTGGTAGACACAGCCACATTAGCAATCCTGGAGCTCCCCTAGCACAATTTTTGGAGGGGATCTTACCAGCTTAAAAACCAAGGCTCAAACTAACTGTCAACATCCAGCATTTATTTTGAATTGTCCACAAAGTTGACTCTCTTCTTCACTGCAAGAATGGACAGTGAGCTAAGACAAAATACATTTTCCAGGGAAACCTGTGCAGATTTGCCTATCTCAGACCCTTCACACTCCACCCCGGGGCAACATGAGACACCACCAATATCTCCCAGGTGACTCTTCATGACATCTGCACCCACTGACCCACACACAGGACCGTGCTCTGCACCGGGGTTCATTGCCTTCTGGCATGTATTTGTAAAGCAAGTAGGAGAAAGCTATGGAAAGGAGATTTTGCCGTATTTCTCTGCTGTCTCCCGCCATCCAAGCACAGGGGCTTCTGAGACATTACAGCCTGAGGGGACAGCATTGCAGAAGCATTGCTCTTTCTTCTGTCTATTCACCCCTAAAATTGCCTGTCTACATCCAGTGGAGCCAAATATAACTGAAGGTGGGCCAACTCTATAGTTAATTTTACTACTTTGACTCCAGTTGAAGGATGTATATAGCTGCCTTGTTGAGGTGGGAATTAGTTGGGTCAATGGGCGTGTGGGACTAGATTCCCAAGAGAGGAAGAAGAATATAAACACTTCAAGCAGACCTTAAGCAAAATATGTTTAAATTCCAGCTACCTCCATCCTTTATCGGACTGAGCCACCCAAGAGGGGTTTGTCACACCCAACTTTAATCATGGAAAATACAAATGTATATACATGATGTAACAGCTCTAGGCTGCCTTTGTACTTGATGCAGAGAAATGGGCATTTCTGCCTATTTCAAGTGTCCACCTTGCCCTAGAAGTACCTTTTTCTTCTGCTTTGGGTATAAAGGGAACTGCAGGTGACCTAGGAGCTACACCGTGGCCAAATGACTCCTGCCTTGCCTGCTGAAAGGAGCGCCCTAGGAAAGACACCAGGGCTCCCTGCTCATTAGGGTGTTAGGGACCTGACATCTCACCAACCTGGCATCCTCCCTCTGCAAACCAGCAGAACAAACCTGGCCTGCCTCCCACGGTGCTCACTGCCATGTCTGTGAGCTCTGTCCACATGTTGGTCCAACCTCGCAATGGGCAAGGGACTACCCATAGACATGAACAGAGGCACAAAAAGGGTCTGGTCTATTTATGATCGCAAGATCAGAGGGGGAGTAAAGATAGTTCCTCCAGAAGTGGTTGTGTGAATTCCTGCATTAGCCCACGTACCCCCTGGTTGCTGCCACCTCGCTTCTCAGCACCACACCACACGCTCCCCAATTGTCACATTTTTTTCCTGAGCAAACCACTGTAATAACCTGCAGATTAGTAAAAGATGTGTTTGAATTCTGTAAAAATTCAAATGCATGTGGCTTTTTTCCTGAATCATACACTGTAGAAGTTTCCTTTGCATTGTCTCACCCATAATCCACAACAAAAAAACACCGTGGTTCATAAAACCAGCTCTAATTGCTCTGGAGAAGTCTCTCCTTTTCATTTTGTGGTTTGCTCTGGGCTGAAAAATGTCCACATAAGTGAGGAGGTGAAAGCATTTTAAAACCACAGGGAGCCCCAGTGTTGAGCTGGAAAGGAAATCAAAACTTTTCTTCATGGACCAGGTATGTTTTATATCCCAACTGACCATGCTGAAAAGGCCATGAGACACTACCCAGTTGACGTTATTGCATCGACTGTCCCAAAAGTACCAGCTGCAGGACGCCTAAGTTCAAGTGATGGCAAAAATCATTACCATTTTTAAGAGGGAGAATATGGCATTTTTCACCAGAATATACCCAGATATGAAACAAAGGAATAAAAAGCAATAACCATTTGCTAATATTTCTGCTCTTCTAGGGTCACTTGGGATATAGCTGTGGTGATCTCTCTCCCCATCCTTCTGCCTGGTGGCATCCATCTGGGACACCTAATGAATGATGAGTAAACATAACTTTTCCCAGCAAGACAAAATCTGATTCTAACTCATGACCTACTGACACTCGTTCATTATGTAGCCTTCTTCCAAGAGACAGGCTGTTTAGGAAAACTATTGACTGGCTACATGCTCCGTACAGCCATCTCTTAATTACAAGACAGTCCCTGTTAGTAACTCTGTGATACTAAAGGACTGCTGAGCAGATGTTATGTATTGGATATCACGGCCACTTAGCGCTTTGCCGAGACAACGTGGTGCCGTGGGACCTGTTGCAGAGCCCGTGGAACTGGAGGAGACATCCTGGCTGGCCCTCATCACAGCTGAAACAGGGCCATATTTCACCAACAGCATTTTCTCTTGCAGTCATTCCTCCTGTTGTGTAAGGATTTCATCTAACACCTATGAAGACCGATCATATTTATATGAAATACGGAAATATTTCACTGCCTTTCATTGGCTTTGGATGAGACATTATTTGAAAGTATGTTGATATATATATTCTTGTGAAATCCTCCACATTCACAGCCCCTGATACTGTCCTTCGTTCAGATTCACTGGATTTATCAGAGACATTCCTTTCTTGCAGGTAATGCCCCAACCTCCGTTAAACACACGTACAGCAGTGTGTGGTGTTGCTCCACTATCGTTTGGAGAGAAGGCCATGAAGGCTAAGCTGAAAGATTCATCAAAAGCCAATCATCCTGCCTAGCTATTTCTTGCTGATGAATGAATGACATGGCAGAGAGACTTGCTACTTAACATTTTCAAGTCCCACCCTTCCCACTGAGCTCTTGGGAATTGAGGCAAGCTAGAGAGAGTGCTGTTTTTTCCCTCCTCAGAGAGCTTCAGAGTGGTTCACCTGGGGAGGTAAGCAACCTCATCGATCTTACGAGGTTTAGCTGAAGATCAAAGTAATTTGGGGATGCTCCAAGTTTTAGGTTTCTTTCCTAAAGCCAATTATGTACTAGGTTTTTATCTTTTTTTTTCCAATTCCAAGAGGCTGCATTAAAACACCTTATTACCGATATAAGTGGATAACGGTGGAATATTCCATCCTAACAGAACGATGCCAAGCTATCATTACATTCACAAAGCATTTTAACACCCTTCACATCTTCAAGACTTTTCGCCTTTGCACTAGTAAACACTCAAAATCCAAGAACTGTTAACTTCTTTCCCTATGACCTCCTTGTCTTAATACTAATTTCCTAACAGCATGAGAGCAAAGGGGGTGTGAGCAAGGTCGAATTGAACCAAAACAATGGAAACCCAGACAGCTGGCTCTAGAGCCTTGGCAGTGCCATAAGCAAATAAAACCACTCTTTGTTTATCACTTCATTTGGTCCAGATGTGTTGTTTTCCCCATACTGCAGTCATCATCCTGTATCAATACAAAGCCCTGAATGATATTTCTGTAGCATGTTGCTTCAATGAAGCTGTCCTAGAGTGGCTGTACTAGCGGTTTTGAAGTTGCCTCTGGGTCTCTCATGTGGTTAGGCTTACAGATGTCTTCTGTGGTCTCTCTTTCTCTATCAGTCATCGTTTCATTCTCATGTCTTCCAGATTTCCAGATACCTCCTGCCTGTGACTGCTTAAAGGAAGGCTCCCTGTAAAGCCCTCCCATGTATTACAAAAAGATCTGCTTCTGGTTTTGCTTCACATAACGCAATGTATGTTTTGCGAAAACCTAGGAACTGACAATCAGATTATTGATCACAACCAACAATTCTGGCTCCTCTGTGTCTAATCCTACATCAGCCCTGGAAAGTGGTTTTAGATTTGTTGAATGAATCTGCAGCTGATGAAAAGCTAAGGTCAGACGTATGGGCCTTAACCAGGCAGAGTACAGAGAGGAACTTCTCGTTCCATTTGCCCTTCTAAATAGACTCAGTCACAGCCTGTATCGTTCCTGCTGCTCAAGCTATCAGTCTTGCTTGAGAAAATCTGTTATCTGCCTAGCGTTCTGCACCAAATCAGGACAGATTTGTCTGATTTGCAAACCTGGCCCACACGGTGCACAGGGGAAGCTCAAGGCAGTGAGTATTTCTGCCCATCACTCCCATCTGCCTGCTGGAAGTGAAGTTCAGCAGAGTAGCTGCCGGCAGTTGTGTCGGCTCCCTGTGTAAACAGACACCTATTGTGAGAACAGAGCATGAAGGAAGGATGGATGCGAGGCGTTGGGATTTGAAAGGCTCAAAGTTCAAGCTCCTGCCTCAGCCACAGTCCTCCTGTGCCTCTTGGGACAAAATATTTAGGGCACATTCACAGCACAAAATAGAAAATAATATACAAAGACCTTGGAACCATGAGGCTGGATCCAAAGTGGATCCAAGCAACTCAGTTCATGCAAAGAGGAGCTAAGCTGCACACATTTGGGGAGCTTTCAAGCTCACCTGGCTCTGCTCCCAGGTATTGTGTCTGTCTTAGTGATAAGCATGTTAACAATTTGCTTTCCTATTATTAACACAGATATAGCACTGTCCATGTGTGTCTAGACACCAGCTGAAACCAAGGAAGAACATGTGTCTCTGCACTCTGCTCGTGACACAAGACTTCAGTGTCACAAGTGACACAAGACCACTGCCTTTGGCCCTTCTAACAACACAAGCTTTGTGGGTAACAGAGAGCTTGCAGTCACTCTTTAAAACAAACCTGATTATCTGACCACTCAAAAAAACCCAGCACAAAACAAGGCTGCTGGGCAAAATCAGAAAAAAACAGTAGCATCACCCTCCTAGAGTCTCTGATCCCACAAGGGAACCTACCCCACGGGCTGGTTCCAAGGTGTTTCCTCTCCAAAATCCCTTTTAAAGAGCTGAGTAACCTCATGGGCTTTGCACTGGGCTCTGGGCTGGTGTGAGCAGGGCTGCAGGGATAGAACAGCACAAAATACGACGCTGGCTTAGCCCAGCCTGACTCTGGCAGGGCTGTGCACAAAGCCACAGAGCCTGTGTGAAAATGCCCTCAGTCAGGCTCATAAAATGTTGTAGTTTGCAGCTGAGAAGGGATAAATTAAACTAACAAGCATGACAGCTATTTAAAAATAAGAAATCATGTTTCATGGGGTAAAACAACATCTGAGGCCCCAGAGAGTCTGTACTTTGTATTTTTAATAGTCCTTTCACTGCAACAACACTCTCTCCTCCACTTAGCCAGGCTGAAGACCCCGAGTTCAAACATTTCCCCACTGCTCTCTCCCTGGTTTACTGCAGCTCTCATCTTTACTATCACTCTGGATAACTTTCTTTTGTGAGGAGAAGGGCTCATTAGCTAGGAACTGATAAACAAAGAGGGTGGAAGCAGAGGTCCCTGCTCCCCAAAGCAGGCTCCCTCGGGGCGGCGGTGGCCTCCCACCTCCCACAGCTGCAGCCTGTCTGCGAGGACGTTGGTGGACAGGCTGTTAGAGGGCTGAGCCATCACCCCCCGGCCCTTCAGGGGAGCCGTGCGCCAAGGGTGCGAAAAATTGGTGTTTCAGAAGACTCTCAAAGGCGGAGGGTGGCTGGTCTCCTTGGGCCAGCGTGTGGTGGGGTTTGGCACCCAGGGAAGGGGTGGGTGCTGGGTTCAGCGGAGCATTGCGGTGCCTTCGGGTTTCAGCGGTAGCAAAAGTTCGTGAATCCCCATTGCAGGGGACTTGAGGACTGACTTACCTGCTATGGAAGTTTGCATCTTTTTGAAAACACCGTGACACCCGTATCCATCGGGGTTGCCTACACACACTTAGCACGCTGCTGTTTTAAGGGGAGCTAAAAGAGATCAAGTGAGAATGCAGATGCAGTTAAAAGTAGCTTTGAAGCAATTTGGCAACGATCCTTAACGGCTAGCTTCTTCAGAGAGGAAGGATAAATTTCGGGATAAATTCTCTGTGAGAACAGATAATCTGTGGCAGGATTACATCAATGAAAAAGAAATCATCACGCAACCAACCAACTTGTTACACACGTTCATTCAGCTGCCGTTTCTCCAGATGACGAAACAATACTGTTCCCTGTGGCCCTTAAAGTTGGGAAAGACAAAAGACAGGACGTAAAAGTTATTTAAGGTAAAGCAGAAATATTTTCCAGTCTGATTTTTCATGTGGTGACAGCCATGTGAATGGGGAAGCTGAGGCAGAGAAGTGCAGGGCTGGTTACAAGTAAGACCATGGTTTATTCTTATGCCTAAAACTCTCATGGGGTTTTCTGATTTAAAGCTATCCAGATCAGAAGCTGATCATCTTTTCTGCAGTTCTAGCAGAAGACTTCCCAAGGAGAGTATTTCTCCATGAGACTTATCATCTGCCTTTTCAAAGCAATTCACAGAGACCCAAAGACATGGTTAAAGTGGAAGTCTAGATGAGTATAACCGCATTTACCTCACCTTCTCCTCTAACTGGTAGGAAACAAGAGTGCTTGTTTATCTAAAGAGGACTGGAAGACAGGGAGTTCATTAACCTGTTTGATATTACAATTTTACCCTTCCAAAGGACAAGAAGAATGACAGGTCCCGAGCACCCAGAATTGGCAAACTTCACCTCAGTGCAGAGCAGGTGAGTTTTCAGAAACGACGGCTTAGTGCAGCTGAGCAGAGACAGAGCTGTCCCCAGCCGGCTGCTTTCTGCAAACACCCTCACTCTTCCCATGGATCATTTTTCAGGGGCAAAAATTGATTTTTTGGGCTGATGGCAACCTGTATGTCATCTAAAATGGAGCTAAGCTGTGTGCTGCAAGCGTAATCCAACTACAGGATGGCTTTCTGCAGAGCTCACTGGAATATTTTTCATTAGCAATGTCTGCTTTCGATGAAAAATAGCTTCACAATTACAATGGAATTTTTTATGGGAAATGTAGCTTTTTTTTCCATTTCTTGGTTAAAAAACTTGAAAACAATGTGAAATCAAAGTCTTTACTCTGTAATGTCCTCAAATTGAAATGTTGACATTTGTTTTCCTTTCTTAAATTTTTCTCCTTTTTCTTCTTTTCCTATAAAGAAAATACAAATTTCTTTTTTTTTCAAATACCTTTCCATATCTATTCTTTTTCCTTCTCTTAGCTGAGAAAAGGAAAAGGAGAGGATAATGATGGAGAAAAAGTTGACAAACTATATCAAATCCAAATATTTTCTTTTTCTAAGAAACCAAAATCAAGCAAAATAGTCTTTTCACAGCATGAACATTTTAAAAGGACACCTTCTACCCCCATCTGATTTTCAGGTTAAAAAGCTTAATTTCATCATACATTTTGAAGATATTTTTTCCTTGTTTTTCTCTTTAGGTCTGGTCTGACTCCTAACCCTTGCATTTTTCTTCACTTCTCCCATTCTGCACTGGAGGAACATTTTCAAAAGCTGTTAGGGGACTTAGCAGAGTAAATCCTATTTTGAAAAGTAACACAAACACTGGGGAGCCCAGTCAGACTCAGCTGGTCTCTACCACTCACAGCTTTTGCCAATGTACAAGGGCTGTGACCCTCCATCGTGCCACTGGGCGTTTCCCGATGGCATTAATCCAATGAGCTGGGTTAACAGCAATGGTAAAGAGCAAGAAACGAGGGATTAGTGGTCAAACATTGCAACAGGCTGTCCAGAGAGGTGGTGGGGTAACCATCACTGGAAGTATTCAAAAAACGTGTGGACGTGGCACTCCAGTACATGGTTTAGTGGGCAGGGTGGTGTTGGGTTGATGGTTGGACTTGATGATCTCAAAGGTCTTTTCCAACCTTAATGATTCTGTGATTCTGCGATTTTGTGATTCTGCGATCAGGGACTGCAGCCTGCCCTGTGAACAGTCCTGCATCCCTTGAGTGTTTCCAGCTCCAGTAGAGCAGCCGCACCACAACCCTGCTCTCCCAGGCTCAGCGGGGACAGCCAGCAGATGGTTTTGTCGATACCAGGCAGCACCAGCAGCAGTGCAAATGACACATCTGTAAAGGGTCTACAAATCTAGGATTTTGATCCACGGTTTCTAAAATGGCTTTTGTTTCAAACACAGAAGTCCATGAAAAGTGGCTACAAGAAATAATTGGATCTAATGGGAAATGGCTTTAATGGATCTAATGGGAATTGGATCTAATAGGAAATCAGCATGTGTGGAAGGAAGCCTGTTTGCAACTTAAGACATGTGCAGTTAGCAAAGCACCTCTTGAAGAAAAAAAATAAAAGCAAAAAAACCCAAACACTGATAAATACTTTCAGATCAAAGGAATAAAAAGGACTGTGTCTTGCAGTAGCTGAACACCCATTAAAACGTCCCCTTTTGCAGAAACATTAGGCGTCTTGCTGCTCTCTTAGTGAGTGTGAATTTGGATGTTTGTATCCAAGTCTATCCATGGACCATTCAACAGCCTCATGGTGTGATGGGAAACAAGTGGACCTGAGCTGTGCAGACACTCACGCAACAGATTAAACCACCAGCTTGCTTTACACCCGCTGAGATGGGGTGTCTGCCAGGGGTCTGGCTGTGTGGGTCTGGCTGTGTGGGTCTGGCTGTGTATGTCTGGCTCAAACTTGTCCCTTTCTCCTTATTGTGACCCAAAGTTAGGACTCTCAGGGTGTGCTTAGGATTAAGCACATGCATACCTTAAGATGTAAATTGTTTCTATACTGCAATGGTCAAATCCCAAGGAGTAAGAGTATTTTTAAATTTTTGCTTCATCATTGTAAATGGAGTTTAGAAAATTTCTTTCTCTGTACATTTTAAGCTTTTTTTACAGCTTGGCAGGAGGTGTGTGATTTTTTTCCTTAGCTAAATGGGATACTGGTTTTTGAATTAGGAAAGTCTCCTCCAAAGCTAAGGAAGTCATCTTAAGACATAAGTAGATGTCATACTCACTTTCACACATGCTGCATCCTATCACTGGAATATTTATTTTCATGCTCATTTTTCTCTCTGCCCTGTTTTTCACCCCTTTTTTATTTTTCTTTTCTCCCCCTTTTCAATCCCTTCACAGCAAAATGCTCCCTGGCATCTCATCTCATAGTTTTCAGGTGGGTTTGAAACTAGTCAAATTATTTCATCCACCCCAGCAAGAGAGAAGATGCTCAGGTGGCATTTACCAGTGTCACTAAAACCCTAGACTTTATCAGTAGTAACCTCCAGTGAAAGTAGCTGTTAGTTTCTTTGGTAAAACAGATGCAAGTCATGAAGGTTTACACTAAACAGCATGTGAGGCTGTCAGTTAGCCAAAAACCAGTGAAAAACCAAATATGCAGCTCACCAAACACACCTGACCTCTTATTTTGAGTTGCTTCATAGTCATCAGCTAGTCAGTCTATAGCAATATGCTTTGCCCCCTTTTCCTGCAGACCTGAGTGAACGTCAAGCATGGATGACATGAACCCCTCACTGCTTTAGTTAGTAATTAGTTCATAAGAGTGGTAGAGAAGGACACGATTTACTATGGCTTATGACATTCCTATTCCTGTTTTAATATGGAACTGTACCCCCTTCTCAGAAATACATTGGTAACCCTTGGAGAGAAAATGAATTATTTATCTCAGTTGTGCAGACAACTCCACAAGCTGCTAAAAAGCAGCAGTCAGGAATATGATCCCACAGCACTTTATCAATGGGAATTGCTATTCTGTTTGTGAGATAGAGGCTGTGGGAACTCTCCTTATCAAAATGAGTTAACAAGCTTTTACTGAAAGTTGGCTGGCTTGAATGATAAAAAAGGTGAAAAAAATGACTGTGATCCTTCTGTCATTAAGCATTAAAAAACCTAATTCTGACACGAAGGAAACCTGATACTTATGTAGGTGAGGGAAACTTTGTATTATCCCAGTTCACCAGAGTTTCCCCAAGTTTCCTGGAGAATCCATGTGGCACTGCAGAGGCCTCAATACTCAGGAGTCTCCAAGTCTTTTCCCATCCTACAAGGCAAGGCCAGGGTAACCCTCTGCCTTAGAAAATATTGTGCTTGATAACTTTCTGAGGCCTTTTGCATTCAGGGCATGTTAGAACAACTTTTGGGCTACTCTGTTTCATGCCTGCAATTAAAGCGTTATAGGAAAGAGCTCAGGATCTACAAAAGCATGAGATTATCTTTTGGCCACTAAGCTGAATGATGAATAAGTCTCTGAATCTGGCCCTGAATCTTTGGCGTGCTCAGTGTTTGGGCTCTCATTTTCCCTTTTGTTTCTGGAATGAAGCATGTCAGAAACATCACGGGACAATTTTTGATTTCTAGGAGTTTCCATCACCGTTTTATTTCACACAAACCTCTCACCCTCCAGTGCATATTCAAACACAGCCCCAGACCTTTGTAGGTTCCCCATTACTGGTGCCATAGACAAGGTAAGACTTCAAGCAACATAGCTAAAAGTAGTTTTAAGCCCAGTGTTTAAGCCTACATGTGTAATGTAACTTCAGCTATTGCCAAGGGAATAGTGGATGCTGCTGAGATATGCAGTGGACAAAGAGCCAGTGCTGATGTGGCCTGTCAAACGTGGTCCACCACAGACCAGCCTTTCCTCCTCGATGTGATCACTGGGTCATGGCACAACCACCTCCCACAGGCATCCCCCAGCTCCTCGGCTCATGCTGCCACCCAAACAGACCAACGGAGCAACTCGCACGTGGAAAACAGCGACGCACGGACACATGCACATAAGCACACGCACACTCTACAGGCATCTGTGAATTATGAGGCGTTAAACCCTTCACAGAACTTTGGTGACTTCATAAACCACAAAAATGATGAAATTATTTCCACATAATGAGAAATGTTCCCATCTTTTAATTTTATACCCTATACAGAGCAGGAGCCCTGATTCTTTCTCATTTCCTCTTCAGAGGCTTCCAGAGGTTTGTATCCTCTGCTCTCTGATGTGCAGGTTATCTCACACAGCTTCAACTTCTCTTGGTTCTTTCACTTGTAGAAAGATCCCTCTCTGTTGTCACCAGTACCTTCAGACATACCCTATGGCTGTTCCTGAACAAGTCTCTCCAGGAGAAAAGTTGCGACCAAGTGAGAATTTGGTTCCCTTATATTGCCTGTGGCATTTCCTCATCTTGTAGTATCTTCATGCAGAGGAACTGCACGTTAAACTGAAATTAAAACAGAGGAGGAGCAGCATTACCCCTTCAGAAATTTGTCTTAGCACGGTTCCTCACCTAGAGCCCCCAGCTGAGCGCTGAGGCACAGCATTTCTTTCAGAAAGAGATCCAGTCCTGAGAAGAGAGAATTTACCTCCATCCTCAGGAAACCGTTCCAATATCTAATTATGCTCAGTGTAAAACATTTACATTTTATTTCCTATTCAGCTTTTTCCTGACTTCAGCTTGCAACCACTGGACCCTGTCATGCTTATGTTTGTATAATTAAAGAGGACTGAACTTTTGCATACACATTTGCCTTTACAGGCAGCTGTGGTCCATGACCAAGGCACCTCTTAATCTCATCCTGATCAGCAAACTAAAATAATTTAAAATATCCTAGAAATGCATGCATTAAATAAAAAAAATCAAACTACAGGGAATCTGGAACTATATTGCTGAGATAGCTTAATATTGGATCTTAAATATTCATTGTGTACATAAATATGTACATTTTAAAGTCTAAGCAATTAAAATACCATGAAGACAGAAACTGCAAAATAAATTTAACAGCGCAAGCCTTTGCTTTGTTATGATATGACTTATTTTGCTTAGTTAGGTACTTTTTGCTGCTGTCATTTTGTTTTGCTTTGCGTTTCCTCAAACCTTAAAAACCTAATTTCGGTCAGTGCTGTCAAACGAACCACAGCCACACACAGACTGGGTTCTAGATCAACACCCTGCTCCCACATGGTGCAGGACAAGGGAAAGCCTGCAGAAAACCCACAATTTCTGCTGGTCACTTCTTCAGGGAAGGGTTCAGTAACTTGAGCACCAGCACGTGAATGCTCACAGTATGCCACTCCCTCGTTACTGGCGATCCATAATGGCTCATAGAATTATTAAGGTTGGAAAAGACCTTTAAGATCATCAAGTCCAGCCGTCAACCCGACACCACCATGCCCAATGAAACCTTCATAGGAGGTACGAAGAGCTGTCCATAATGAGTAATTCCGCTTCCATGTAAACAAGGTTTCTCTGCCAAGATCAACAGATTACCAAAAAACGGAGTTTACCAAACACATTGTTTCAAAGAGATAAAGAGCCAGAAGAAACACAGATGACGTTTCAGAACTGAAGTCCATTTAGATTTCAGACTTATCCACAATCATTCTCTTTCCTCTTCTCTACTCTCATCAGCATCCCTCCATGCTTTTTGCAAGTTTACAGTCAACTTTTACTCTATCTTATTCTGCCTAAACCTGCCTATTTCAAAGGTCCAGTTTGAGTTGCACAAAGCAAGGGATGGATCTGAAGGTAAAAGTGCTAAAAGGCCTTCCATTAGCCACAAAAGTGACCAGGCTGCACCTTGGCATGAAGTGATACCCATCCATTAGCTTTGATGACAGTTCAAAAATATCAGTTTGCATCCAAAAGGACAAAAAATGGCTAGAAATGCAAATATCATAGACCAATTCTAGATCTACGGTTTTAAGAATTAGAGATTCCCAGAAGCCAACATATTGCTCATACATTACTCCTTAGTATTATCTGGAGGATTGAGGTTTCTTACGTGATTTGCCATGTGTTCAATACTGTAATTGGTTAATTGCATTTCTCTATTGGTTATTCCACAAACCACATTTAAAAATCCTAATGCCAGAAGTGGTAAGGTCATTTCCAAGTAAATTCTGGGAAGCCAAAGCCAAAAATGGGGTTAAAATACTAGTACCAGTCTAGTACCATATATTTTCAAGTACTATAACTTCCCCTACAATTGTTGGTGTGTTCTGAAAAATTCATTAGGACATCATGATGCTTCTCTACGTGGCATAATTCCTGTTTGCGACAGCATGGGAATATAAAAAAATTGATGAAAGACCTTCATATCCAAGTTACACAGTTGTCAACCTGTTCATATTTTAGTCAAACTTCCCTCAATGCTGGGAATGTGACATCCCTTTTGAACTCATTTCCAGTTATTTTTGTTTGTAAATAGTTTGAGGTCATTAATCAACAGAGCTTACTTGAACCACTAACAGAACTGCTGCTCTGCTTGGTTGTTTCTCTTTGAAGGGGATTGCAAAACCATTTGCTCTACTTTCAATCCACATGCGTTCCTGCTCTGAATTGCATGCTAAATTTTGGGACTGAGCAAATTCTTCATCTGGTTTCATGTCAAAACCATGTGAAGTCACAGAGTTCTGCACAGACCTGATGCAGAGCCATAAATTGTCCACATTCACTACGGATTGGCCCAACCGTATTTGTTGAAGAAAGGGTGGGAACTGGAGCAAATTCTTGAGGGAAAATGAGCTAAGTTTCAAACAAAACTCAAGACCAGGCCAATTTTACATCATTTCAGGTTTCATGGCCAACATATTTAGAACTCTTTTCCCTATCTTTTTGTCCAGAAAATGGGATCTGGCCCACAATGTTCTTCAGAAAGGCTAGCAGAAGATCAGCTGAGGCAGGAAAATATGCCAAGTTTCTCTTGTAACTGCACACAGTTCCACATGTTTTTAATCCAGAGAACTCATGCTTCTTTTATGTTCACTTCCCTAAACAGCTACACATGCAGATTGGTGGACCTGACGTGTCATTTCCCACATTCAAAAATTCAAGCTAGGTACAATCACAACTAGAGACAGAAAACAAAGGAGGATGCCATCATCTGGGCAATCACAAAGCTAGCCAGGGTGCATTGGGTGCTGAGGATCAGAGACTGAGAGAAACCACTGTTAATGTCTCAAAAATAACTCTGAAAAAACAATTCTGGAAAAAATCATCTGATTTTTGACAAAAGAATACATCTGAGGAAACCACAATCTGATTCTGCTATGAGGAAAAAAAAATTAAAAGCATATATCCTTGTTGGATAAACTTACTTTGCCAAACTCTCATTCATCAAACCAGAGCTCAGCTTTGTTGGAGTGAAGGTTGTATAAATCTTAAATGATTTTAAAGAAAAAGTTATTCTCAAGGACTACTTATTTCATGTTCTTTGTGAGTTCCTTCTTCTCTTTCAGAAGTTTTATTGCAAGGAAAGAGCTGAAAGTTTTAGAGAGAATGTTTAAACTCTATCTCATCTTGCTGAGCTGCTTCATGTGGGTAAAATATCACTGTTCATCATTTCAACTCACCATGAGAAGAAAAACAAAGTTTTTAGTAGTATCTCCTAGAATAATTGGTATAACTGACATATAAAAGTGGTCATTTACGTATATTTATCCAGATTGGTTTCACGTGTTATTAAGCTTTAAAATGGTATGAGAAAACTGATATAAAACAAATACCTCTTCCTTACTCCCAAACTTTTAATAAAGGAAGATATTACTGAGGTGTTGCAAATACAATGTTCAAGGTTGAGCTTCCTAGACAAAGACATGTACAGGGCAGTGTGTAAACCTGGCTATTGCTGTGCCAAAAAAGCTGAACATTGATTTGAAAGAAAGCAGATCTCTTATAAGTGCTGAGATCCAAACCCAATAGAGTGGCTCATTTTCTGATACTTAGTTGGGCACCTAACTTTGTACTGAGACCAACAGTAACGAACTGTTGGTCCCATGCCCATGTGATCTCTAGACAGCACAAGTATGTATGTAGACAACACTCAGCAGGAATAGCCGCCCAACAAGTGACAGTTCCATTTATTACTTTTTTCAAAACCTCATCTAAGACCTGACACTTGCAGGAATAAGAAATACGATCAGCATTTTCTCCTACAGTTTGTAACTGCCTGTGTCGACTGGTCATACCACTAGTGCTGATCCTAAAGCTTCTCCAGAAGTGAGCTTCTGCCCACCTTCAGCTGCAGCTGGTGTCAAAATTGTGCAAAACCTCACAAGTTTTTCATTATATTTATGGACTTGAACAAGGTACCTGCTACCTGGTTGAGTCTTAACAAACCTAAGGGATGTTCTGGACTTAAGACAAATTCATCTTTGCAGGGTTTGATTTTCTTTAAAGCTCTTCTGCAACCAAATGAGAGCTCTACTCTCCATGCACACCTGCAGGTCTCTTGCTGAGCGACTGTCGGTATTACTCAGTATTAAATTAGTCCTGGCATTTCACAGTGCTCACTGATTATAACCACATCTGTTGAAGAGCAGTTAGAGTCATTTTGTAGAGGGATGAAAATCCCAGCGTCAGTGTGTTTGATGCATGTGTTTGTTTCCCCTTAGAGTGAGGGTGGGATAAACACTATAGAAATCTGTAATCTTCATTTTCTTCCAAACAAACATAAACACTCCCTCAGCTCCCCTGGGGAATGTAACTGGAATATAGAAGGCTCTCAGGGAAGACGAACAAGCCTAAGGGCAAACTTTTTGGTGAATCTCCTCACACCTGTTGAAACTGATTTAAAATAAAAATAAAATTCAGAGAAGACAACCAAACTGAGGTCCGCGCAGTAGTCCCGCACCTGAGATCAGTGTGAAATAGCAGTCACCACAGCACCAGCAATGTCTGGATGTGTGCATCCTTTCACAGTTTGTGCAGTCGAGGGCCACGCACGGCTGTAGACGGTGTCTCCTTTCACCTCTTGAACCCTGACTCGGGTCCAGCCCCATGTTTCTGGCATTGTGAGAGGGCTGTCTTGCTCAGAAACAAGTTCGTGAGACTGAAATATTTTGTTGTTTATCTATTTTAGCAAAGGAGGCAGTGAGAGCAAAAAGGTTACCTTTCATTTATGCAGTTTTTCTCATTCACAGTAGACAGTCTTAGTAATATGATCTCTTATAACGTAAGACCAGTTTTCATATTCAAGCAAAAAACACATTACCACAGACAATGGGATATAACTAGTTGGTGGTCTAAAATCCTGTGTCCTGAACTTCTTGTATTAATGTGGATAAGGACTAATTGATCCTGGAGTCAGTAGGGCTGCTCCGGTGACACAGACAACTGAGAAGGGCATGCTTTGTCTCTGGTTGTGTCTGAACTTCAGATTCTCACGGTACCTTTGCTGAGCTTCACATCAGTTTGTCCTTGACCCAAATACTTCTTGTCTCCCTTCACATGTCCCTTGTAGTCACTTAAAAGCTATTGGCAAAAGAGTGGGTTCTCCAGAGATAATGCTATCTGTTAGCTTTTGGTCCTGTGAGCAACACCTGCCCAAGTTTCATTCCACTGGTCTGTCATTTTTTATCTGGCATTTAAATGTGTTTAATCATCAGCAAAAACTGCTTCAGCCCCTGGTGTCCAGCAGTGATTTTTTGGGAGAGGGTACAGCTGGTGCAGAGCACGCAGCGGTTTTGCACCACAGATGGGTGAGCTGCAAGGGCCCGGCACCTCATTCATCAGAGACATCACCCTGCTGATGGCTTCAGCGCAATATTAACTATTAAATCAGACACCCCGCAGTCATCCTGTCTGCCTTGCAGTGGTGAGAGTCCTGGCAAGACAGTTTATCTCCTTGCACAGGTACTTGCAGCCCTGCTGGCACTGAAGCTGTGCGCCACATCAGCACATTAGCAGAGCTGAGAAAGGAACTTTAAATCCTTTGATGGAGTCACCATCACTGGAAGTGTTCAAAAAACGTGTGGACGTGGCACTTCAGGACATGGTTTAGGGGGTATGATGGTGTTGGGTTGATGGTTGTACTTGATGATCTTACAGGTCTTTTCCTACCTTAACGATTCTGTGATTCTGTGACCAGAGTCTGGTACTTGGGATGACCAGACTGTTGGTGTGGGTGGGAGACAGGAGCAGAGGGGTCCCGTTCTTGTGAGTCGCCACTGCTTTCGGTAGCGTGTTGCTCCAGTCCAGGAGATTTTCCCTGGCACCACTCTCAACCCCACCAGCTCTGCAGTGCTCATATGTTTCTGAGAGAGAAACCCAACGACGCTGGGATGAACCTCCTCCAAGACGGACTGTAATGCATTTTAACTATGCCCCCGGCTCGCGCACGACTGTGCAGAGCAAAGCCCTGCGCAGTTCAGGGACACAGCCCAAGAGAAGCTGGAGCTGACCCACGCTGTGGCTTGCAGGATAACTGCATCGTGACCAAACCTCGGGCATGGTCATCCACAGTGTGGACGGGCTGGGTGCTAGTACCCGTCCCGGCAAAGGCTGTTTATTTGCAGGGTTGTGACAAGCACCTGGGCAATCAAGGGCACTCCTGGCTGCAGCTGCAGTGGTGGCAGAAGACAGGAAAGAAAACGGGTTGTGCGGCTGGCCCTGTTTCGTGTGCCATACGAACAGCAGCCTATCCTCCTCTGGGTTGCTGCACTGGGATGAGCAGAGGGACAGACTAGACAGGCTAGACAGACTGCTAATGACTTAGGTGATGACTGAGCCCGGCATGCTCTGCTCCCATGCCGAGACCATGAATTTGGATGTGACAAAAATTGCTGTCTGGTTAAAAAAGGATGGACTAGAGGACAAAAACCCAGCTCTGTTATTGTGCAGACTCCAGATCATATCCTTAGAGGCGTGTGATGCAGCTTACTCAGAGGAGGAAATAAAAACTGCTTGGATAAAAGTTTCTTACATGTTCTCATGCTCTACTCTCTTGTGAAAGTGTTTTTAGTATAGAACTACACCACTTTAACAATATGCACTTCTTCAATAAAAAAGCATGACTCATGCCTCTGCACAGGAGATAAAAGATGTGTGGAAACCATAAAAACACTAATCCAACAAGCAAAGCCAGCAAAGGTGCTTAGCTTCATCTTATTTTGATGTCTGTCTTGTTCTTCCAGGAAAGCTATGGGACCATTTACACCTTTAAAAAGCCTCAGCCTATAAATAGGAATGTAAAATATCTTGCCTAAAGCTGGTTCTTCAAAACAGTTTTAAATAAACTGATACAGGGTTTAATAGGGCATTCTTGGTTTTAGCACACTTAGTGTTATATTAGCCATATCTTCCTCACGCATAAATAAATGGCAAGGAGGCAGGAGTGCCTCTAACAGAGATTGCAGAGAGGTGCTGACAGGGTAAGTGTCTTGCTCAGCGTGAATCCTAAAGGATTAGCAGTCCCATAAGTAGAGCATTTAGACGTCTGTTCCCATCTGCCTTGTCTCGCCTTGCATGGAAGTCATGCTTGTTCTTTCAGGTTCCCTTTCCTTCTGGAGTCACAAGCTGCACCCTAGAAAGCCTTGGCCCCTTCCCCAAATGCTGTGGAGCCTCATGATTAGGGCCCAGCTTGGCAGACCCATATCTCCTACCTCCTGGAAAGTCTCTAACCATGACTCTAGCATGCAAAAGTGAGATACTGTCACTATCTGTCTTTGACCTAATCTTAGTGCAAAGTCATAGTTACTTGATCTCATCTTTGGGTTGTCTTCCAAGGCAAACATCTCATCCCTCATTCTTAGGTCCCAGTGAGATGGGGCTCCTGGATCAGACACCTCAGTGGCTTTTGGTACCATCCGATGTGATAAAAAATGACTGGGAAAGCCATCTGCAGTGAACAAAGAGAGGAGTCATTGGGATCCACCTGGCTGACAACACTACAGACGGGAGCATTTGGGGCTCTGATTGTCCGAAAGCTTGAGCTTCCTGAAGATGTAGGCACGTGGCTCATCACCTTCAGATCCTTACACACATACACACGTGCGCGCATGCACACACACACACATGCACTTGCAAGAGCCGCTACATATTCAGAGACTGACCAGCTGTGTTGAAGATGACCTCAACTAAAAGTGTCTTTCTAGGCCTCATGCAAAGTGTGGCACTGCACAGGGGTCTAGAGGGTGGTGAGAGTTCCTGGACTTTGATGATATTGGTTACAGACATCTGTGCAGCTGATGCCGAGTTTGTTATTAAACTTTGGCTTTAGCACTCTTAATTGTATGTCTCACTCCTCAGCTCTAAATTAATGCAAACTGCACTTTAGAGCAGTCTCATCTCAAAGTTGGCCTTTTGCAAATACCAAATATGTATATTAGTGCTCAGGTATGTCATCTGCCCATTCAGTGACCTTGGTCACTTATACCCATGGAGCCCTTCATTTTTCCCTTTGTCACCATTTCTTCTTCACCCACCAGACTGAGATTCATTAGACATCATATCATCTAATGTTTTTTTTGAAATGCCTAGTATATTTTATTGGTGTTGTCCCAAAGCTGACCATACAGCTGAGTCTACAGACAAGGAGAGAGGGTGATTTACTGTGATGAGACTCCTGTAGTTCTGGCCAGCAGCAAATCAGTGGCAGTATGGAGCATGAGCATTTAACGACGACATCCCATATTCCTTGAATATTCTGCTGGAACATAAAAAGCATATCCAGCCAACCAGACTTGTGTGCATAAATCTCCATTGTACACTCTTCTTGTTATGGAGCTGCTCCAGATTTGGGACCATTTAAGGAGATATATGCGTCACTGGTCAGAGGTGTCCAATTTGGATGTAAAAATTAGGATTTTAAGCCAACGCTGAAAAGCAAGTGTCTTCTGGAGGTCATTTAACATGCTGAGTTAGGAGGCTGGCTAGGACTGTAGCCAGTGCAGAGAAATTAGGGCCTCCAGAACTGAGCTAAGCAGCCCCCATGAGATGCCCACTCAGCTGACGAAAACCCTACAAAACTCTTATCACCAGTGTTTCATCAGGGCTGTGCAGAGAGTCAAGGTCTATAACCCCACAATTAAAATTGTTTTAGGATACTAATTCTAGTCTCTTCCATGGTTGATCAGCAAAATAACTCCAAGCTAATTTATATTTTGGAATAGCTGAAAAGTGGAGGCTAAAGATATTTTAAAGAGATTAAAGTAATAAATATCTCTTCAATTTGTCAAAGGTCCCCACACTCTTCTGTTCTCTCCCTGTCAGTGAGCATGGGTTTGCCCAGCTCCCACCCACCACTCCTTTATGGTGCATGGAAAAGGGAATTCAGTGAGGTTATTAAGTAATTTTCTGCTTAAAAATTGCTTCAATCATCACTTTTCTGTCTCTAGCTGCCAGGCATTTGACCGCTACTTTACGTATCCCAAGAGATTAAAGCACATTTCTAACTCCTTTTAAGTAAGGAGCAGGTACCAAGCAGCAGTAAGGACTCCCATCACTGGCTGCTTTCCTATTCTTCAAGGTTTAGACAAAATACTCCTTGGTCCCCTAGAAACAGTGCACACCATTGAAGAGAGAGACTAATGTTAGCCTTGAAAACAGGGCTGCCCCTCTCTCCTGCAGAGACCTCTTGGAAAAATTGGAATAGGAACTTTTGCTTAAAGCCTGGTAGACACAGATGGTTGAAGGAAGCACTGTCTTCTACTGGTCTTTGGGGTGGTTTCCTCCCATATTCTGTAACAATAGGATTTTTTTAAGTGAAAGACAAATAATAGTTCTAGTACCTTCTAGAGCATGATCCAGTACTGGAAGGACAGGCCTAGGCTTGGACTTCTGTTAAATTTGGGGAGCTACTTTCCACACAAGGGTGAGGGTAAGGAGAGAGATTATTGATGCTGTATCTGAAATGGAAGGTCCTTGGTTGGTGCCACAAGCAGAAACAGCATGTCCCAGCTCTGGATCATGCCCTGTACCATGTTGAAGTGACTTGTGTACATCTAATGGTACATGGAGAACCATTGGGAACTCCTCTGTGGAGACTTTGTAAAAGTGACATGGAGTGGATTAGTATATAGTTAATAATCTTGTTTGTTGCACTATAATTTATTGATGCTGAATAGTAATTTCATCAGTCCTTACTGTTACTTATAAAATTTGCAGCATTACATGGAGAAGGAAAACTTAGGCTGTTCAATGGGCAGTAATATTTAGCAAGGATAAAGGCAAGAGTAAAACTATGTAAAATCATGTGGCAGTCCTTGTTGACATTAGAGCACAAGTGTGATTGAAGCCATCTCTGCTTAGTATGATGCTTAAACATTAAGAAAATTAAGCACATATTCTTGATGAGCACAATACTGTCCTGAATTGCACAGTAAAAAGGAAAAAAATCACATGGGAGTCAGAGTCAGGCCATGCGGGGAGGGGAAATTTTTGAAAGCTGTTTCCTGGTTCTTGGTTCTCCAGCAGAAAGCCTGCTATGATAATCTACTCACAGGGATATTAATGGCACTTCTGTTAGGACGCTTCTTTAAATTAGATATTCTTCTCTGCCCCCATCTCCACCCAATAACCTTATTGTCATAACAAACCTCACCTTCTTTTCAAAAGCATTGTAAGCTGCTCAAGCTGCAAACATTATGGAAGAGTAGAGGGTTAGTATCCCTCCCTTAGCGGCTGCTGTGTGCTAGAGGATTTTACGCTTGGTGCCATAACTCCGAAAAAACTACATTTAATGTATTTAGGAAATGAGTAATCCCTGTCAGACTGCAACACGCATATGCACATTGAGTTACTCTTCTGTAAATGGCGTCGCTGTGCTCAGCACGTGGATTCAGGAGGAGGAGGTGAGACCCACAAATATTGGCCTTTATTCTGGTCCTGGGGGGACGGTCTGGCACCTCCCAGAATCTGTCACTTCTAATGCCTCGGCAGCATTTTGCCCGATAACAGATATCTTCCCATCCATTTTTCTTCCTATCCATCTTTCTTTGTTTTATTTTTAACTCTTTCTCTTTTTTCTTTTTCCTTCTTTCTTTCCTTTTTTTTCCTGCCTCAGTGCCTTGCCTAGCCACCTTCCTAATTCAAAGACACCCAACTTCCAAAGTTTATATCTGTGAACAACGTCTTCATATGCACAAATAAAGTCACTTCCAAGCTTTGGCATTTGCAGGAGTTGAGCCTGAAGTGTTAAAGTACAAACACTTTCTGATCAGCCATTCCCTTGATAACAGATGGCCCAATCTATGCTCCAAGATTGTCTTTAACTCTGTCTGACCCAACATAAAACCAAATGTTCATAAACTGCAGTTCTCCATACCCCAAGATGTCCATTTTTGGCTGTAAATCTGGAGCACATGCTGTTATCTGAGATTTGTAACAGTCATGTGCGATATGGGGAGGCGCGTTAGCTAACATGGGGGGAATCTGGTCAACACAGGCAAATCAGTGCTCCCTTCAACAACTTCAGTTTCTTCTGAGAAACTTTCTCTGCCCATATTTTCAATGTGATAAAGTTATTTTTTTTTTATTTCCCTGCATAGTACCTCACCTTATACCTTGGGTAAGTGTACCAAGCCCAAGCCATAGTTATCATACGCATTAAAGGCCACAGACATCACACTGCTCTTGGATGGGAAGGGACTCCCTGTATAACACCAGAATTTGGTTACAAGATCTGCAGGGATGAATGTTGCCTCTTTCCATGGGCATTAGTGTTGCCTCAAGGGCAGGAGAGCACAGAAAAAATGCCGGAGGCAGAGCCCATAGAAGATACTGAAAAAACACCTTGAAGTCAATGAATTATGAGGAATCGAATCATAGCTCAGAGGTCTGGCTGAAATCACTCTTCCCCAGCATTCGTTCAATGTACTCCTAAAGGGTTGTGATCACACACTCTTACTGCAAAAGGAACAGGAAGATAGCTGTGACTGGATGCTTGGCACCCCCTCATTTCAGGAGTAGAAGGGCTGGATCTGCTGTTTTTGATAGAGTCACAAATTCTGTTACTCAAAAGGATATAAAAAAAAATCACCTTTCTTACAACTCATGAAACTTTTGTCTCAGGCTTCAAAATAAGAAAATAAGAGATAATTTGTTTTCAAGGAGTCTGTAAGATAGACAAATGTTCAGGTTTCATTGATGTGAAAAAAAGTCTTTTCACAAGCATTATTTTTTGCAGGGCAGGGAGAAGGAGGGCTTCTAATCTGTTTATACTAGGATTAATATTAGGAGCGAGTTAGTTTTTCCAAGGTTCAGCAGAGCATGAGGGGGAAAATAAAACAAAACTTATTTTCAGGAATGTTTACCAATGGGTTCTGGTCATGACTTGTGTTTTGAAACTTGGGAGGCCAGCTTTTGAGTCTCACTGTTAGTGTTTAACTTTAGGATTAGGAATTATTGAGTTAGGTTCATTAAAATAGCTAGGTTTTGTCCTTCAAAAATTTAAGAAAACATGGTGTAAGCCTTAGAAGCAAGGTTTCTTTCTGCGTAACAACAGTCTCATTCAGCTCTAAGCATATGGCTGTCTTTGTTTTCGAAACCTGTGTTAAAATAAGGGTAATGCTCCCCATTCCAGCAGAATCATCAGCTCTGTACTCAGGGGCTTACGTAGCTCTCAGTAATGCCAGTCTAAAGGCTTGAGAAATCTGCTGAAGTCCCAGCATATTAAAACTACTGTTAAGGGTGATGGGGTGCAGTTTTTCCCTAAATTTCATGCCCAGTTCCCAGTTTGAAAGGGAAGCATGAACATCACAGTCAGGATAAGTCTGGCAAAGGGCAACTCTGAACTCTCTGAGCTGAGTAATGGATGAAGATACTGAAAGATTCCCCGGAAAAACTTGAGGAGAGACTACTCCCACATGTCAGCATGAGGACGTCCTCCTGGGAACGCAGGAAGAAGCCAGAAGCAGTTGTCCTGCTGCAACGGGTTATTCTGCAAAGGGCAGACTGCATTCCCATGCCCTGGCACAGGCAGAGGACAAAGGCTCCTTCGGGGGCAAACCTCACTCCTTGAGCTGCCCGAATGACTTGCAGCAGTCTCTGTGGCTTTGTGCCGACTGCATGGTAGGATCTTTGCATTTCCATCCCCAGCAGGACCACTTCTGCCTTCAGCCACTTTAATGTAACTGAATTTAAAGCAGCTGCCCCATTATAGCACAGACTAGGACTAGCCCCAACTTGTCTATGTGTGGTTGCTCTCATAAATGTCCCATTAATTGAGAACAGTCCCTAGTGGGTTTTCATTTCAAGAAGAGTTTTAGAAGTTTGGGTCACTGCAAACAAAATCGTGCTCTCCTCTGTTTTGCGTGTTTTACAGCAACTCAACTCTTTTTTTTTAATCTGCAGCCCAACCAGCTGACTGGAGCTGGCAGGAAGACAATGAATCCATTTTACAATGACTTTCAAGGTTTCAAAATGTGTTTCGGATCTGCCTTGGAGTGAAAACAAAACCTTCGAACTTTTTTGTACAATGAAGTCATGTCAAGACCATTTTTGCCTGGGAAGGCTCCGAGATTGCCTCTGTGGTGCAGACTGTGAAGACAGCCTCGTTATTGCCGCTGGATGTCAGGTGGCTGCTTATTACTCTGAAAACAGCAGCTCAACCATGTGTAGAAAAACCTGGATGCCTCCAGCCCTGGACACAAGACAAGCTGGTTCCTACTCTGGATGTTTTCTAAGCGGGATATCTGCTGTGAATTTTCTCAGGAATGCTACAGTTCCTCCTAATGGTGTAAGGTCACGGTGACATTGAATTTCTGTGACAACAAATCAGACATGGGCAAAGTTGGTCGGGACCCCAATTCCCAGCCTCACCTTTCACTTTTACAGATATCAGTAGCTGCCACTCTTCTCATGTTTCTACACTTAGCAAGGGGAGATATTGCACTGTACAATAAATAAAATAAAAAAAAAAGATATTGCCTTATCAGTCTTGAAAGCCCCTCTTTTTCCTTCCTTGTTTTTTTCTTCTTCCAACTGCTCTGTTTCATTCATTGTTTAAGACAGATAAGCTCATTGACAAATGCAAACCCTGGTCCAGAAAATACCAATCCTAAGTTAATTTTTCCAGGCAGAGACCCTGCCTATGTTGGAGCAAATACCTTATTTGTGCTCAGTGGTATATGTCAGCTCTCACATAGTTTCAGACCTGCCAGGAATTACACTAGTATTGGATTGTAGCGTACTTGATTTTGAAGAGAGGAGAAGTTTTGCTACTGTAATCACTATTTAAACCATATCCTTTTGCTTTGTTGAATGGCAGGCTCCCATTCACACATAGCATATCATGCAGACACAAAGAAAGGGGCTGCCTTTGGGAATAAAACTTTTTTTTTCAGCTGAATTACTCATTTTTGCATAAGCCTCCATGATTTCAGCTAGAGAGGGGGCAGATGAAAATTTTGACATATATATTTTGATCTTTAGAGCACAGAGTCTTCCCGTGAAACATGATCCCATCTATCAGGTGAAAGCACAAAGTTTCTCCCTGAAGAACTTTCAATTTGAATAGAAAACAGTAAGAAAAAACATATTTTAGTATGTATCTTTAGTTTACTAATGGAGAAATAAACCAGTGAGAGAGTGGGTGTTTTATCAGAAATACATCTAGTTGAAAAGAAACCCTCTCTGAGAAGGCGGTCAGATTCACTAACCGTAAGATTATCTTTCTTAGTTATTATCTTTCAAAAAGATTTCACATAATAATTTCTGCCATTCTGGTTGATGTCACATTAAATGGAAAAAGAAACCTACTTGTCACATAAATTATGAGAGCAGACCTGTCACCAGTTACCCATAAGGATGCATAGCCTGTTTTTCCTTCTTGATGATATTGTGAAGTTCATGAAGTCCATGTGGTTCACCCATCCATTACTTCCACAGATCCATTACTAGCTCTTTCTACTTCACATACCAATTGTTTCTATACATTGCTGTAGAGCTCATCTTATGTGCTAGGATAAACTAGGTTTGCAGAGTTGGATGCAAACCTGGTACCCAGTCAACTGGACATCGAGGCATTGTCCAAAGGCTTGGCTTTGCAGCAGACAAACACCAAATGCCCAACAGTCCTTACACAGGTAGGTGCCCCCACTGCCCACCCATTTTCTTTTTTCCCAGTCAAACATAACCGGACACCTATGATTTCTTGGCCACAGAGTACATGGCTTATATTTGAAGAGAGCCATTTGTAATAAAGATGACAGATTCATGTAAGCATCCACTGAACTCATACTGTCTTCTTCAATGTTTACATTCACTTATTGTGCTCTACCGTTCTCAAACAATTACATAACTAGCCATAGCCATTTCAAACAGCCCTTCAACCCCCATCAGCCTCGTGTATAAACAGTGGTGCTTTATACAGTCATTTTGTATGAAATTTGTCTGCAGGGCAACAGTTTGTTGTACTACATTCATTTTGTGAGATGATTCATGCAGCAGTTAAGACTCAAAGTGTTTTTGATTTCCTTGCATACAGTCTGTCTGCCTTCCCTGTTATCTGTAGCCCAAGATCTAAGAAGGGGTTGCCCAATATGGTCTGTGTCCAGAGTCCTAATAAATCACTGAGCTGCAAATAACAGGCACAAATAGATCCCAGGCACCTGGACCCCTCGTTCCATAACTGCAGGCACAAAGTCTTCAATCATTTCTTTTAAACAGGTCCAATTTCAGCTCAAGCACCCGCTGCTAATGGGTAAGACACTGGAAAGCTGCATTAGTATGGTACTGTGCCCAAGCAGCAATAATTTGTGTCTCGGTTTGGGTCATTATCTCGGGCTCAGCACTGCCCTGATAGTAAATGAAGGAAGATTGAGTCTGCCTGCAAAGGCTTGGTGGCTTTCTACCCTGTGAGGAGCAGTCCCATGCAGTAAAATAAAAAAGACTTGAAAACCAGCCTGCTCCAGAAAATGCAGGGCACCTATGGAGACAAAACTGCCTCTTTGGGAAAACTTCAGGCATTTTTATAAGCAAGAGTGCATAGAATGAGTCACCGTCCGGCTCCCCACACAGCTTTTGGGCATGGACGGTGGTGGAACAGTCCAGTAGAAAAGAAGTGTGTTATCCCGACAAACCTGTTCACCTCGCAAAGTCAAAAATGCCTGGGAGGTAACGAACCCCATCACTGTGAGCAGTTAGGCACTGTGGGTGTGGACTAGCAGAAGGCATAAGCATCATGTAATTCCAGTTTAAGCCCTTTTGAAACATCATTATAAAAGAAACCTGAGCCAACATCTTTGGTGTGGGGACAGATTCATGTCTCTCCACCTTCATCCTGAAGCGGTGCAGTTGTATCTCAAAGGGAAGAGGATATTGCACAGTACCAGCCTGTATTCTCGCTTGAAAGGAAAGCAAGGAAGGAAAAAATCCCAGGAAACTGTGCCAATTTCTCTCTAAATATGAAGAAACGGACATTTCTGCCTTTCCTCGCACTGGCAGGAGGGGTTGTAGTCTTTGTTCTTGGAAAGGGAGAAAGATGAAAACCCCCATCCTAAAGAGCATTTTTTTTCGGAGGTTGTCTCTCTCTCTGTGATACATCCCCTTCTTGTGCATACACTTACACACAAACACACACGCACATACGCCACGCATGAGCGCATGTACATACATACACATTTTCTACTTCGTTAAAAAACATTCTGGTAACAATCAAAGGCAGCTCATAAATGTCATATTTCGAAAAGCATAATGTGCGATTCCCTCTTTAGAGCAGTTTTTATGACAAACAGTATACCAATGTTTGTGTATCATTTCTAGGCCTATAAAATAACTTTTTATGGCTCTTAGGCTAATATCTGAAAAGTAGAGTACATTTTCGTACAAAATTCTTTCATGGTATTTAAAGCTTAATATCCCCTGCCAGTCCACCCTCCCTCTCCTCGTTTCTCTTTCTATGCAAAACCATGTGACAAAAAGCAAAGTGCTTTTAAGAAACATACCTCTGGCGTAGCGCCAACCCCTCTTTTTCTTTTTTTTTTTTTAGTTTTGCCAGTTGAAGCTGACATATCTATAGCAAACAGTTAACATATATAAACATGTCAGATATAAAACAAATATACTTTGAAAGAAAACAGAGAGCTGGAATGGTTCGTGCTGCAAGACAATGTTGGTGCAATTAGTGGGAGCAGGGTGTGGGGTCTTCAGAGTGGGTTTGGCAGGTCTATCCAAGGTAGAAGTACCTTTCTTCTTCACTCTGTCAAGGTCTGTGTGGATGGCATGGAAAAAAGACAGGCCCCCGGTGTCACAGCCACCATCTGGAACAGATGAAAAGAAGGCATAAGCAGTTTTTTATGATGACCGGTGAGGCGGTGTGTATGAGAGACATCTGCAGGCGTGCGTTTCTGGAATACGTTTCACGGGTCGAATAAGCTGGATCACCGCTGAAATGCAACCACTTAGAGGCTTGATCCTGCAAAGCTTCTGTTGGATGCTGAGCCCTCCTACCTCCACTCCAGCGAGGCTTTCTTCTCCTCTTTATAATCGCATGGCACTTAGTGTGATTATAAATTAGGGTTAGGAAAGAAAAAACAAGTAGCAGTGTGGTCTGGTGCTGGTACTGTGAGCAGGCTCATAGGACCCCACCAGCAAGGAGTCACCCCACCACTGCAGTCACCTATAAGATCATGGGATGTTGATCCTGGAGGGATGCACAAGGTTGGAGCAAAAATGATTAAAGGGTGATGACCAGAGAGCAAGGGAAGGGCATCCTGCTTGGGTCTGCTCCCTGATCTTCTGCAGTTCAAGGGCCATATCTCTTCACAAAGTCATTTTTCACTGTTTATTCCCATCTGGTGGGGCAGAGGTGTCCCATGGCCCCAGATACATAACTTTTGGTGTTCTTGTTATCAGACTGAATGAGGAAAATAGAGCCATTTTAGCCTGCCTGCCAGGTCAATGAGTGGGACAAGCATCCTTAGGCAGCAGTTCAGGGTGGGCTTTGGCATCCAAAATGCCACGGGATGAATCCGGGCTCTGCTGTGCCTATGACCAGAGGATCTCCTCCTTGGTGGGTCCTATAAAGCAGTCTAGCACAAACCAGACACCAGGGTGGCTCCTGGCCATCGAACCCTCACAATAGGTTAAGAATAGACTAAACAGATAATTAAACAGATTAGTTCAGCTCTCAAACAGACTAGGGGTGTAATTAAATGGACTCAGATTCTTCAGGCTGGGAAAGACGCTGCTGAAGGGGATATGATAGAGATCACGAGTAGGCTGGAAAATATAAATAGAAGATGACTGTTCGCTGTGTCTTCTAATACAAGAGAGGGGACGTCAGATGAAACTAGTTAGTGGCAAGTTCAGAGAAAAAAAGAAACAAAAGCAGAGCCGTTTTCCCCAGTGTGTAGTTAAGAGGGGGAACTCTTTGCCATAGGACTACCAGTCACATTCATGGAAGAAAAATTATTTAAGGGCTATTGAAGACAAAGATGCCTCCCCTGGCTCAGGGCAGCGCCGATGCTGCCAGCGGCTGGCAAACGCAGCGGGGGACATCGCTGCGCGCTGGCCCCTCTCACACCTCGGCATCCGCAGGGGAGACAGGCCAGGTCTGCCTTGGGAGGGAGGATTGGACGGGCTTAGGATCAGCATCTGCATCCCACCGGAAGAGTTTAAAATTCACATTTTAAATAGCCGTCGAAAAGGCTGTTAACAGCATAGAGGCTGCCTGTAGCTGTAGAGGAAGGCACACGCCTCCACGTGTGTGTGTGTCCCTGAGAAAGTCCAGACAGCGACACCTGAGCATCTCGGGAGCTGAATCGCCTTGAAGAAATTAAAACCGGGATAAGGAGGGCGTTTATCCTTCTGACGCCTCCCAGGGACACAGTCCGAACCTTTATTCTTTTGTGTGCGGAAGAAAAGAGGGATTAATGGCAGATGGGTGAAATTCAAATACTTTGCAGGTTTTGCTCAATTTGGGGAAGCCTAAAACAGATCTGGACTGGAATTTAAGCAGCACACAGATTTCAGAAAATATTTTCCATCAAAGTGATCTCCCATGTCTCAGCTTGCTCTTATTTAATGCAAAAATAAATAAGGATGGAAAAAAAAGTTTTTGATTACAAGAATACTTAAGATGTGATTCACCAACAATGAAGTATTTTGCAGAAAAATATTTGCCAATTATGTTTTCAATATTTCTAAAAAAAGGTGAGACTTTTTGAAAAGCTGTTGTTAAATGTTAGTTTTTTTCTTCCCTTTCTTTCTTCCTCCCTTCTTTCTGTACTTCCTTTCTCATTGATACATTTTTTCTGTTCATTACTCCCTCACCCTCCTCCATCTGCTGCTGAAAAAAGGGTGAAAAAGATTTCTAAACCCTTAGAGAAAAGTGCTCTTCATTTAAACCTACTGAAAAAAATAAAAGAAAGAAATTTAAAGTGTGAAACTGTGTGGAAAACAAAGCTTCTTTTTTAATCTTTTCTACCTGGAGTACGGGGGTAGGGGAGAGAACACGTGCAGAAATACTTTGAAAAGTGGGACGCCTCTACTTTTGGCTTCCTGCAGACGTAGGAGGTTTGACAGGTCTCACCCAGCTCACGGAGATACCATCCGTTAAAGGATAATATCAGAGGTGCCTGGTTCCATGGTTAGATCTGCTTTTACAGACACACAGGAAGTCTGAAGCAGAAGAGGGATTAAGAACGAGTCTTAAATGAGTGACCTCTCCCACCCCCAGACCAGCCTCTCTCATTTCTTTCCCTTTTCCAACAGGGAAATCCTTTCCATCCCTGCTGATAGGACAGCAAAGGGGAAGGCAACCCCAGAAACTGCTGAGCTGTTCTGGGGAGGGGAAGCGGACGCTGCCATCCAAAGCAGAAGCAGCACTGCGGTTTTCATTTTTTGCCCCTCAAATATTTTCAGCAATAAAAAGGCACCTGATTTCCACCCAGCTCCAGGCCCGGAATGGGACCTGCCAACACCCCCAGCAGCTCAGGGTCCCTCTGCCAGCGGTGTCTCCTTTTCGGGGCCCTTTTTGATCCTCTGCTACATGGTGACCCCCCCATCCTGCAGCCAGGTCCCGAGCCAGCGCGTGTCGAGGCGATGCCGATTGACACCGGCTGAAGTTTGGCCCCCCAAGATTGACAGTTAACTACACAGCTCTGGTTTCGGGGTGGGTTTTTCCAAAGCACCTGCTTGGTACATACATGTAGCGGGCAGGAGGAATTGCATAGACGGTTTTATCCCCCTCCATGATGTAACATAAACAAGTTCAGTTATGTATTATAAGTAATGAGAAAACCATCCTCCAAAAAATATAAATATATCCAGAGAGACTTTCTGTCAGCTCAGCAGAGCAGCCCGCTCTGGGAACGTGCTGCGAGAGCTGCTTGCGCTGAGCTCCTTGAGAAGAGGCTTCAACCCCAAGGCAAACATCTGTGGAAGTTTTATGAGAGCCTAGACCAAGAGAATCACAGAATCATTAAGGTTGGAAAAGACCTTTAAAAAGCCAGCAGCAGACATCTGTAGGTTTCTTTTGGGCCAAGGACAACAGATCCCGATATCTATCGTATGAGGAAGGACTGATGGACTCTGTGGGCTTCACAGCTAGCTGCAAGGAAACTCTCACAGCTCCCTTAGCTCAAACACAATCGCTTGAGGTTCCTGTTTCTTCCAGGTTCACCATTTTCTTGTGCAAAGTCTCCCTAAAGAAAAAAATAAGGGGACGGTCAATTTACAGACAGATGAACTCTGCACCATTTTCCAATTACCTGCCTGGCTTTAGTGCCTTAATTCTTAGCAATATTGGATTGGTAACAGCAATATTGGACCAGCCATTTAACACCCACAATAAAACAGGATGACATTCAGAATCGCATCTCAGTCCCCTGTCTTAAGTAATGACGGAAGGAGATGGCATAGAGCTTCTGAGTCGTGGGTAGCCACAATCCTGTTCCTAAACATGTTGTGCTTTCATGGGGTTTTTTTCAGGAAAATGGTTTGATTTTGCCTCAGTTGCACAGGGCAAATTACTTCCTTGAGGATTGAGCTCTGAGACTCTGAGATCAGAATCTCACTTGGGTCCACCAACATATGAATTTGTCCATGAGCTCATGGGCGACATTGGCTTAATGTGCTGTAAGAGACTGGGGCAGTTCAGAGAGCAGAAGGGTGAATGCAAGGGAGAGAAGAGAGACTTGTGGCTGGGGTCGGACCTATGGGGCCACCAAGCATGATAGCTCGGGCTGTTGAGGAGCCACTGTTCCCAAGAAAACCTGGAGAAACCGAGATGACATCCTCTCCCTGGCGCCAGCTGCTGTGCCTGGGACAAAAAATAAAGTGGGCTAGGACACAAGCGCAGACCGCCCTGTGCTCTTGTTTACTTTACAAGCATAGATGTGACCAACATGTCTCACCACAGCCATGAACTCCGGTTCAGCTGAACTGGAGCCTGCAACAGCTGGAGGACAGGAAATGAGCCTGTGCGGGTATTCAGCTGCGGTGTCTCCTTTCAGCTGAAATTAATGTCAGTGGTTGTTGATGCTACAGGTCATTTCCTGTCTCCCCCTTAAATCTGGAAGTTCAGTGGATTTCCCAATGGTAAAGAGAGGTCTGGCTAGCTTTTCAGTCTTAGTAGTGTTCTTGTGAGCATTGGAGGGTAATTATGAGGCAGACTGTAACCCATGTCATGCAAAAGTTCAGAAGATAGATTTACAGAGGTAGGAGAACATGCTGCTGTTTGCGTGAGGAGCTTCCTACATAGCAAGTAGCAAATGTCATCTACAGATAAGCAAACAGATACGCAAACAAAACTCTGTTAGCTGAAAATCTTGATGTCAGGGATCATAATGCCAGACTGCTGTAAAAGTCAAAGAGTTGTTCCAACACCATGACCTTAGAGGCTGAGCTGGTCCTCTGAATTATCTCCCAAAGATGTTCAGGCACCCATGGACACAGTCACCACTGACTGCAAGGCGAGCCATGCTTTCAGTTCATGGGCGTCGTCTCTAGCCTTGAGTACACACATGTTGTCTCAGTGCAAGGAACACAGTGATTGACCATGGGAGACTTCATGGGGAGCTTGGCTTTGTTTTGTAATCAAGTACCTGTTATCCAGGAATGTCTCCTCATTCAAACCACATGGTCAGCTGAACCAGCACAACAGGAAAAGCAGCCATTTCCAGAAAACTCTGGGCAGCTGTAGTCCATTGAAGCGCCAGCTGTGCCCCTAGGATCTCCAAAATGCTTCACATGTTAATTAACCCAAGATCTGCATGAGACAGCTATAATGCTGGGGCTGGAAGCTCTCTCCAGTAATGCCCAGTGTGGCACAGAGGTTGTCTGCTTGTGTGCAGCACAGGGTTATAGTTTTGGATTAGGAAGACCAGTTTGCATCCCAACACTACCCTAAATGTGGAGTGATCACCCTATGAGACACTGAGCAGCCATGGGGCTCTTCACTGCCTGCAGACTTACCTAGTCCAGCTGGATATTAACCTTCTCTCAGTTCAACTTTTGTGCTTCTCCCTGCCGTTGGTCCATGAAATATTCTAGCCACGTTCTTTTCCCATCCCTCCTCTACTCATCGCCTTCCCACTGTTTTCATTCTTCTTCACAAAATTTCCTCTAGGCTGGGGGAAAGTGAATGTAGGTGTATTCAGAAACACAACCTGAGGCACTTAGCTGAGGCAGGTGATCCTGTGGCTCCCGAAGAAGCTCTACCAGGGGTTAGGTAGAACCATTTCTGAACCATTTCTCTAGAGAAGTCCATTTCTCCCATGTTTCTGTGGAGGAGGCTAAGTTTGGTTGCTAAATTTGGGTGGGGTAAAAACTGCTGCCCCGCAGATGTCAAAGGGAGTTAAGTTTGCATAGGACTGGGAGGCACCTGTGAAAGCACAACCCTTTCTGCTGATTCCTTTGTTTGCTGTGCCATGACCGTACAACGAAGGCTGGGGTCCCTCTGTGCCAGGCACCACATAAAGAACAAGAGGGAGAAAGTTTTCTCACCCTGGAGTTTGCAGGCTAAACAGACAAAGGAGTACTGCAGAAGAGTGAGCAGAGTTTGGCTTGCAAATATTATGTTAGCTCCCTGATTTCTTCATGGTTGGTTGGGTGGCAGATGTATTGCTTGCTTTGAATGGTTTGGGAGGAGTATCAATGCACGCCTGGGAGTGGAACAGGATCTTGTCTTTATGGCATATTTGGCATGAGAAGATGTTCCCAATTAAATCTGGGCATAATCAGATGAGCACCTGCAATCCCAGCAGAACAATTTCAAGCTGAATTGGTTTAATTTGCTATATGCAAAGGATTGTGTTCATTGGAAAATGCTGTTATTCCAGAATTAGGGCATCTTCATGTGGAGTTTTTGAGGCAGAGTTATTCTTTCTTAAGTCCACCCCTTCCCTTAATCTAAATTAACTTCCCTGGATAGAAAAGTGTGTGTGTATATGTAAAACAGAAGAGGCCAGGGGAAAAGCAGGAAGGGATTAGCTGAAAGGAAAAACAAAGGAAGGGGCAGAGATATGGAGGCGAAGGAGATAAAGTGGCTAGGGAGAGGGAAGGAAAATGAAGAGCAGCTGGAGGGAAGAGCTCATCGGGTCCAGGACCTGAGCAGATGGATCCCCCAGCCGGCTAAGGTGCAAGGCAGCCTGCCCGCAGCGGCTGCCCCTAGGAAGACAGCCCTGGGTGAGCCACAGGCAGCTCTGCCCTGCGCAGTGTGCAGGAACCTTGTGCTCCCCATCAGGTTTTTCTCCATGAAGCCCTCAGCTTGTAAAGACACCATTCGCTGGGAAGCTCAGCATTGGAGTTGTTTACTTTTATTAAGAGAAAGAAGTGTCTCAGATTGAAGGAAAACCTTTTTTCTGTAAAAGCTGTACACAACCCCAGCATATTTGATGCACCGTTGCAAACTGTTGCTTATTACACTTCTGGAGTCAAAGGCAATGAAGTCAAAAACTAAAACAAAGAGAACTAACCTCTTCCTTGTTTAGCCAAGTTCACCATTACCACAAATGGGGCAGAGGTGAGGAAAAGCTTGGTCCAAATCCTGGCCCCCATAACACTGTGCCATGGGGCTTTCATGGGAGGGACATGCAGCTCTGTTCTTGTTTTGCAGCACTGCTATTGACCCTGAAACCTTTTCAGGTCTCATGACAGACCTGGTGCTCTGGTGCAGCAAACAGGCTGCTGTCTGTGCTTCAGCCACCCCTCCTCCTATACAGTATATAGCTCCTAGGACCAAGAGGAGTCAAGACAGCACCATACACTTGAGGGTTCAAATCTCTGCTCTGCCACAGGCTTTCTAGGTCACCTTGGGCAAGTCACTTAGCCTCAGGAAACCCAGCCTCCATGCCTACCTGCTGGTCCTAATGCTTCCTTACCTTTTAGGGGTGTCTCAAGGAGGTCAGCACCAACAGCCCCAGGGCAATAGGAGCCGCGCATATTCCTCAAGTGGGTCCAGACTGTGATGACAATGGTGATATTTTCGTTGTTATATTTCCTAGAGCATGCTCTTTAAAGAAGAAACAGGAAGATGCAGTACTTGCCCTAGACGGTATCACCTGCACACCCAGGGCTTTGTCTAAATGAACAATACTGCTTGCCAGATTGTATTTCCTGTGAGCAGGAATTGTGTTTGGTGTGGTGCAAAGCACAGCCAAAGTTCAGTACAAAAAATAAGAGGGGGAAAGGAATAATAACATTTTATGCATGAATTCACTGAGAAATAAAATGAGGCACAGAGTTGTTGAGTGGTTTACACAGCAACAGTGTTGAACATTGAAATACTGAACCCATGAGCCCAATTCTAACAATCTTATCCTGCTTCAACTGCTAGCACAGACTGTTTTTTCATATTTTTCTGCCATTGCTGTACGCAAGGACTTTTATCCAAACAGCATAATTTTCTCATTAATCTGCTTTTGGAAATGTGGAAGATTTGCAAAAGAAAGGAACCAAAATGTTTCAAGGATGAGAGCAAGCACCAAGAGTGTTCAAAGAGGAGAGCAAAACAGTAAAGAAAATATCTTTCTGCTCATGCATCCCTATCACCTGCAGTCAGTAGCCCAAAGAAGGCAGTGTTAGCTATTGCTGGTATGCACAACTCTGGGGATGTTAAAAACAGATTAAAAAGCATATATATCTTCACTGGGTGGACCATCCATCTGTCCTTCCTTCCTTCCTTCCTTCTGAAAAAAAAAAAAATTAGTTCCTTATTCAAATACAAGCACTACTGTAGCTGAGGATTTTGAGTCAGTCCTTAGCATCTATAATCAAAGGTTACTAAGCTAATTTAGACAGTTAAGAGATAATTGAAACACTAAAGGTGCCAGGAACTCCAAGGGGACCCATGCCCTCCGAGAGCATAGCAGCATGTACTGCTTCCCTCAATGCCTGCAGAGCAGGGCAGTCCCCAGGATGAGGGAAGGCTACGTTCAAACCCTTCTGAACTTAAAGGATTCATCCCACATCTCTTGCTTTTAAAGATATCATGATATTTTTTCCAAGATACTAAGATATCTCCTTCCCTGAAGTTTTGGGTAGGGAAGAAACTTTTGCCCCATCTGTTGAAGTAGTGTCATTGCCTTCAAAAGAAAGTTTTGCTGGTCTAGAAAGCAGGGAGGGAGTGTGACTGTCCAGACACAGGTGTGATCACCTTCCCACAGGATTGGAGTCACGACTTTTTTCCAAGCTCCGGTCAACACAAAATACTAAAACAGCCCTTAAAAGACAGACACGGCCCGTCTTATTTCAGGTGAGAAACATGATTACTCACTAGAAAATCCAGTTCTCTCTCGAGCCATGTGTTTTTTCAGCACAGTGGGACAGTCTCCCACCGAGGCAAGCATGTTTCCCAGGATGGTCTGTGAGCACGCAGCCCTCCCCAGCAGTGCAAGGAAGCCCAGGAGTAGAGCTTAGACACTGGGCTCTGCTGTGAATCCATACTGGATTCTCAATACTAAGTGCTGTGCCTCCTGAATCGCTTAATTTGGATCTGGCATAGGTTATCCTCTAAGCCTTAAGGGCAAGTCTGGGCTTATCAGTGGGAATTTCACAATTGGTCTTAATAAAATGAGGCTTAAAAAGGCAGCAACACAGCCAGGGTGCATGTTGTACTATAAAAGCTGTCATATATGTTGTTTATATAGGATCTGCATTTCTTCATGTGTAAATTAAGGAAAGAAAATCTCAGAGGTTGTTGTGATCCTCTCTGTATGGTTTGACTGGAAGTAGGGGTGATCCTCTAGACCTGTTCCAGGAATGCAGAGGACCTGGCTTCTCCTTGTTGATGCTGTGCCTCCACGGCCAGGTCTTGCTCCCAGGGCCACAGGAGACATTACATCCGATGGACTTCACACACAAAAGTAGGTTCATATTCTCCTATGGAGCAGTTCATGCTCCTGCGTTGTCAGGTAGCGTGTGGTCTACCGGAGGTCCTAATACGTTATGTGCAACCGTTCAGATGAGACTCTTTGAACTTGGTCTTACACTCAGCAAACCTGGGTTTGCTCCAGCTCTCCTGCGGGCTTCCTGTGTGGCATTTGGAAACACGGTTATCCATCCTGTGCCGCCGTTCGCCCCGCCTAAAAAAATGGGAATCTGGTTCTTGACTCCCGAAGGACTGGGAAGTTAAATTGTTATGGACTGGGAAATGCTAAACCTGAGGGCCAGTGAGGTATAGAGATGTTATTTCAGTCTCTCTTTCTGCTGTTGGAGAATGCCGCATGCAAGTCAGCTGCTCTTATCAGCGTAACGCAAAAGCAGATGTCCGAGACGCGCAACTACATTTTTTAATGTTACTTTGTAATGTGCCTGCATTTTTCTTTTCTTTGTGTAAAATTATGACCTTTAAATATCAAATAGACTATATATTATTACAGAACAGTTGCTCGGTTTCTTATGAGAAACAAGTATGTTTTCCATTATATTTGCCAGGTGCATTCTATAAAGGGGGCGTTTATGGTAGAATCATATATATTTCAATAAAGGCTTAGTAGTTTTATGTCAGAAAGAGGTAGCCCTGAAACCAAAACCATACATTTCAGCTTGAAATTGGTTTTTTTGTCTGAAATAAGGTAAACCCTCAAATGGGAACAAAACATATTGGGCATCACATAGGTTTTAGAGAGTCACTTAGCAGTTAGGCTGGGGAAAAAAATTATCATTTAGATAGGATTAAGGAAAGTTGGAAAACATAATAACCCCCAACAAAAATAGGCAGAGATTTACATAATACTACAAAACCTGGAAATTGATATCCATGGCCTTTTACTATTTGGAATCTTCCTTGGGAAAATGGCTAATTAAAGCTAAGCCATTGAAATGGTAATTTACAGCCCTGTTTGGAGCAGAAGCCTGGAACAGTAAATTCTGGAGCAAGGCTGTGCATCACAGCGTTACAACACAAAACTACTGTACAGACATTGCTGGAAAAGCTCAGCTTCTGCTGTCTTGTGTCTATTAATCTAGTATCTCTGTGTATACAATTCAAACCATTTTACAAATATTTGTCATTTGTAGCAGGAGATGTTGCCAAGACCTATCTTGATACTGCAACCATAAATAAAGTGTCCCAACACAGAGCTCTGAATTTAAAACAAACTGCTTGAAGAAAGTGGGGACAAACTATCTTTTATGAAATGTGAACAGGCCTTCAATTTTAAGCCAAAAACAGAAGGCATCTTTGATATTGAAAAATCTAAAGAACAAGTGAAGATTTTGGTTTCTATCCATTTCCCATGACTCCTGCAATTGTTTTCCACCATCAGAGTTTTATTCAAACATCTTGTTTTATCACTTTCTTAAACCCACCTCATTCTCAGTATCCCAGAGATTTCGCAGAAAACATTAAAAAAGGTGGTTAAGTTCTGTCAGGGGGGTGTTTTGTTCTCACACCCTCTCCCAGCAGGAGAAAGAAATGAAACTGTCTTATTTCAGGCAAATTAAAAAAAAAAGCCCATCTATTACTTAATTGGGAACATCCACAGCAGGTAAGGAAAAAAAAATCTCTTTTTAGATTTTTAGATACAAACTGCTACAAAACTGATCAAGAAATTCCCACTAGCAAAGAGATTTGAAGCTTTTCCTACGCATAAATTTGTACTCATTTCATGAGTATTTGCTGTGTGTTTCGTGCATTTTCCCCTGCAGCTCCTGGAAGGGGCTGCTGTCAGACAAGGTACCTAAGCAGATATTATCATGCTTTGTGCTGTCACGACAGAAGTCTTCAGGTTCATTAATACACTGGACTGGCACTTCAGGCTGGTCAAAGCAGTAAGCACACAGTACGAGTCTTGAAATAAGTTAAAATACCGTCTTTGACTCTCGCCGGGCAGGAGGTGCAGCGACCACAGCAGTCAATGCCTTATGGAGTCAGCTCCCTTTGGAGAAGAAAAACCTGTGTCCCTGCTGTTTATAAACCAGAGCCAGCCCTGGCACATCTGCACTCTCTGTAAGGAACAGATCCTGGAATAAATTATTCCCTCAGTCACACTGAGTTTTTTTTTTTATCCTGGAAAGTGCTGAGATCCTCTCCAAACAGGAGCCCAGAAGCAAGCCACGATGCGTTCGGTGACAGTCAGAAAGCAGAGACCTGGAAACAAATGAAATTAAGGGCATAAATGTTTTTTTTTTTAGCATGAGTGAACTAGATACACCCTTCTGATGCTGTTCTGTGCTCATTCTCTGTGCTCATTTTGATCTCTGCTGAACCGAGCATTGGCTTTCGGAATAGTTTGCTATTCCACATCTGCAGAAATCTTGCACAATATTAACTTTCATCAGCCTTGGGCCAGCGTGCACTTTGTATGCCTGGTGCATTCTGCTGGCCTTGAACCGTGACTGCAAATAATGAAGCTGTGTTGACTCAGTGTTTATTTCTGATAAATCTCAGGCCCCCCCTTATCTTTATGCCGAATACCTAAATGTTTTCTCAAAGTCTTTAGCCGAATCACATTTAAACAATACAACTCTTTGCTGTTGAAGGTGCCCAGTCGTGTGTGTATTTCTATGAGAGCAATTAGCAGCTGGGGAGAGCAGTCACAAGCTCATATCATTGCAGTAGGTAGGAAAATCGGTGTGTCAGATACATTTCAGTGCTGGGCACACAGATACATGTCTCACCCTTGCCTTTTCCTTGATTTATTCAAATATTGTTAAAATTGGCACAGCTTCACTTCAAAGCCAGGAAAGTTAAACCATCTCGTTGCTACTGAATTCACCTACTATGTAACGCTGAGCGCTCAAAAAGGGCATTTTAGCATAAAAATCCGTATTGCTCTATGATGATGGAGGTCTTTCGGAGGGAGAGGCTGGGAGTTCTCGTGCTGCCTCGAGGCAGCCAGGGTGGATTGCACAGAGGCAAGGCTGGAGGTGAGAGGCCAAGGAGAAACACCCTGCGCTCACACTGCTGTAAGCACCGCCTGAACTGGGACCAGTCTGACCACTGGCAACCACTGAGATGGGCAGGGAAGTTCACATCTTACCCCTTGGTACTCTGCGTGCTGGGGCTGCTGCAAAAACCTGGTGACATGGTGTGCTGAGGCTGCTTTGAATCTCTGCCTTGAATAAGAAACAAGAAAGGTCCGACCAGAACTGGTTCAAATTCCTGCTCTATTTGACCCAGGTCAGAATTCTCATCCGAGATTCCTCCAAATTAGGCAGGGAAAGGATTAAATCTGATTCTCCACTTCCCTAGACAGCCTTCAGCAGTTGAGCCTCTCTCTATTGGTCTGTCCCAAGCCCTTCCAGCTACGAACCGATATACCTCTGCACAATCCTTCAGCTTTGACCAAGCCAGCTCTCTGGGAGCAGAGGAGAGGGATCACTGCAGCCAGACGCACCACAGGACGGATGCTGATACCCTTTCCCCACGTTCTCTACCACCCTCGCAAAAATCGGGGTGTGAATCAAGCCTGTGTTATTTTGGACTCACTCCATTGCCTGCAATAGCCAGAGCTATCAAAGTTTCTTGGGTTTCTTTCCTTCCTTTCCCCCCCCATGAAAAAGCTGATTGCTCCCTTGAGATACAGGAGAAGATTCTGAGTCCAGCATAGCTCCGCAAGGATATGATTTATATCAAGTGCTGCAGATGTGCTTTTCAGAGTAGACTTAAAAATGACTCCCCCTAATAGAGATTAAATATTGATTACCTAAGTAATAGCTCTGTCTGCAATAAGAAATAGATGTGTAGCAACCCCCACACATCAGTCACTCACATTATCCGAGGAAATAGCATACTAGTGGAATTACAGGATGTTTGCAAATCCTTTTCTAAAACCTTCCTCATCTTCAACATAGATGTAAATAAATATATATACACAAATATATATATAATATATATAAAATATCTACATATACGCATGTTTATTCTTTGACTTTCCCTGGAAAGCTAGCTAGTTCCTCACTTTTCATTTAACTTCCTACTGATTACTTAACATTTTTAACAGTGATGTTACTGCATCTTCCCTCATGACTTGCTCTACCGTGTGTCCTTACTGACTGTGAAAACGGGTGAGCCTCTGACATGGCAAAGGGGCGCTTGCCCCGCAGCGTGCCAGTCGTGTGACGTCAGCATGTCCCTGCCAGTGGCGTTGCCCAGTGCTGCGTCATGCAATGTGGCCATGCCATTGGTGCCAGGTCATGCGAGGAAGGGGAGGGACAGAGAGGAGATGGTGTGAGGTGACCAAAATGACCAGGGACAAATAGTCCTGGGGTGCATCAGTGAGCCTTCTGGACGTGTCTGCTTCATGGCATTGAAGAACTGGAAAGAAACCACCAGGCCCCTGGGGATGAAGATGAAGACCCTCTCCTTCCCTCTTCCTCTCTGCTCTTCTTCAACACACAGGTTTTGGGGTCTCCGGTGCTTTGGTTATTCTGCCTACCAGCCCTTGGCTACCACACTCAGAATGAACCCCGAGGCTAAAGCTCTATAATCGCTGGATTGGATTGGATGCAAGTGGGTAGAAAGGGACTTTTGCCTCACACGTTTGCCACTGAGCTGCATGGGTCATGGCCGCAGCTCCTACCAGCAGTGCTGCGCTCAGAGCTGTTCAGCCCAGACCTCCTCATCAGCTCGGGTCCTCACAGCATTGCCAGTACGAGTAGTGGACTTCAAAGAGGCAGTCTTCCTTGCCAACTAGTATTGCAGGACTTTGTTTATCTACTCAATTTGTTGGGAAAAGATAGCAATTTTCCCTGACCTTTCCCTTCTGAGATAGCACCAAAGCAAGGTTAGATGTGAGATAAAGCCCAGGGACATGCGTCCTCCCTTCTGGTTTGCAGCAGCGTGTCCCTGCCTGCAGAGTGCACAGCAACTTTGAAGCATGTTGAACATTAGACAGAAACTGGAAAAATGTCTAATGGCAACATCTGTCTAGTTACCCTGTTCATCCTTCCTGAATCATGAGACTGTAAGAGGCTTTTTCCCTCCTGTAGGGCATCTCCTTTGACTATTGCTGCAGCCAGCTGAACACTTGTCTGCTGGGAAAACTCCAGTATTCATGGGAGAGCTTCATCAGTCAATAATAGCATCTGACAGTGTAGCAGGAGTCTTGGACTCACCAGTACTGTGCATTTGCCTCCCTAGCTCCAACTGAGGTTAAAAGGTGACAGTTTTACCCATACCCTGCACAAATGCTATTGGCTTTATGGCTGATAACAGTGTAACATGGGCCTAAATTGCTCTAGCCAGATTTTTCTCTTGCAGATGTTTTATTTGCAGTTTTCCTAATTTAGATGGAGGGCAACCAGAGGAGAACTGTGGCCCTTGTCCCTGCAGAGATCCCCCTCTGGGTTTCCAAGGCCTGACATCACTTTTCTGAGTCCAGGGATTTGTTTGCAAGGGACCCCCAACTCCGAGTTCACTGCAGAGTTTCTCATGGCCATCTTACCAAAGAGCTGTGGATCTCAGTTTCCAGAAACTCAGTAATAATGAGCTCTTCTGTGTCATTCCCAAAGAAATTAGCATCATCATGCTGTCCTTCAGGCAAATGAACCATAACATGAAAATCGTTATAAGTAAAACAAAGCAAGCAGGAAGCTTTCAAAGATGGTACCTGGTCCCCTTTCGTCTTCTGCAGGAATGAAGCATCTAGCTGGCACAAACCCATAGTCAGGCAACAGCGTGAGCATCCTGCCAGGAGATGCTGAATTACACCCAGATTGTGTGAACCAGACCAGTGGGCTGAAAATCACTCATTGTGCTGCCAAATGCTTTGGCCTGAGCTGGGGTAGTGACATGGTCCTTTTTAACACTTGTCTGAAACAAGTAATTTGGCAGGAAGGAGCTCAAAACACTTCAGAAATTGAAGTTAAATCTCAGCAAGTCCCTGTGAATTTGAGTGGGACCCAGGGTAAAGAAGCAGTTTGTCAAGGCTGAGTAGCAAATACATGTGGTTGCATCAGGACTACTCTTTCTTAGCACTGCTGTACCCTTCTTGCTGGGGGAACGGCACAGGGATAGACAGGGCAAGGAAAACAGTGAAGCAAGGCAACTAGCTGGGGGTTAGAAATATCCTTCCCTTATCAATGCCTGCGGCTGCACCTACAAAACTCTCAGAGTGGACAGAGTTCTTAAAACAGCGCATTGGCTTTTGCTTGGTTTGCGTGGATTTTGCTTGGCTTGCATGTTTGAGACAAAAGTTTTTGAGACTGTTGCTATAAGCGTAGAATGGGACTGCAGCTGCATCTACCGATTCTAGGACATTTTATATTACCAAAAGTCATTATTCACAATGCAAGTACCCCAAAACCAGATGAGAGCGTACCTCCGTCCCGCAGGCATCCTACAGACCCCATGTGGAGAAGTGTGACTGTGGCCATGAAGGGACAAAGGGCTCCAGAGACTGCAAAAAGTGATGCAAAAATCCATGTACGCACAAACTTGTACATAATGGCTGTGTTTTCAAAAGCCAGGCACAAGAGTGTGAGCTAAAGATGAAATAACAGCCTTTCAGCTCAGTATGTCTGCGCATATGTCGACTCGCTGTGTCCCTTGCAGTTTAATGTTGCACCGTTTGTACTAGTGTGCATCTATGCCTAGTAATTTTTGATTTTTTTCACACCCCTCAGAGCCATTGCAGGCCCCTTAGAAGAGCTCTGAGCATGTAAAACGACCATCCTTGGAGCATCCAGAGCATGGGCTGCGGTCAGTGGCCTTTGATGGTCTGCAGGAAAATGTCACTGCTTCAAACAGACACATGTCAGTACTGGACCAAGAGATCCTCCTCTTGCTATCTAATTCTTTAAAGTGTGTGATAAACACCTGCAACAAAACTTCAATCCAAACTCTAGCAGGAGAAAGGAACTTCTCTCTGGTCAGATGTCTAAAACTGATGTTTCATTAACATTTTAGCTCTGTCCTGGCTCATTAAAAGCATGTATTAGTCTTCATTTTATTAAACTTGTCTGTGACATCAGGTCTGGGTTATGAATCTGTCATCTGATCTGCCCGTTTCCTTGTTTTTAATATTTCAAAACCATCATTAAAAATTAATATAGGCAGAAATTTCAATCTTGGATAATTATCACTATTAATTGGTTTTCAGCTGGCATATTGTGTGCCAGGTGAAACGTTCATAAAAGAGAAATTCCTTAGGCTTTCCTACAAAACATGCTTACTGGAGAAAATATTGATATTTTTATCATGATCCAAACACCAAGTTCATCAGCTGTTCCAAGTATTAGCTATAATACTTAGTTTTCAACTTTATTTAAATGTGTTTATGTTTTTAATTAAAACAGACAATTCTGTGGAAAGCAGGGATCACTGTGAAAAGGTACTCTGTAGAAAACTAGAGGTTCTCTTGCGGGAAATAGATTAATTGCTATGTTTTTAACCAATCCTTTTATGCTTGCAGCAATTACTAACTGCTGTTGGAACTGATGAAAATTAAAAAATAAAAATAAATAGTTGTATTGTGCATATTTTTTTAATCTGGATTTAGTCAGACTGAGAACATTGCTTGAAGAGGAAGCTCAGCACCAGAAAGGAAGAGAGTTTGCTTGGTAATTTAAAGTGCATTTAAATAGTATCAAACACAAGCAAACATAAACCATAAGGAGTGAACAGAAGTTTGTCTTTTTAGAAGTATGGAAATGAATCAGGAGGAGGAAAATTTAAGTTGTGACGAATCCACAATTACTGAAAATGCTTTTTATTCTCGTGACTCTGTATCAGATGCCCTGATTCTCCTTTCATTGACACAGTTGCAAATTGGAAGTGAGTTTTGTGGGAGTTCGTCTGTTACAGCCTGAAAACGAGACTCGGAGACCCGAACAGATTGCACAAATAGATCCTCTTGCATGAACACTCGTAGAAATTCTCTAAAGGCACTTAGTTTTGAAACAATCTGTATTATCAGAAACCTAGACCGGGTGTTATCGAATTAGATCCTATCAAGCTCTGAGGACCTGCTCAGCCCCCTGTACCCCTCCAAGGGCCACCCAGCGATAATTGCCCAAACCAGGCAAGACTCAGTGCAACAAATTTCTGCAAGAAGACAGCGGGTGTTCAGCTGAAAACAGCAAAGAAAAACGTGGATCACGGAAATTTGACTTTTGCTCAGGATTTATCAAATTCATACAGAGAAGGTTTGGCCTCAAGGGAATATCGAGAGATATAGAGATCCTGTCTGAAAACAGTGGTCCCATCTTCATTTATATCCACTGGAGAATTTGGCCATTCTACGTGTTGATTTTGGGCCCAAAACTCTGAAGGCAATGCTCTCCTCTTTAAATTATTGCAGTGACGAACAGAAACAGATTAAAGGCGTCAGGATTTGGCCCTTTGTAGATTAATAAAGGCGTGCTGAAGGGGAATTGTGTCTTTGTGATTTTCTTGGAAGTGGACAAATAAAGCGCTTTGATCTAGAAGGGGAGTGTGAAAGGTCACTGGCTAAGCATGTGTACTGAAGTGCCCTGAGCCATCCAACATGATCAGCATAAATTAGAATCTGACTGCCCAGCTTTATTCATCTTTATTGATGTCTATATAGTTGCAAAGGCAGGAGGACTGTAACAATCGTAGCCAGCACAGAGAGCCAACTGGGGCATGCAAAAATCCATAAAATGTTTAGTAATTCCTAATGGAATTAAATATAGGAGTATGTGTTAGTGATGCACAAGTCTCATAATTTTAGAGTTTGGGCTTTGTTTGGACCTGGATCCAAAACTCTAGGAGGTTATCTAAAGTTTCCAAAACTACTTGTGCTTGCAGAATTGCAGCCAAGTTTTGAGAGTTTATCATGAGATCTTTTCCATTGTTTCTAGCCCTAGCTGAACTGGTAGTAGTTGTTACTAATGCCCAACTGCAGACCTATCAATATAACATGAGCACATTTCCCAAGGCGAACTGACACACTGATTGCATCCCTGGGGAACCAGAAGCTGCATAAAATTGGACAAAACAGGCTTATGATGTGTTCAGAATTTCTGCTTCAAGGTCACTTCTGGAAGCAGAGATGTTTTACCCAAAAAAGCCAACAGATGTTTAGATTTGTGACAGCAGGAAGAGGCAGGTTCAGCTTTGCACTTGTTTACAGCATCCATCTCAGCCCAGCAGCCAGCTACACCAGCAGTACAAAATCCTCCATCGCCCCTCCTATGTCCACAGAGGACCTTTGCCTTCCATATCACCAAGCTACCAGGACTTCTTCTTGGTTCAGTCCCCAGAAACAGAGGCCTTTGAGTTAGGAGGTCCTCAGTATGTTATTCAAACTGGTAACAGTCATTTCACCCCCTTGGAAAATTAAGCTTTCTTCTTTTGAAAATATTGCATATGTAATAAGGGAGAATCATTCATTTCTGACTACCTGATTATCTGTCTTGGATGAACAGTAGGCAATATTCAGGGCTCAATGATTTGCAGAACAATGCAATCTTTTGAAAGAAAAATATATACAGAACACCATCGACATTACATATCTCTGTTAAGGAAGTTCCTATGGTCAAGGCTCAACTATATAAAAAACATGTCCCAAATGACAATCCCTAAGCCAAAAATCTTAAGGTCAAAACCATAATTTTGATCATTTAGGGTGGCCTCCTAAGAAACAAGCCTTAACAAGTAATTCCTGCCTCAAGCTTGTAATATTTGGCATATAACCTCTGGAAAAAGCAACAGTCCTGAGTTAGAGTGGGAGAGTCCAACATTTGTGTTGGCATTCTCTTCTAATGGCTAATAGTTGTCATTGCTCAAAACAACAATGTTCTTCTTCTAGTTGTACCATCAGTGACCAAATATTGTCACCATTGTAAAGAGCTCGAAACAAGAACACAGTTAACTCATAGCTGCCAATTCTTCAACCATACTGATTTTCATTGTGCCACCTGAGAAATTTTTCCTAAAAGGGCAGTGAAATAGCATAGCTACTATAGGTGCCGAATAGATAGAACCGAAACTGAGTATTCAGATGGACTTTTGTTTTTAAAATTATTAAAGAAAAAAGTTTATATTTACAACACATGCCTTTTGTTTCCCTTTAAACTGGAAACACAGTATATAATTTTCAATAACCACAGTGCCTCTATTTTTTCCGACCACAAATTAGCCATAGTTCAGTGCAGTGAAATGCAGTAAGACTGATGGAATGATTCTGCCTAAGGGATGACTTACCCCTAACAAAAATTATGCTTTGCTTCCTATTTGTTGTGTTCAATAATATTGCCTCTCAAAATACTTTTGGTTCAGTACTGACACCAAATGAAGAGGAAAGCCTCCAGAATGTACAGACGTGCAGGATTATGTTTCATTTGTCTTTGTTCGTTGTCCTAATTCAAACCAGTCACCCAACCACTGATTTATGACTCTAGGAGGCATATTGTGGGGTTTTTCAAATATATTGCACAAAACCTCCCAAACTCAAAGGGTAACTTTCTGTCCTCAGCTACACCCCTGCAAGAGCAGCAAAGTTTATAAGTTTACATATCTACAACAGAGTGTTTTCTTATAAGAACCTGCTCATTGCCTTTCTAGTTTGTTGTGTTTGAGAATACAAATTATTTACTCCAGACATGTATGACCAGTTTCTGCAAGGGGACAATAAACAAAATATAGATACTTTGTACATCTACCAATAGATGAGCACATTTTGTTGGCTTTGAGTGGTAATCTACTGTTTGAGAATTTGTTTTCTCATCCACTTGTTTCAGAGACTAAATTTTCTCATTAAACACAGAGAAGGGGAATAAAATTCAGCTTTTCTCCTATGCCCTCTGCCCTAAATTGCATCTCTGTCATGAGAAATAGTTCAAAATTCTTTCCAGATGTTAATTAAAATTCTCACTATCCATTAGAATTACGTTAGTATGTATTTATACCCAGTCTCAGCTGATGAGTGTGTGAGAACATACTTATTAACAAAGTACTGAAAAAAATTCATATTCTCCATCAGAAGATCTGTCCTAATTCCCTTTACAGAATTAGTGACTGAATGCATCAAACGCCTGCCATTTTTCTGAAGGGTGGTGTGGACCTGTAATGCTCTGCATGCAAATAGCTCCGTTGAGATTAATGGGAGTATTCAAGCAAGCAAATATCATGCACACTGGGTGGCAGGATCAGGCCAGCAGTTAGCACGTCCCTCCATGGTTACAGTGACTTCTCTGTCAGATTTAGCAACTGTGACTGCTACAGAATTTCCATTAAATTTTATCGCTTGTATCTCAAAAGAACAGAGACTTAATAATACAATAACTGTAATTAGGAAGAACTTACGAAAACTAAGTCCTATTACATGCAATACCCCATCACTGGTGAAAAGAATGGTGTCTATCATGATTTTATTGCTGCCTGGTGTTAGCCACTTTATTCAAAATTTGATTGAAACTTGAATAAGGATTTACTCTACAAATCCTTACCTCTCAAGTCTCCACTGATTTAGAACAGTGAACATTTTTTCCCTTAAACTGTAGAGAAAGGAAAGATTTCAGGGAAATATTTGAGCTGTCAGCAATAGATTTGAAGACAGAATTAAAATACAAGAACTCTTGTGAGGAATTTATCTCATCTAACGTTAATCATCTGAAAGCAGGAGTCTAGCCTAAGCCTGTTGTCTCAGATGCCTCAGTGTCCAGAGGATGAACAATTCCATCTTAAAACAACTGTCAGAGATAAGTTAAATAATCGTTCCCCAGAAATTTTCCTCTCTGCCTGTAGAAAGCTCCTAGGTGAGCAGCTAGGACCAGGCATCTCAGTTTTAGATCTCTAACATGCAGTAAGAGGAAACTTCTGCTCAGTGTCCGTTCAGTGTCTTGAGCCTTGCCTGGATTTTTGACCACAGAGACAGCTCTATCAGCAAGCAGTGCTTGGCCTGGCGTGCTGGGATGAGCTGTGCTGATACAGATCTCACTGTATGTATGTTGTACATCTGTCCTGTGGTAGCTACCCACACGGTCAGGATCCCAAGCACTGAGGTCTCAGCCTGCCTCCTTGATTAGCCCTAATGAAATGTATGTTTTTGTGATGAAATCCAGACTAGCCTCCGTTCAATATTCAGCTTTCGTTGTAATCTCAAAGATTCCGGCCGATCTTGCTCACAGACAGCACATTTTGATAATGCCTCAGCTGCAAACCTGGCCAGTTTCCAAGTAACAACAGAGTGGTTCTGGTTGAGTTGTGTCTGGAGCATTGGCTTCATCCTGACTATAAGCCAGAGGAGGATCCGGCTCTTAATTCTCTGTTCTGCATGAACAGCTGGATTGAAATCCCTAAAACTGGTAACATAACCTCAGAAACAGTCTTCCACCAAACTTCAGAGGAATCTCCATTTATAGTGAAACTCTTAAAATTTGCACCTTCCTCAACCTTTATGCCAGCCCTCAGTTCCCAGAAAGCATGGTCATACGCAGTCAGGGCATTACACGGTCCTCAGAATTCACTGAATTACTGCTATCCCATTTTCTTTAGATGCTGGGCTGCTGCCCTGCAAACACATAGAGTCACTACCCTATGTGACAGTACTTACTGGGCTACCCTTGTTGACGTATTCATGGAGAATGGGTTTTTACTATGTTTCCCACCAGCCTGGCTCCGTTCCCCAGATACCTATTTTTCTGACACACAAGCAGTTGACATTGCTTTCATTTTTCATTTTCCTATTCCTTCATATCTGGGCTCTTCCCTAAACCCATTAGGACAAGGAACTTTCCTTTTAATGGCTAAGTCAAGCTCGAATTTAGTCAGAGGTGTCCACTTGTGCTGAGAACGAGAGGTGTGACCTCTTGCACAAGGGGTTCTGCAGATATCCATGACCTGACACAAGGACTGAGGTGCTGGGTCAAACCAAAGATCGATCTGGCAGTGTCCTGGATTGGACAAATGCCTGGTGTCCTCGTTTCAGCCAGGATAGAGTTAATGTTCTTCATAGACGCTAGTGTGAGGCTGTGTTTTGGATTTGGGATGAGAAAATGTTGCTAACACACTGATGTTTTGAGCTGTTGCTAAGTAGTCAAGGACAGTCCAGCTTCTCGTGCTGGCCTGCTAGCAAGAAGGCTAGGGGTGCATGGGAAGTTGGGAGGGGACACAGCCAGGACAGCTGACCCAGGCTGGCCAAAGAGATATTCCATACCATATAACATCATGCTCAGTATATAAAGCTGGGACAAAGAAGGAAGGGGTGGAGGGATGCTCGGAGTGATGGTGCCTGTCTTCCCAAGAAACCATTACGTGTGATGCAGCCCTGCTTCCCTGGAGATGGCTGAACACCCGCCTGCCCATGGGGAGTGGGGAATGGATTTCTTGTTTTGCTTTGCTTGTGTGCGCGGCTTTTGCTTCACTGATTAAACTGTCTTTATCTCAACCCATGAGTTTTCTCACTGTTACTCTTCTGATTCTCTCCCCCGTCCCACTGTGGGGGAGTGAGCGAGCAGCTGTGTGGGGCTTAGTTTCTGGCTGGGGCTAAACCATGACACCTGGGAATAAGCAAAAGAACAGGTGAGCATAGAGTGATACTTTACTCCAGACACTTTCTAAGCAACGAGTGATTTGAGGTTCCCGAACCCAGTGCAAGTCTTTTGGCATTTCGTAGTCCTCAATGAATTTCTTTTCTATGATGCTGCCTAGTAAAATATTGACTTGTCTTGAACACACATAAAACACCACCCAGTGTCCTCTGACACTGCAGAGTCTAACTGCTCAGTGAATGAAGGACCACCATCTCAGCCTGCTTCAGATACACCCCAGTTGGTTTCATGTGGTGCCCTTGTGGCGGATGGATAACAAGCAGTTGTTTCCTTATCTTCTCTATCACACTTTTGACCTCATATCCTCTTTCCAGTTTTTCATTTTCTGGATGAACTGTCCTATTCTAATCATTCTTTGTATAGACACTAGTCCAGACCTTTGACAATATCTCTTGCCCTCTCTATATCTTCTCCAGCTCTCATGTGTTTATTCTGAGAAATGGAAATCAAGACTGTGCAAAGGTGCTGGCACACTTGCCACTGATCATGGAAAAATAATAGTTTCTTTTCTGTCCTCTATTCCCTCCGTAATAACCAAGCACTGAACTGATGTTTCTCATTGAGCTAGCTCTTACAACCATAGGTATCATACCTGTGTTTTAAGTCAGCTTTGACATCACTGAATATATGATGCTGAGCCTGTGGGTGACAGCGCAGATTACACGGGGTTATTTAAGAATGGGAAATGTGGAGCGGATCCTTTCTTGCCTTTAATTGCTCTCCATGGGTACTAAGGACAGCTGCAGCCTTTGTACTCTGAAGTGTAATCAAAGGAAACCTGTTCTGGGAAATATCCCCCCTGGCCAGACATGGAGGAGCGAATGAGAAGTTATTTAGAGTCTCCTCTGCTGTCTTCTTGCTCCACAGCTTCCACCTGGAGTTGCATTGCAATGAATCCAGTGGCTGCTGAGCCCTGGGAGGCAACCTCAGTCCTGGCTTTATCCACACGCAACTCTGGTCTATGGGCCAGAGACAAGTAGGTGTAGGTCAGGACAGCCAGCTGTCTGGGGTAGAGGCTCTCAAAGCTTGTCGGCTGCATGAACACATCAGCTGTGGAGGAAAGAGAAGCAGAGGTCTGTGCACAAGGTGCAACACTCCACAGGCCAGCTCTGTTGGAGCGTTGCCCCAGGGAGAGCTGCCTGCCATATCTCCCATTGGGGGTTCGTGCCTCTCTACTGCAGCCAGGTCCTACACAACCCATAACTCACTTTCTCCTCCTCTCTATGCTGCAGTCTCGCTCTTTCTAAGTGCTTCGGTGAACCCCGCCAGGCTGCTATGTTACGCTTCTGCTTGAGATGAGGGAGGTGGGAGCTGGGAGCAGAACAGCAGTGCTCCTCTGTTTTTCCTGGATGTCTTTCCATTCACCCTCGGCTGCGTTTTCTCCCCGTTCAGAATAACTAGCATTCTTTGGGGCACATCTCTCCTCACAAATCTTGAGGAGGCGGAAGCATTGCAGAGCTTGCTGCTTCACTAAAGAGCATGTTATTCCAAGGCTAAGATCTTATTACAATTCCCTTACTACAGCAACACATTTTTTCCACTCCTTTTCTAAACCTCAAATGTTGTTATGGCGTCAATGGTAAAGAAGTTTAGGCTTGCTTGGATTTCAGTCTTTTGGCCTTGGATGGAGGGGAAACATTATTTCTCTAAATGCATGAACCCTTATGCACACACACACTTGCACGCTCCAAGACCCCAATCTTGCAATAGGATCCGCTCGTGCGTAGCCTTGTGCCTGTCCGGAGTTGTGCTGAACGCAAATCAGGCACATCTGACAGCTCGGGCTCTTGTAACGCAGCGCTTTGGTAAGGCTGCTACTAATGTGATCCAGGAAAACAGCAGCGTGGTTCAAACCAAGACAGGCGATGGTCCCAGTATAGTAGCAAACAAGATAAAGGTAATAGAGAGCCAAATGGAGGATTCTGTGCACATCCAGGTCTCTATCTTCAGCCTTATGGGGGGAAATGCTGGTTGTGCTCCCCTCTGCAAGGCAGAAGTGGTGGTAGGAGAGACCCCAGAGCTCAACCAGCTGCAGCTCCAGGCAAACAGGATGCTCTTACAACGTGGTACCCACCGCCATGCTTTCTCCATCCCCTCGGGTTTCTCCCCTCTGCATATGTGAGTTAGGAGGGATTTGGCGGGCATGGAGATTGGTAGTGGATTTTGGGAGAGGTTCTGGTGCTGCTGTTGTCTCCTTGGGCTCACTGTTTTGTGCCCTGCATGCATCCTGCACACCCTGGCCTCCTGCCATGGGGCACAGACCAGGGCACGCAGGTAGGTCTGTTGCCTCTCACAGAAGACCAGTGCAGAAACCCAACCCTCCTTGATGAATCAGCACCCAAGGCACTCTATGCTTTGTCACCAAAGTATCTGAGCACTTTATGGCCTTCAGCACATTTTTTCCTTCAGCAGTCCCAGGATAGGATTCTCTATTTATCACACTTGAAAAGCAGGCATGGAGGAAGGCATAGCCAGATTGATAAAGATATTTACGTGCCCAAAGATGCAGATATGCATCTGGTGGAATGGTGGAGCACGTGGAGGTAATTCCCTCCCACTGCGCTTTGAGCCAGGTCCCGCAGCAGGTCTGGGCTGTATGCAGTAGGATTGGGTAGCGTTTATAACAGGCTCTGTCTGTTGGTGAGACTGTCAAAACCTCCTGTACACTCCAAGAACAGCTTGTTCCTTACCAATGAAAATTGTTATTCTCACACTGTTGTTTCACAAGTTCTGTTTCCAGCAATGCCTGATCGCAGATAAGACAAATGTAATCTCAAGATGTACATCTTGAGCTTTGTTTATCCAGGACCAGCTAGGAATTGTGGCGGCAAGAATGACACGTCATTTCTTCCTCCAGCAGCACCTCCCCTTCTCTGCTTCTTAATTTTCTTCCACTCAAACATAACTTCAAAGCAACATTGAAAACCACTGGAGCAGGGATAGGATAATCCCCCGAGCTGGAATCAGTTTCAGTCTTGACAGATGGACAGGTACAGTTCTGATTCAAAACCAAATCTGAGTTTCCTGTAGGCTGCACTTTACTGGTGGCTTCCTGCAGGTACCTGCAGGTACCTTCCTGTGAGAGGTTGGTAGTGTTTAATACCTCTCACAGAAGCAGTGACTGAGCCCAGCACTTGCACTCAGCTCCAAAGCACCTTGGATGCCTTGTTCAAGTGCAGATCTTGCCAGGGCAGTGGGGATGACCAAGCTATTCAGGGCTTGTCCTCCCCATGACTGCCATGAGACTGACAAGCCTGGCAGGGACTCAGTGATGTGGCATCAAACCAGTGGCTGGACAAGAGAACTTTGATACCAACAATCTTGGGGCTCTGAGTGAGGAAGACTAGCAGAAGGAGTGCCTGCATTTCTGAGTCTGTTTCCCAGACAAATTTAGTTTTTCAAAAATTAAGATAATGAGAACAACTGGACTTAGGTTGCCCTTCTCTGAACAACACATGTTCAAGAGATTGGCTCGAGCCTACAAAGATGAGGCTGACTGTCCTCTGTTGTTGCTGCAGAAGCCAAAGGGGGCTGTCTCAGATATGGTTTTGATCTCATCCAGATTAACAGGATTCTGGGATTATGGTGCAGCTAAATGGAAATCCTGTCTTTTGAGCCAGCTTCACTTGTCCTTCTTCCTGAGAGCCTCACAGCTGGATGTTACACTCCAAAGTAGTAACTGGCAGTGTGGTCTTCGCAAAGATGGAAACTTTCCTGTGAATTAGAAGTCATTTACATACTGTAAAAATCTGGATAGTATTTTCTCCCAGTGTTAACCTGAGGTGTAAAAACTCACAGAGAGGGTGCCAACTCAGAGTTAAAATAAAAGTGTGAGGAAGGCTTAAACCATCCTCCTGTATGGCCAAGCAGTTTCTGTGTCCTCCTACCCAACATGAAAATTAACCTGAGAAAAGGCAGTGCAGAGCAAAGCAAGAGAAGTAAATTGGAGGAAAGGATGGACAGCAATTTTTTAACCCAGCCCCTTGATCTGATTTCTGACAACAGGAGAAAAAAAAGTGAAAGATGATATCCCTTTTATCTTAAAAGACAGAGGCTCATTTTTACTTCTCCTATCTGTCGCAAACAGAAGGAGCTGGGAAGAGAGCAGCCTTTGTGCCTCCCTGGGACCAAAGCATGGTGGTGACACTGGGATAGAGGTTTCTGCCCCACACCACCACCCTGGGAGGGCAGCATCCCCAACCCAGCTTTTTTTTTCTGGTGCTTTATTGTAAGGTCTCACTGTCTCCTCTTCCCAGTAGATAGATCCCTTTGGGTGCCTGGTTCCATTGGCCAAGGGTCAAGGTCTTAGTTCATGTGTCCTGTGACAGCTCCAGGGCCTCCCTCTGGTGGTGATGACCCTGCGAGAGCCCCAGGCCACCAAAACATCCCCCAGATATCTGCTTCTCTAACAGAGTCCACATTTAGCTTTGAACTAAATTCTGAACCTCTGTAATTTGGAGAGCCACAACAGTCCTCAGAGGGCAGGATGCCCATTCTCAAAAAACAAACCCCTCACTGGGCAGAGCAGGCCACAAGCAAGCCTGAGAAGGTGAGGAAAGAGTTTGATAGCTGAGGAGAAAAAGTATATTTGAGGGTTCCTGAGCAGTATTCTCCCTTGTCCTCTTTTTAATTGACTGCAAAGTCATCTTAGCAGCCAAATCTCTTCTTCCAGGCTCATGCCTCGACATCGATGTGCAGTATCTGGCCATCCGCTCTGGCTGAGCTCCTGCCAAGCAGAGCATCCCTCTCCGAGCAAAGAAAATTAGCTCCTCTGTCCTGCCAGACACATTTCAACAAAACCAGTGTATTGGAGGAGAATATCTCCTTACACCATGCAAAATACCCTAGAAGTCTCCAAGGCTCAAGGGGCATCATGCAGGGGGAGGGGAGAGAGTTTGGTTTTTCCAGCCGAATCTCCAAACTAATCCCCAGAGCAAAGAAAATGCTCTGGAGTCCTCACGAGGGCTGTTGTTGGTAAACTTTACACAAACAGGACTCTGGGGGACACTGCCACAAGGGTCCTCAGTGTTCCACTCAGCCCACGTCCCTTGTCTGCTGAGGAGCGATGCAGTATTTGAATGTGAATGCCGTGCGCTTGTTGGCGGAGAAACTAGCATTAATCAGCAGCCTCTGAACTGGAGCTCCAGCAGCTTCCAGGCTCTGGGCAGCAGTTGCTCGAGAGCGAGGAGGGGAAAGTGCACTCAGAGGCCAGCCCTTGGCACAGCAGAGGTGATTGAGGCATGGGGAAATAGATGCAGCCATCAGCAGAGAGGAATTAGGTTCATAGGACCTCCAAGACCTTTAGGATTCTTCTCCTTCCTATTATTGCTTGTGACAGGGTTGATAAAGTACCCCAGAAAAACCACCAAGCAACCATTAGCAGACGTCAATCTTTCTAATCTTGTTTTTGGCCTCGAGTGATTGAGGCCAGCTTGGCCATGAAACATAAACCAAGAACACATGAGGAACTAAATCCAGGCAGCAAGCCGTGTCAGAGGAATAATAGCTCTTAGCAAAACCGACACGTATCAGAGCTGGCTTCCACTGGATAGCCTCAAACTGGATTTCCAGTAAATATAAATCAGTGCAGCTCCACTTAAATAAAAGGTTTTACACACCAGCTGGAAAGCTAGCCAAGATATCAGAGATGGCTTCACCCACCATTGCATAGTACTTCTGTCTCCAGCTATAACCCATGGGCTTCAAATGTTGCTAGGGAAGCCAGGCACCCACTTGATAGCCAGATATCCAAAGTGTCAAATTAATAAAGCCCTCTGGGTCTTGGATACCAACTAACTTCCATGTTTCTTTCCCCTCAGAAGAGCTATCATCATCTGGCCCACTTTAGAGGGGAACACTGGTCTCTTGTCTCTGCCTCTGTACTGCGGTCACCCTACGGTTTGCCAGCGACTTACGTTTGGTCTTCCTGACAGAGTCCCTGCTGCTTGGTTTTTATAAACTCAGCTGAGCTCATGTGCATGGTTGAAAAATAAGAGGTGGGTTAAGAGCTTGAAGTGTTTTATCAGTTCAGCAGGCAGTGCTGCTAACCCTCCTTTAAAAATAGGTGACTTGTGTAGGGCAAGGAAGCCCAGTTCCTACAAAAGCAGGTTTTTATCAGAGGCATACTTAGAGCATAAGTCTTTAATAAGGGTGGATACATAGCTAAGACTAATAGAGTCATGTCTCAATGGAGCTGCTTCCCAGATGCTAACAAATCAGACAACTTCTTCTTTGGCTCAGAGATCCTATCTAAGTAGTAAAACTGCTTCCACATGTTCATTATGTAGTGCAGGGTTGCTTTTGTGGTTATTAATGTATATAGTGTGCAGAGCAGAGACCCTGGCCTCCTTAAAACATGAGTCTCCCCTCACTGCTCAGTGTCTGTCTCCAGCAGCATGTCCTCTGATGTGGAAAGAGAGAAAAGACCCAATTTTCTACCCCATGAAATGAGTAATAAGTCAGATTCTTAAATCACTTCCAAGCATTTTGTAATCCTTAGATTTAGGGCATACAATATTCTAGGTTAGGCAGAAAAGGTCTGTGAAGGTTAAAGACAATAAATCAGAAGATAGGAAGAAGGATTTAAAAAAAATGAAAAAGAAAGGTAATATAGGACTTGAAATAACCAATTGACGGTGCTGAGCAGAGAGGATTTGGTGACAGTTTTATGGAAAGAAGCTTTAAGTAAGAATGTGCATCTAAACCCCCTTTGTGGTTTGGTTTTTTTCTTCAGGTGTTGAATTTTGCATCAGAAATGTGTCAGTAACTCACAAGCAAATGCACCTCTAACAGTGACAACAACTCAGTCCCAGCTTGCGGCTTGCTGGCTGGCTGTGTTCAGGGCTTGTGATTAAAAACTGTGTGTGTGATATGCTGATATGAAAGCCGACCTCAATTATTCACGTCTCTGACTGTAAATTCCTTCCTCAGCCTGGACAAGTCACGGAACCTCTGCACCCCAGTTTCCTCTCACGCTGTGCACCTGTGGCAATAATGGAGTTTTAACCCGGAGGCTGCTGCAGCAAGGTGAAATATGAGGATGAGAGGTGGCAAAAGCACGGTCTGAGCCCAGGAATGCTTTACCAGGGTAAAACACGCAGGGCACCTGTAAAGGCTGGTGGGACCACTTGTCTCACCTGAGCGTGAGAGGAGGACTGCAGCTGGGCAAGGCGGGAGCCACCACCCGGGAGGCTGGATCTGCTGCTGATGCTTTGTATAGCCTCTGTTCAAGCACTGGTTGCTAAGAACGGTAAAAAGGGAAGTACAGAGAAGCCAGGCAAAAAAATAAACAAATCAAAGGTCTGAGCCACCGTGCGAGAGCGCAGTGTTCGCACGGAGGTGTGTTTGCAGGAGCCGCAGAGACGCACTCTGCTACCATCGTGTTTATTAGCAAAGCAAAGGTGCAGCCTCCAAAATAACGGCCCGATGCAGAGTGCACCAAAATCAGTGGAAAGACTCACACTATATTCAGCAGCATTTGGCTTAAATCATAAAAATGTCACATTCACGGAGCCCTTTTACTTCTGCATTTACAGCATTCCCTGGCCGGGAATGGTGTCCATCCTTCACACACTGCTGGATGAGAGAGGGACGGTTGTACATGGCTAAACAAAAGTATTTGTTAGGAGGGCAGAAAAGTGTTGCTGACTGCCTTAAGTGACCAAATTTGCAACTTCAGGTCAATAAAGTGTGTTGAGTCAATTAATGTCTTGGCCGGAAAAAAGAAATTTTAAAAATAGTTGTTCAGATATATTTAAAATAAAATGTTTAATTTTAAAAAATGTAATTTAGATTACTACCTCTATTTCCTTTACTTTTAAGGTTAAATTCAATGTCAGGAAATGAATATTTAGTTTAGAGATAGACTTTGAATCAATTTGACTGTTTTGAGTGAATTTCATCCAAAAGAATTTTTTTCCAGTGTTTCATTTCAATCTGAAAACAACAAAGCTGGTTCTGTTTCAGGAAAACACCAACTTATATTTTATATTCTGAGTTTTTAGTTCTGTGGCCACACTAGAAAAGCAGCTATTCAGAAGATCTCAATTATAGATGGAACCGTAGTCACCTCAGTGTCAATAATGAGCAGATAATTCCTTGGGCTGTATTGACAGGCAGTACAGTAGGAAGCAAGTGCTGTGTATTTCAGATTTATATAACATTCCCTTCATAAATCCATTTCTCCTGCTCCTCTGCTGTATCCAAATATCATTATAGTGGAATATAGGAGCAGCACAACAGTAAAGAGAAGGATGGAGGGAGTTTTGGAGATACAACACATACAGCCCGCTCCAGGTACAAAGCAAAAACCAAAGAAACACCAACTGTGGAGGTTTATATGCACGTTCTTATTTAAAACCTCTCAATATCTAACTACAGCCTCTCGTTTCCCAGCTATCAGCTGCTTCTCCCAGGGTTTACATTAACATGCTGATACGCACGCAAATCCTCAAAGGAAAAAAGGTGCAATTGACCGCAAACCTTCTTTTCCTATACTCATCCTCAGTCTCCTAGCGTGTGTGCAAAGGCTCTGTGCGCGCCGCAGTCAGTGGTGCCACGGTGCACATTCAGAGCTGCCTCCCGGCTCTGCGACGCTCCCCGAGGAGGCAGGACCCCGGCAAACGCAGCAGTAGCGCTGCCCGTGAAGGGGCAGAGTCACACACCCGCTGGCAAAGGCAGAGCGGGTGTTCAGCTCTATTTTTCCATATAAAAATAGCCGTGCTTTTAAGAAATGAAAGATAAGCGCGCTGACACGGGGAATGTGAGAACAGACTCCTTGGTAACCTCCATTACACGTCTTCCCAGCAGGTGGGTGAGACGTGGGTGAGACGGGAGGACACTCTGAAGCACGTGCTGGGAGATGACGCTAGCACACGGCGGCGTGCGTGGGACCTACCTCCCATGAAACGTGTCCACCTACACGTTCACACCTAGTCTAAACTAGTTGTTGGGGCTTATTCTCCTGGCAGGTGGTGAAAGAAGGTACTTCCAGAGGTGGCTCAGACTAGTCTAAGGTGAATCCTAAAATGGGCAGCAAGTCACCCAAAGCTGCTCAGCCCGCGGGGACATTCCCAACAGGTAACCCTCTTACAGGCAGTCTCAACTCTCCATAAACCCAAGACGTGCATGTGTCTGCATGTTGTGAATAACAGGAGCTGCGGCCCAGGTGCGCTGCAGGATTTTCACCGTGAGCCAACCCTGCCTGATCGACAAGCTCCCCACCCCAGGCCTCCATTGCTCGCCTACAAGCACAATTACCTCTCCAGCTCTGCTCCATGGTGATGCAGATTGCTGCCCACAGCCAAGGGGCAGTTTCAAAAAACGGCACAAAAAGTGTTGTCGGAAGTTGGGCAGCTGTACTGAGCTGCGAGTCCCCGTCACATCCGAGGGTGGGAAGAAAAGATGGAGACCCTGACTCCTTGGGAACTGCAAGCCTACTCACACAGTGAAGACTTCAGTACTGAAGTGAGATCTATGCAGCGTTAAGTCTATTTATGTATGTTTATGGATATATTGGACAGGACTGTTCTCATCCATGACTGTTGCAGCAGTAAGGCTCCAGTACCAGGTGTACAGGGTGTTTTGGAAGAGACACGAACCTTCATGATTCAAGGCTGAAGACGCTCTCCAATTACCAAGCTGAGGACATTTTTTCCACAACAGGGCAGGCCACAATTGCTTTCTTTAGGAGCAGTTAGTGCCGGCTGCTCTTGGACCCAACAGCCAGATGACGAACCCAACGGCCAGACGACCTGACCACTGGACCAGCATGAGCAGGTCTTATTCAGCCTGGGAATGTTTCCACTGCATATGGTCAGGTCTTCTGGGGCAGAGTATCCCTTTTAATAAACTTTTTTCTAAATGTTTTATTGTGGCAATTTCTTTGGGGACAGTATTACTCTTATTTTGGACTTTGTAGGGAAAATCCAAACCCTCCCTTTCAGCTGATTTTTCATACTTTATTAAGAATATAATCAGAATCCTTCTACACTGAAAAATATTTTACCAGAGATTGATAATGGTGTGCAGACTAAGGATGAAGGCAAATTTAATCACTTTTTTTATTTTTCCATTTTCCTGAGTAGGGTAATTTACCGTCATCCTAAGTGGCTTGAACAGCCACAGGCTTGAAATAGTGATGATGGAATTTCCTGGGAACAAATTAATGTGGAGGCACTGGGATATTACAGTAATAGTGTGGTAAAGGAATGTGCCTTTTACTATACGCCTCCGTCATATTGATGTATATTTTGGCTAACACCAAATGCCACTTGCAAAATGCATACTACATTGTGGCCCATGTTTTTCTGGCCTCTCTCAGACCGAAGCGGGGAGCACTACACCGCGTCAGCGACTCCTGATCATGGCCCTGCGGCACTTTCCCATGCAGGCAGAGCTCCCACTGATTTCCAGACGGGCATGCACAAGTTAAGGCTGCTGGATCTGTCCCTACCATGGTAAAAATAGACAGTTACGTGGTTATTTTCATTAAAAGGAGGGGAAGGAGAGCATTATATAACAGGAGGGTTTTTGGGGGGAGCACTAGTTTATTTAAAACCTCCAGTGATAGCTGCTTTCCCTGATGGGAATTGGCTCTACAGCGAGGCACGAAAGCTGGGATCTTGCCATTGCTGGAGAGCAACGCTCTTTTCTTTATTAGCAGACAATAAGCCACATTCAAGACATGCTAAAGAGTTAGAAGACAAGGAGCCAAAGCAGAGAAATTCAAAGTGAGGGCTGGTGCTTGGGAGCCTGGTGTTTGCGTTTGCCTGTAAGGGAGAGGCAGACACAACCAAAGATGCAGCAGTTCTTTGCCAACGCTCTCAGTGCTAGTGGGGATCTGGAGGCAGAGACGGTTTTAATTGACACCTGTGCTAATTGCTTGCCCTTAGCAGGCAGAAGTCCCATAGGACTGAAGCAACTGGGCAAGTGCTGAAGGCAGGGCACACCTGGGAGGAGATGGCATTTTTCATGGTGGGGAGGGAAGTTCAGGGACCACTCGCATGCAGTGACCGAGGAGAAGGAGTGCATGGGGGCCAGAGGCTCCATTAGTAGAAGAGTTTAGCCCTTGTGTCATGTGGGGAAGGGGGATCTAGATGTTCATAACCCTGCCAGTGTTCCATCCCTGTCCCAGTTCTCTGCACCATCAGCTGCGGCCTCATGACTCACAGCCAAGTCTCAACTACTCAAAGGATACAGACAGAGCTCTGCTGAAAAAACATGACCAGCCACTCAGGGTGAGCCCAAAGGCTGGTTTCTTGTCTTTGGCAGGAGAAAAAGCCTGAAGAGAATGAGAGCAGGACTTGCCTACTGTGTCCCTGTCCCTAGTCATTCTCCTGGCTGGAGTCTCTCCCAATCCATGTCTCCTTGGGAGAGGCATGGCTCACCAAAGCCCTGGAGGATGTTCCTCACCTGTGGCATCACACCAGAGCCCCATGTGCTGTGGGACAAGGCAGCAGGTCTGCGGAGCAGCTGTGGAGGGGTGCTGGCTCACCCCGAGCCAGACGCAGGCTGCATCCCTCCCGTAGGATGCCAGCGCTCTGATGGCACCATGCTGGGTGTCCTCAAAAGCCCTCAGACCAAAGTATTTCGCATTGTGCGTGCGTTGATCCAAAGCCCAGTTTTCCTATTGTTTTCAGTGGCATTTGGTTTGGGCCACAAGGCTCTGAATCAACACAGTGCTGAGCCTGGCAACCCAAAGGGACTAAAACACCTGATCAGCACAAAGCATTTTTTAAAAAAATATTCCCTGCTTGGGGACTTACTTACACTGAAGTGTAGAGTGGGGTTTAGAAGGAAAAAATGCTGTCACTTCCATGGGATTTCAGCAAATCCTGATGTGCTTTGCAGAGCACCTGGTTGTGGGCTCTAAAAGTAGATGTTCTTCCAAATGAATATTCTCACTGGGAACAACAGGCTGTGTTCTTTCCTTGAGCCAGTTTTACTGGGATACTGAAGTTCACAACATGCAAAGGCACGAGGAGGTAGCGGAGTCCTGTTGACGGCCATTTGAAAAGCCTCCTTTCAGAATGGCCACTAAAAAAGGAAAAAAATACAGCAACCTTACAAAAATGTATTTCAGCGCTGAGACGTTAATTGTCAACATTGAGCCAAGGGGCATTTCTCACATGTAGTTTCGAGTAAATAAATAAATAAAAATGCTGGCACAGCCTTTGCTACAGCAGCTCCAGAGGAGTAATTAAACAGGAGCCGCTGGGAGCCAGCTTGGGAGAAAGTGTACGCTCGTGATCTCGGAGGGGGAAGGACTGCACACCTGCATGCATACGTGTGTGTGCACATTGGTTTTTTTATTTTTCTTAGTCATACTTGTGTATTATTTTCCTGCGTGTCCATGACACCTTACTTCAACGAACAGTTTGAAAGGCATATGCTGTTGAGCAAAGAGGAGAGAAACCCTCCTGATCTTTTTTCCTCTTATCTCAGTGAACATGCCATTTTTTTATGCTTTTCCTAGGGCTTCTGTGACCTATGCCTTACACCACCTGGCTGGTTTAATTCATGAATCTTCTATTAATATGACAGGCTCTGCAAAGGTGACCTAAATGTTAAGGAGACAGATGCCGTCGGTATCTCTCAAGGGTAAATGCTTGAAGTTTGCTCCCTTTTTGTGTAGCTGGTCTCTGACCAGATCTTGGCACTATGGCTGAGCCACTGAGACTAACTCATTCCTGCTCCTCCCTCAGATGCTCTGGGTGAACGTTAACCATAATTTTAACAGCTTCCTGTGTTTTCCTCACATGACAAAGCCTTCCTCTTCTGCCTCTCCTGCTGGAGAAACCCCATCTCACACAGCTCAGCAATGTAGCTGACAGAGTCCTTATAACTCATAAGAAGTCACAGGGTGCTTCCCACCATCAGCAGAGCACATTTTGCCCTTCAGGCAAGAAAATAGATCTTTGCTAAGGCTGTAACTAGCTCCATGTTGAGTCGGTTCAGCATCTCGTTCTCATAGAGATGACACCTGAAAAACTACCTCAGGATCTGATCTGGCTGGCCCAGTGATGACTGACATGGAGGCAGAATTAGGCAGAAGGTGCATACAGCTGGCCCTGCTATTGGCGAAGACGGCTTGTTTCTCTTTGCCCCAACATGAGACATATCCAGTGCCACACAACATGAGGAAAGGGGAGCAATGCCATTCTCGGAGCACAAGAACATTTGGGCTTTGGGGCTGATCCTAGTGGGTCCATTTTGAGTGAAAAAACACAGGCTTGGACCTAAAGCATATGAAAACACCTAAAAACATCTCTAGAACTATCAAGACATCTTGGGGACTTACTTTCCATTCTGTTTTTCTACAGTTCCTATTGCAGAGAAGGGGGAAAAGGTTCGAATGCCACAACTAGAGAGACAACAAATGATCATCAACACAGAGTGGATAAAGATAGGATGACAGTCTCTGGGGTGGTCTCAGCATGGATGGGTGTTGCTAGAGAGACTCCACCATGAATGAACTTTAAACTATTCCTCTGTTTAGAAAGCAGCAAAAGCAAGGAGATCAGGAAAACTCTTCTGTTCACTTCCTTTCAAGCTGCCTAGTAGTTTGGATCCCAGCAAAACTGCCCGGATCCAGCCCAAGTGTCAAGCTCAGATCCAGACATGCTCTTGGCTGTGGGACACAATTCATATCTGTGTCCAAGCTGCACATTTTGGGCCTGCTCTGGGCTGAGCACGCTACATTTCTCCTCCGAGACAAAGCCCCATGTACATGCTGTCTGCATCATATTTATCCTTACGAGACTGTCCCGGGAAGATTGTTTCATCTTTGGAAAAATCCTCTTTTGCAAACCGGCATTGTGCTGGGCTCATCCCTCCTTTCACGCTCCTTCCCAAGGCAGTTACTTGTCTGCTGTAATTTACTCTTTAATGCAGCACTTTCCTATTCTGTGAGACAACAATCATGAAGCATTTAAATTCCAATTGAGTAGGGCTGGAGTGCAGAGGGGCTGCGGCTTGCGCAGCGAGGATAATGGGAACCTGAGACAGGGGACACCGGTTCAAGGCCCCCCAGGAAGGAAGGCTACAAGCTTCTCCCTCACATTCCCATCTCCCTAGAGATGTAAATCAAGAAAATGAAGGGAGGGGAAGAGGAGGAGGGGGGTGTTTATAGAAAGAAAAGGGAAAATGGATTGAGTTGTGCTGAATTCTAAGACAAGGATCAGCTACACAAGAGAACTATTGAATAGCTGTGAAATCTGGAATTGAGCCATCAAAAAAGCTGCTGAGCTGCATGTGAATCAGGTTGATTGTTTTTGAGAAGCACCTGATTTTTTTTTTTTTCTTTTGCCCCCCTCTCTCTCTCCCAGGCTGCGTGCTTAGCCTTGGAATTTGAACATGACTGCCTATGTGCTAAAGTGCTTTGCCTTGAGATAGAGACATTTTAGGGAGCGGGAGAGGAGGGAAGGCGGGGGAGCATCTTTCTGAATGTGAAGGCCAGGGTATCCGGGCCGGGAGCTGACAGGTTCCCCACTGCTCCCGGCAATCGCAGCAAGGAATTTACACTGCTGGCAGAAAGAGAGCAGGAAAAGTAAAGAGCTATAACTCCCTGGGACGCGGAGGAGAGGGCCGCTCAAAGGGCTTCTCCATAGCTGGGCTGCAAGTACATTTTGCCTGCTCCTCACCAGCTTTGTGCTCCCCAGAACTCACATTTCTTACCTTGTCTCCCAGGATGGAGCTGGCACCTTTTTCCTGCTGCGTGTTCCCCGCTGGACCTCAGGAAAATGAATTGGAAAGCCCCAATTTAATACTACACTTAGCAGCATAGTGCTTGTTTCTCCCATCTGCATTGGTGGACTTGTTATTCTCTCTGCAACCTTTTCTAAGTGAGGAAAGAAAAGCACAGGGATGCTAAGAACGCTGCGATTCCAGAGTGCCTTAAAAAGGCACACTGAAAGAAAAAAAAAATAGCAAGGCTGCTTTTAAAAATCTAACAATTTGCCTAGGGTTACAGAATGAGTTGGGATTGCAAGAGTGAAACCTTGCCTTTCCTCATTTGGTATGGCTGAGAACCGTCTCTGTTCTAATTTATTATTATTGTATTGCATTATTGTGTAATTTTATTGCATTAAAAATCATGTGAATAGCACCATGGTGCTCTACAAACAGAGAGCAACACAGAGCCACTGCTCCAAGGAGCCTTGTAAAACTGCCTCCAGATTTGCCTCGAGAGACCTATACTCTATTACCTTATGCAGAAAACATCTACATTGTTTTATTGTTGTTTATTTATTGAGCACTGAGGGTAAGCACTGCACCGGGTGAACTTGCACAGTCCAGACACATCTGTCAAACTTCACATCTTCTGCATGGGATGTGGCCATGTGGCCTCTTCCTTCTTCCCTCTACTCTGGTACCATAACTCATCCCAACACCACAGCCTCTCTGCCTCTCCAGTGAACTAGCTGAGGAGGCTTAGGTCCCCCTGGCCCTTGGAGGGGTGTCCAGACCCTGTAGACCATCTCTGTCTGTAGTCCAGCCTCCTCCCACCCATGTTGATCATGCGAAGGGCTGAGAGGCCCTGGTACCTCGGAGCAGCCCTGGGGCTGCTCTCTGTGCCACCTCCGCTCCACAAAAGCCTCCGGCTGTTTCAAGCCTGTGCAGCACCCACACACCAGGGCAGCATTTGGACAAGCTTTAATAGCTGTTGACTGCCACAGCAACTCAAAGCAACCAGGATGCCACCATGTTGGGGTCTGCAACGCTGGAGGTACCCAAATGAGCCGCAGCTCAGGGCTGGAGGCAGGGAAGGCTTCGTGGCAGGAGGGAGCCCAGTGCACCCTGCTCCCGCTGCCCCAACATCATCAGGCACCAGATGGGGAAAGGCTCAGTCCTCAGGGGATTATTTTTTTCCTTTCAATGGAGAGGACCCTCTCCTGGCTTGAAACACACTCCCCGCAGGGGGAGTGGGAAGGAAATGCCCCTCTCAGCTCCCGATCTGCCTTTGTGCTCTTGGTCCCCAAGCAGACCCCGGCATCCCAGCACCGGTTACGTACGAGGTGCTGCCCCGAGAAAAAACTCACAGCAATCACCAGCTAACCATCTCGCCGGGCAGAGGGGACTCTGAAAGCATCGGGGCGGCAGCGGCTCAGCTCCAGTGGGAGGTCAGGGCAGCGGGAGGGCAGGCATTGTGCACAGGCCATTGCTGCCCGCTCCAGACCTCGGCCATTCACACAGAGCCCGGCTCTGGGCCCCTTGAAGTTAATGAAAAGACTCTCCGGGATGTCAGCGGGCTTTGGGCTGAGCCCTTGGCGTGCAAAAGCAGCTCTGTGTCCTCTGTAGCTCAGCAGCACCATGAGCTCCAGGAGCACCCAGAGACGCCCAGGCTGAGCGGCTCTCAGATAGGCGCAGGCAGCATCTTCCCATGGCAGTTGCTAAAGCACCTCAGAGGTTGGCAACCATTTTTTTCCTTCTTTTTTTTTTTTTTAAAGGGGGAAAAAAAATAATTAACCTTCACCTCAGGTCCCGACTCTCATAACCACAGATCAGATTCTACTAATAATTTGCTTGCTTAAATGACTCATAATAAACACTGTGAGTTTACTTTTGCTTTGAGACCAGCTGATCTTTGGAACAAACCGCCCACAGGCGTAAAATCATGTCACCCACTTGCTGATTTAACCCTCTGAGTGCTCGCACGTCTCCGGACCCTGCTAAACTGCTGCTTGCAGGAAAGCCTGGTGTCTGGGAAATTTTGTCACCGAACATGAAATAATATACAGAGAGGGTGTGATCTATTCTTCACCCATTTCAGACTGGGGTGCCCTTGCTCAAGTCAATGGCCCGCACACACGGGCTCAGGGAAGTGGGGGAAGGCGGAGGCTGCCTGTCCCATCCAAAACTGCTGACTAGATATTTATGCATATTTTCTGTGGTGGCATTTTTTCCTTATTACAAGTTCTTCTGAGGATCCTTTTACCCACTAATTATAGATGACATTGCGCAGCTTTGGTTCCCCCTCAGGCCGGCCTGAACCTCAGCAGTACTACTACAGGGTTTGGAGGGCACCAAGACCCAGCACCGCGACCTTGGGCTGAGCGCAGGATCCTGTCGGGACACCACGGGACACCTGGGCTGATGCCAGTCTCAGAAGGACACTTTGCTGCTTGCAAATAAAAGGAGCCAGGGTCTGTTTCAGTAGAGGTAACCTCTTTTCGCCCCCGAAGGACCGGGCGCCCGCCCTCACAGCCTGCCCGGCGAGCCCCACCGCGCGCCCCAGCCCCTCGTGCGGAGGCCGAGGCGAGGCGTGCGCGCTGACCTCAGCCGCACGTACCAGCAGCGACACCCGGCCGCAGCCTCCCACCCGCAGGACTGGGGACGGGGCACGCCTCGCACCGTGCCCGCAGCACCGGAGTGACCATGCCCTCTTCTGCCGCTGGGGATAACGGAGTCTGAACGGGCACGAGGGCTTTCCCAAGGTCATACAAGGAGGCCCGGCCAGAGCATGCCCTGTAACGTACTCCAAGCAGCAAAACCTGGCCCACGGAGCCGGCAAGCGCCCCTACTCCGCGCATGCGCTGTGCCCCCCCCCGCCCAGCGCACGGGCATGGAGGGCTTGCAGGTGCGGCAAGATGGCTGCAGGCTGCTGAACAGCAGCTTTCTCTGGAGTCTTCAGACTAACACATTTTTGGAAGAGAATTTAATTTCTGTCCATCCCCAGCTTATGGTTTCAGCCAAGCAAAAACCTGCTTGACCTAATTTCTCCACCTTGCTGATCAAAGGTCATGTTTTACCAGGATTATTTCTGTCTTCGTTGTAGGCACAGCTGGTAAACAACATGGAGATTTTACAGTATTTAACTTTCTGATAGATTTATGGAGGCTCCCTGCCTGACTTCCTTTGCTTCTTTCAAAGCTTTTGCACTCACCCTTCAGATGATACCAGGCACTGTGTACCTTCAAGCCCCAAACCCAAGCTGAGCCAGAGAAAAGAACTGTATGTCAACAATTAGCCACCCACCCTCCCTGCAGCCAGCCCCAAACCTCCATTCCGAATCACTTGCTTTCAGCAGAGCGGTCGCGTTAGACCAGCAACAGTCCAGACCTGCTCAGGTGCAGTGATGGGCATCACCAGGCTGCCAACCGCAGTCAAAAGAGAGGGAAGGCACTGAGACCCTTCCCTGGACTAGAAGAGCATATAGCCTGCTCCACAAGCCAGCGTGGAAAGCTGTTCCTCCATAGGGTACTCAGTGAGAGCTGGGGCTGGCTCACCTACTGGACTTTTGGCCTCGATCTTGTAGGCTTAAGGAAAAAGAAAAAGAGGTTTGCTGGTCCAGCATCTGTCTAAAATATTTTGCAACCTTGGCAGCTGTAGCTCACTGTTTGGGAGAAGATGGAAAGGTATCTCCATCCAACACCTAGCCTTCTTGATGTGCAGTGGTTGTAGGAAAGGTCCAGGCTAGATTTCTCAGGTTGTAAAGCCCCTCACCATTTGGATTTGAGGGGTAATTTCTGCTGTTCCCCACTTAAGCAGCTCTAGTAGAGACAGCAGAGGGCAACAGCCCAGACCTGGGGCTTCAGCCTGCACGTGCTGTGGTGACGCTTGGTGGCAGAAGGAGCAGAGGGTGTCCCTGCGAGCACCAGGTGTGCTCCCGGGTCCCTGAGCAGAGAACAGGGACCCTCCGACTTCCCAGATGTTCTTCCCATCCTCCCTGTGCACACCCCCTTCACCAAACTAAAATCCTGGCTTCTGCTACACCTTCCTCAAAGCAGTGTTTGCACCACCGGTGAATCGGGGAGCACGGTTTGGGAGCTCCTGCTTTTGCCAGCGTGTTCGTGCCAGCAAAGAGATTATTCAAATCCTCTCTCCTGAGGAGTCAAGCAAGGGGAAGCTGCACTGCATGCGAAGTTATAGCCTCTGTAGCACGGTATTGATCCACAAGTAAAGCTGGTGACTCACAAGGAAATGCTATTTCACCTACCAAACAATAGTCTAAATATACAGTATTCAGCGTATTTTATCTTCCTTCCATCAGCCTCCACTGGGTAACATACCTTATTCAAACACCATGAAGTCATACTTCCCCGGTACAACCATTTTCAATTATTTATTGAACAATGGAGGTTGGAATGGGCTGAGTCCTGCAATGGTCAATCATTCCTTCTTTTTCTAATTGAGTCAGCAAAAGGTGGCACAGGTGTCCAGAGGCAACAACTCTTTCTCTGGTACTGTCTACTTGTTTGGAAAGGTTTCAGACGAGGCTCCCAAAAGAAGGGCATTGCTCCTTCTTCAGAGGCATTACCCTCACTAAAAGTAGTTGACACAAAGCTTTGCTTGACCTTTTGCCCTGGGGAAAAGACGCATGCTGGTACATTTTCATATATGTTAAGTCTGAGTTGTTTTATTCCATTTATAACAGGAAGTGGTCAAAGAAGAAGCAGAAAGTCTCTGGAAATAACAGCCTATCTACTTGAGGTTTCCAGGAGCCTCAAAGCAAACTCTAACCAGAGCACAAAGCAAAGCCCAAACGTGAGTCTCGTAACTCTATCTTTCCCAAAAGTGTTGCCACACGTAAGCTGGGTGTAACCCTTGCACTACCTGGGACAACCCTGTCACCGTCCCACGCCGCCAGGCAGCCCCCAGCAGCTGGGGAATAGCTGCACAGGCAGTGCAGTTGGGAGATGTGTGCAAGGACCAGATTTCCAGCTTCAGCGAGAGAGCTTAAATGAGGCAGGGGAAAAAACGGAAATTTTTTTTTAAATTCCCCTTTGAAAATTCTGGCCACTGATGAAAAAAACAGATTTTTTATTAGAAAATTCTGCAGCTTTCTGAAGCATGTAGCAGCCAAAAAATATTGGTATTACTGCGAGATAGGAGCAAAATGTCTTTAAAGCAAAGATATTTGTAAGTCTGGGTTAAATTCTCAGCTATCAGTAATCTACTGATTGCAATGGTACAACAGGAGGTGGGTCCTATTGGCTTCAGGAGACTGCCTTGATTTTCACCAAGAAATGGTGTAAATGAAGTTAAGCTGTAATTTGTGGATAATTGAGTGATCAGTGACAAATGTTCTTGTGACACACAACAAGCTGTCATGGGAAAAACATGCTGCCACAGCTACGTGTCACATGTGGTTTTAAACTGATTGTTCTAAATCATCCAGTGTCTCTGCTCAGTGTTGTTAAAAAAAGATCCTCCAAATTTGACCTTTACAAAGTTTAAATAAAAAAATGCAGTGAGAGATAAGTCAGAGGAAATTTTGCTGTCGACTCGAGTGGACTCCGGCCAGGCTGCCAGAGTTTACTTACGTGGGTAAAATGAGATGCTCACCCTCTTCACTTAAAGAAATGTCATGCAAACAAATATTTTTGGGTCAAAAATCCCAGATGTGCTGGTTTTCCAAGTGTAAAATAATAACCTGGTGTGGAGAGCTGGTGTCGCAGCTCCAATTTGCACAGATAGGCTAAGGGTAGCCTAGAATCACAAACCTGAGCCTCCCCAAATATGCTCTGTTTGGAACATTGTGCCATAGAAAATTAATTGCATTCCAGCTCCAGGGAGCATTAGCACTTTTCTGAATTCAGGGCCAGCCTGAGGAGCAGCCATGCCCTAGGCAAAGAATCCAGCCCCTCCTGGCCTTTGCCCCTTCCTCTGCAGGACTGAAAAGGAAAAATTGTAATAAATCACAGCCTTTAAAGACACCTACTAAACACTGCCTGGAATATAAATGTATAAATAAAATAGAAACTGAACATACTCGTCTCAGCACTCGACGTGGCTTTTCTTCGCTTCTCATTTTCATTTCTTCTTTCCTTTCTTTCACCTTTGTTTCACACATTCTCCTCTCCCTATCCCCTCCCCCTCGCCTTCCTCTGTTTTTTCCCTCCTTTGTTGTCTTTTACTTTCTAGCCCCTTTCCAAGACTGTCCTTTCTCACCCTTTCTGTTCATCATTCCCTATTGGCTGTTAGATCTCTTTCCTTCTTCCTCAGCGCTTTTTTTACTCTTTTCTCTTTCCCAAGAATGTCCTGAAGATACGAGAATGCCCTTCTGCAGAACAATCTGTATCTTTCAGAGACTGCATCCTTACCACTCTTTTCCTTACAAAAAGCAGTTCCCATTTAAGATACCTTGTGAGTTTTCTCAGGACAGGCATGTAGGTATAAAAGAATCCAGAATCACTGGTTTCCTTTGGAAAGTTTGGCATATGTGCGGTGCTTGCAGTAGGTGATACGTTACTTGGGAGCAAACCTGTTATCCTTGTACAAGATTTCTGTGGTTGTGAAAGGTTTGAGCAGACAGGTAGTTAAAAACAGATCTGTACCAGCAAAGAGGCTTAGTCCTGGCCAATTTATACTCTGTTATTCTTACAAGCTTGAGTTACTGTGAGTCATGTAGAGTGCAAGGAGTAAAAAAACTAATTCAAGATCCTACGAGCTTCTCTATTCACAAGTTTTATCACATTAACCATCTAAATCTCTCTAACATGATATAACACCCCCAGTGGGGATGAATTATGTCAATATAAAGTTGCTTATATGGCTCTGGCTGCTCTGTCAGGGGAAGGGAATGAAATATGTACATAAGGTCCTTTTATGTTAGGATACTTGATTCTGCCTGAGCAGCTGCAGCTCTGAAAAGTCTCACGCTGCTGGTCAATGGAGCTCTAGCAGTACAGAAACTACCTGTAATAATCTCATAATGAGGAAGAAAAACTGTTTTGTGAATGATGAACAGTTCTGCAGCAGAGCAGCTGCGCAGTTTTTCCAGGATCCTGTGGTGTCCTGTTGACATCTGAAGCATTGTACCTTCGTTATCACGGTGGTTACGACACCTGTCCAAGGGAAGCATTTTGCTCGCTCCGTTTCCTATGAACTCCCTCCCCGCTCTGTCTTTTTCTCACCCGCTGACTCCAGCTTGCTCCATATGTCCTCAGCACTTGCGTTGTGGAGGCACTGCTGGAAATAAGGCAGCAATTTCTTCTTGCAGTTGGTGCTTGCATTGCAGCAGGGCTGCAGAGCCCTGCTCCTGTCCACCTGCACATGTTGAGAGGGGGCTCCATGGAGGTGTCTGTGGAGGTCTGGGAAATCTGACTTTGATGTTTCCCCTCGGTCCATAATCAACATGGACACTGCTGATTTTCCTGCTCCAAATCTCCAGCAGACTCCCCAAGATGATGGCTGGGATGTATTAACCTGTAGCCATGGATCTCATAGTCACATGTCCCACAGCCATGAGCACGAAATGTCAGCTCAGGGTACTGGCCAGTGTCCACCAGGGCTCCTTCCATCCCCATGGATAGACCAGAGTATGGTGGTGGGCACTGGTGCATGGCCACATCTAATCCCACAAGGCAGTAAGCCAAGTGTGGGTGCTCCTGGCCACGGAAGCTGAGAAGCATTTCTGGGTCCTGCTGCAGGGATATCTCAGAGGGCCCAAAAGAAGAAATGAAGATTTCAGACTTCAGACTCAGATACTGGTCAGGGCTACACTACCACTGTCGTGGTGATGTGTAGAAAGTGTAGATGTCAGGCCTTGCACTGACAGGATGAGGCATGGTAAGTGTCCAAGCATAGTGTCATGGAGCTCAGTGCAAAATGACCCTGCCAGGAAGGGGGTTGTGACTGAGCTACAGACATACTTCTGTAGCTCCTATTAGCTGTAGTCAACCATGCCTGCAGGGTTGATGAAGAACCATTCCTCCACTTAATCATTTTTATGGGTAGTCTATCAGCTGTATGTTCCCAACAGGTTGCAGACGTGCAGGCAAAGGCCCGGTGCAATGTGGTGTGCCTTGGGAGGAGGGAGAGTGTGTCTTTTATTCAGATCATGACTGACCATATGTTTCTCCCTCTTTAAACTGCTCTGCAGAACCTGCTCTCTGGCTCCAACTGAACTTCTTGGGGATGGTGGTGGTGCACCTCCAAAAGCTCACGACAGATGGATTAGTAGTACATTCAGATAAAACACAATGCAAAAACACCTTGCACACATAAATCGTACGTGATTCAGGCATATCAGGGATAAAAAGCTTGATCTTATCAACTTTGTCTTCTGGGTCTACCCTGTTGTCTTCAATCCCTGCTCCATTAGAGTCAATAGGACATTTTGCCATCAAGTTCAGTGAGCAGAGCTGGGAGTGGGACTTCTTGCCAGAGTAAAAGTCCAAATACAGCATTGCTATTGAAAACAGGGAGTCTTGTTTAAAATATTGAAAGCATCTTTATTCCTCATCTCTGCTCCTCAGATGAAATTTAATGTTCTGAGCAAATGTGCAATTTTTTCTCACAGAAGAACAAACTTAATTGATCCTTTCATTTTTAACTTTGCGCCCAGTGGCAATCGGTCACCTCTTTGCAATAATATCTGTAAAGAAAATAATCTTTGCTGGATCAGATGAAAAGGTGGAGAAAGAGTCACAGAATTAACTGGCAGAGCAATCTGGTTGTTGCCCTAACATATGGGAATAATAAGTGCCAGCCAGATAAAGCCTGAACACTGAGCTTTCATTTTGTTATTCTAAGCACAAAAATAAATATTTTTATGACTACATGTAAAGGGTAAAAGCAAATAGAGTTAATATGTAAAAATATACATTTTGCTTCATTATGTGTAATAATACATTTTGATTTCATTATGATATTTTTTTAAAGATCAGTTTGCCTGGGAATAGTGGTTTCTTCCTAAAGTTCAGTTTGCTTTTTTCATCCCATCTTTCTAAAGTGTTGTGCTAGTATAGAATGAAAGTGAAATATTAACTACGCTGTATTATAAAGAGTTATACACTGTTCTTGGGAAAAAAAGGCATTTGCAAAAATGTGAACTAAAAATATTTTTATTTTTACAACTGAATGTGTCTGCCTGATTTTCAGTCATGGGCTGTTATGGGCATGAAAGAAGAAATATATAGAGAGGGAAATGGCAGTAGTGCTCCACTGCTAAATTGTTTCAAGTGTTAATGCGCCAGGCTGTTTTGTGCACCTTTGTGTGGGTCTCTACAACCCCCCTAAGAGGAGGAGTAGGGCACTGCTACAAACCAGGAGCCCAGACACAGCAGAAACTTGGAGCCAGGACAACCGGAGCGTAGAAAGGCACGGTGTTTTGCAGCACTGTCCAGGTACAAGGAGGAGTGAAGCTGCCCTCCCTGGGCTTGGCATTGCAGGGGCTCTGCCTGCCCCTCCAAGCACCTCCACTCACCCTTCTTCACCCTGTGTATCTCTCGCAATGCTTGAGGGCCACAAAGACTTGAATTTTGGCCAGTGGGTGCCTTCTGCAGGCAAACACTGGAGAATGACCTCACGTGCAGCTGTGTCATTGGGAGCCCCATTTCATGTCACCTCCACCCATATCTTTTCTGAGTTAATCCAGTGTATAGCAGCCCCATCGCCGTCTGCAAGGCTGGCAAGTGAGCAGCGGCCAGGCTCTGAATGTATAACCGCATTTCATACACTGTGGGGGGAAAGCCAGGAGAAAATGGTCACAGTCCTTTAGGACAAGGACAGCAAATTTTACAGGCACCATGGAGGGTAACTACTTTTTTCTTTTGTTATTCATGGGCTGGTTTAGTCCAAGAGAGAAATCAATATTTATGTGAATCTTGGGGGAATCCATACAATAAAAAGACAGAAAACAGCAAAGCCCAAAGGCAGGCGACCTCCTCACCATGCCTCAAGGTGCAAAGATTACAGTACCTGCGGTGGTTTTGCTGACAGTGAAGCTGAACCCACCTCCTTCTGCATCCAGTTTCTGAGAGCTTCATTTCATGCTCCAAAAAAATAAAAACCCATCAACCGACTCCAAGTTTCTTTGGCCCCATGCTCGTACAACAGCCCATCTGTCTGTTTGAACTACTGTGGGCAAATGGTCCCACCAGTGTCATATCCCTCTATTGATTTTGGTCTGGGTGATGACACAGAGGTTAAAGATCAGTGTATATGTACATTATGCAGACTCCAAGGAATGCTGACACGAGGTGCTTGCAACAGCAAGAAAGTCAAACTGGAGAGCACATTCAAAATGTTAAACAGCAAGCCTTGGCTTTGCAAACATTAGTGCTGGCTGCATATGAGAAACTTAAGCTTTTATATCCAGCTAGTCTATTCTATCAAGTATCACTTAGTCTGTGGGCTGATTTACCGCACTGCTGTACAAGTGATTTAGCAGATATGGATTCTTTTTAAGAAATGTGCTTATTTGTTTAAAAGCCTGTTATCATGTTGTGGATTTGGACTGGATTGGACTTTTTTTTTTTTTATCTAGCGAGTGGGTGAGTTTGGCGAAATTTTTTAAAATCTAATGAGTAGGTGTATGTATTGCAAAATATTTCTGAAAGTGGGCAAAAAAAATGGTTACTGCAGATCTCAGTGTTCCAAACTCTGGATAAATGAAGTGATATGTCAGCATTTGTTTTCTTAGGAAGTAAATAAATTGTGCCTCCTAAAAGAATAAAACAACACATAGGTTTCCATTTGCTACAGATTTATAACTAGTCAGAGAAACTCTCCATGAGCAATGCATGCCCCTGAGAAAAAGTATGATATTCCCAAAGAGGGTTGAAGTGCTTAGACGGAGACCCAGAGTGGGGATGGGTTGACTCTGAAAGTGGAGGAATCAGGGTTGACCCTAAGAACAGAAACCCAGGGCTGAAATGCTGGGCCCATGCGGCTGGGAAGAGATTCAATACTGAATTCATTGCAGTTTTAGTTTCATATCAGATTTTTTTCCAGAGATTTGTCTGAATGTCTTGAATGTGGCAAATCGGGTTGAAAACCATGAATGGGGCAGTCTAGTCCCTGTGTTTTGGTCTCAGCTAGAATTACACTTGCATTGCAATGTTTTTTCTTCCAATTTGAGAGTAAACAAAGCATAACCAAGCATCTCAAGAATTTCCAAAAGGGCTGGTTCAAATATGATTTTAAGAAGAGCCAAACATCTGATATGATTATTTTGGGAAAAGGATACTCTCACAGTCTCTGAATGGATGATGGCCTCAAGGAGACTTTATCAGTTGGATCCCAGGGTGGTGAACCCTTTATTTTTTTGGTGGTAGTTGGTGGAATCAGATTTTAATTCAATGGATGATCTGCTCACAAAATGCATTGTCAAAAAGTACATTTCTTTGAATTTTCTCCTGAAAACACAGTAGAAGCTTTCTGATCGCTCCTATTGATAAGGACAGGTACAATAAGAGGACCTAGAAGAGGACAGTGGCAAGACAGGTCTCTGCTGGTCTTCACTCACCCTTCCTTCTGCCTAAAATACACTACATTTTTTTCTTAAGTTTTCCTCTGTTTGGAAGCTCTGTTGCTTTTCTCCTTGGCTTCCTTTTGCAGCTTCTTCCCGACATCTTTGGTCAAACATTGGTACAGGCTGCCCAGGGAAGTGGTGGAGTCACCATCATTGGAGGTGTTCAAAAAACGTGTGGACGTGGCACTTCGGAACACGGTTTAGTGGGCATGGTGGTGTTGGGTTGATGGTTGGACTTGATGATCTTAAAGGTCTTTTCCAACCTTAATGATTCTATGATTCTATGATCTCTGCTGTGACTATCTCTCCTCTGAGCCACGCACAGGTACTCCACATTCTTCATTTACACAAATTTCATGATATTTCATGTTGTTCTCAAAGGTCTGTCCTGAAGTCATGTGATTGTGCAAGATGTAGGTTTTGTTTAAAAGCAGCCTAAAGAAAAACAACAGAAAATATCATCTCAGAAAGACGAAGAACCTGGATTATTTTTAGTCTCATGATCTTCAAACTGACTCCATCATTTCCAAATGTCTTCTTGAAATAATGGGAGTAAATCAAGGCAGAATTTTAGCTTTTCTTCCTTATTCTGCTCTAGTTTTATGTCTTCTTTCATATCATCTTATTCTATGTCTCCCCACAAAGACAGCTCTTTTGGAAACATTCAGCTCCATGGCCTCATGCCATGCTTTGTTTACTCTGTATTATACTACTTTTGTGCAAACTTACTTTGATGCAGGGATTTGCCAGCTGTTGGCAAAGCTCTGTTTCTACACATGACTTCCATGATAGGGAAACTTTGTAAATAAATAATCACAAACACCTTTGCAAATTGTGAGATGGATAATGCCCTCAAATGCATTTGATGTAAGGGGCCCAGTTCTTTGTCAGAGAAAACTAAAGTTAGTGGAGATGCAGCCATTAATAGCACCCAAGAGATTGGCTTGCTGATGTAGTTACTAAGTCTTCTCTCAGATGGTCACAGGATGGGCCAACTAAAGGCAATCTCCCTTTGTCTGGGTTTTTCTAAAGTTGCCTAATAAACCACATCATTTATTGGCTTCTGTGAGTCTTTGATGAAACTTTAAGGGTTGTACCCTTGAGTGTTGCTAGTGCACATATGCCTTTTTGCCCAGGGAAGATGGTGTTTGGCAGACCATATTCTCAACTGGAATCAATCAGTGAAGCCCAGTAAATGTAGGGAAGCTTTTACACCAGCTGAGACATTGGCCCACCGTCATCAGAAAAGGGGTGCAGTAATGGACAAAAAGGGCTTCATGGGAGCCAATGGCAAACCTCCCGTTGGCTTTCCCAGAGACAAGATTTCACCCAAGTGGGTGTGTGCCCTCCTTTTATGGCCACATCTACCCTGCAGCCTTTGGTAGGTTAACGAAAGCGCTGTCCTTGAGCTGCCATAAAACACATTTGTGGTCATGCATGCAGCGCTTGGGACAGGCTTTATCTCTTCTCATTGTTTGCTGTGTGTGTCTTAACACAGAGCCTCAGGACACAGCTTGGCTTTGGTACAGCATTTTGTATAAAGCCGACCCTCAAGCCAACCACAGCTAAGGCACTGTAATTTTCATAAAGACATCATGTACTTTTTATGCTCCTTAACTCAGCTGCAGTCACAAATCCCTCTTTGTATTGGCAGCTCCTGTGAAAAGAAGCTTTAGGAGCTACTTGAAAAAACTGTACCTCTGTGACGTTTAGCTGCGTTGCCTGGTCTTGCCTGCCTGCTAAGTGTCGCCCTGCATAGCTTGCCTTAAAACAAACCAAAAACCATTTCAGAACCTGCAATTCACATTATGTAGCATACCGTGGAGCCTGCAATGCCAATGAAAGAGACATCAACCTGTTAAAAACCAGTTCTGCACTGATTTTCTGAGTGCACTCTGCCTGTATACCAGTAGCTCTTTAGCGCACAATATTACCAACCACCATGTAAAAAAGACGCTTTAAAGCTGCTTATTGAGATGGGCAATGGGGCTAAACACACTAATCATCTTGCATTAAATTTCAGTAAAATTGCTTACTTTCATGAAGGCCCCAAATTTTGTGCTAGAAGGATCTAAGCCACTTCAAAGACATGATCTCTGCCCAAAGGAACTTTCAACCAGACAGAAGCCCTGAAGGTGGGGCATTGGGGCAGCCGGGGAGACAAAGGGCAGTAGAATGGCATCAGGAGCTCCCAACAGCACTGGGCAGGTCTTTATGTACGCAGCTGTTGGAGCTCACTGAATAGATTTATAGTCCTGCTTGGGTAATTTATTGTTGGCTAATTAGATATAAGATTAATTAACTAGCTTACTGGCCCTTAATTACAAATTTGGTACCTTAATTTATTGTCATTTCTTCCAAATAATGACTATGCTCAAATAATGCTAATTCATGTTACAGTAGGATGCAAATATAATGAACCTGACTCCAGGTTGTACAAAGGCCTCTTCACATTGCTCCCAGGGCGTAATAGGGTCTTAAAGTGAACACAAACTTAATTTCTGCCCTCCGAGGCGGCTTTATAGTACCAGTGTGCAGTGATTCACCGTGAGTCAGCAGCCAGCAACGTAAAGGCCGTGACTTGCACAGCTGCTGAGAAATTGAGATCAAAGGAGGCGGCCTCATTGACTCCCGTTGGCCTGCCATTATGCGGGGGAGAGCCCCGAGGCCAAGCAGTTGGTGTTTGTGTAGCACAACCAACTTGAGCAAGTGGGGGTTGCTCCAGTCTTAATTATTGACCTGATTTTGCCTGCCAGCTCCCCTTCCCAGTTGTTGCTCTGTTTCACGTTGCCCTCTGCAAACCTGGAGCAGAGCAACTCGAGTGTAAATCAGAGCTGGGTCTGGGGCTCAGAAAAAGGGTTATAAAATGTCGGCAGAAGAAGGATGCCTCTGGGCAAGGGGAGGGCTGGATGCTGAAATGTGCAGGAGGAGCGGCAGCCTGGACGAAGGTGAAGAAAGGTGGTCTGAAACACCTGACCTACAACTCCCATGGGGCACCCTGACAGCAATTTCGGGGCAAAACACTGCTGGTTGCAGCTGCAGCATCAGGGTTGAGGTAAAAGCTTTTGCTTTATGGGTGTGTTGGTTTTCTTCCTCTCTTCCTTTTCCAATGCTGAAAACTAGATCCTTAATGGAAGGAGGAATCAGTACAAAATCTCCCATAGTCTTTTAAAAATGCAAGCTTGCATGGAAACCCCTGATTCATCAAAAAAAGGTTAATCTGCCTTAAGTATTGTGCAGTACCCAGTTTGAAAAGCACTTCTCTCTATGATTTTAAAAAGCTTTAAAACGTTTCAAGTTCCACTTTGTTTGCTCAGTTACGTCCTGCAGAAGTAAAAAGCAGCAAGTTCACTTTTCTAGAGAGTGCAGAAAATAAACTGCTGACCAGTCTCCCAACAGCCCCTCCAGCTCCATGGATTTAACTTTCTCAGAGCAACAGTGTGTAATGGTAACCGCAGCTCTAGCCAAAAATCTCAGTCATTACTCTGGAACAGGCCATATGAGTCTTGCTGCCTGCCCTATTGCTTCTCATGAGATTTTCATATTGTTTCCAAAATACCTTTTTCCTCTGGCCCTGAGGAGAAGAAGGAAGTGTGCAAACATCATCACCTACAGATCTGGAAGCTTGAATATTTTGGCCCAGGTGTGTTATAAGTCTTTGCATTTTTTAAGCCCACCACAGAGCAGCAAAGAACTGATGAGTCGTCTGAATCCTTGCCCATGATCTTGACCGCTGAAGGAATGACAAAAATTATCATTTTGACTGTTTGGTCTCTGAAATGCTCCCCCACTGTGTTATTGATGTGTGTGCCTGTGCACATCCATACATACCTAACAAGAGGGACTCGGTGCAGATCCTGACCACCAGACGCCCTGCAGAGCCCTTCCCCTCTGGTTGACAACACTTTGGAATTGAGCTTGGGTCTGAATTTATGACATGGACTAGTGCCCAGGTATCAGGTCCAGTGAAAAAAATGGTGGATAAGGATATGATCTAGCCCTGGTGTTCCGTTTGGATTAGTATTTATGGGATCTCTATCCCAGGCTTATGATTTGGGGTATGGGAAAGGAATAATGTTTTCCAGAAGCACAGCACAGCCACGTAAATGTCAGAGGGATGAAGATAAGGCCTCAGCAGTGTTCCTGGTGCTGGGAAGTAGTATTGTGTAGCTGGAGCAGAGCTCAGAGCACCCACTGCGAGGTTCAGCCTGGGGAAAGAGTTCTCCTCTGCAGCTCCAGCCACACAAGCAGGAGCCGTGCCAAGGCGAGGGGCTATTAACTCCAACAGGACTACCTTCATAAGGGATCCCGTTGAGAAATCTGTCTCTAAAATTGTCTTGACCCTCTGCCATACATACACACACACTTTTTAAAGGCAAATTAAATTAATCTTTTCTCTATCCATCCCCTTGTGAAATATAAACAATTCCTGATGGATTTGCAGCTTATACTAGTAACTGACAGCTTGCTAGCTGCTGGCATGATTACTTACAGTCTGGCAAGCACCAGACAACTGTGATGCCTACAATGTGCAACCCCTGAAACACGGTATTTTTCAATCTTGTTCAAGACCAGATCTTCATATCTGCTCAGTTCTCATCTAAGCAGCAAAGCAACTGGCCAGGGTTGAGAGTCAGCAAACCAGAGACTGATCTCTGCTGAAAACCTGTCCTGAATTGGTGTAATAAGGCATGTAGATCTCTTCTGAAGAGTTACTCTAAGCTGTGGGTGCTGAGCACTTGGAAAGCTATCCTGTAATTTGCACTTGAGCAACCTGTGTTTTTTCTATATGAACAGTTAAGTGGACCCTGCCTACATCCAGTTTCAGGGGATTTGGATCTCTTCATGGGATTTTTCCTGAGTGAGTCTAAATCACAAATAGATGGAGGACTGACTAGGCACAGCAAATAAACTTCCTTATTTGCGTGCATAAAAAAGTTGCATACAAAAAACAGGGCACCACCATTGCATACACCTACTCTCATCCACCTAGCAAGCTGGAGCTCACCTCCAAGCCAGGTAGATAGCAAATCGGGAACCTGCTCAATTTTAAAGCAGATCCTGCCTAGTGTAGGAAAAAGCCTGTGTGGATGTAAAGGCACCCATCTGCACCAGCCATGTGGGGAACAGCCCTGCTTCAGAGAACTTTTTGCAAAACAAAGGTGATTTGACCATTCAGGTACCCACCTCTGACAGAGGTGAGGCTGCACCAAACCTTCACTCAGATAGCAAACACAACTGTGGGACCACGCAACAGGAATTCACCGGTGACCCAGGACAGCATGAAAGGGTGAGACTCCTTCACCAGACTAGCCTTGCAACTGCCAGACCAAACAAGTGCTGGAGACCGGGATTTGGCTGCCTGTGGCTGCGTACGTCAGATCTGCCTCTGGAAGATGCTAGTCAGGCAGGCAAGAGGGCCACCGCCTGAGGACATGCAACGTGCTCTTGCCCTTACAAAGCTGAGGTGATGTGCTCTCCTGTCAACTGGGCACTAAAGTGATAAGCAGGCAGCCTTCCAGCTGGCTGTCACCACCACCTCTGGGAATAGTTTGCTTCACTGTTTAGGAACAAAACAATCAACCACAAAACACACTCTTGGGGAAAAAAAAAAAGCCTACAATGTCATGAGGCAGGACAGACCTTCTGCCCCCACCTGGCCCGCAAAAGGTTACAGGGCTCCAAACCAGCTTGGCAGCTGAGTTTATAACAAAGTGGAACTATTAAAGAAAACTGGTAGCAGCTGAAGCAAAAGAAAAGGAGGGGATGGGGTCTGGGGGAAGGGAAAAGACATTTTCCTCTGTCTCCTGTAGGAAATAGAGCTTGTCCTTAGTATGTATGTAGCTTGCATTGAAGATGGGAACAAAATGCAAGATCAAGGACAGCAATTGGCTTTTCCACTCCAGGTGACTGACCCAGAGGTGTCTGTACTTAAGGTCTGTCTGTGATAGAGGAAAACTTTCTGGAGACTGACCTGGGCAGAGTCTGCGGGTACCAGAGCCTTCACTGGAGATGCTGTTTTGGCAGGTGATCTATGAGCTGCTCTGAAACCTCTGTTAAAGAAAACAGCTCTCAGAGGACACCATCAGTGCATCACTTCTATAAGTATCACTTGCAAAGCCCCAACTACCCCATGCCTGTGTCATCTGAAGCCACCGAGGCGAAGGGCTACGGAGCGAAGGATCGCGCCGGGGGAGCCTTCCCGAGGCGGCCAAACCGCGAAGGCGGCAGCACAGGGAGCGAGAGAGTGCCCCAGCTTCCCCCCCCGACCCCCGGCCGGCGGAGCGGGCTCCTAACGAGCGGCAGCTCTGACTCAGCGTGGGCGGGGCCCAGGGCGGCGGCGGCCAAAACCCCTCGCCTACAAGAGGAGCGACCCGGAGCGTGAGCGACCCGGAGCGCGGCGAACAGGGCGGGCAAACAGGGCGTGGCACGTCAGGAGGGCGTAGCGCGTCAGTTCGCGCGGGCAGGGCATGCAGGGAAGGCGTGCGGGCGGGGTACAGTACAAGTGGGCATCGGCCTCCCACAGGAGGCTCAGCCATGGTCGCCACTCGGCTGAAAACCGGGGCCAGAAACAATGTGGCGACACAGACGGAGCTCCCGCTCAGGCACGCGGCTGTCCAAGTATCCGGCTGCAAAGAGTGCCTGAGCCTGTCGGTTGTCCCAGAGACCGATGGGGACGCTACCTGCGTGCGGTGCGACCAGGTCAGCGACCTGCTCAGCCTGGTGGCAGAGCTGAAAGAGGAAGTGGAGAGGCTGAGGAGCATTAGGGAGTGTGAGAGGGAGATAGATTGGTGGAGCCACTCCCTGGCGGCCCTGAAGCAGGGGCAGCTGGTGGAGGCTCCACAAGCAGCAGGAGATCCCCTGTCCTCTTGCTGCCGGGCAGAAGGAGAGGACCTAAGAGATGAGGGGAAATGGAAGCAGGTCCCTCCTCGGAGAGGTCGGCGAATTCCCTCCCGGCCTCCCTCACCGTCCCAGCTGCCCTTACACAACAGGTATGGGGCTCTGGAACATGAGGGACAGGAACATGAGGACCCTGACGAAGGTCCGTCCGAGGGGGTGCCTAGGGTGAGTCAACCAGCCCCACGCATCAAGACGTCCTTAGTTAAGAAAAAGAGGAGGGTGACTCCCTCCTAAGGGGTACAGAGGGCCCAATATGTCGACCAGACCCAACTCACAGGGAAGTCTGCTGCCTCCCTGGGGCCTGGGTGAGAGACATCACCAGGAAACTCCCTGGTCTGGTTCGGCCCACTGATTACTACCCGTTGTTGGTCATGCAGGTTGGCAACGATGAGGTTGCGCTAAGAAGCCCGAAGGCAGTCAAAAAGGACTTGAGAGCACTGGGGCGACTGGTCAATGGAGCGGGAGCACAGGTAGTGTTTTCGTCAATCCCTTCAGTGACGGGGAAGAACGTTGAAAGGAACAGGAAAGCACACCTGATCAACACATGGCTCAGGGGCTGGTGCTGTCGTCAGAATTTTGGGTTCTTTGACCACGGGGCGGTTTACACGGCACCAGGTCTCCTCGCAAATGATGGAGTGCAACTGACGCCGAGGGGCAAAAGGATTCTTGCTCATGAGCTGGGAGGCCTCATTGAGAGGGCTTTAAACTAGATTTGGAGGGGGGAGGGGATAAAACCAGGCTCACTAGAGTTGAACCTAGGGGTAGGTTCAACGTGCCAGAGCTGAAATCAATAGCCCGGCTCAGGTGCATCTACACCAATGCACGCAGCATGGGCACCAAACAGGAGGAGCTGGAAGCCATTGTGCAGCGCGACAGCTATGACGTAGTTGCCATCACAGAAACATGGTGGGATGCTTCTCATGACTGGAGTGCTGCAATGGATGGCTATAAGCTCTTCCGAAGGGATAGGCAGGGAAGGAGAGGCGGTGGGGTGGCCCTGTATGTTAGGGAGTGTTTTGATTGCATAGAAATCGAAGATTGTGAAGACCAAGTAGAGTGCTTGTGGGTAAGGATGAGGGGGAAGGCCAATGAGGCAGACATCCTGCTGGGAGTCTGTTACAGGCCACCCAACCAGGATGAAGAGACGGATGAGACATTCTATAAGCGACTGGCGGAGGTCTCGCATTCGCTGGCCCTTGTTCTTATGGGGGACTTCAACCTACCGGACATCTGCTGGAAGTATAACACGGCAGAGAGGAAACAGTCTAGGAGGTTCCTGGAGTGTGTGGAGGATAACTTCCTGATGCAGCTGGTGAGTGAGCCCACCAGGGGAGGTGCCTTGCTGGACCTGCTGTTTACAAACAGAGAAGGACTGGTGAGAGATGTGGTGGTCGGAGGCCGTCTTGGGCTTAGCGACCATGACATGATAGAATTCTCAGTTGTGAGTGAAGTAAGGAGAGGACTCAGCAAAACTGCTATCATGGACTTCCGGAGGGCAGACTTTGGCCTGTTCAGGTCACTGGTTGAGAGAGTCCCTTGGGAGACAGTCCTGAAGGACAAAGGGGTCCAGGAAGGCTGGACAGTCTTCAAGAAGGAAATCTTAAAGGCGCAGGAGCAGGCGGTCCCCATGTGCCGTAAGAAGAGCTGGCGGGGAAGGCGACCGGCCTGGCTGAACAGGGAGATTTTGCTGGGACTCAGGGAAAAGAGGAGAGTTTATCACCTCTGGAAGAAGGGGAAGGCAACTCATGAAGAGTACAAGGATCTCGTTAGGTCAAGCAGGGACAAAATTAGAAAGGCAAAAGCCCAGCTAGAGCTCAGTCTGGCCACAGTCGTAAAGGATAATAAAAAATGTTTTTACAAATATATTAACAACAAAAAGAGAGGCAAGGAGAATCTCCATCCCCTACTGGATATGGCGGGGAACATTGTCTCCAAGGACGAGGACAAGGCTGAGGTACTTAATGCCTTCTTTGCCTCAGTCTTTAATAGCCAGTCCAGGTATCCACAGGATATTCAGCCCCCTGAGCTGGAAGATGGGGATGGCGAGCACAATGTACTCCTCATAATCCAGAAGGAAGCAGTCAAGGACATGCTAAGCCACCTGGACACCCACAAGTCTATGGGGCCTGATGGGATCCACCCAAGAGTACTGAGAGAGCTGGCGGAGGAGCTTGCCAAGCCACTCTCCATCGTTTATCAGCAGTCCTGGTTAACAGGGGAGGTCCCAGAAGACTGGAGGCTTGCCAATGTGACGCCCGTCTACAAGAAAGGCCGGAAGGAGGATCCTGGGAACTACAGGCCTGTCAGCCTGACCTCTGTTCCAGGGAACATTATGGAGCGGTTGGTTTTGAGAGTGCTCACAGGGCATCTGCAGAACAGCCAAAGGATCAGGCCCAGCCAGCATGGGTTCATGAAAGGCAGGTCCTGCTTGACCAACCTGATCTCCTTCTATGACCAGGTGACCCGCCTAGTGGATGAGGGAAAGGCAGTGGATGTTGTCTACCTGGACTTTAGTAAAGCCTTTGACAGCGTCTCCCACAGCATTCTCCTGGAGAAACTGGCGGCTCGTGGCTTAGACGGGTTTACTCTTTGCTGGGTGAGGAACTGGCTGGATGGCCGAGCCCAGAGAGTTGTGGTGAATGGCGTTAAATCCGGCTGGTGGCCGGTCACGAGTGGTGTTCCCCAGGGTTCGGTTCTGGGACCAGTCTTGTTCAATATCTTTGTAGATGATCTGGATGAGGGAATTGAGTGCTCCCTCAGTAAGTTTGCAGATGACACCAAGTTGAGTGGGAGTGTTGATCTGCTGGAGGGTAGGAGGGCTCTGCAGAGGGATCTGGACAGGCTGGATCGATGGGCAGAGGCCAACTGTATGAGGTTTAATAAGGCCAAGTGCCGGGTCCTGCACTTTGGCCACAACAACCCCATGCAACGCTCCAGGCTTGGGGAGGAGTGGCTGGAGAGCAGCCCGGTGGAAAGGGACCTGGGGGTGCTGGTTGACAGCCGGCTGAACATGAGCCAGCAGTGTGCCCAGGTGGCCAATAAGGCCAACAGCGTCCTGGCCTGTATCAGCACTAGTGTGGCCAGCAGGAGTAGGGAAGTGATTGTGCCCCTGTACTCGGCACTGGTGAGGCCGCACCTCGAATCCTGTGTTCAGTTTTGGGCCCCTCACTACAAGAAGGATGTTGAGGTGCTTGAGTGTGTCCAGAGAAGGGCAACGAAGCTGGTGAGGGGTCTGGAGCACAAGTCTTATGAGGAGCGGCTGAGGGAACTGGGGTTGTTTAGTCTGGAGAAGAGGAGGCTGAGGGGAGACCTTATCGCTCTCTACAACTACCTGAAAGGGGGTTGTGGCGATGAGGGTGTTGGTCTCTTCTCCCAAGTAACTAGTGATAGGACAAGAGGAAATGGCCTCAAGTTGCGCCAGGGGAGGTTTAGATTGGATATTAGGAAAAATTTCTTCACTGAGAGGGTGGTCAGGCATTGGAACAGGCTGCCCAGGGAGGTGGTGGAGTCGCCATCCCTGGAAGTGTTCAAAAAACGTGTGGATGTGGCGCTTCAGGACATGGTTTAGGGGACATGGTAGTTCTGGATTAATGGTTGGACTTGATGATCTTAAAGGTCCTTTCCAACCTAGTGATTCTGTGATTCTGTGACTCATGAGCAAAATGATTCATTTTCTGTGTCCTCTATTTTGGGGTGCTTATTTGTTGGCACATGGTGTCTTTTAGAAATAGGAACACATGTGGGTTGCAAAACTTATTTAAACGGGCTATGAGTTATCTGAACCCTTTCTGTGTACCCGCATCATCTCCGTGCACCAAATGTCTTTCGAGTGACGGGGTAAAAGTACACAAGAGGTGTCCTGTTGTGCCAGTCCAGTCGTCTCTGCTTTCCAGCAGCTTGCATTTCACTGGGGCTTTGGAGAAAGGAACGAGAAACACTGCATTGGACAATTTAGGAATAGTTAATGAATGGAAGAATTTTCTTTCCTATGCAGCTGGTTGGCACTTGGCGTGCATCCCGAGGCATGGCTGCTTTGGCTCCGCTGCGGCAGACAGTCCAGCTCACCACTGTGTTATTGCTATCAAGCGGCAGGGCAGGCTCTGGCCCAAGGTGTCAGCTCGAATTTGGGTATGAGCACAAGCCATTTAAGGCCAATTGGGAGAACGGGTTCTTTGGTAAGGGCTCAGTGGCGTGGTTGCACGCCAAGCCCTGATGATGCAATTCTCTCCTAGCCCTCGGTCCTTTTGTAATCATAAATGATTTCTGTGTTGGAAACTTTCAAAACAGTTGCCTAGTTCAGACAAAGTTACAAAACTTTAATGACTATTGAAATCACGGGATCCTAGAAATTGAGGGAAGAACAAAACACTGTGAAATCTCCCTGTATCCCTGACAAATACAACCTGTTCCAGAGAGGGAGATGTCACAAGCCTGTTTCTTCTAATTTTAAGCATATTTAAACTTTTCCTAATATCTACTGTAATTGCCTGGGGAGAAATGACTGTACGCCGTTACAGTTCTTTGGTGTTCCAGATAAAACTGGTTTTCTCTTACTAACCAGGGCAAACAGAAGCGGGTTTGTGCTCATGCAGGCGCAGACAGGTGTGATTCCCTTCAGTGCTCATCCGCAAGGATTACTTTGCCCTCCATTGCAGTGCTCCAACACAGGCACATCCATGGGTTGTGTCATCCTTTCCACTTTACAAACAGCAGTTGTTTTCTGTTCTTTTCTTTCTATGGTTTTTAAATTGGGCACTGCCATTTCTGAGCAAGATGGTTTATATAAGCAAGGTACATGAACCTGGTTAGTGGCCTTTTTAATATTCTTTCCTCTTTACAGAGGGGGATAAATTAGCAAAGCTTTTAAGTCTGGAGCACACAGCTTTTTTTGATCCCTGCATCAGAACTGTTTTTCTGATAGAGCAGGGACAGGAGTCTTTAATGGATTGCCATGGCAGCCTGAACACCTGATTGACTGTGTTTCATTCTTGGCTGTAATCTGACCTATTAATTTTGGCCTGAATTTAAAAACAAACAAAAACAAACAAACGAACAACAAGAAAAAAAAATCAAACCGAAAACCCCAAGAAAAATCCAAGAAAAACCCCTAAAAAGGCCTAATCCTCATTTAGTGCTGAACGAAAAAAGTTATTTCAGCTCAAACTGGTGGCAGTTGCAAGTGATTATCTGCATCCTTTTACAAGAGAGGCACCATTTTAAATGCGGATGCTACAACATGAAGGCATTAAGCTTCTTTTTCAGTCAGCTTCCAGGCTTGACTGCACTTTCCAGTACCTCTGCCTACACTTTTCCAAGAGGTCTCTTACCGTGTCCTCCCCTGGAGACTCCTACCTGGGAGATGGGATCCACAAACATTCATGAGGCTACCATGTACTATCTTTGCAGTTGAGCTACTGGAACATAGACACCATTCCTGATCCTGCTGAGGTTTTGGCCCTTCCTCTTCCATCTGTGTCAACCTCATGCTACCAGCGTGAATCATTTGAGAATAAGAAGAGCTCTTGTATTACAGGACTCAAATTGTGCCTTTCACAATTAGATCCTGGTTTCTGGATAAAATTATGGTAATTCAAATAATATGTTACAATAAGTCATGAGCCCTTATCAGTCTTCTGAAGGGGAAGAGACAAAGTTGAGTGCATTTTATGAGATATATGTAATATTCCAGCATCACTTTGTCTAGCAAACTGCCAATTTGCAACTATTGAGAGCACCCTTCTAGTCTGTAATTTGTAACAGCTCAAGCAGCGTGTGCTGGAGAAATGTTATTTTGTCATTATTATGTGTTTGCATCTTGTAACCTTAATCTCGTTCTCTCCAGTTACAAATGTCCTCATCAACAAAAGAAGTGCTGCACACACTCCCACCTGCCTCCCAGGACTACTGAGCCATGGCTGAGAAGCCACCCACTAGACTGTTCCCATCTAAGAGCAACTTCACACGTCAGTGCCTGTGTCCTCCCCATAGCTTCCACGATGGTGTAAGGTTGTATTAAACACAGTGCATGAAACACGTTGGCTGGAATGCTGCTGGCTCGTTATTTTGGTAGGTCCTCTATGAGTTCATCTTCGTTTGTGGTTTCTTAAATTCACCATGAACCTAAAAACTGGAGGGCAACTTAATGCCTCTGCACTACTGCAAAATGCCAACAAGTTCTGGGTATACCAGAGCCCAAGAGCTTCTGTAAGTAATGGCTGTCAAGCCCTGGCCATTCTCAGTGGAGAGGACAAAATTGTTCTGTGTTTTTGAGTGTAGTGGTCAAAACTGTTTTGGCATCACTTGCTGCTCGAGCTGCCAGGCCCAAGCACAGAAACATTGCTGGCACAAGCCAGGCAAAGAGTGTGGCCACATTCAGCCTGGGAGGAATCTCCTTCCCATATGGATCTTTGCAAAAGTGGAGATGCTTTTATTGCCTTGGAATAGAGAATACACCTGGGTTGATAGGGAAGGAAAGGAAGAATAAGTACCTCTGAGCTTAGCTTGGCAGGGTTTTCAAAAAGCAAATCTGTGACATGAATGAGTCCTCACGACCAAATTTCCCACATGCAGTCTAGTGGTCAATGTGCACCATTTCCTGATCCCAGCTTACCCAGGTAAGACTCGAGCCAGAGATCCTGCTTCCACCCCTACTGTCTCTCAGTGACGGGGAAACCAAGAGCTGCCAGGTTAATATAAAGCTGAAGTAGCTGTCAGGAACGTGGCGTGTTGTTATTTAAACCTTAATTCAGTTACAATTCTCAGCACCTCCTCCGCTACCTGTCTTGCTCTTAACCAACGTGTCTGTGCATGTCTTCACCCATAAGCATGAAGTGTGTCCATGTCAATGAGGCTGGAAGTCAAACAGCCCCTGGTGATTTTTGGTGACTCGACTGGCCTCTAGAAGCCATAAGCAAGCTGATGCAATTAGATATGAGCGCCCGTTGCCTTAATGTGTGGAGCTGTGTAGGAATCATGCTTCACACCGTTAGAGCAAATTCACACACAATTTGCATTCTGATCCCTTACAGCCATGTTATCTAAAAGTGTGTTTTTCTCATGGTAAATGTGTAAGTAATTGCATGCTGAGGAGGCTAGTTGTACAGGCAGCTTGGTGGAGCTTTGGGCTATGCTTATTGGATTTTTTTGTGTCTTTTTTCATAGAAAAGACATAAAAAGTGAAACATGAGCTGATGTGACTGGTTTTATATACTGTGAAGGAGGGACCTTGAACAGTTTAATATTTTACTACCATCAATCAGTCCTTTCTTCCCAGCTGAGAATACATTTGGACTCTTTCACTAAAATTGCTGTTTGTGTCAAAACTAAAAAAAACCCCAAAAACCCCCCAAAAAACCCAAAACCCAACAAACAAAGTATTTTGTCCTGTCTCCTGAGACCTGTTAGCTAGTAGCTACATTTTATTCTTACATGCATTCTCCATTGTTAACAGCACAAACTGTTCTGTGTAGGATAGTGTGTAGAAAAGACATGACAAATATATTCCTCTGTGGTGAACCTGTAAGACATGGAAAAATATCATGCACATCACTGAATTTTAACTGAAGCCTTTAAAATATTCTTAAAGACAAGCAATATCTGTTGATCGGCTTTACTTAATTTATGTGCATCTGTATAGTCACAAACAGAGTGTCCAAAGCCTGAAAAAAGGAGGAAAATCACAGATAAGAACTGTGTCTCTACAAAATCTAGTTATATTCTCTGATGATATTTATTACCTCATCCAAGAGAAATGCCTCATTTTTCCCCCAAAACACACTGGACTTCAAACAGGAAAAAGTTGCTTTATACAATGGGGATGGGTGGCAAAAAGAAACTGAATAATTTCCAAGTGTGACCAGTAACAAACAGAATACACCATGTGGCATACATCAGCCACATGGGGGTTTGTTGTACTGTGAAGTTTTTATTGCTGCGGGTTTCAGTTGTCTGCATGACACATGAAATGACAGAAAGACAGAAGCCCCATAGGCTCTGACCAGCAAGAGCCGTTCGAACTTCATAGCAGCACTCAGAGTTGCAGACCAAGAACAAAAACAAACGTGTGGGAAGAAGAGCGTTTCTCAACACAGAAAAACAGCAACAAAAAAAAGCAAAATTTGGAAAGGTTTCAGGCATCTTACAATGGAAAGAGTGTATTCTATGTAACTTCTTAACTTTCCCATCGAGTTATTATTGCTTACTTCAGTAGTCAGTTATATGCATAGAAAGGCCATTCCTGCCCTCCAGAGATTGCTGCCAAAATAGATGTGATGAGATAAATGGGGTGGAAAAGCCTCATTTTACAGAGTTTTGAGACAGCGGGAGAGATTGAAACCTAGGTCAGAGCACTTATTTGTGTGACTAAATATGCTTCTAGAAATAAGCTTTAAAGACTTGGCTGCTCTTACACAAGAAATCTGTGGTAAGGCTGAACTACCTCTGAGAGTCTCCACCCAGAAGAAAGCGGAAGTCTCCCGGTGTTCCCTACCTCTGAAGAGCACGTCTGTGTTGGACGTCCTCCTGTCACATCTTACATCACCTCCTTGCAACCTATGAAATCTGCTCTCTAAGCAATCGTGGGGAAAATATACTCATAATTTTTCCTAATTAGGGGATTGCTGAGGAAAGTGAAGCCAAGAGGGCAATTCTGCTCGGTCTTGCTCGTATCTCTTACTGTTGTCCACAGCCTAGTGCCTGCTCATGTATTCTCAGATCATCTGAAGCAGCATTAATTAATTAATAACTTGTCTTAGACATAAGTCTAAGATCAATTAGACAGTACAGACAAAGCTTTTCTTTTGTTACTCTCCCTAGCTCCTGAGAGAGCATCTCTCTTGCCCTTTTCAGAGAACATCTTTTTTTAATTAACTTTTTTATTGAGCTGTTCAGAAAAATCAGAATTACAGAGCTTCAAAGATACAATTAGCATAATGTAACAGTAACATCATTAATGAGGACTGGCATGCATTCACCCAACAGGGCATGATTACACAGAGCACAATAGCAGCTTCTTTCTGCAATACCAAAAAGTCCCAACCCAGGGAACCATCGCCTTTGTGTTGCACAAGCTAAGAATTGCCTTCACACCCCAGTCTCTGCTTCACGCAGGGATGCTCTAGCTCTTGCAATGTATGAACGTCCTGCAAACAACATGACATACCGTCGGAGGAAAGTAGTAGAGAACAAACTTCTAACTGACTGTTGCAAAGAAGTACATGTCTTTAAAATGTAACCACTCCTGCTGGCTGTTTCAAAAGCTGATGAAGCTTTTGGACCAAAAGAAGAACCTACAAACCACAGAACAAGTGCAGATTTCACGTGATATTGGAGGGTTGCATCAGACATAGCTGAGGTAACACGTATTCTTAAAGAAAGAAAAATTCTGATAGAGAGGTAGAGATTGTCAGTCAAAGAGAATCGTAAAAGGTGGTGTGTGCTCACTTGCAGGCCTGCCTTAATGGAGTGGATGAATCTAGCGATGGGGACCATCAGGTTTTGGGTGGACAAGCTCTGATGTTGTTGGCTGGAAATCCTCTCACTATCTGTACTCTGGCATCATTTAAGTTTTTCTAACTGTTCTATTAGAGAACATCTAGAGCAAATGTTCTAAAACAAGAGAAGCATCATATGTGTAACACCTAGACACATGTTCTCCATTTTTTTTCATTATTTCCTTGTGAGAGGTCCCCATTCTGCTACAGATATTTTTGTCTGTAGTAACAGATCTGTGGATTTTTACAGACGGGTTTACGGCACAAGCACCTAGGCCTCTATTCGGAGCATGTGTTTATCTTGGAGTACTTAAAGATAACCAAGATTTAACCATGTGGGTTGAACATGGTTAGAGATTTTTCTAGCCCTAGCAATGCTGTATAACTATGCACACAGGAATATTTGGTAGTAGATACAATTTATGCTAACTCTGCACAGGTTTTAGTACCTACTTCATAGTCATCAAACCTTTCCAAATTGACCTCTGCAATTCCTCCTGCTTGACTTTATCTCATTCTTTCAGTGTTTTCTTGGGGAATCAAGTACATTGATTCTCCTCTGTGAACCTTCTGAATGGTTACCTGTGTGTCTTTAAGTGGAATTTTTTTGACAAAGAAATGTGTATTTGTTTCTTGACTTCTCCTTACATACAGCACTCTGCCTGTGCCTTCCTCCCAGAGGTCCTGGTTGCTTCCCTCCGACCACCCTCCACCCCAGCAGTGGTGCATGATGATGGTAGCCTGACTGGTGCCAACAACTGAACGTTGTATTTGTCCAGCAGCTCCATCAGACAGAGGTGGAAAAATGGCAAAATCTGCAAAGAGACTTTAATACAACAGGCTTTTTAGGTGACCAGAGCCAAAACTTAGACCTTCAAAAGCTGTTAGGTCTCATTTAACTCTTGGTATATCTAATGTTTTTCTGCCCATTTATGACTCTATATCTGCCTCAACACCAAGGTATCTATGGTCTGTGTGAGATGTTGGGCTGCAAAGGCGTGTTGGCAAAGCATTCATTCCAGTTGGAGAAAATCCACCCTCTCAGGTTTTCTCATGAGATCTGTCTTCTTGACCACTGGGAAAGGCAAACTGTGCTCAGGGTCCTTCCCCAGCCTGGGTTAATATTTTTTTTGAGATTTTTGAGATTGTCTATTGCCACAAAATTTTGGTTGTCAACAATCTGTGTTTAAAATGAGATAACTAGATTATTTGGAGCTCAGACATAAATTCCTGGGTGACCAGACTCAGGAGTACAGTCCTCAGCCCTAGCAGGGCCACAAGCTGCTCCTGGGAGAAAACAGGTATCACAAGGACTGTTACAGAAAATAGCATAAAAGTTTGCTTGATATCTCCCTGGTTTTCTTTATGACAAAGGTCAAACTGTTCTCCAACCTGCTAGAATTGTTGAGCTGCTGACTTTTTATGCCTTTCAAATGTCTTGGCTACGTGTCTTTCATTGGCTCGTCTTTTGAGGTTCACTCAGTGTTGCACCCACAAGAACTGATTTAGAGATTGTGCAAAGGCACTTTGTAAAAGCTGCTCGGAAGCAGGATACGTGCTAGCCGTGCTAAAGTGAAAAAGTGCAGGGGTTGGAAGTTGCAAACAGAGCTGTGTATACAAAATTCATTTTCTGGCTACTCCCTTGAGCTGAGAACAGCTAATCTTAACAAAACAAAAGCAGACAGGCAAGAGACACGGTCCAGAAAGGCACAGTCAACCTGACTTATCAAACAGCCGTGTTTACCTTTTGACACTGTTTTATTCCATTAACAATTACTGATCTAAGACAGTTCTGCTAGGGTATTGGAAATCTTTACAGCTTCAGGGGAAAAAGTGTATTCTCTTAACAGTTTTGTTAGCTCAACAATTTATTCTTTATTTATATTGGCTTTGATGTGAGAGAAGAAAGTGAAAAAGAATGTAGAAAGTGGGCAGTTTCATAACACAAGTATATTTATCAAGTGAAAGAGGCTTAGGAGACAAGGAAAAACTGTAATGTGAAACACTGCAAAAACACAATTAGGAGCATAAGTATGAAATTGTGTACAGTCTAACCTGATTTCAACCTTTGCTTGCCTGGTATGAAGGTAAAGTTTTTTAATGGCATGTCCAAAAAAATAAATACCTGCTTTCATGATCTAAAACTCAACCAGGAAACTGCAACAGCAATTGGCATCACTCTGCTAGAAGGAAGTCTTGGTATGCAGAAGACATGATGGCTCACCACTTTTTAAACTGCTGAAAGGTGCCTGAGATCAGCAAGGTCTCCTGAAGAGTCTTGGGATTAAAATTATCTGAGGAAGGAGAAGGGGAAGGGGAAATATGAAAATATTTTGAGGGTACTTCCATGGTCCAATCAGCACTATACGGATTCAGTACCATCATTAGTGCCCTGCAGAAAGGCTTGTGAGCTTAAAGAAAGCTGGTATCTCCTTCACAGTCTCGTCTCAGAGCCATGATGGCCTGAGTATATATCACATTTACGTCAGTCTTAAATGTGTTTCTTCTCAGTGTGCTAAAGCAGTCTGACTGGCCGCACTTTATGAAGGAGAAGGGTGACAGATATCCAAAGTCTTCTCTACACAAAGAAGTTGCACAAGGTGACAACTTCCCTGTGAGCACACTCCCCTTCTGTTTCAAATAAAGTTTCTTTTTTTCCAGTTTGGCTCAAGCTAAGCTGTAAAAAGCTCTGTTGCACTGGAACAAGCATTTGTGGATACCTGTTTGACACCAGCAATTGCATGGTGAGGCTGTTGGGGAGCGATGAAGGCCAGGTGCTGGTCAGCAGGGAGGCAGGCAGCCCATGACAGAGGAGGACACACAGCCTGTGTCTTCCAGATCCACTGAGGCTAATCCTTGGACCGTTCCTGGCCTCTCTCACATTGCTCTGCACAGATGTGGAAACTCTTGCACACAGCATCTAGGGACCTGGATCCTCCTAGCTAACAAAGCTTGCTTGATATCCTCACTAATAGGAAATAAGTGTCATTCTGAGCATTTGGCTTGGTTTGGCCTGAGTCTGGCTTTTCCCCTCCTGTTCCAGAAAAATTCTCCTTGCCTGTATGTGTAGAGAGTTGCAGATGGTCATGCACAAGCTTTGCATGCTTGAGAAAGAACTCCTGGATGCACCTACGAAGATAAAAGGTTTTGTCACTTGTAAAGCTCCTCAGTTGTGTAAATGGGGAGTGGAGGATATGAGAAGCCCTCAGTGGTTTCATGTTCGGAGTCCAACTTCTTTCCAGAGAAGAGATGTAGTAATGAGAATAGGATGAAAAAGTCTTGTTTGAGTAATTTCTTGGATTTACCTAACTTGGGGTAATTCCTGGGATTCCTTCAAATGATCCTTCCCTTTCTCCGGTCCCTGTCAGAGATTACAAACTGTTTTCTCTTTCCAAGGACCTGGGACATCCGACCTGGAATGGTGGTGCTGGTGGGTTGTGCACAGTCCCATCTTTAGACACTACTGCTTGCTGGCTGAGCATTAAGATTATCCATACCTATAAAATGACTGAAGCAAACACCATGTTTTCCGCACGTAGCCTTAGCGGAGCCATCCGGAGACATTCATCAGGCAGGAATTTGCATGCATAAATTGGGCAAGTGTACATTCAGACACCTGATTTGAATATCCCAAGGTATGTTTTCTGTTTGCACATGGGACAACACAAGTTTTCACAGTTTAACTGGTTGGTTTGAAAAAATCTTTTTTGGTATCTAGCAGAAAATCTTTTCATTTAAAGAGTTGCTGAGAAAGATTGCACCAGAACATCTCCCAGCTGACCCAGCCTCAAGGAGAGGAGAATCCAAGTTGCTCTTTTCCCCCTCTTCTTTTTTGTTTTTCTTGAGACACTCAGGCAGCAGGATTTCAGATGTCCTACGTGGCAGACAAAGAATTCTGTTTCGCCTCTTAGTTTCTTATCTAGTTGTTTTCAGTGGGGGAGTTTGTTTTTCCTCTATGATTGGAATAATCACCCGGACAAGGCAAAGGATTGGGACAGATGTTCTCCCTAACTGTTAATAAAAGCAGTGTCCTTCAGCTTTTTGCTGGCTGTGAAGTCCACTACCGTCCCATGATATCCCACAATGGGATGCAGGCAGTGAATACTTTAGAAAGTGGAGTGCTGTTGCTGATCTTCCTTCTTATTTCAAGAAAGGAAGGGGCAAAGTCTGCAGTGTTAAATTAAACTGTATGCCCACTCTCTCCAAAAAAGGAGAGCAACTTTTTTTAAAGCTCCTAATTGTTGCAGGTTACCTGCCCTTTTAGTTTTGATATTTCACCATGAAATGGTGCTGCCAGCTGTCAACAACTCAGGGAACAGTTAATTATATTTTAATACAGCTGTTCATAAGAGTGTAAAAAGCTGCTGTTCTCCTTAAAAAAAAATAAATCTTGGCATCAGTTCTTTGGGGAGAATAGTTAAGAAGTGTCCAAAATAATTGTAACTGGAAAGCGAATTCTTCCTTTTGTGAGGTAAAAATGCATTTCCTTTGGTGCAGAGGGAATCAGCTTACTATTCTGGGTTTGAGCTGGGAATGGTTGTGTTTGAAATTCAAGGGAATTAGTAGTCTCCACTCCTAGAAACACCACTTCAAACCCAGGGCCAATTCCTGTCTGGCCATAGCAGGGAAAAGGCAGAGGAGCTGCAGATTGCACCCTAGCAATGCATTTGTGTGGATGGACCTCCACTGACCTCACAAGTCCTCACATGCATCAGGTCCTTAGGTTGCCTATGTCCTGCGAAATCCCAAGTTCTTCCTTTCTGATGGACAGCAAATGCCTCGGCGTCATGCTGTAACACATCCATAGCTACTCCAGCAATTTGAGATTTGCATTTCTGGCAATGCTTGAAGAGTCTAGCCTGGTTCTGCTAGATGCTGCAAGACATGAACAGCACCAGAGAATTTACAGTGTAGGTAGATGAGCCAGACAGAGGGTGTGGGGAGCTTATTTAACTTGTTTATTTGAAAATTTTGATTTGTCAAAAATGAACTTTTATTGTCAGGAAACGTTCTCTTTAAAAAAATTCAAGGCCATCAAAAATAATTGAAATATTTTATTTGGGTATTTTCTAAACCAACATGTTGGCTCCCTAGTCTTTAAAGGAGAAAATTATTTTGACTTCATATAAATGTAGGGTGCTGGGTTTTTTTCTGTTTTTCAACAGAGTGGTTGAAACCAAAACAATTTGGAAATTACAACATATTTGTATTGGCCCAAACAAATCTCTTTTTTTCTTTTCAAAGTCTTTTTTTAATTTTGGAAGTTCATATTCTCTGTCTTTGTTGTATTTGGGATGGAAGTGAAATGTTCATTTCAGGCGTTTGGGTTTTCAAACTACTTAGAGCACATGGACACAAGAAGACATGAGTGTCCCCTTGATACTATTCCCACTTCACTTGCCCTGAAAGATGTACACTTAATTAAGCAGCGTTTCCTATGCTCCTTTAGCAAGCAGTGGAGAAAAGTGGGTCCAGAGGAGGTCACAGAAATGATCAGAGGGATGGAACACCTTTCCTATGGGGACAGGCTGAGAGAGTTGAGGTTGTTCAGCTTGGAGAAGAGAAGGCTCCGGGGAGACCTTATTGCAGCCTGCCAGTACTTCAAGGGGGCCTATAACAAAGATGGGGATAGACTTTTTAGCAGGGCTTGTTGTGATAGGACAAGGGGTAATGGCTTTAAACTAAAAGAAGGTGGGTTTAGACAGAATCTAAGGAAGAAATTTTTCACAATAAGTTTGGCAAAACCCTGGCCCAGGTTGCCCAGAGAGGTGGTAGATGCCCCATCCTTGGAAACATCCCAGGTCAGGTTGGACGGGGCTCTGAGCAACCTGATCCAGTTGAAGATGTCCCTGCTCATTGCAGGGGGGTTGGACTAGATGACCTTTAGAGGTCCCTTCCAACCCAAAGATTCTATGTTTTTATGAAAAAAAGCTTGTTGGAGGACTCACCACCCTGCAGGTTTCTTCGCTAACTGTGAAAGGAGAACCATCTGTTGTCTTTAACCAGATTCATTGCTTTCTGGCCGAAATCAGCAGAAAAAAAATCCCAGTTGACTCCCCAAGGTCACCAATGGAAGAAGAGTGCAAAATCCACCTCCTTTAGCTGGAGCAATGCAAGACTTACAGCCTCATCTGGATGATGACTAAGGTGACATGTAGCAGCTTTCACACCATTGGAGTGCAACCTGCTGGGGATTTCTGTTCCATGGGCAGCACAGTGGGTGCTTCCTGACTCTGACACTCAACCCACTGCAAACCCTAGAGAGGGCCTATCCCAGGGAAACCTATCCACTCTGGCTCAGCTGCTCAGGGCACCTCCTTATATCATCTACAGTGCTCTTCTAGCTCTGTTCTAGCTAGGGCTCCTATCTCCTCACACCATCACTGAATTCCTTGTCGGTTTTACAACTTTAGGTGACTAATTTCTAATGTGTGTTTCTATTCCAGGCATGTGCAAGGCCTCCCCTAAATGCAACACATCTCCATCTAGCCCAAAATATTATGAAAATTAGGTGGAGATCCATCAACTGTTACAAAAATGTCACTTAGGAGCATTGTGGTTAAAGGGCCTGTTTGCTTCAGTGATTCTAAGCAGCTGAAATACTTTCCTTTAGCAGTTACCCCAAAACTGCTAGCAAGCTTGTTTGCAAAAAAAGTAACTGCTTAGTGTTGACTTGGTCCAAAAGCTGCTTTTTGAGGATTCTAAATGCAGCCAGGGCCTTTTTTTCTTTTACAGTGGTAAAGTTTGTTATAATTGTGCATTGAAACACCTTCAGGGTACTAACAAAAAGTTCTAAAATTCGGAAAGGCATAATTAATGGCAATTTAGTTTTGAGATGGACATTAGAAGGCATTTAAGCATTTTTGTAGATCTTTAAAACAGCAAAACGTTAATTGAAAAGAGCAACAGCAGCTCGATGGCCAAAAGGAGATCCTTTAAGGAAGGACTAGACAAGGATATGGTCAAAAACTGAATAAGCAGTTTTGCAAAATAAAATCTGGCTCACAGTATATCAACAGAATACTTTGAAATGAAAAAGTCTTAAAAATACCTTGTAGTTTTCACAGGTTTAAATAGTTCACTACAGTATAAGTAATTTTGAGCATTTTTTCTGTCTTCCTCCTTCCTGTTGGCAGGCTGTAATTTTTCCAAAGCTGAGAGACTTTCCACATGGAAAATACGGATAATTTGCAGAAAAATATAAAGAATCTGTATCTTTTTTGCCAGAAATGGGAGATCTGAAAATTCCCAATTAAAATCTACCTTTGACAAAAAATTAAGGAAAGAGAATTCCAAGCAATTTGCCTGATTTAATTGAAGAGGCAGTAGCTGAGTCATTTAGAAAAAAACCTGCCAAGATTTACAAACAGGCTCCTGTCCCAGCAAGAGCACCCAAACCACTCCCGTATTCAGTTTCCAGCTCTCTACCTAAATGTCAATAATTGTTTTTTCCCCATGAGAAAATGTTGCTTTCGCTTTCACTGAAGCATCACCTTTCTGCAGAAGAGTCATTTCCAATGAAAGGTTAGTGGGTCTGTTAGCTTGTGTGTTTGTTTGGCTGAGCGTGTACTGGGTACTCCTGTCTCTGTTAATGAGAAAGACCCTGATTTTAAAAGCTGGGTTGTATTCATAGTATGATCTGACAGCTCTCTACTCTTTATAGCAATCTCCCCCAAAACCAGAGGCCACATTTATTCTGAAAACACTATCTCCAGTGCACCACCTATTGCCAGGATCTGTCTGCTCAACAAAATACCCATGACCACAACCATTCATTACAAGACTTTGGAGAGAAGACTCATGAAGACCCTGCGCCCAGGCTCTGAAGGCACTTTGCAATATAGGAAGGTCCCTGGTTAAAATAAAACTGGAGTGGATTGGAAAATCTTCTTGTGTCAAAATCTTCACAGGCTTCAAAACATGAAATCTGTCCCTGTGCAGGATCTGGCCACGTTGCTGTTCTCCATACATCCATCAGTGTCCATCATGCTCTTCCTAAACCGGGCAATTAGTGCCGTAGCCCACTCACCTTGCAGGTGCTCAGAGCATCTGGGACTGTCAGCCCCCTTTCAAGCTGGGAATACGCTGGCTGCCAGCCACAGAGCACTGAAGTGGTATGGCAAGATACACGTCTTGCTGTCGTCCCTAGAAATATTACCTTTGTGTGCTGTGGGCTTTGGGGCAGTGTTCATGCTAACCGAATACGCAGAAAGACTTTTCCAGTAGCCTGATGGCTCCTACAAGGTCTATTAGAACAAAGCCCATGCTGAGGTTTACTAAACAGTTGGTGACAGCAAATGGCTGTGAGGGAGAATGGCAGGAGCATTGGAAAATGCAGCCCAGAGACATGAGTAAGCATGCTTGAAAAGATGCGGGGTGCTGCTCTGTACCTCGAGAGAGGAGGCAGACACTACTGATAGCGATTCCTCAAGCATCCCCCCACCCAATGCCCTTGCAAGTAACAAGATGCACAAACACATTGGCTAAAATCTGTTCCGTTGACAGTCTGTTCAAAAAGCTTAAAAGAAAAAAAAAAAAAAAAGGACAAAACCCCTTAGCATCTCTTTTGCAGATAACTCTGGACTAGAGCTGAGTTATCCAAGTAACGAGCCATGCCCAGTTCTCCACTCCGCTTCAACATTTTCAGAATATAAAGCAGCAGGGATGGTGAGAAATTGAGCAAGCAACACGAAAATGGAAAATAAGGCAGATAATTACAATTTAACTTCACCAGTGCAATTGTATGGAATTGAAAAGTTATTTCAGCAGCCCCAGGACATGTTAACAGCCCTAGAGAGTCCAGACATAAAAGCAAGATATTTTCCAAACTTCAAATGGATCCAAAGCTTCCTAGCAGGAGGGAATTGTTTTAGCATGTAGCTTTCTAATTAGATGTTGGAAAAACTTAGTGGTGGAGTAGATTCTGCCCTAATTTACACTGAACTATCTGTACTTTAAAGTACAAAAATTACTCTGTGTGGATATGGCCTTAGCAAAGGACAGAAATTAGTCCAGCATCATTAAAGTTCATGCACCTACGTGGTCAGAACCTCTCTTGCCCTGTATGGGAAAAGGTGGCTAAAAGTTCTCAGAACTGGAGTCAATTAACCTTAATTTAGTTCAGTCTTTCTTGCAATAAATGGATGTAAATGAGACATCCCCAGTGGAGACAGTTTTACAGCAGGGAAAACAGCTATAAAAGTAAGAACAACAGGAAAATGAAACTGGTCTCTGATAAGAAGGTGTGAGCTAATTATGAGCTTCCAGTTAGAGCATGAAAGTAACACATTTAACCCCAACAGATAGTAAATGTCTAATCTGGCAATTTATGGTGATTGACAGATGAGACTTGCTGTGGGAAGAAGAAAAGAGAGGTGATGTAGTGGCTCTTTGCATTGCTCTGTAGTCCACCATGTGCTACAAAGGGCAAGGCTCTGACACAGCTCAGCTACATAAAATGATGTAATTTAATCCTGTTTCTTATCAAAATTTCCCTAGTGGCTCCTTCTCTCCCATCACAAGGTTTCTCCACCACTTACGAGCCTGTTGCCTGATCCTCTTAATCTCCCTCCTTTTCCAACTTCAGGCTTTGCTGAGCCTCCTTAGGCTTCCTGTACACACAATTCAGACGGGACGGAAAGGAGGAAATTAAAAATGAAATCACATAGCTACTGCAAATCACATGGGCCAGGGTGTTCTTTCTCCTGTCTCTCCAGGAGATCTTGGGTTTGCAGCCTGCATTGGCTTTCAATAGGATGATGAGTATCTTTACTGGTATTTAGTCCACGGGAGCATATTTCACTCTTGAGGGGCACCAACTCAGTTAGCAGAACACAAGAGCAGACAAAGGTCCATGTGTCCCAGTAGCCACATGGGACATTTGTAAGGAGAGAGAAATGGGAGGTAGATAAGCCCATATCAATGTCTCCTTTTCTGTATTTTCCCAGATTCTGGTACTTTGTTTTGCATAGCATGGAATTTTCTTGCTTCTTACAAGCCCATGATCTTTTTCATAGTTCTCCTGGTTTCGGCTGGGATAGAGTTAATTTTCTTCCTAATAGCTGGTACAGTGCTGTGTTTTGGATTTAGTATGAGAATAATGCTGATAACACAGTGACGATTTCAGTTGTTGCTAAGTAGTTGCAGTGCTTATACGAAGTCAAGGACTTTACAGCTCCCCATGCCCTGCCAGCGGGGAGGTGCACACGAAGCTGGGAGGGGGCACGGCCAGGACAGCTGACCCAGCCGGGCCAAAGGGATATTCCATACCGTATAACGCCATGCTCAGGATATAAAACTGCAGTTGCCCAGGGGGAAGAAATCACTGCTTGGGGCTGGCTGTCGGTCACCGGGTGGTGAGCAATTGCTGCACTGTGCATCACTTTGTTTTGTATATTCCTTTGTCGTCGTCATCGTCATTGTTATTATTATTTAGTATTATTATTTCCTCTTTTTTTGCTGTCCTATTAAACTGTTTTTATCTCAACCCAAGAGGCGTTTTTTTACGATTCTCTCCCCAACATCCCACCTGGAGGGGCGGGGGGGGTGAGCGAGGGGCTGCATGCTGCTTCACTGCTGGCTGGGGCTAAACCATGACAGTCCTTTTACTGTCTGAACCACAGCACTATACCAGCTATCAGGAAGAAAATTAACCCTATCCCAGCTGAAATCAGGACAATAATTGCCTCTTACTCAGACTTAGGTGCGCTAGTTGTTCCCCCAAACTGCAATCCCTCCTTTATCTATACCATTTAGATTATAAAGGAATGATTCTGAAATAATCAGTGATGGAGAAAGTATTAAGTGCATATGCAGAAGAGGCCAAGCCTGCCCAGCCCTGGCCCTGTGTAAATGGCTGAACTTCTTTGTGGTAGAGAGTCTGGAGCAAGTGAGATAGGCCCATTGCTATTCTTAGGGTGAAAGACTCAAGGGCAAAGAGAGGTTGTCTTTCCACAAGGGAGAACACCAACATTTCAACAGCCACTGAGGAGATGGATTTCCTACAGAGGTTTCAGACTTCCTAGAAACTGCATGAGTGTACACAGCATTGATCTGGATTAACTTCTGGTCTTACCTCAAGGTCCAAGCGTGGTGGGAACAGATTTTGTGGTCTTTGAATCAAACACCAAGCAGGGTCAATGTCTGAGGGTTTGTGAGTAAGGATGGTGCACAGAGCAAGTGTAACACTGAGTGACCTTCAGAAGGGACTTGTAGATAATCTGCTAAACCATCTGGCATTGCTTCCTCCTCCAGCTTGCTGTACCAGCTCAATATAATGAGCTGGTTTCCCAACTACACTGGAAGATGAGGAAGGAAAAGGCCCTGCCAGAGGAAAACAGGACAGTGGCTGGAGAAGAGGGTACCAGGTACCCTGGAGACCAGAGCAGATATGCTCCTGCAGCAGATGCTGTCCCTCCAACCATGTGTTCTTCACAATTCACCTCCAAATAGCTTGAGATACTCCAAGGACAAGGGCCAGGAATTGGCTCAGGTTGGGGCACAGGGTCCCCACAGCAGGAGGAAATGGGCACATTTGGGTTGCATTGGCTGGGATGTGAGCTGGGCAGTAGCATAGCACCTATGTGTCTGTGGATAAGACCCAGAAGACGTCAGGATAGTGCACAGTGGGTGTGGGGATGTCTAACTCTTCAAACTGATAGTTTGAAGATAGTTTCATGAAATTCAACAAGGCCAAGTGCAGGGTCCTGCACCTGGGTCAGGCAATCCCAAACATGGATACAGGCTGGGCAATGAGCGGATTGAGAGCAGCCCTGCCAAGAAGGACTTGGGGGTGTTGGTGGATGGAAAGCTGGACAGGAGCCGGCCATGTGCACTCACAGCCCAGAAGGCCAACCGTGTCCTGGGCTGCATCCAAAGCTGCGTGGCCAGCAGGGCCAGGGAGGGGATTCTGCCCCTCTGCCCCGGTCTGGGGAGACCCCCCTGCAGTGCTGCGTCCAGCTCTGGAGCCCTCAGCACAGGAGAGACATGGACTTGTTGGAGAGGGTCCAGAGGAGGCCACCAAAATGCTCCGAGGGCTGGAACAGCTCTGCTGTGAGGACAGACTGGGAGAGTTGGGGTTGTTCAGCCTGGAGACTAAAGACTCCAGAGACACCTGATAGTGGCCTTCCAGTACTTAAAGGGGTCTACAGGAAAGATTGGGGAGGGACTCTCTATCAGGGAGTGTAGTGACAGGACAAGGGATAGTCATTCTAAACTGAAAGAGGGTATATTTAGATTAGGAATATATTATATATATTATTTATATATTATTTATATTAGGAATATATAGTATATTTAGTTATTAGGAAGAAATTCTTTAATGTGAGGGTGGTGAGACACTGGAACAGGTTTTCCAGAGAAGTTCTGTATGCCCCCTCCCTGGAACTGTTCTAGGCCAGGTTGGATGAGGCTTTGAGCAACCTGATCTAGTGGAAGGTACCCCTGCCCATGGCAGGGGGGTTGAACTAGATGACCTTTAGAAGTCCCTTCCAACCCAAACCTTTCCATGATTCTATGATTCTATGGTAATAGGCCTTAGTTTGGGCAAGAGGAACATCACCATTTCTCCATGAGTAGTGCTCTTTGGGTTCAGGTTTGGGTGTCTGTTTTTGCAATAGGAAGCCAAACAAATGAGCCTGAACCAGGACCCTCTGCAGACAGGCAAGCGTTCCTGAGGGAGTTTGCATTGCCTCTATTGGCAGATGGCAAAGTGCAGGCACCCGGGTACCAAAGAGCTCCCCAAAAATTGTCTCCAGCTCCTCCTGACTGCAGTCACGTGGGATCTGCAGACCAATGCCATACACTGTGGGGAAACAGCAGAGCAGCACTTAAAGCTGCATCCTACCACCTCTTGTCACCTCCCAGCCATGTGTGGGACAGGACTAATTTTGCAAACAGCAGGGTTGGATTGTGACAGCCTGCGGGACTGGCTCAAGCCCAACAAGCAGCGTAAATGCACGTTTGGCTCTGCGGCTCTGTTACACATCAGTGAAGGAGCCTTCTGAGCCTGTTAAAAGCAGCCACTGTTCTGGTGTACATTGATGCAGGTCCCTCTTGTGCCGCCACTGGAGGTCTCAGCAGAGACTTGGGAGTTTATTAAAAAAGGTGAGTAATTATGCAGAGCAGTTCACATATCCACCACACCATATGTGTACAGACTGTGACCTTTCCGGGGGTTTCTGCAGCACACCCTTCAGCAAGTTTGCCACAACCATAACAGGTAACCAGAGACCTGCACTGGGGAGTGCTTGCTGATTGCACTGGGAGCTGCTAAACAGCCCTCCGACAATGAGCATTTAAAGAGCAGTTTCCTTTCCGTCTTCCACTTTCCTTGCCTAATTTATTAGTGTGAGGTCATTTTGATTATTAACCTGAGCCCTTTGCTTTCTATGGGCAAGTGCTTCCACCCTCACGCTGCACGTTTACACGCTGCCTCTCTGAACATTTTATTACTCGATTTTCCTGTTTGATTTCCCAGGGTACTTCAGTTCCTCTTCTGAGATACAGCATGTTCAGAGAGTTAGTTAAAGACTCGCAGATCTCCAAATCTTCAGGGATAGATTCTTTTCCTCCTTCTCAGTAGCTGACAGATGGTTATTCTTCAACAAATAAAATCTAAATTGTACGAGTCTGCCCTGCTGCAGAAACAAGTTCTTAATAAGCGCCTTGCTGTGATGAAAGGAAATAGAGGAAAAAGCAACAACCCCAAAGTGGGGGCATTTAGAATTAAAAATAGACTCCATGTGTCCATTTGCTAGAATTGCACGGCAAAATCTCACATCTGAAGGGGACTTAAACGGCACAGGGGCCTGGTGTTGGCTGGCTCCGAAGAGATGAGTTATATCCACAGCAAACTCCTGTGAGTGGCAGCTGTTTTCTGAACCAGTGGTAATGATGTGCCAAATCTGCCTCTTGCAGGACCCCACATGTGGATGTGTATCAAGGGAAAAATGAGTCTGCACCCACGCAGGCTTAGCCAGGGTTAGACCTGCTAGGGCTGTGGAAATGGGCACCTGGCAGGTCTGCCAGAGCGACAAGGCTGAGCTGAGTTTATGAGGAAGAAGGTGGCTCACAGCAGGCATGAAGGGTTCTCCAGTTGCCTGACCTGCAGACTCGTGCCATCCTCTGGTCTCTCTTTGTTAATGCCATGACCACTCTGAAGTGACTTTATAAAGCTTAAAAAACCCACTATGTCTTCGACTTAAAAATCCCATTCTGGAAACCCTTTCCATTCACTTCTGCACAATATTGTGGGGCAGCTCTTGCTCTCCTTGGGCCAACTTCTGCGCTGGTTAGCATTGGCATGGGCCAATTCCCACACCAAGATCTGAGCTGACTCCAGCAACATCAGCAGGGTTAATATGGTTGTGCACAGACAGCTTAACAGCCCTATTACCATTTCATAATAAAAAATGTGGGATTTAATATACTGCAGATATGGTGAGTGTTAGTGTGGTGAGCAGGCAACAAGCATGGCCCTTTGGTCAGCATTGCTGCAGCACCATGGGCTGGCCCAGCAGCTAATTGCACTCCCCACCAGACAGCTCTTACCTGTTCCTGAAATGCTGACCCAACCAAGGTTTCCAGTCATTTAAAATATATGCAGATTTTGCTTCTTCTCAGTCCTAAGGTAAAATAATAAATATGGTTATGGGAAATACAAAAAACTCATCTTGCTCTGAAGGGGTTACCACTCAGGCTGGCTGGGAAAAAGTGACCGTTGGCAAGATAATCCCACAAGGGAGAGACCCTTGGTGTTCTGGCATTTGAGAGCTGCTGAAAAGTGTTTTTATTAGCTCTTCATAAGCTGCAGACTATGAATGGACTGACCTCAGACAGCAATCCTCTAGCAGCCCATGAGTTTTAATCACAGTATCAACTGATTAAGAAAATAACTGCTTGAATCTAGCCTGTTATTAATCTTTGATTATATCTTCATAATTCAAAATCAATAATTCATATCACTTAGAAAAAACAATTGTTCCTTGGGTATGGAGAACAGAAATTGGCAAAATAGTTTACTAACCTCTGGATTTTTCCCCCATTTTATCTTCTCAGGTACTCTAACAGACACTCCATTTCACACTGCGTCTCATTTGAACTTCCTCAGGTTTGCATGGAAGCATTAAGTAGGAGATGCTGCTTCCTTTCCTTTCAGTCATTGCTTCAGAGGAAAAGGACTGGGCATAGATGCTTTACAAATCGGTATTATCAACTGATTTGACATAGTGCCAAATATCCGTATCCAACTCCCGTCCCTATTCAATGCCCCTGAATGGACTCAAATCCCAAATCCACAAAATCCAGTCTTTGACCCTCATGTTTTCCTGGGATTGTTCAAGCTCTGAGTACCAAAACACTCATGGTTATCCTTGACTTGGAGTAGAAGACACATTCATGTTTGGTGAATCTGGACTACATCTTTCCTGCTCATCCATCTTCCTACTGCTCTTACAACATCTTCCTGGCCCTGAGAGATCATGCATTATAGGGGAAGCAGTCAAGAAAGATGAGAATTAGGGGCTCAAAGCTCTTGATCTCCGAACTCTTGGTAAAAGGAAGCCAAGCATTGTCATGGCAATCTTCTGAAGGATGCCCAGGGAGATGTGGTGATTTTGCTAGCAACATGTTAAACAATCCAACGTCCATGCTCAGACTACAACTTTTGTTGCAATGAGCTTAATACCAGCTCCGGGAGGAGCAAAGGGGCCCAAAGCTGCTCCAATTGGAAAATATGAGCTCTTGCCCTGCTCTATCTGAAAGTTAAAAACTGCAGCAAGAAAATCTTGTTCTTTGAGGCAATTATGTTGCTCCTCACCCCACCAGTCTCTGAGCACCTCTTAAATCACCTTTAATATGATGTATCTTCACAACTCCCCTGCAAGATAAGGGAGATACCATCATCCTTGTTTTACAGATGGAGAGCCAGGGCACAGACAGAGCACTGTTGCCTAATCACTTTTCTTTTATTAGTGAGCTTACCTCCGGCAGTGCCTGGTTATGTCTTAGTCAGCGTTCAGCCCTTTGAACAGCTACTCTTAGATGAAGGCTCATGAAGGACGTCGACTTGCCACAGAAGCAGCAGACCAAGAAGTTTGGCTAGTTGCATCACTATGGTTCTTGCCATACTAATGTAGGTGCAACTACGGAGACCTTGAACGTGCAGGAGCTGCGCTAATCTAAAACCGGTCTGTTGAACATCAGACATTAGTTCACTTTATTCATGAGCAATTGTAATTAATATTGGTGAGAACAGGTTGTGCACCTCAGGGAGATAATTTTATTTCATGCTGTACTCTGGCTCCTCTAATTAGTACTAAAGAGCACTTATTTTGGTTGTGCACCCTCTGGTCCCCAGACAGGAAAATTCTTGCTACTGTTTTGTATTTTCTGAAAATGTGGGCATTTTCAGAATGCACAGAAAATCTGCTTGCCATGTTATGGCATGTAATTTTGACATCACATGGAAAATCATATCTTCTGTTTATATTTTCACAGCATGTGAAGCCAGTGTTCTAAGTCATCTCTCCTGACTCTTGAGCCTAGTTATTTCAGGTGCAGGTCATGTCAAATCTTTATCCAAGCAATTGTGTCTATGCTATGCTCACATACTACATCCGTACATCCATACAGCTGGGTTCTGAACTGCTCTATTCCAGCCATGTACACAACGCACTGGGCCACCTTCTGCCTGAAGAAGAACCACCCAAAATCAAACTTTGACCAAAAAAACCCAGTATTTCCATCCCTCCTCTGCAGCCACCAGCTGGCTGCTTCTTCCCAGACGAAGATGCCCTCCACTGCATGGGTAGTACTCACTGCCTTGCAGCCACAGCCCGTAAGAGGTGGGCTTCTGAGATGGAGTCAATATCCATGTTGCGTTTGCAACATGTGTGCTAAAATCTGAAGAGCTATTGAGCACCATAAGGTGGTAGACGGGCCGTGCCCACATGACAGACCACCAAATCTTTCCCTGTTGTTCATTTTTCTTTCTTTCCTTTCTCTTCCTTCTTATCTGCTGGTATATGACACCTGCTGGGGAATGTTGGCCTGAAGCCAGAAAGAAGAGGGAGCAGCTGGAAGTTGCTTGGCTGATTTTTCTGTGGAGAGCTCTCGGCAAGCTTTACACGGACAGCGAACAAAGTGCCATTTCTTGCTTTAAAAGGGCAAATACGAGGGGGTGGGATAGCAGTGCAAATTTCCCCACAATCCCAACCTTATGGAAGGGTAACACAGATCAGTCTTGAGTTCTCTTAATACAGGACAGAAAGCCAAAATCAAGTCATCAAATGGCACGGCAGGTGCTAAGAGCCACCCAGACCGACAGTGTCTCCTATAGTATAAACAAGTAAACTGTTTGATTTCAAGCTCCAGCTATTTTGCTCAGATACCCCTTGTTTACTAAGCGCTGAATGGCACTCAGCATTTACAGATGTAAAGCCCCTGACTGGGAAGGTCATTAAAATTGGCGGGAAGATTGGGTAAAATCTGAGAAAATCCACAGGGGAGCCCAGCTAATTAATTATGGTTTTGTAATGCACCTAAGAGAACAATGTCCAGAGCTCTGAGCTGTTTGAAGGGGCTGTTTAAAAGCAAATTAACGAAGAATACCTACTGTAAATGTACAATTGAGCTGTATGCTAAACACACAGGCAAACTTGTTTACCCTGCTCCCGAGTCCTCTTGAGCATGGTAGGCTTGAATATTTGAACACAAATGTCGCTGGGTTGGGAGAGGCTGTGAGAAGTGAAGCAGGCAGGGGAGGAGAGAAAACATCCACTGGAAAAAAAAGTAGTGAAATACTGCAGCAAAGAATGAAAAATAAATAGAGGCAAAAAAGGGAAAAACAAAATATTTGAGATACAACTGAGTCCACTCACCACCCTCTACAAAATTTGCAGCTCTGTCTCTGGAATAATTATTTGTGAGGAGTAATTGTTATGTTTTTGAAGAGAGGCTGCTGGCACCCGCTGCTGGGCAGGCTGGGGTTCCCATTCGGAGGCGGACTGGCAAAGCTGGGGCAAGCGCTGGTGGTCTGTGCCCCACAGGCAGCCCCCGCCATGCCAGATCTGCATCTGCCACTTGGGGACCATCTGCCTGGGGTCCAGCAAGGGCTTAGCAACGACACACCTCGGATTTGGGGAAAACGGCTGTACTCTGGTGAGCAACAAACCTTCAGAAGATTTCCAGCTACCACTACACCCAGCCCTTATTCAAAGTATTGCTGAACCATCCCTGTGAAGGGAGCATCTGCCTCCCATCTGCTCCCCCCCTTGTCTGCAGCAGCATATTTTTTCCATAAGCACAAGAATTTGTCTTGAGTCAAAAAACTGCCTTTTGGAGCGGGTCTCCAGCCCGGGGCTCCTGGAGCTCAGGCCTTCCCCACGGCTGAGAGCTTGATTCCCACAGTGAATGTGGCTTTTTCATCTAAGAGCGTAAACAGATACCTTTGGTAACCCCAGTTAATTCAGGAGGGGGGGAAATCTAGCTTTCTGCCGATAACCTGATGGTAATTTGGCACAACCTGCTAAAAACTCTCCAAAAGGTCACGGCACGTGACGCAAGACAGGTGAAGCTGGCTCTTCGGAAAGCACACGTGCGTACAGATTTGTAGTACCTGCCCTTTCTAAACTGCTCGGTGGACAGGGAGCGGTGGCCCTGGAGGACTTCTGGAGCTGCCAGAGGCGATGTGTGTGCATTCCTGCGCAGGGCTCGGATGACACCGAATGAAGAGGGAAACCATTATGTAACTTGGAAGATCGTATTATACAATAACTTACACACACACACACAGAGAAAGACGTATCCCGGCCAACTGCTTCAGCGTGAAAGATGAGATTCACAAGATTACTCTCTGCCAACTCTTGCTGAACATTACACCGTGCAATGGACTTGGGCTAACCCTGTGCATTATTATGACTCAGCTTAGTGGGAGAGGCAGGGCAGGGCAAGGCAAACTTTACTATCAGCATCTGCTTAGAAATTGAGCTATATTTACAGCAGCAGGGCTGATAAAATATCTGTTGTGTTTGACTAACGCCAAACATTGCAATACACAGGTTACCAGAAAGGGACTGGATTGGCAGCTAAATTGTTTAATTAAGATCAAATTACCAGAGGACTAGATCTGGTTCTCAAGATGTAACACGGAGATTATTAGCAAGAAATGAGTTTTAATGCAAAAATAGCAGCCGCCACCAGGTACAACACGTAGCAGCTGGCGAGAGAAACCCAGTGTTTGTGACACTGAGCTTTGCCAGCTACTGCCCATCCCCGGCCTGGCATTGCTCCTGTGCTCGCCCCAGGGACAGCCAGGCAGGGCAGAGGACCTGGGAGCAGGATTAGATGCTGTCCCTGATGCCCACCTCACTCCCATGGTGGACCCCTGCAAGGCACCTGTCCCAGGGCTCTGTTGTCGGAGGGGCCAGCCGTGGGAAGGGGTGTCCCTCTTGCTTGGCTCTGCGCTGGGGGGCCAGACCGGCCCTGTCCCTGGATGGGGGTCAACGTGGCGCCAAGGAAAACCACTTCATCCCTCCCCAGGAAAGGGGCCATTAAGCAAGTTGCTGCCATGCTGCATGTCCCTTCCCTGGAGAAGGACGAGCAAACCTAAGTGCAGAGTCACCTAACCCTGCAAGTCCCTCTGGGCTTCTCAGCAACTTTTTTTTTTTTCTGTGAAGGTGAGAGCCCACATTGCTAAAATCCCTTCCCTTTTCAGACACACTGAAAGGTTAGGTGGTCTTCCTCTGAGACAGCAGGACTTCTGGCATCTTTGTCCCACTTGGCAGCCCATATCCTTCAGTTTCATTTACTTTTGCAATGTATTTCCTTCTGTTGAATGTGAATAAATTTGGCCAAGGGACAGAGGAATTTTGAGGGAGGGTCAGACAAAGACAGGGACATGATTATGGCATTTGTTTTAGCTTCATTTTCACAAGAAACCAGACTGAGATCCACCCACTAATGAAATATGCCCTGCTCCTGCTTATCTGGTGAGACACTGGAGAGTCTCAGCTTCCTGGTGCATTAAGCTTCACTTAATGCAAAATCTGCCTGTGACCTGGCATCACCTCTGCCTTTCCCTCACTATCAGTGATGCCAGAGCATTTCAAAAGCAGAAGCTAAACTTAGGGACCCAGGCCTAGGGACCCAAACTCTGCCCAGTTTTGCCCACAAGTAAGCAGCCCTTCAGCTCCAATGGGAGCTCCAACTATATTAGGCATGTCAGGTTACGGCAGCATTTCTTAACGAACTGTTGGTTCTTTTGAGACTTGAGTTTCTTCGTCGTAGCTCAGTGCTCAGGAGAGAGGGAAGAAAGAGAAGTGTGTTGGTCTAATGCTGAAACGACTAATTTATGTACTTACACTGTGACTTAAGAAAGTTCTGCTTTAAGTGAGTTTATTAAGTGGAGTCAGGATGTCTGACAGCTAGCAGAGCCTCTGCAAATAAGACAAGGCTGTTGGTAGTAAAAAGTAGGAATCCAGTTAAAAAATAGCTCCTCCAGTTACAAGACTGTTTGAAATATTGTACTCTGGAAATGTTTGTGTTTTAAGCTGTTTTAGTGTACAGTATAAGTCATTGAATTTTTTTTTTTGGTTTTGTTGCTAAACCTACAAGGGGAAATGTTTTTCTCCACTTGCTGGACAGCAGCCATGAATTAGTAATGACCAACCATGTTTCAAAAGTGTGTGTGTATTTTAATCTTCATTGAAAGCCGTGTTTATCTTCTTTCTGGAAGCTAAAGGAAGTTTTAACGTCTGTGCTGCTAGCGAGGTGCAAACCGCACAATCCAGCTGTATCCGTTTTTTCTTGATGTTTTTAAGATGGAGATGCAGCATCTCCATGCCGATAGGCCATTGGCGAGCCTCTCGTGTGGGCAGCGAGAAGGTCTTGGCCACCGGAGGAAATCATTTAGACTTTGAGCAACAAGATTGTGCGCTACGGTGCTTCCTGACCAGCATCCTAGACCGATGTGTTACCTGAGAATAAGGTGCTTATTTCAGAGTGATTGCTTTATGAATTTATTCTAGTTGAGTCTGCAGTGGTTATGTTGGTTCCTCTATGGAGGCAATTTCCTTTGTCCAGGGGAAACTGAGGTAGAGAAGGAGGATCATATAGAGGCCGAAGTGCTAATTTGACATTTGAGAGAGCTTGGTTTAATTCCTTCCACAGACTTCCTTGGACAAATCACAAAGTCTCCTACTCCTGCCATTTCCAAAATGAATGTGGAAATTTCATCAAATTTGCCTTCTGGGGCAGCGAGAAAAACACTCACGAAAACAGCTATGATAATGGGGCTACATAAGTACCTCTGAGAGCGATCCAGATGGATACGCATGAAGAGATTAAGTACTTGATCTTCATTTTCTTTATACAAATGTAGATTGGGACGAACCCTGCCAACGCAAAAGGAGTGTGAGAGAGAAGTGGGCTCCCATGATTTACAGTGGTAAGGCCTTGCAATGAAGTCTCCTGATTCTCAGTAGCCTACTTGAAGCAGCAAACTATTTTTTTTAATTCCCCTCTGTTCAATTACACCAGCCACTTTTCCTGGTGACCAGACAAGTGGAAATAGTCAACTCAGCCCTTCTGCTGTTATTCCTTCTGCTCTAACTCTGCCATCAATACTTTGGGGCCACTGGGGAGGGCAGTAATAGCAGTGGCATCTTCATAGCTGCACTGCAAGTTTCATTTGTACAAAATGTACTCTTGGTAATGAATAATCCTTTAAAGACAAAAAAAGAAGTCAAAACTTTCAAAAAACTTTTGGACTTTAAAAAGTGTAATGAAAGCGTAATGATCACTTTTTTGGCTACATCAGCTTCACAGTACTTCTCTATTTGGGTGGAACAGGATAATCTCTAAAAGCCACACCCAAGTAATTCCAGTATTTCTGTTAATGTGTGTACACTTTGCTTCTGTAACCTGAACTAGCATGTTCCCAGCTAGCTCAGGTATTTCTGCACAGCAGTTCATGGAATAAACACATCCCAGTTGCCCCTAGGCCAATGTCCTGTCTTAGGACACCCGTTTATACCTACTGAAAGCGTTTTCTTTTCCTTCCACCTCAGTTTTGCTCAGGTCCTGCTGGAGTTGACACTCTGGATGATGGATAGAGCAAAGGATAAAGGCACTGTGGAAGAAAAGAGGTTAAAAAAGGCCTCCAAGATCCCATGGAAATATATGCAAAGAAAGATAGGAGCATTGACAGTGGGACTGAGTGCACACTCAGCAAGTTTCCAGATGACACCAAGCCGAGTGGTGCGGTTGACATGCCTGAGGGACGCGATGCCATCCAGAGGGACCTGGACAAGCTCGAGGAATGGGCCCGTGTGAACCTCATGAGGTTCAACAAGGCCAAGTGCAGGGTCCTGCACCTGGGCCAGGGCAACCCCTGGTATCAGTACAGGCTGAGGGATGAAGGGATGGGGAGCAGCCCTGCTGGGAAGGACTTGGGGGTGCTGGTGGATGAAAAGCTGGACAGGAGCTGGCAACGTGCGCTTACAGCCCAGAAGGCCAACCGTGTCCTGGGCTGCATTCAAAGCAGAGTGGCCAGCAGGGCCAGGGAGGGGATTCTGCCCTTCTGCTCCCCTCTGGTGAGACCCCCCCTGCAGTGCTGTGTCCAGTTCTGGAGCCCTCAGCACAGGAGAGACATGGACCTGTTGGAGCGGGGCCAGAGGAGGGTCACAGAAATGATCAGAGGGATGGAACACTGAGAGGACAGGCTGAGAGAGTTGGGGTTGGTCAGCCTGGAGGAGAGCAGGCTCCGGGGAGACCTTATTGCAGCCTTTCAGTACTTAAAGGGGGCTTGTAAGAAAGATGGGGACAGACCTTTTAGCAGGGCCTGTAGCGATAGGACAAGGGGCAATGGTTTTAAACTAAAAGAGGGCAGATTCAGACTAGATCTAAGGAAGACATTTTTCACAATGAGGGTGGTGAAACCCTGGCCCAGGTTGCCCAGAGAGGTGGTAGATGCCCCATTCTTGGAGACATTCCAGGCCAGGTTGGACAGGGCTCCGAGCAACCTGATCTAGTTGAAGATGTCCCTTCTCACTGCAGGGGGGTTGGACTAGATGGCCTTTAAAAGTCCCTTCTATCCAAAACCATTCTATGATTCTATGATATAGATGGAGTAAAGAGGGATTAGGATGTTTGAGGGACTTCTTGAAGTTGGTTAAACATGAAGGTCGTCCAGAGAATCCTTGAACAGCAGAGCAAGGAGAAGCGAGGAAATTTAAGATATCCAAGAGTGTAGCCCTCTAGTGATACTAACAAAAGAAGCATCTTAAGGGAAAACAAAGTGAATTTTGCAGCACCTTGAAATCTCTGGCTCATGTGAGAACAAATTTCAACCGATTTCTTCAACTGGAAGTGCAGTATTGCAGAGATCATGCTCTTGTCCTATGTTTATGCAGAAACTAATGAGCACCAGAGATGTGGGCAGAACTATATGGAGTCATACAGCTCTATCATGTTTAAGAAAATACTGGACATGTTAAGCTATCAACCACAAGTCCTTCTGTTCCCTGAAGCAGCTTGATTGACTTCATCTGCCACCTCTTGGATGAAACTTTTTGGGCTCTCTCTAGGACCAGAAGAGGAAGAGTGAGTCCAGCAGTTGCTTGGACTGGGGACAAAGTTTCACTGCCAGGTAAGACCAAACTAGTTTGACACAAAGTTTGAGACAAAGTTTGGAGGACAACAGCTCTCAGATAACCAGAGAGAGAGTCTTGATAACAATAGAGGTTTTGAAGGTTCTTGTGGCCTTCAGCAGCTCTGTGCTTAAAGGAACTGAAGCCAGAGCAAATGATTAGTGGATTTCAAGATTTGGAGATTGCTGTTTCACAGATGTGGGCACATAGACACAGACTTCAGTGAAGCCAAGCTAACACACAGTGATCTGGACATCTGTGTTTCCCCTTTCATATCATTTGGATGCATGTCTGGTTGACCTGGGTGAACAGAGCATAGCATAAAGTGGTTTCCAGCCCATGCCATGCCATCAGGTCATTCTGAGCAAACAAACATGGCCCTTGGGGGTCTTTGCGGACAGCCTGGCACCAGTTTGAGCTCTGGGAGCTTGGTGTGGAGATGTGTTGTGGTCTGACTCAGGAAAGAAATGAGGGCAATGGCCTTCAGCTAGTATTAAGTGGATGGTGGCTTGCACCATAAAAACCACTACAAATATTTTATTACAGCCTAGTAAAAAGGACGAGTTTTTGCTTGTGCAGAAGCTGGGATTTTATTGAACTGAGAACTGAAATACACCTCTGACGATGCCAGTGATTCATGGTTCCCACAAGTTGCCATTACATTTCATCTAGCTCTGTAAGCTTCATGACCTGGATATTTTTTATGTCCTTCATCTTTCCATTTCTAAGTTCTTACCATTTTGTGGGCTAAAGCTGAGGCAAACATATACATTGAACAATATGCTCATTTCTCATCGAGTTTTTGGCTTGCTATTTGGATTAATTAGTACGTGGATGTCTTCAGGGCTCGGAGCAAAAAAATAGACGTGCTTGTCTATGCTGCCAAAAGGCCCAGTTCATCTGTGATAAAACTCCAGGGGAAAAAAACCCAAAACAACCACCAATCAAACAATGGACTTGTAACATGACTGGATTTGACTCAGACTTTCAGTGTTCAGTGTTAGTCTCTCAAAAAGCTAACATTGATTCAGACTATCTATTGCAGCGCCAAAAACTAAACCACATGGTGGGGGAGGGCGAAGGGGGAGGTGGAAGCATTCTGCAAATGGAAGACTGTGTGCATTATTCAGGCTTAAACATTGCTTGCATTCATGGAGCAGTGCCCTTCAGTTCGGGAAAGCATCACAAGCACAGCTCCTGTCTGGCAGGATGAATGAAAGGCATCTTGCAGAATCTGTATATGAGACCATTAGCCTGACGTCCGAGACACTGCAAAAGCTCCGCTGATAAACCACACCTCTCGAAGGAGACTGGTATTCTTGCATCACAGACACAGGCAAAGCCCTCAAACTTGGGCGAATAAGGCCTTGTCTACTGGCTGCTCTCCTCACCAGAACTTTCCACTGTTGCTACCCAAGGGAGGCAAATGCAGGGAATATCTGGAAAAAAAAAAAAAGAATTATTCTGTCTCATCATTTAAAAGGTAATTTCATGAGTTTGGGTGTGGGTTTTGGAATTAGTGCGCTGGCAGAAACAAAATCCCAGTCATTACATTGCAGTTCTCATCAGTACCTCTTTGACTGTTTCTACAATGGAGGGCTGTACTGTGGACCCTCATTTTCTAGAAGTGTATATACTAAGGCATGGAGGAGAAAGGCAACTCAGCCAAGGCTGTGGAGCAGGCCAAGAGGAAAGCCAAGATTGAAACCAGGTCTCTAGATTCATACCCATGGACAACACAGTCTCTCCAGAGGATGTTTTATGCTTGTACAGATGGAACAAAATGAGTCAACAGCATGTTAAAGATTCCTTTCACCGCCTGTAACCTTGTTGAACGCAACTCCGATGTTGTTCTGAAGAAAAAGCGTGTCAGGTCTTCAACATCATCACACAGCCTGTGACTACCCAGTCAGTTGCCATAGAACTGACTGATACTGGTTCGCTGGTGTAGAAGTAGCCATTTTCAGATAAGTTGTTTTAGCTACCCGCTTCAACTCTTCTAAACATTTAAATACAGAAACTGTTCACAACCTTATATTTTATTGCTTTGTTGGTTTATTTGCGTGTCTTGAAGTCTCTTCCTGAAACATTTTGGATCGGTAGCCCTTCGAAACACAGACTTGCCAAGTCCATCTTTGGATAAACCTCATCACTTTTAGAGCAGTTGTGTGGGTGTATTTGGAAGCAGTCCAAAGCAAATCCCAGATGAATTGCGTAAGTCTGGTGTAAAACAAAAATATATGGGGTGGGAAGAGTTTGTGGCATTTAGGTAAAGGAGAGGAAGGGGGCAGAGTGAATGAGAGAAAGCATGTTAAGCATAAATATGATGTGATCGTTAACTCAAGTGAGAGGCTAAACTGAATGCTGTACATCTGAAAAGGAAAATGTTTCCTTAATGGTCAAACAGGCTTGAAAGTTCAGGCTTCCTCCCTCTTACAGGATAATTGGTTATTGCAGGTTGGAAGGGTCATCAGGAGATCTCTAGTCCAACCTCCTGATCAAAGCAGGGCCAGATATCAGGTACTTCAACCTGCTCTCGTCTTTTTACATCTTTATGACTAACGCCTTTGAATGACATTTTCTTGACAGCCCCTCTTCCCATGGTTGCAACAGTGAAGAGGAGGACGAAGCGGAAGGCATTAGCGATCAACAAGATTTAGGGACTCTATTTTTCTTTCTTAAAGGTAAGATGAAGTAAAACATGAAATTATTCTTTTGGTTGACACAGTTCAAAAAAATCAGTGTCAGTTGTATCCAGTTGGGATATCATCAGTATAAGCCCAATAAGGTGTTCTCATGGGACTCCAGTTGGAGGAGAACACTTGTCTGAGTGGTCTACTAGTTCTTCTACACTTGTGATGTCCTCCCATCACACCTTGAGTTAGCCAAATAAGCTGAGAACAGGAGACCAAATGACATTTGACACTTTCTTTCCTTACCCATCCTGATAAGAGAGATCACAGTTTGGAATCAAAATAGTAGGGAAGTTTGCATCTCCCCCCTGCCTGCCTGCCTCGAATGTTCCTGCAGCTTAAATACACATCAACACGATCTGAGAAACCCAAGATAGGGAGGAAAGCATGTACGTTCCAGCTGGGCTAGGGGACACTAACAGATGTACAGTACAAATTATTTCTTAGCACCCTTGCTGTGATTGCTAATTCTGTCCAAGATTTCTAGGCCGGTATGAAGGGATAATTATTCACATAACCATAAGGATTCTGGGCTGAATACACCAAGACTGTAGTGCCTCTGTGTCCCAAACGCATGCCTGTTCGATGATCTAAGCAGCGGCTGGGTTAGTCAAACTACAACTTTGAAAATATTCACACACCCCCTTGCTTTCCCAAAGATTTTTTTCAAAAGTGCTTGGATGGTATTTTAAGTCCTTAAAAAGCTGTGATACGCAGAAGCAACTTGGCATTTTCTGAAAATTGGGCTAGTAGGGCAAGAAAATCTCCTAGATTGTGCACCCAGGCACCAGGCTATGTCAAACTTCTGATCACGTAGGAAAGCTTCTAAGGTTCATGAAGTGTTTGAGTGGTATTTGACAATAACCCACAAACACAGAAGTGCAGTGCTTGAGGCATTAACACACTTTGTATGAGGAGGTTCTTCAGCTAGGATGGGAATTACAGGGCTCTCACAAAAATGAACGTTTGGGAAAAACTTACATTATAAAAATGACTGGTTCCGGAAAGACTGCCTTACATCAGAAAAAGCTGGAATTTTAGAGTTATTTCATAGCTTCTGTTGCTATCACAGTCCTACGTGATTTTTTAAAAGTCCATCAAAGATACCTAATTCCCATTAGTTTCAGTTTAAATTCGAAACCTAAAAAGCACCTATTTGCACCTTTTAGGTGCCTAAATACCTTCAACAACCTAGCACTTCAAAATTAGGCTGGAAATGCTGTGAACTGAATTGCAGGTATCCAGCTGTTATTCTACTATCATATCGAATATACCAGTCTAAATTCTGCAGAACATTGAAGCTGAGGAAAAAAAAATAGAGGTAATGAAATGTCAACACTGCTTAGAAAGCATTATAACTTAAATTTGCAAAATTAGGTAGCCATTAGGGAAAACTTCTCAGTGCAGGGTTCCTGCTAGGAAACAAATGGAAAGCACAAACGGAAAACACAAACTGATCTTCAATGGATTATCAAAAAGTCAACAGGAGATAATGATATTGATGCAATTTCATGTCAGTCAATTAGTCATTGTTCCTGACCTAAATAGAACGATTATTTTCATGTTATGCCTGTTGTTAGCTAATAACTGTGGTGACAGATGTCTAGAAATAAGGCAGTGATCAGGTGGTTTCCAGGCAGAGTGATTCGGAGGCTGTCAGTAGAGTGTTTCTCGTGGAGGTACGAAACATAACAATTCATATTATTCTACATTGCATTGTTCCAGTGGTTTGGGGTTTTTTGCTTAGTGTTATTGTTGCAAATTAGTATTTCTCTGATGCTTGTTTGAGGACAATAACAGGAAGTATCTCGTTTCCTTCAGAGGAGTAACTCTAATTACCTGTAACACAGTATAATTCCTGTCTCACTTTGATTAGAGTCTCTACAAGCCCCAAGCCATCCAGGCTGGCCACTTGAACATGGGCATAGCTTCTTTACACACAGTCAAACACGGTGGCACTCCCACCACCCAACTTTTGAGACTTCACGCCCAGCATTAAGCGTCCTCAGCCATGCTGCCTTCATTGGATGGACCAAATGGAGACCAAACCCATCCTCACACAAGGACCTAACAGCAGTCATTTAACATCTCTGTGCCCCACCTCAACACCTGGTAAAATGCAGGTGGCAGCACTCCTTTGCATATGTTGGACACTTTCTACTATGTGTAATACCACTTAACATGGTAGGAGCCTTTTTTTCCCGTGCTCCTCGTAGAAGGAGGGAAGAGGGAAGAAGAGAGAACTCAATACCGCTCAATTTTCATCAGGATACTTCTCTTCCTCATATTTATACATTTTCATGTAATCAGACTGAGAAATTAACATCTTGTGAGTCAAAACATCCAAACCACAGCATTCAAACTGGGACAGATTGTCACTGCTTAATTCTCTTTATAATGATCCTCCAGTTATACATAGGAGGACTACATTACACTTTAATAAAAGCTGTTAAGTCATTCCCCCAAGAATGACCGCATTCTTCTTCTGTAAAAGGAAATGGAAGAAGGGTGAGAATTTGAGTGTGAAAAGACCAACGATTTTATATTTCTAGGCTTTTACTTTGCGTTCCTCTTTTGATGCTGACTTCCCTTCTGAAAGCTGAAAGGACTGGTTTGTCTTTAGTCTCTGGTACAGTTTTGCTTAAATTAGAGGTGATTTATTTGGGAGTTTTTGATGTGGCTGTTTTCCTATGACCTGGACCGAGTCCTCAAAATTCATTTTCTTCAGATACTTGATTCAAATGCAAGAGGGTTTCTGTTAAAAAAGGGAGAAATTACAGAGATGGAAGAGGAGTAAGGTTTTACATAGTGCTCCTCAGATCATTATCCTCCTTCCCTACTCTCCAACCCTTTACAAAATGGCATTTACTTCTCATTCGCTTGCCAAGACCATTCCTCATTCCTGTCACACATTCCTTAATTTCATATAAATACCAGGAAAAATACTGCAGACCTCGCATGTGCAAACCTCCCATTGAAACCAATGGAAATGTTACCTGAGTAAGGTTCTGAGAGCTTGGCCCTCCACTAGTAATTCAAAGGAAAGGAAAAAGTCACCGAGAAACCAAAACACTTGGTGTTCTTATAAAAGAGGGGGCAGGAGGTGGAGGAAGGTTGAGGTAGGGGTTGGGGGGGGTTATATTTAGAAAAAACCTACATTTGGCGTTTCTGCCAATATGAGCACATGGAGTTTCAATTTGTGGTTTCTCTTTATGCAGTACATTTTGAAATTGGAATTTCAAACAAAATATACATCTCCATGTCTGACTGTGTATATAACAATTTGTCATTTCTTGGCGCGAATTTGAAACTATTTTTAGTGTTCAGAAATAGTCTTCTCTCCCTTTCCTTCACCTCCCTCCCACCATCCTGCTTCCAAATTACTCTTTAATCAACCTTACAAGATTGTTAGAACTTTCCAAACTCCTGAAGTAAGGAAAATAGTGACAGGAAATTAATAATTATTGAGGAATGGGGCTATATTTTCATTTCCTGGCCCCTTCGGAGTTAAATGTTGAGTTAGAGCCATTTGTCAAAAAGTTGAACAGAACAGTTACCTGTAGATTCATTTTAATGAACTCCATTCAAGAACAATGCTCTCTGAAAAAACATATATCATTAGGAGAATCAGGAAATCCTCTTAAAGCTGGAGCACTTGTGCTTTATACCACTCCTTGAATAATAATAAAATGACTCCCGTGGGAGAGGTCTGGCAGTGGAGTTGGTGTGTCACTCTCCAAACCCACCGGTTTTGTTAGCAGGGACATCAGCATGGAGTCCTTTCACCATCTGTAAGTTGCACCATGTGCTGAACCCCAGGCATGGGAGAGCCATAACGTGACTGGACTGGATTACCTAATGATGACATCGTGACCCCTTCAAGCTGACCACCATCATTTCCTAAGTCACCTTCACACCTCAGCTCAGACCAGGATGAAGGTGGCCACAACCTACCAGGCCACCTTCTCCAATCCTTTCCATCCCCCTCCCTGCCATAATCACCAAAGTGCCTGAACTAAATGATCTTTCTGCTCCACTTGTGAAGTCCGAGCTCTTCCCTGAGCTTGATCTGGATATATTCTGCTGAGCCCAGGTGTCTGAGAACATACAAAAGGCAGTACTGAGTTAGGGCAATGATCTTCCTCACCCACTATCCTGTCATCCTACTAGTGGCTAAAAGTGGATGCCTAGGGAAGCATAAAAAGACCAAATAAAAAATCATTATGTCTCCCTGCAAGTTCCTCGAGCTCTAGGACTTTGTGGGCGATGGATTTCCTAAGCCACTGGCTGCTGTCTTTGTAGTTAATATTTAGTTGTTTTTCCCTCTACGATCTGGTCTAGTCACTTTTTGAAGCTTTGTAGACTTTTAGCCTCCACAACATCCTGTGGCAAAGAGATCCACAGCTTAACTCAGTGCTGTATGAGGAAATGCCTCTTCCTCTTGGTTTCAAACCTGCTGCCTACTAGTTTCATGGTAGAATTCCTTAAATGTTGTATTAGAAAAGACAGTGAGCTGTCATTTCCTAATTACCCTCTCCACATCTCTCTCAATTCTATAAATCAGAGGTGTTTATTCCATCCTTGTATGGGTGCCATACCATACCTTATATTGTTCTTTATACCTTTATACTTCCTTTATACATTTTCTAGCTCTGCATTAGGCAAGACAAGGTTTTTAGGTAGCTGGAATTAATATTTTGAATTAGACTTACTTCTATAGCTAGAAATACTGAACTGGCTTTTGGATCACAACACTTCTTTGCTGCTTTTTTTTTTTTAGATCTGGAGAGGGATTGGGTGCTCAGTGTGTTGATGGTTTTTTTATGATTCTAGTTGATCTAATAAGAAATGTCCCTCTACAGGTCTTGTTTGTCTACATTCACTTGCAAATACAGTAGAAGTTTTACTAAACATTTTTTTAATATGGAGAATCTAGAACAGTATACACTGTTCAAGATTTGTTTGCACCACAGCTTTACAAAGTAGCATAAGGACTTTTTCTTTTGTTCTCTATTCCACTCCAAATAGCTCTTAAATTCAAACAAAGGGTGAGGTTTTTTACTGCTACTGAACATTGAATTGCTTTTTATAGAACTGCCTGCCATCCTTCCAGGATTTCTTTCCTACACGCTAAAAGCTAAGAGCACATCTGAAGAGCATATCATTATGTATGTTAATTGAGGGTGTTTTTTTTTTTCTTAGGTGCATTACCTCTGATTTATCAATGCTGAATTCCATCCGGCATTTTTTCATCAGTATTGCAGAGGTGATTTATTGCCTCTGCAAATCTTTGTAGTGAGATTTCATTTTTACGCTGAGTAGTCCTGTCTAGGTTGGTGAGCAAGCTTCGTACTTTCACTGGACATCAAGGTCATTTATATTTATGTTGCACAGCTCAAGCACAAGCCCACTGGCAAACATTCAGGAATTTACCATTATTTCCTACTCGTCGTTTCCTATCTTTTAGTTAGGTGTGCATACTAAGGCCTTACCTGTCTCACAACAAATTCTCTAACAGGCTTTGGCGAGGGGCTTTGCTGATTGCATTTAAGAAATCCAGTTAGACTTTGTTAATCAATTCTCCCTTGTCTACGTGCTAGTTGACTTCTTCAAAGAACACTAGTGGGTTTATCTTCCTGTCACAAAAGCTGGTTGCATTATTCCCCCATAAATGAATAAATGTTGTTTATTAATGTGTCATGATCTTATTCTTTATTATAAGCTCTACCGACTTGCTTGGCATACATTTTTAACTTGTGTGTTTCTGCTTGGAGAATTTTATTAAAAATTGACATCATTTTCGCAACTTTCCATTTCTCTAATACAAAGGCAGGTTTAAATGAGAGATCACACACCACAACCAGGAGAATCATTATTTCAAACTTGTCTGTCTTTAGAACCCTTCAATGAACAGCATGTGATGCTGCCAATTTGTTTCTCCTGATAGTTGTTAATTTGTTCTACTTTTGACACTTGAAGTTGAGGCAGCTGAAGTATGCATTAAGGCCTCATGGTAAATAAAAATGGAAAATAAAAAGTAATTTTTTTTTACGATGTTACTTTTTCTCACTGCTACTTTCACACCCTCCCTGCCTACCTATCTGCATAAGCTCTGCAAGGCATTCATAATATAGTTACATAATTAATTATTATTAAATTTTTATGCCCTTTTTAAGTTGATCCCAAACTCCTTTTTAGATTTTTCTTTTTGCGCCTTCATATTTAATCTACTGGAGATTGTTTTTTTCTTTTTTCTTCCTTTGAACGCTGCTTCACATTTTTTAGGAATACACCTTCTTTCTTCTGATGACCTGGATGAGGGGATCGAGTGCTCCCTCAGTAAGTTTGCAGACGACACCAAGTTGGGTGGGAGTGTTGATCTGCTGGAGGGTAGGAGGGCTCTGCAGAGGGATCTGGACAGGCTGGATCGATGGGCTGAGGTCAACTGTATGAGGTTTAATAAGGCCAAGTGCCGGGTCCTGCACTTTGGCCACAACAACCCCATGCAACGCTCCAGGCTTGGGGAGGAGTGGCTGGAGAGCTGCCCAGCGGAAAGGGACCTGGGGGTGCTGGTTGACAGCTGGCTGAACATAAGCCAGCAGTGTGCCCAGGTGGCCAAGAAGGCCAACAGCGTCCTGGCCTGTACCAGAAATAGTGTGGCCAGCAGGAGTAGGGAAGTGATCGTGCCCCTGTACTGGGCACTGGTGAGGCCGCACCTTGAATCCTGTGTTCAGTTTTGGGCCCCTCACTACAAGAAGGATGTTGAGGTGCTGGAGTGTGTCCAGAGAAGGGCAACGAAGCTGGTGAGGGGTCTGGAGCACATGTCTTATGAGGAGCGGCTGAGGGAACTGGGGTTGTTCAGTCTGGAGAAGAGGAGGCTGAGGGGAGACCTTATCGCTCTCTACAGCTACCTGAAAGGGGGTTGTGGTGAGGTGGGTGTTGGTCTCTTCTCCCAAGTAACCAGTGATAGGACGAGAGGAAATGGCCTCAAGTTGTGCCAGGGAAGGTTTAGATTGGATATTAGGAAAAAATTCTTTACAGGGAGAGTGGTTAAGCATTGGAACAGTCTGCCGAGGGAGATGGTGGAGTCGCCATCTCTGGAAGTGTTCCAAAAACATGTGGATGTGGCACTTCAGGACACTGTTTAGTGGACATGGTGGTGGTGGGTTGATGGTTGGACTTGATGATTTTACAGGTCTTTTCCAACCTTAATGATTCTGTCATTCTTTGATTCTAACAGCCTCTTTTATTCTGTTGCTTAGCTATCCTGTATTTTGTTTGCTTCTTTGGTCTCTATACACTTCATTTTAATAGGTAGTATGCATTTGATCTGAGCCATCATTAAGAAGGAATCCTTACAATTCTTTCATCTTCAGATAATCTTTTTGCTAGCTGGTGTTTCATGCCTCAAATAAACTGGAACAAGTGTGTCCCTCACCAGTGGTCTCCTAGCCAATGCAGTTTTTGGAATTCTTTTCTTAACGTGTCAGTCTATCTTTATATTTTTGTTGCTTTTATTTTAATTCCTTCAGCTACTCAGCCACCTGTGAGGACTTGAATGATGAATCTTATGTTGACATTTAGCTCTGCTTCTGACAATCCTCTGAAATCCAAGTAAGGTCTCAGCAGGTTTGAATAGACCTCTACTCAGAGATATCAATCACCAGGATAGCTCAGGTCCACACACTCATGTTTGTGCCTTCGGTCAGTACCACTATGCCACATCACCATGTAAATAAATGTAAGAGAACATCTGAATCCATTATTTTTCCAAATGCCATGTAAACAGATGTTCAGACAAGGGCAATATGTCCCAAGGTTGGCACTGGAGAAAGAGTCAGCAGCATTTGGTGCCGAAAAAAATAATTCCATTTGTTTCTGTGTTTTTCCCAAGTCCCTTTGTCTGGATCTCTCCACTCAATGAGTATTCAATTATATCTTAGGAAGTAGAACAATTTCAACAGGAAGGATTGGAGAGGAAAGGCTGATGGCGACCTGATACACAGATGATCTAGGCTTAACACCCTGACCTGAATTAGACAGATTGAAGACCTGGGTCTCTGTCATTGCAAGTGAGGTCTTTCACTGCTTTTGTGCTATGGCAGTGCTGGGACATGATGGGGGGACAGGGACTGGACTCATCATTCAGTCAGAGATTTCATCCCCAACCCAGTGAAAAGTGTAGCTGGAACTTACATTGGAAACTTTCAAATGTGACAAACTGGCATTTTCAAATGGAGAAAAAAAATGTTTCTATCAATCAAAAGCATCCTGGCTAGCAGTCTTGTTAGCAAGTGACTTGGGAAGGTGGATACATTTCTCGAGAGTTTTGAAGAAATTACTTACAAGGTTTTTCAGCTCGGTTTATTCTTAATGTCAGTGAAACTTGTAACTTTAAAATAGGACAACTCAGAGACTAATACTAGCAACTCAGGGGATAGTAAATCCCTGCAAAGTGATGAAATTCACCCTGCAATGTTCACAAACATAGGTCAACAGGAGGCTAAATGAATTCACAGAATTTGGCAAGTGAGATGGAAACTCTGAAGATTACTGACAGGCTAACATCATAATATCAAGAAATGACTCTTTTGAGCATCCACGGAAAGCGTACAGCAAACTCCTGGAAAATAAACTTTAATGTGAAGCAGCCAATTGTCCAAAGTCTGAATTTACATTTCAGCTGAGCTTTAGTAAGTATTTTAGGAGCACAAACTCTGTGAAATGTGAAAGTTTAGGTTCCTTCAACAGGTGTTAGCTGTGCTGGGTGAAGATACTCAGATCTATTGTGTTGGATGAAGCATGGGAGATGTGAGGTGCAAAATGATGGCCACTAGGAGATAGCAAGTTTCAGAAAGGATGGAAATACAGATGTGGACATCTGGTTTTCATACTCGTGAGTAAAACTATATGTTTACTACACTTTAGCACAGATGTTAGTCAACCTACACATTTTGCAATGTTTCACACAATTAGTAGAAATGGACTGTATATTTTGTTATTTTATAAAACCTTTCTAAACCAATGGTCTGTACCAGAAGCAGGGCATTATTTGTGTCATGAATAAGATGTATCCAGTAGTTCTTTCTCAAAAAAGGGGGAAGATGGAAGATTTTTCAGTACCAGTTCTGAGATTTAAGAAGAACTTGCTGAGCATATGTGCCAAAAAAGTCATTCATATTTTTAAAATCTTCAGTGAAGGCCATTGCCTCACAGTTTGAATCATGTGATGTGGTTGGATTATCCGCATGTAATGAAAATAGAATTTCATGGCTGTTTATGCATTAAAACATTTCTCCTCCATGATACCTCTTCACCGTCGGAGATGCTTTTGAAAATCTTTACTTTATTACAAACCTCCTTGGCAGAAAGAGCAGTGCCACCTGACATTTTTAGCTGAGAAAAGGTCAAATTAGCAGTGGTTTTCAGGAAAAAATCATCATTGATCATGCACTGGAAATTTGCACATGGTTTTGCAAACATCACTGGGAGCAAAGTAATAACAGCACCCACGCATGTTAGGGTCCAGACTGGAGGTGGAAGGGTTCTTCTCTGTGAATGAGAGCTAGTGGTATGGGACATACTCAAGATCCCCCAAGTTTAATACGCTAGGTCTTTTTCTCTAACATCTCCAATCATTAAACATTATTTGCTCTCTTCAGTGAATTCCCACCTTAGTTGGCCTGGGGACACTAGGAACATATACTCAAGAGAAGGCCAAGATGAAATAATGGAAGTGTTGCCGAACAGGGTTTGAAATTGTGCTCCCGCCTGCCCTCACAGTGCCAGACATCATTTCATACCCTTTCTAATGGTTTTTGGTTTTGTACCTCTCAGATTAGTTCTTTAGTTCCTCAACTCATAGCTCTGAAGAACAATGCATGCATTTCCTTTTCTTACAGATACAAAAAAAATTGTTAGCATATATTTTGTTCTTTGATACAAAAGATACTTTGATCTAAAAGGCACCCAGCTTTCAACTTCTAAACACCTGATCTGGCAAGCTGAGTTTGCTCAGAAGTGATGTGGCAGCGAAAATTTATAGGCTGGGGGAGTGGGAGAGGATCTTCACATCCAGTACAACCTAGATACTGCTTGGTGCTGTGTCAGTCTTGATTTTACAACATTGTTTCTGTCATAAACACATCTGTATATCCCTGTTGGATCACTTTGTTTGAGTGCTTATTTAAAGGAATATAGCCTTGTAGTGTTTGAGAAATCACAGTGACAAAGCAAAAAACATAAAATTAAGCGTAACTGAAGTGTTTGTTAAAACAAAACTGAAGCCAACCTGGCACACTTGCGTTTTATTCAGCCCTGGTGCTGGAATAATTCACTCCAGGAGAAAACAAAAAAAAGTCTCGAGTGAAAACAGTTCAGTCCAGACTAAAGGTATTTCAGGCAGTACCAGAAGAAAAACTCCACATGAAGGGAATTGTTTTAAGCAACAAGGGCTTTAAGGTTATTTCCACAGAGTTTCAGGGCTGTCACTTTCTATGATGAAATGTTATTCCTCCTCAATATACCAACTTTTTCAACCTTGTATGCCTGAAGTCAAGCCTTTTCATAGGAGCCGGTGTTCCTAACACCTCCAAGAACCAGAACTGCTTTCATTATAGGAACAGAAATCCAGACTTTTAGGTGTCAGCATACCTGTTTGTAAATGAAGGCATATGTTTATAAAGCTGTTGCTTTCCTTGTTAGGGAGGAAACTTATTGTTAATACCAGAGGAGCAAACTGGACAAAGTGAGTTTGTGGAAGAATTCAGCAAGACCACATCAACTCTCTGACAGGAAGGACCTAAAGAAAGGGATTAGCAGGATCGGATGTGGTGCTTTCTGACAGACAGCCAAACCTAAGAGGTCAAAATAAGAAACCAGTGCAAAAATAGATTTATGCTTAAATTGAAATGTGCACAATTCCCATTTCTGTCCCCGTGCCCTGGATTAAGCAGCTATTGTGTGATCGTTTATGAATCCTGAAGCCCTGGGCTCAACAAGCCACCCGTCTCACCATAAATTAGGCCATGTTCAACAATGCTGCAGTGGCAGCATTTCGAGTGGTGTTATCTCCACTTTCTTCCCCAAAGAGACAGGGATCTGCGTGAACTTGCCCAATGATGCACATCCCCGGCCCTGCTTTGGAGCACTGTGCAGCGACGCCGTCACAGGCAGCCACCCAGGTAAGACTCCCTGCAGATTCCCCTCTCTCTTGACCGACCCAATCCACCACTTTGCCGACTTTTTAAGATCAAGGCAATATTTTTCAGCCTGGAAGGGAATTGTTCCCATTGCCTAAGATGAACCGTCAGAAGTGGACAGGATCCTTTTTCTTGTGCGTACGAGACTTTGCTTATGGAGACCACATAACCACAGCGATAAGTACCTGCTTCCTGACGCATGCGAGCAAATGTTTTACAAGAACAGTGTAAGAACCCACATTTGAAAATTCAGCTTGAAAGTGTTGACCTGTGATGAAAATAACCTCAACAGATTGCAGGGGGAGATTCGTTGTTTTGTCACAGCATCTCATGGCCTTAACTGTTCAGCTGGCAAATATTCAGCTGGCAAGTAAGCATCTCCTTCCAATCTGTCCCTTATTGCCTGGGTGGGGATGGTGCCTTGGAGTGAATGAAGACCATTGTTCCAAGTGCCTGATGTTTAACCTGATCTTGTCTTTCCAGGTCAGGTATCTCCAGAAGTAAATATTGTACAAATGGAAGATATTTAGCAATGCTTTTGGTGAGGGATGATCCAAAAGCGTTTCCAGTCCTGCCGAAGAACTGCTTTATCAGGGCCAACAATTTTCCACACTTGTTTTCATCAGAGTATTTTAGACTTGCTTAGTGAGCTGTTAGCATCAAAACATCAGTCCTTATTCAAGTTCTGCCCCTCACTGTTTCTAGAAGACATCATAAAGGGGGTCCAATGTCCAAATTCTTCCTTTGAATGAGGTGATCCACAGGAGGGGAGGGAGCTGAACAAGGCACCTGGAGGTGTATCTGTGTTATCCCAGGGGACATCAGGTTTCTTTCTATCCACAACAGACTTTTCATCTGTTTCATTTTCACACCAGTTGTGGGAAGCAGCAAAGTGGCTGGTGACTACACGTGGGACAGCTTTACCAGGTAAGAAGATGTCGCGAGGACTTGTAAGTCATACGGTGGCACTGGGAGTAATTAGCACTACCTTCACTCATGCTATCTGCCCATGCCCGGGGTGCAAGTGCCCAGGCTGCACACTGCATGTCCCCCGGGGCCTCCCTTCCCCAGGCAGGGAGCAAGGCACAGAGCCTGCAAAGCCTCCACTCTGCTCCCTCATCCCAAAAGGTCACCATTCCTCTCCCATGAGCCAGAGCAGGAGCAAAGTGAGAGGGCACAAACTGCTGCCGAAATGGGGCACACGGAGGCACGGGTACAGTGCTTCTGAGGTAATTGCTGAGGTGGCGTGGCTTTGGCAAGATGTCAAAGTGCACAGCTGGCTAATATAGACCCCTCTTTTCTCCAGAGCCACCTCAGAAACAGCTATTGATTCTTAAGGCAGTAATATTCATCTGGCATCTCATTCATTCCAAGTTAATTGCTTAAATGGGTGGAAAAGGAAATTTGTGAAACGAAATGTGCTCCTGCATCAGGCATAAAGGAAACTTCGTCCCTATTAAGCTGGAAATGCTTCCCAAAGACAACACATAGGCTTTACTGTGCCGAGGCACTTAAGTTCAATTCTTCAGTGGGGCCAGTGTTTAAAGAGAGCATTACCAACTCAGTCACAGCAAGCTTCTGTACTTCAACTTCCCAGTCACTCAGTTTACTCTTCAGGATGGTTTCCCCTACAGCTTAAAAATACGACCTTGGAAAGAATCACTAAATAAGTAAATACTTGAGTCTAGCAGGATTTTCTTCCTAGATCCAAACCCTGGCACAGGTTGAAGCCTTACAACTATGTCCTATCTGCTAAGGAGACTTCTGTTGGTATTAAGTGGCATATTGTTTAGAGAAATAACACATTTTCGTTAGGGAAGGAGAAAACATTCCAAATAAGCTGCTGGTCAAACACACTTTTTTATGCATGTCAGCAGCTTGGGAAGAAGAAGGAGAAGGGAGCAGTTTCATTTTAAGTGTTTCTCTGAAGAAAAGTTCCAGTTTACATTACCATGAATTTCTCCTTCAGACCTCTTCTCATTTTCAGGATGCAATTTTGTGTTTCCTTCTCACAGCAGACTTTTTTCACAATCTATATAGTCGTGCTCCTTTAAGAACTGGCTGTTTCACCTCTCTAAATAAAGCTACTTTAGTACCTGCATTAATTCCTTGCATTTGACATTACTACCATACAAAATGCCTTTTCTACAGAGATAATAGCACAGCAGCTAGTTATTTAATTATTGAAAGCAGCTGGCATCTTTTTAAAGAAGCTCTTTCAATGTTTTTATTCATTATTGGTTTTTAATGCCATTTCCATTTGTGACTCCCGCTGTATTGGCTCACTGTTAGGTAAGTCTAGAGAAGTTTTTTTCTCTGAACATAAGGCCTGAGGAAGGCCTGCATGGTGTTTAAGGGATTGGCCCAGGATGCCATCTCGGGGTCTGCTGCCATCAGCTTTATATGCCTGTGAGCAATTTTCTCCAGAAAAAAACATTCAAAGGAGATTTTAATCCTCTGTGGAGTGTTTTTTCTTCCTCAGCTCTGGTATTGCTGTGCGACAAGCCGTTCTCCCCTTACACCTTACCTACCCACAGCCTCTCGGAGCCAATGCAACCAACAACTGCCAAAAAAGAGACCTATTCCCATGCTCCCACGGTCCTCGAGGCTCTCCAGCTCGGAGGCAGCAGGGTAAGCCGAGCATTGCCATCTCCCGTGGGTTCACAATCCAGATACCCTATTCCCACGTCTTGGTTCAGGGACCCAGTGTGGTCTGAGAGCACACCATTTTGCTGAAGAACATCTCCTCCAACTGCAAGTGCCTGTTCAGCTTAAGTTTTCAAGTTTTCTCCAAGGAGCCTGAAAAAGACTTCTTTTTTTTTTTTTTTTTTCTGAGGAGAATGCCATATCGTTGTGTTTGGGCTTTTGTTTAAGGGGCGAGGTACAAACTACTGTGCAGTCAAAGTCTGCAGGTGGCTTACTTGCAATGATGGTAGTGCTGATCCAACAGGGATCAAGCTCAAGAGTTAAAAGTTTCAGGCAGTCGGAGACGATAGGTGAGTGAGGAAAAGAGGAGGAGAAACTGCAAAGAGCTAAAGGGAACTGTCAGAGTTTGAAATGTTGCAAGGCAAATCTGGAAGAATAGGGCTGAGAAAAAAGTCAGGAATTTCTTGAAAGTGGCAGAACAGGCTTGGCGCAGTTTGGTGCAAGTCTGTAGCTGTGAATTCACTAGCCTTCCTCCAGGCATCAGCAAAGCAGGCAATAACTCTTCAAACTCAATATTCTCTCATATCCTGCCTAAGGGAACATTTTAGCTGCTTTCTCAATGCTGAAACAATTTTACTACTCTGGAAGGAGATAGCTGCAATGAGGTAGATGATGACAGCGATAGTTGATGCTCAAGCAATGGGAACACCTTTGCCTTGCTGGGTGACTGGCTTCACCAAGACTGAGGAAAAAGAAGTTTGACCTGGATCTTTGCACTTTAAGCCCATCCTTTTTCTGTCAGGCATGGACACAGACAACAAATCATTCCCTCCTTCTTCACATCAGCAGCTTCCTTATTTCTGGAGAAACTCTCCCACCCGTTTCAGTGAGTTCCCAACTTCAGCACTGCTCCCAGGATTTTCCCCCCCAAGGATAGCTGCTTGACTTTCTGCATAACAATACAAAGCTAAAAGTCTCCCTAAGGGTCTCTTATAATGAAAATAAGGAGGCTGACAAAAAATGAAGGCTGTAATGCTCACTCCCACTCATGTGCCACCTCTCCTCATGCTTTTGGCTCTTGTTTTACACTTGTTAGTGCAGTGTATGGGTTAGAAGTAACTTGTATCTTGCTCTTTTTAAGGCCTCTGTTTTTAAACATAGGAGATTTCAGCAAAACAGCCCCTACAAACGTTGAGGAGGTACATGTGAAGAACAATGAATTTCATCTGGGGGAGGTGGAAATGAGTCACAAGAGAGAGGAACTTGTAAGAAAAAAGCCCCTAAGAAGAAAGACTTTAAAGCTGCACCTTTGAATATAAAAAACACTTTGTCTTTCAAGCAGAAACACTGCTTCCCAGAGGAGGTGTCATACAACGTGCAGAGCATCAACATTACCTACCAACGTAGACATTCAAGGTAGCCACCATCAGTCCCCATCTGTCACTTCTGCGCTGAGGTAGCTTGGCTGAGTGAAAGATGAGCCCCGTCTGTGACACAGTCCAACGCCGCAACAGCGGGAAGCTCTGCCCAGGATCGTAAGCTTTAATGCAGCATTTCACAATCTCTCTCAGGTAATTTTTAAGCGAAGCTTATAAGAGAGAAAGGCTGATCGATATTTACTCAGGAGTTTGTTTGTGATTTGGCTGTGGATACACTTCCAGAAATCTGTAATCAGTGCTCCGCACTCTGGTACATCAATGCGCCAAGTGTTGCAAACGGTTATCGAGTAACCTCCGTTTCAGAGGAAAGGTGTACAAGTTCAACAAAACATTGGTGTCCAAAAAAGCCTGCGGTGAAGGAGCCCTCTAAAGAGCTATTAATCGAGCTAAAAAGAAAACCTTGTGAGAACACTTCAGCTTTCATAAGTTTTCTACCCCTGGGGAGATGTGTGAGGAGGGAGCTGAAAGATATAGTAGCACACTCCTATTTGCCTGTTTGTTTGCCTTGGTGTCAGTTATCTGGTACTTGATAAATGCAGGAATTGTATTCACTGAACTGCTAGGATGATGAAATTTTGCATTCTTCATCTGCTGTGGTTCTGGCAAGAGATAAAGAATAACTAAAAAGAAGTTATCAGGAAAATTGATGGCTGAACCCTGGAATTTCAGAGCTGTTCTCAGGTCTAACTGACCTCTCTCGATGAGGAGAGCACTGACTGCCTTCAGATTTTAGGCTTAGGTGAAGTACCAAATTCCTGAATAAACATGCAAACCCTCCCAAAATATTGAGTTTGTTATATTGAGGCTTTCTTGCATGTTTTCCCATCCATCTACCTTCCAGACAGATTAGAAATGGTGTTAGCACAACTCATTTCTGGAATCCAGGACAAACTGGGAGTCTCACAAATCACTCTAGTCCAGGTTTAGTTCCAGGAATAAGGGAAGAGTACTGCAGAGTACTCAGTTATTCTGCTATTGCTTCCTCTCTGAGAAAAGTATTCATTAATATATCTGGACAAACTTGCTTTGCTTCATTTCCAGCCTAAATGAACATGTTGCTCTCCGTTCAGCTTTGGTATACAACAGCAAAAATGAGAAAAGAGCCCAGTAATACACTAATAGATTCCAGAAATGTTGTACAATGTCAATAAAGAAGTCACTGAGCCATTTCCAAAAATGTGAAGTATTTGCAAGATATGATGAAGTAAAATAAATTGTTCTTCTTATGGCTCACAAAAGAAGCCCTATGAAATGTAGAAAGGATTCCAATGATTATCATATCAGAAAAAAAATATTATTTGTATTCCAGTTAAATTGAGGTAATTTATTAGAAAGATTGTTTCACCTATAAACTAAATAGCTTGATCTGTAGCATGTCATCTCCACTGAGAGCAAATTTCAGTCTAAAGAAAATCCTCTTTTGCTAACTGTTTTCATCATTTTTCATGTAAATATTCCAGAAATGCTCATGGTTCTGCAAACGCAAAGTGAAAATCATTTTCTCAGAAAATATAAGGAAGAAGTCTAACAAAATTAGTAAGAGACTAATAGGTATAATTAATAGTAATTCAAACGTCACCTTGGGATTAGATGTCTGTGAACACTGTTTTTGCTACCTGCTAAAGGAGGAATTGAGGTGTCCAAAGTCAGCTCCAGGACAGGCAGCAGACAACTGCCAGGAATCTGAATTTTGGACAAACCTTCCTCCAAGGACACCTGGACAGCGACAGCACATAGGCTCTAATTTCCTCTTGTGGAGTTGAGCCTCTGGTGGTTTTGTTCCTCAGCTGTAAAATGGAGGTACCCAGTGTATTTTCCTTCCTCACCAAAACATTGTGAGACTGACTTGTAGCTGGGTCTGAGAAACTAGGGTCATAGAAGTGTCTGAGATGTTACTTTTCATTGCAGCATCAGGAATGATATCTGCTTGATCGTCTGATAGCTAAAGGGATTGATTTCTGTGCAACTACTAAGAAAAGAATTTGAGTACGTTGGATTTCCATTTCTCATTGCTTTGTTTCTGTTCTCACAGGGTACTGGCTGATTTGAGATATAGGCTGTGGTTTTGGATTTACAGAATAAGATTAGCTATCGCTAACTATGGATATCACTATTTGTTCAGCTTGTCAAGATGGATTTTTTTATTGCCTAGAAGGTAGTGTCTGTCATTTCCATTTTCCTGAGAAAAATGGGAGTTAAGACATATATTTGGAAGCAGTCATGACACATGAGATCACAGAACTCTGACCGCACCAGGGATTCCAAAGAGAATTTAAACACCTTAAACATTGTGGTGGGCTTGGTCACACTGTCCTACCATGGTCATTTTAGGCTGGTTCAAGTAACTGAATACAGTTCTCCAGGGTCTCAGTACAACCGCTGTGATGGCTATGTTTTGTCTTCACCAACCGTGAGCAAATGTGAAGCACTGATGAGGGTTCGCAATTAATGTCTGAATGTCAGCTATAGAGTCCGAAATGTAGAATCTCTTGTTGCATTGATTCACCCATACACTTAATTTGGTTTTCATTTCCACTTAGCTCAACTTGAGATCTCTTGCTATGAAACCGATAGGCACAGACACCTTTGTAAGTGTGATTTCTGGGGAATAAACTCCTAAATTAACAGCTTGGTCTCCAAAGAGGGATCTGGTAAAAGAAAAAAGGTTATTCTGAAAAGTACCACTGTTTACAATGTCCCTGGAGATCATTATCACTCCAGAATTGCTGCAGACCTCACAGTGGCTAGAGAATATAGGAAAACTTGTGTTTTATCATGAAATGGTTTTTTTAATACACTTTAAAAAAAACCCTGAAATTCCTGTACGTTCAAAGGCAAAATGTAAATGTCCCCCTGGAGAACAGTCTACTGGATGATTGCGGAAGAGAAGAAAATTAAATTCAGGTGAATATATAATAAAAAACTACTACTTGTATGTAGCTACATTATTGTAATTCATGTGGGCATCGCTAACCTCTTGCTGAGTTCTTATAGATGACAAAACTAATTTGTGTCAGTAGCATTAATGTTGAAATGTCACACTTGAGCACAGTGTTTTTTCATTCTCTGAACTTTTATTCTCTTCCTCAGTGTTATGAAAGACTTTTCCACCTCTGCTCTCCCTGCTTATCACCAGCCACATTGCGGGATTTTCTAAGTTTTTTTTCCAGCTTGTATTTGTTACTTCCTTTTTTTTAAGGGGAAAAAAACCTCTGCCATTAAAGAGCCATCATAGATCCCCTTTTGTCTCTGAGGCTGTTTCCACACCGCAAGTTCTTGGGTCAGGTCTGATGCCACCAATGGACTCTGGCACCTTAATGGCCTTCATAGTTGCATAGCTTCATAGCTGTGCCTTTGGGAGCAGAGTAAGGATGGGCATCAGCGGGAAGAGTATGTCCTTACATGAGATATCAGTGCCAACCAGGATGGCCTCCTGGTGCACTGCCCACCAAAGAGGCCCTCTACTCAGCTATCTGCAGGGCACCCGTACACAGGTCCTGAATTGGCTGAGGCAGTCTTGTGCTTAGAGGCATCCAAGGGAAACCTGGCAGGAAAGCCTGGATGTTTGCATCCTCACCATTAAATAAGTAGTCCTGATAACATGATGGGCAAACTCCCTCCATCCCATGGATTAACATTTCATCATTACCATTCACAGAATCTAACAGCCTGTTGCTATTTTCACAATTGTTAGATATCATTCTGGCTGGTTTTCCCCCTTTTCATGCTCAGTGAGGAAATGGTTTCTTTAGGAAAAGAATTCTGAGCTGCCATTGAAAGATAATCTTCAATGCTTCTCTTGATACATTGTGCAGGGATAACCTGGCAGTAGTGTGAAGGGCAACCAGTATGGGATTATTAAAAAATAATTTAAAAACTTAAAAATTGTCAGAAACATGTAGGATCAGATGAAAACTTGTTAATTTTCTGACTTCAAGGGAAGAGGCTGAGATACTTTCCCATTGCATGGAAGATGGGGAAGACGTGAGTTGAAGATCCAACCACACTTCATGCAAAACAAGATCTTTAATCTGGACCTTCTTACACCCTGAACCACAAACTAGACAGGCAAGGTGGGAAATCCTCTTACATGCTTATGTTTCAAAAGGTAATACATTTGTTATGATGCAGGAAGAAACACCTCAGAACTAGTAAAGGTTTTGTGAAATAGGGTTGGCATCCTCCCCCAGAGGACTTCCCTCCTGCTGATCACCTTCTGCTGCCTCCACGCACAGAAAGCCCTCCTCTCCCAGCAGGAATGAGCAGTGAGGGTGTGGGACCAGCAATCTCACACTGGCTCTACGTCAAGCAACAGTGGGATTTGAACCTGGGTTTCCCATTGGGCAGGCGATGATTCTAATCACTGCCGTATCACACTGATTTTGTGAACTCACCCTCTGACTTAATTAGAAATGCCCCAAAACTAAATAAGCTAATTTGCTAAATATTCTCAAAAATCAGGTTTGTGTTGTCCTGAAAAAAATTATCTTCCCGTTTTTGGGTATAAGTCTGAAAACAATCAGTTCGTTATCCTCTTCCGAGTACCTCAGAATCCAGAGTGCAGTTATCCCCTCGTGTGCAAAGAGCTTGTAAGTGTATTTTTGATTCCTTTTGTAGATGAACCACCATGGCACAAAGCAGAGAAGGGATTTGCCCAGGGCCATACAGATACTTTGCAGAGGAGCAGGGACTTGAACCAGCTTTCCCACATTCCTTCTCTGGTTCAGCAAGAGACCAAGATGATTTCAGTCAGTAGATATTACAGGGTTCTTCCTCTGAGTCTGCTCTCACGTTTCACAGTGTAGCAGTCAGGTACGATATCTTCTGCAAATTTGTTTAACTTTGCTAGTGTTCCCATTTACCTGCTTTCCTACAGGCGTGCTCACTATTTCCCTCAGAAAATTTTGACTGGGCAGGAAAAGAAAGGGGTTTTACTATTTGTCAAAGATCTTCAGGTTTTGGAGTAGCATGGTCAGGTTGGCACTTGTGATGGTAGTGCATGCTTCCTGCAAGTCATAAGCAAGTGGCCTTTCTGCAAATCTGCTGTTTCTTCTTCACCAAGTAAGTTGCTGGCACATACATAAACTCCTTTTTTCTCCTAAGTTTTCCTATTTAGAGATATGTGAGACCTACTATGTCCTTTTCCGAGCTATAGGAATGATGAGTTACTTTTTGCAATCTCCAAAATGAGATATCTGGGAAAATCCAGAAACTCCTTACACCTTGTAAAATTTTGGTGTAAGCAATATTCTAAATTGCAGAGATTATGCTTACTTAAAAATGCTACCAATTTGTACAGTGAATCTCAGCATTTCTCAAACATAATAGGAAGAAGAGAGGGAAAAAATGAGATGATTCATTATTTCTATATCTTTACTGCATTGGTAAATTCTAAAAGAGTGCACATGAGAGCAGAAAAAGTTTTTGAGGGATTCTTGGTACCATTTTCGTTTCTGTGTGCGCAAAACAAAACACTTTAAAACTAATTTGATTTATCTTCACATTACTGTCTGTGGTAATTTCAGTCTGAGATTAGCACCTGTATGTCAGCAGAGATTGTGGGCATATATATGAGGTGGAGGACAGAACAGCAGTAACACTGTCCACCTTTTTATTAATTATCTGATAAAAGATTGCTGGTAAAAAAAAAATATGTGCTGTACTGTCCTGACATTCAATGCCCTTTTGTATATGAGCAGTTTCACTAAGGCTTCTTGGTTCCAAATATTTTTAGAACAGTTCCTGGTATTTTCCTACTTAGATCTCATATATATCATACTTCACAAGGTTCCCCCTGTGCTCAGCTCTCCTAGATGGCAGAATTTTTAAGGACACTGGTTTATGAAACACAACTGGCATCTATATCCCTTTTAAGAAATAAAACTCAGGAGAGAGATTTCTGCGGTGCTCTTGAAGGATAGCAGAATTTAGATTCACTGACTGCTGCAGGAAAACTGCAGCGTTCCCTCCGTAAAATATAATGATACATAGTGCTCATCATATGAGCAAGATGTTTTGTACCAACACATAAATTTTATGTGAAATACAAAATTAGTAGTCAGTTCAACACTCAAGCAAATTACCAAACGTGTCTCCGAAACGGGCACCGTGTGGCCAGTGCCAGTGTGAGGTCTGCTGCTCCCCTGCCCCGCTGAGCCTCATCCAGCAGTTCGCGGGTGCTTCCACCTCATCGATGCACCGAACATGTGGGGCCTCGCTTGTGTCTCTAACCACAGGCGACTTCACATCTCTGTGCCTCCAAGAAATTACGTGCTGGAGTGCCGGGCTCCTTTGGAAACGGCGTTGTGACTTCCCAGGGAGAAGCACCCACGGAGGGTTAAGGAAGGTTTCTGGGCAGCAACCAAGCTAATTCCTGCTCTCCTTTCCACCAGAATAAACCCCAAACCATGTGACAGAAGCAGAGAAGTACATCAATGCCTTAAAGCCAATGTAGCCGAGAATCTTCTGCGCAGCAGCACCTTCCTTGTGGACACGGGCATGTGCCGCCAGGGAAGCACTTGGCCCAGAGCTTGTGGAGTTTGTCCTCATTCCCCCTCTAGATGAGCTCTCCTTGTAATTCCAAAAACGTAGCGCAGTAGCTCAGCACAGCTTGGCTGATGACGAGAGGACGCACAGCAACTTTGGAAACACAAACTGGCACGGGGAGAGAGTCTTTTTGGCTTGGAAAGGACAGCGCACACGTTCGGAGCCAGAATGTGTAAAGACTTTTGTTCACAAACAGAAATCCCTTGTGCTGACAGGCTCCGATCAGGGCTGACACTCTTGTGAACGCAATATGAAAGTTGCCTTATATTGGGATTAGCCCAGCGAACAGTTTGCAGCAAACAATTGACTCGGAAGATTCAGTGGCAGGAGGATGGTCCTCCAACATTAAAAGAGAAAATAAATCGACTGTGAACCCGCTGCTGGTTTGACTTTGTTCTCTCTTTAAAATCACCCAGCAAACGTTGCAGGAGAACATGCTTCGGCCCAAGGGTAGCTGACGGTCTGTTTCTTACGCATATCCGCTACTCAAGGTGTAACACCCTGTCTACAGGGCGACCCGTATCTGTGGCTCCCGTCTATTTGCCCCTCTCCAGCAAGGAACGGCTGCTTGCAGCAGGTCTGTGAAGCGGGGGACTTGCTTCCCCGCCTTACCCACAGCGAGCTGGGGTCACCAGACCCTCGCTCCCAAGTCACACAGGGAGGCTACAGCCAAACTGGTCTTGCCGTGTCTCAGCAAAGCATCACGACGTCAGAGCCATGTCTTTTTCTGGCAAAACTCCTGTCTTCCTGATACAGACCAGTTACAAAAGGGTTCCTCACTATCAGGCGTGAGAGTGAAGTGTCCACACAGACACTCTCTCCTGGATCCAGTTCACCCACCTGAGAAGGCATGAAATGAATCCTCTGGGCAAGCTGCTGTTTCCATAAACTATAGATGGAGCATAAACGGGCCAAGCAACTCTCTTACATGCCTTCAAGTTTGCTGCGGAGGGAAGATGCTGAAGCCAGATTGTGCTGAAGTTTCTGTTTCTGATCAAAAGTCCTATATTTTACAAACTACTTTTTTTTTCCTAATTTCTTCTCAAATTAATTTCAGACTATTTTCAAAAAACGAATGACTCAAATGTCACTTTTCTCTGTGAACTTTCATATGTTCCAGCTTCTCCAGAGCAAGTATTCTCTGAAAAGGTCACAAACACAGACATAATAAAATCCCCAGATTATTTCCAACTCTTTCCCCTCACTTCAAGCAGACATGGGGCTCACTGCTTCGCCACTGCTGCTTATTTCACTGCAATAATTCAGTTCCTATGCCCTGTCTTTGTTAATTATCTTGAATGGAGCTAACTATTACTGGATAAGTTCATTTATGTAATATGACTAACTGTCAGAACTGAAGAGTCAGCCAAACCTAAAAATTAGTGGGTTAAAAATTATGATATTTTAAAAAATAGTAATTAGTCTTTGGATTTTTCTTTTTTCTTTGCTAACAGCTGAGCCCCACAGTCCTCAATTTCAAGCTTTCTGCAGTGATGAGAAACTTGTTGTTGTCTAAAAAATAAGAGCCCTATTGCCTTGCATGGCTTGTGCTGGGAAAGCATCAGCATTGGCAAGAGCCCTGGTGCAATGTGGGGACCTGGGAGAGCTGCTCATGCCCTGGCAAAGGAAAACATAAAGCAGCACTCAGAGGAGGACCTCAATGCTAAGAAAAGTGGTCGGTTCACATGGCATGAGCCCATTTGAGAATACTTTAGGACTAATATAATACCCTTGTGTGGTGACTCTTGCATGGTCAAGCCCATGTATGCTATCACCAACTGGCTGGGACTGCGGATTTAGGGGCTTTCCTTTTGTATTTCTTGCACACCAGTCACCAGACTGTGGGTCGTCACACCTCACCCCCTGTCCCACCAGGCCATGACCATTGAGGAGTCCCAAGGCGAGGGAATGGAAGCAGTTTTGTGGGAATTTCAAGACCAATGGCAAACCTGTGAGATCCAATCCTGAGCCCAAGTGGGAAAACTCTACATCTTTAAAAGGACATTTTTACCTGCTCTTTTCTCTGCCACAGCAATGTGAAGCTGTTCTCCACTTTCAGGTCATGCCCCCAAACATGTCTTTTTCTCCCTTTTCCACACCTATCAAATTACTTTTTTTTCTCTTCTTCATTTCTTTTCTCACTCACTATCTCAACTTGCATGAGGGACTCTATCTACACCAAATCATCTGAGGGTGAATAGGAAGGTCCCTTCCACTGAATATGTGGTTAGGACTCACAGGCACAAGCATTTTCCAGCAGCACTGAAAGGATTAATTGAGATGTTGAGCCGGAGCAGTAATTATTTTACCAAACAGTGAAACGCTATTCAGCCCTCCCTTCTTACCTGCTACTGATGTAATCAAGGCCAAACGGAGCCAGGATATAAGGTTACCGCTGCAGTTCACCAGTACTCTGCATTTTAAAAGCAATTAAAAGAGAGAGGTGCCCGTGATTACTGTGTAAGAAAGAGGGTTTTCATTAAACAAATGGGTGTAATGCTTGCTCTAAAGCCCTACTACTGCTTCCCAGCAAAACAAAACATAGAGGACTGGACTCAGTTCTGACTTTCCAGAATGAATCCATTCACTTGAGTTATTACAGATTTACTCTGTGAGATCAGAATCAGACCCGTGCGATGAAAGACGTTAGAGGTGCTTTTTCTTTGCCTTGCTTTCCTTTACTTTACTTTCCTGTGAGCGTATTTTTATCTCTTCCTATTTGCAGTTCAAATACAGGGAAAACAATAAAAGTCCCAAAGAAGAAACTAAACAGGGGTGGAGAGCAGGAAGTGAAAATATTCCAGTCTTCATGTTTATTCTTGTCATAGGAGTAAATAGGGCTTGGTTCAACGCACAGCTCTGTCGCAGCACGTTGTGTTTGCTTCTCCTTATGTCGGCGGAGCTGCACCTACGGCCGTGAAATCACCAGTACGGCGAGCAAATAGAAATTGCCTGATGCTCAGGTGCAGAGTGGACAGCAGCTGTCTCCTTCCAGCTTTTGGAAACTGGCATTGCTGAACGATCTGCTTTCTCAGACCTGCACACAGTGATCATCCCCCTTATGCTAACAGCACTTGTGTCGCTGTGAATCTGCCCCGTCAAATCCACAGGGGCAATGCACGCTTCCCCCACCTGCGTTTGCACGCTCTGCTTTACCAACCATCTCCATAAATTCTTGTTCTTTAATCCACTTGGAACTTTCCAAAAAATTCAACCACCCTTGCTGAAATTTTCCATGTTTCATTTCTGACCAAAGGTGAGTTTGGATTTTTTAAAAAGCCGGAGGAAAATTCCATTGGCTCCTTGTGAACTGAAACGAAGTGCCAAAACAAAGAAACATTTCCCCCCATTTGAGAGGGCTTCTAGCCACATCTCATTAGGGAGTGCAACACCAACCTTTCAACACAAGGGAGCTGCACATAGACCTTATGAAGGTCTCACTCCACCATTCAATAGGTAATAAAGAGCTACACCTAGACTTGCACAAGCAATGGCAGCTTGGAAACGGCAAGATGCAGCAGGTTTCTTTATGTATCCAACCCAGGCCCTGTTGAAATCTGCAGGCATCCTTCATTGATCCAACAACAACTCAACTGGGCCTGAACATCAGCAATAACATGATAAAATGTAGGGCTGCCATCTGGGTGTTGTCTGTTTGTGACTAGCTGAACACCTACTTGCCCAAAGAGGCTGTGAGCTCCCTGCATACCCCTCTGCCTTATATCCACCTTTTTTCCCCAAAGCAAACATTTTTCCTAACAGCTGTCCTGGTTCTAGCCTGAATTGTCTGAACAGAAGAGATGGCCGGTAATTTTCTACCTTTCCCAGCCAACACAGAACTAGTTGGTCCTTTTCCAGAGGGAACAAAGTCTTCATAGAGATTTTCATTGAAGGAGGAAGGGGAACTATTCCACCACTGAAGGGATCTTGGAAGTTTCATCTCTTTTTGCTATGAACGAAAGTGAAGCTGCAGAGATATAGATCTAATAACGGAAAGCTCTCCCAAAATGCAGCTAGCTTCATAACTTTGTTTTGGAAGGTGTGAGGCAGACAAACCTTTCCTGCTATTTCATTTTAATTTTTCTTCCTTTCATTCCCTTTTCTCTTTCTTTCTACCTATTGTGATCTTATCCCTAAACTTTTTTTCAATGCTTCCTCTCTGTGCTAGTGTCACAGTGGGATCTGACTTGCTGGGTACAGAGTAATGTTGTTCAGCCCTCAGAAGGATCTCGCTGGGGTAGGGCTGGAACATGTTAGGGAAGTTTGTTATGGCCTCCGTCTTGGCTGGCACACTGGGATTGAGCTAGGTGCCTCCGGAGCTAAAAGCCCGGGTTGTTGCGGGCTGAGGTTCAGAGCCAGGCTGCGTAGCTGGGAGCTGTAACAACCCCGTCCTCTGCGGATTAGCACAGAGGGGGATTTGTGAGTGGTCCATGTGATATCTGTTCTGGAGGTAAACAGAGGATTTTAGTCTCCTGGGCTGTCAAACCAGCTCCTTTGACGAGCTCTGAATTCACTTAGAGCTAGGTAATTTGAACATGCTGTGGGGTCCAAGCCTACTTCACCCTTGATACTGCGTCAATAGGCCCATTAAGATTTAGCCAAGTTTTGTGTGGTTTGTTCGTAAACAGCCACCGCGATGTCTCCTTTGGAGAGATAAGCACTCCTCTGCCAGAGCACAATAGGGGCTGCTTACATGGTGTGAATCCACGACTTTAAAATCATTAGGGGTGGAAAAGTGCAAAAACATATTGTGCTCAAAAGACATTATTAAACTTCAACAATTTCACCACCTTGTGTATATTTTCCCAGACAGAGACCTCATATGCTGTGCTATGACTTTGTCAGCACTTGAATTATAAACGCAGTCTTGCATGGCTTTTACAAATCAGACACAAAATTTTGCCCTGGGATGGAACTTTGGACACAACTCCTCAGCTAGGGGAGAAACACTTTCTTCTTTTTAAGGTTAGGAAATTTAAAAATCATGTAGATACCTCTAAGCAACGGGATGTTGTCGGGTAGTTTAGATTTTCTATCTTATTAAATAGAAAATTCCATGCAGAGAAACATCACTTTGCACTGACATTCGATTAGACTTTTTTTTCTTTTTTGGCAAAGCCATAGCAGTATCAAAGCTCTATCGGTTCTAAAATGCAGTTCTGTCCCTCACATTGTTCTCCCAGTTCTTCTCTGAACCAGCATTAGATACCACTTGCCAATCATATGAACTGGAGGTGGTCTTCCATAATCCACCGAGTATGAGTCTCAAAGAGGATGATTGGGCAAATCTGTTCCAAATATCAACATGAAGAAGAGGCTGGACACCCTCACCTAATAATCTCTGCACAAATCTACTTTTTTTGTCTGAACCAAACCAACTGCTTCAAACACATCTATGCTTATCTTCAAGATTGCAGAATCTTTAAGATTCTGCCATAGCATCTCTAGGTAGGAACCCAAGTTATTGACACATATAGAAAAAAATCAGGTGAGGAGAGAGAAATCAGGAAGCTAAGTAGTCCACAGATGCTGACTGAAGCCACAGGGGAACATATGGCTGCAAAGAAATAAGGGATTTGCTATTTTCAAACATCTTAAAAGAGACCATAGTTAAGAAAAGAGTTTACTGAGAAATTGCTCACATAAGAATTCACTGTTGGTCTTCCTTGTTGTCCTCAATGTGATAAAGCAGGAAACCAAGACAACACGCACGCAATTGAGCAGGGTAAGAGTACTCATGAGAGTACTGAAGGCAACCAGACCAGAGAGCCACAAGCCTCCGAGGAGGGACACGGCCCCATTTTCTTATGTGCCTACAGCCCCTTGGTTAGAGCAACGATCTGGCAGTTTGACCACAGTTGTCTTGCAGCACAGGCAGCCAAAGCAAGGTCTTCTGGCAGCAGACTGCTCCGTGTCCAAAAAGGTTGTCTTACAGCTATCTGCTATCATTGGTAATATTTGCTTTATCAGTTTTGTGCCTTACGTCATCTGTATGGCACGCAACATGTTTGCAGTAGTGGGTTAGCCCTCTCTTTGCTCATATTATCCTTTGAATGGCTGTGCTTGCAGTAGGATGAATACGGAGGTGTTTGGATATTGATACATCCCCACGCTGAAGGCCAAGGAAAGGCTCCCACTGATTGTTATGGGGCCAAATGCCCCACTGTTTTTGCAAGAAGAAAGCCTATAAAAAGAACAGCCCTGAACCCCTCCTCGAGCTGGCTTCAGTCTCCTCGAGACCCTCTTCAAGTCAAATCCCACTTTTCTAGTCCACGCTTAACTCCCTGAGCACTTTGTTGCTTTCCAACTCCCTCCTCACTCCGTTCTCCTTCAGGTTTTCTGAGTGCTCCTGCACGCAAATCACTTCCTTGATCACTCTGCAGTGTTTTAGCTCAGCAGTACCCCTTTGCACTGTGAGCCAGACAAGAGAACGCCATCACTCCAGCTGGAAAGGAGACAACATCGCCCTGCCAAGCAAGCAGCCATCTCAGCACCCAAGCTGATGTTTGCAAGTCTTAAGGAAGGGGTGTCAAGGTGTGTCTCAGCTCCACCTCAGTGCTTTTGCAGGCCTGCCTTAGCCCTTCCTTGGTGTTGCTTTAATGTTTTTTTGTATGTCCAGTGCTCTGCCCATTGCCTAAGCTTCCTCCTCTTCAGTGCAGGGCTCTCAGGTTTTCAGCCTTCCATGGGGAAAGGACTATTCGTCTTACACTGAATGAGTCTTTGGGGAAAGTGAATGAACAGAAGAGAGCACTTAGAGCCCAGACATTGAAAGGCTCCTTACACAAAACACAAAAGAGCTTTTCTTCTCATCAGTGTTTTCAGGAGACAAAAGAAAACACATTTTCTGAAGTGTTCCTTGGAGATATTTTGTTTTGAAGTGGTTAAAGAATTTCAAATGTGAGATAAGGGGGAGACACTGGCATGGAGTGAGGATAACAGCTTGTTCCTCCGAGGGCTGGGATTAAATTGCAGGGAATACTGGCACTCAGCCCAAGCTCCACTTCCCTGGCCCCAACACTTGCTTAAAAAGGTAGAACTTGAAACATGTGCTTTGCACTCTCTTCTTATCATCACCCTCCCAGCTTCAACCATTGTTCATGTGCTCTGGCATTCACAAAGCCTGCATCTAGGTTTTGCTCAGGACAGCATTGATAAGCCAGATGATGAATGTGGAAAACTCCTCCCTGAGAGGGTTTGACTGGGGCTGTGTTTGAAATTGCTGGAAAAAGACTCCCTTCTTGTTTTTTGTTCTTCTATACCAAGCATAGGGACAGTCTCATTTTGCAGAAGGCTGCATGACGTGGAATGGAGATGCTCCGTTTGCAGGTGACTCATTATCAGGTTGACAGTGGTTATTGCAGGATTATGTCAGCTCTTGTTTTGACATGACACAACCCAAGATCTGTTCCATGTGCAGTTCCCACTCTCTCTCCTTACCTGCCATTGCTCTTTTTTTCACCAGCAAAAACTTGCTTGCAGACGTTTACAGTTTAGCATTATTTGAGCCAGAAACTCTGTGCAAATCACTCACAAAGTCCTCCCCTCTCAGTTTGCAGGTGTTGCTGACAGGTACGAGATGTTTCACCTGTCTAACCCTCAACACACATGTTCTCACAGCAGATGGGTAAGTGGGGATTTTCATGTACTCTAAGTCAGCGTGGAGTTGCAGATTAGCCAGGTCTGTGAATCAGAAAATACTGCGAGGCTCTTTTTGTGTGCTGACAGAGAGTGTCAAGACCTGTGTTTTCCTACATCCATTTATCATGGCTTGGTATGTTCAAAAATGTTGTTGTTCTTCATTAACTCTTTCATCTTTAAAAGGCCAGGATCTTCATGCTGTCTTTGCTGCCACATTCCTGGGTCTCCCAGGTTAATTGATTAATGAAGTGGAGCTGCTGGTATCTGTGGAAGAGAGTGCATCTTGATTTAATGTGATACCATAGTGATGGTCACTGGAGGCCTGAGGTAAACACAGGGACCTGGTATGCAAAAAGAAAAAGACAGTGCCCTGAAAATCTTATGTGCTAAATAGCAAGGCAGAGTAGCATTTTACCCTTTTAAAGGGAGGAGGTTGGAGGCGATGGGAATGAGGGCAGGAAATACACAGTGACTTGTCTAAGGTCATACGAGGCAGCGGTGGGACTTCTAAGAACCCAGGTTTCAGCCATGTCTCTTAGCCACAAAGAAATCAACCTGCAAATTTAGATGGATATGTCTTGTTAGGTATGTGACCTACGTGTAGACTGCTGGCTTACTCATGCTCTCCTGGTAAGAAATGATGAACAGTCCTGTCCCTAATCAGGCAGAACGCAGTGATGCACACTGAGCCATAAAGTTTTCTGGCTGCCTGCTAAACCCAGCCACTGTAAGTGGGTAAACTTTGTGCTGCTCCCTATCTTGCTCTCCAAGAGCAATTCTGGCATGCCCTAGCCTGTCTGGGTTACAGGTGATTCTACGTCCATGACTCTGCTTTGTCCCATCGTCAGGACAAGTCCCAAATCCAGCATATGTATGCACAATCAGTATTACTGCATGGCTTAGATTTCCCCCGGGAATAAAAGGGAGTTGTAAAGCCTGTTTCCACGTAGGGTGCCAGAATGTACTGGGACTGGACTGGGGAAACAGATGCCCCATAAAAAACAGAAGGGTCAATTTGAACCGTGATCTCCCTATGGTTTGGAAAGAGACTGCTGTGTGTTTTGGGTTGTGTCAGTTTTGTTTTATTTAGGATTTTTGGAGAAAAAACATGGATTTTAGCCTATGTATTTAAAGTAGATGTATCATAGAGTTTGGCCTGTGTTGTCTCTGACATATTGTATACATGCAGCTTTATTTAAGTAACAGCTGGGATATATGCACATATGTCATCTATCAAAGATTGGAGAGGGAAATGCATGAGCTGATGCATTTTTGTATACTTGCTGTCATCACATTCATGTAAAAAGAATTAAGGCTCAAAGAAAAAAACTTGTTGCTCCATGTGACCATGGACATCTTCTTCCTTTAACCTTATGCCCTACATGGTTGAGCAACTAACTGTACAGAAAAGTTTAAGTGGATAGCACAGAGATCAAAAGAACTCCTTCCCTTATAAATTATTTGAGTCTCTTGCACTTCAAAAAAAATAAGTCAGGTTCTGTTTGTGTTCTTGTGGGTTGTTGTTTTAACCTGTTAGTATTTGTTTCTTTAAATTCTTATTTTGATGCTGATTTTGCCCCTCATCCAAAACCTAAGAAAATCATTAAAACAGGGGTTGTAAGCTCTGTGGAGCTAGGACCCTTCATTTGTGTCTCTTGGCATGGTGGGTAGCTGCTCAAGGGTATAAATAGAAGTTAGTGATTTTGGGCCCTTTCATGGATGGACAACCCTTAAGGGACCAAAGTCCCTAGGGAAAACGGTGTGTCTCTATTAAGGGTTTTCCGAAGGTATCAGAATCCCACTTCCCCAGGTAATGCGGGTGATATGGGTGTGATACAGGTGACAGGAGGTCACAGCACACCTTTGTGGGATGGATGAAATTCCACTTGAAGCGAGATGGTGCCTGGCTTTCAAATGCGTTGTTTTGGTAAAATCACCTCTCAACAGAAGCACAAGATCCAAATACCAGTTACAACTTTCTTTAGCCCCTCTCAGATAACAGAAGCAGCTGGACTTTGAAACACTGAATCCAGGTTTGGATACCCTTTGTTCTTCATGCCACATTAGAGAAGTCAGTGAGGCGTAAGGGAAAGACATGAAAATTGTATTTATCTTCTGCATATCTCATCTACAGATCTACAGATTGTCTTCCCCCATCCTCAGAATACAGAAGCTGACATTTTAGAAAAGACCCAAAGCTGATCTAATCCAGTATCTTGACTCTGACAGTAGCCAGTGGCAAATACTTGAGATAACTGCATTAAATCATGACTGCAGGCAAATTTGAAATAATCTTCTCAGAATACTCATCCTGCACTGTAACAGTGAAGGAATGAATTCAGCTCTAAACAAGAAGGTGTACTATCCCTTGAAGTGTACCTGCTGTTGTGATGTGTAATTTACACCTGGGTATCCTTGTTATTGCTAGGAATATATTTTTTGGAATACAGCTAAGCAGCTCCCTGCAGCAGTGAGTGCCTCATGCCTTCATGTGTGGTACCAGGAGATGTTGTTTCCTTTTATACTTACACCAGTTCCTCTGAAAGCCACAGTGCTTTTGTGTTGTGAGTTTGGAGAAATACCTTAGGATGTCTCCCAGCAACTTAACTTCTACCACATTTTCTCGTATTTACCTCGTTTCTCACTTGATACGACGACTGCCTTACATGAGCCCCTCCAGCTTGAGGAGCTTTGCTCTTAGGAACATTCCTCCCAGCAGGGAAGGCTCATATGCATCTCAGCTAACTTCAAGCATCTCAGCAAACTGACCTAAGGAGATATCTCCAGAGGGCAATTGAGATGTCACAGTCATGACCCTGGAAGTGCCATGTTTTCTCTGTGGCTGGAGGGAAAGTTGAGGTTCCCAGTGCCAAGTGTCTTGAGTCAGGGGGGATCAAGGTATGTCCGCTGTGAGTTGGCCTACAACCACCCCTACCTGCAGTCCAGCTGCATGTCGTCTTCTGTTCCTTGTCTTGACTTAGTGGAAACACCATGTCTAACCACACTCTGAGAGCAGGGACATTTCAAAAGGTGGCAGGACTTAAAAACATACAGTAAACCAGTTACAGATTACATTCAGATTTGGTATTAAAACACTGTAAAGCCCAGCAAGTAATACCAGCTGAGTTTTGCGTTCACAACCTTCTTGTGTCCTGAAATACAGCAAGTGACAGATCATGCCTTTCCCTTTCCAAGCTGCTGGGTGGAAGGAGAGCTGTCATGCTGTTCCCCATTAACACCACCACCAGTCTGCTCTTCACACCCAGACTTTCTCACAGAAATCCAGTGCCTTGCATGAGCTGTAGGTGGATTTCTAAGACCTAAATTTCCCTGGAAGCATTTTCATTACTCATAAACAATATTTTCCACAGGCCTATCTGTAACTCGCTCTTTGAAAAGACTTGACACGGATGCCACGTATCTCCACAGGCTTGTTCCTGTCCCAAGCTTGTTTCTGGTAATCTGCTACAAACAACATCATTTCACTTGCGTGCAAGACTCTTCAGCCAAAACCTTAATCTGAACTCACTGCACTGTTTCTGAAGAGCTTCCCCCTCCCTTTCAGCATGTTGGTTTTAACCTCCTGTATGGAAAAATGCTGTTAAACCCATATGGACTGATTTTGCCATCACCAGTGCTCTTCCAGCCTTTATCCTAGTGTGAAATGCTGCCAGATCAGGCCACTGGTGTTATTCTGTCACCCTGCCTGCAGCAACTGACAACACCGGACAGGCAACAGTTCCACGGTTCATGTTTAATTTAATCTGTGATTGTCAAAATTACCAGATACTATCAAAAAACAGGAAGAAAAGAAAGCAAAATCTTACTTCCACAGGGCTGTGGTCAACTGAGTGTTGAAACTGGAGTAGTTGAAAGAGTCTGGATGAGGGAGCATATAAGTAGGAATTAAGAAAAGAGAGGATGGCCCAGGTCTGCTGTGTGTCCCACAGTCCAGGCTGCAAAGCAGAGCTCCTTACAACATTAAGAGAGCATCAGATGAGCAAAGACCTGGGGCTCGGGGCACCAGAGCAGGCTAAGCTCTGCTCAGCTCTGCTCAGCTCTGCTCTCCCAATGGAAACGATGTGGGCAGGGATGTGATATGTATTTCTGGCTCTGCCTCTTGTTGTAGCTAATGTGAGACTTGTGGTAGACTAATGCATTTTGAGGAAGAACCGCTCTGGTTTCTAGCTGAGGTCCCCTTTTGCATCCCTTAACTTTGCTGGAGAAAGCGAGATCCATGGGGTGAAACACTTTGAGACAAGGGGCATATAAAGCCATGCCTATATAGTATGGCTATATATCATCTTCCATACCATGCACAGACCTCAGCATGCTGTAAGCAGTTTTATACCTGTACCCACCCTCCGAAACGTGCTTCCTCATGGCTTTTTATGTTTTAGCAAAATGTCTGGGCAAATAGTGAGCGATGATTTCCTTCAATTGTTGCCGCCATCCTCCACCCTCAAAATTATTCAATCTAAAGGAAATTTAAAAAAGCTTTTGTTTGAGAATTCCCTCCCTCTAATTGAGTGCATTGTACAGAGATCAAAGCACTGTTTTTAGTGGGTCTTGGTAGACAGGAGTTTCTCTGAACACACTCCAAGCTTTTGGTGTAGAATGGGTCAAAATGACCTTTGCTTTCCCCCCCTCCCACATTCATACATTAGTGACTGCTAATTCACATTAGCTGGCATGGACTAGACTTAGTTTCTAGATCAATTATTCTTACAGCCTTATGGTTTTCACACAGGGTGGAAGAGCAAACAGTGCTCCTAAGTTGCACATATTTAAATCTTAGAGTGTTGCTCTAGGAGGTAGAATATCCCTCTCAAAGGCTTTTTAATGGGTACACTTCACCTCTACCAGCTTTCCACTCATAGGATCAGTGGAGGGAAGTAGAGGGAAGACCGAACCTGCAGCAAGCTGCCATCAAAGCAGTCCAGATTTCATGTGTGGGTGAATTTCCTGATACAGTACTCTCATAGGTGGGCAAAGCAAATAAAAGGTCATTTGAAGATAGAACTCAAATGTCAAAGCTTGGCAGAAACATTCATCACAATGAGGAACATGGACTGTTAAAGACCTAAAAAAAAATAAACAAGTAAGTTTTATACATCACCCCTGGGGAAAACCTCCTCCCACACACAAGTGTCAGATGCTAGTCTTGGCTTGACTGTTGCCTGAAATGCTAAATAACTAAAAAGGGAAAGGAGATGGCCACCTTAGCATGACTGGTTTCAAAGCTTTGTGTAGCTAGTGACCTTTGGACAGAGCCATTTGTCACCTGCAGGAAGTCCTGCACTTAGAAAGGCCAACGGCTTATCAGAGGAAAGCAGCAGTGGAGAGAGAAGTATTTAATGGACAAGGACAAAAAAGAAGAGCAGAAGAAGATAATGTGCGGGTTTATTCGTAAACAGATACATTTCTCTGCTGCCAAATCAGCAACCTTACTAATGAGGGTTTAGAGAGTCTCTTGCCAAATAACTAACATTACAGTGTGTGAAAAAGCTCAGGTTTTCTATACGCTTGCCTCTAAATCTCCAGCCAAAACCAGCTGAATGCTTCCTCATTTAATACTCAGTAAAATGTTTTATTTAAATGTCCCACAATGCATTCAGTGTTTCTATTAGACTGAAATGTAATTTGTATCATTTAAATCCTGAAAATACCGCCACTTTGCAGGTTTGTTCAAGCTACCAAATACATCATGGTGCCCACCATTGCTATACTGGGGAGTATTTTGAGGAGAGTATTCATGTTACAGTAGTTTCCCTGTCTCAGAAAATTTTTTTCCCTAATTTTCGAAGTCTGCAACAATCCATCTGGAATTTTACACCCATGATCTTCTGGAAGAACAGGCCTTTCTTTCTGGAAAGTTTGAAGTAGAAATGGACAAAGCGTCTTTGAGACCTGGAGGTTCAACAAATGAGGTGTTTTCATTCTTGGAAAAGTTTCCCAGTTTGTGTTTATTTTGGCTCATCTGATCATATATGGCTAGAGCTACGGACAACCGGGAAGGATCAATGCTTTTCACCAGCTCTTAGTAATGTTGTTTAAAGACAAGGACTGGAGGCCTGGCCTAACAGACGCAGTTAAAAAAATGGGCCAGTATGCTTGAGTTTAAGGCTGAAAATCTTAACATGGAAGATCACCAAGTCCAAGAAGCAACTAAATTACATTCGCCTAAATAGACAAGGTTCCTCATACGGTACTCTGTGTTGGTTTGAAAAGGAGGAAGACTGTCAAACTCAAATTAAACGCGACACAAATTTTCCACTGGATCACTTAGATCTTGCAGAGCTGTCTCCTGAGGCTGCGGGAGATGTCCTGCTAGGCTGCAGCTCTTCCCTTAGTGCAATCTCGCCTTCCCAGCAGTGTAGTTAATGTTCTGCCTCCACTGCAGATCCCCAGCTACACCCACAACCTACCTTGGTTTTCTTTGTTTTTATACCTATTTTCTTCACCTCGTGACTCATTGGGGTCAAATCACTTTTGGCTTTTTTAGCAATTGGAAGTCCATTTCTGCCCCACCAACCATCTATTTGTGACTATTCTAAGCATTGTATATTTACAAAGATGCAACCGGGCTGAGGAAGTCTCTGAACCACAAACTGCTGAAGCTTGTTGCACGCTTACCCTTTTCCTATGTACTTTCTTAGGCGTCTGTTACTGGCCAAGGCTCAGAAACAGGACAGTGGGCTACCAGGGTGCTCTTGTGCTCTTATGCTGTGCTATAGTAACTGCAAATATATGTATACGAGTGATGAGGCTGTATTATTTTCAGGAAAAAGGATGTTTCTTCTTTTAGGTGGAGCACTGATCCATGTGTATTTATACGCTATTCTTTCTGTCTTATCCACACAGGAAGTGAATTTGGGACTGTCTACTCAGCAAAAAGTGTGACCGCAGTCATGATAGCTCAATCTAGGCAGGCTGTTACCAACAGCACTGACAATATGGTGACACCGGCTTTCGCAATGGCACTCTGAGTAAACAGCACAGTCCCAGGAGTGTTCATATGCTGTCACGAAAGCTCTTGCTGTGGGGTCTTTGCTGCTACTGCAATTTACTCCAAACATGTACCGTCTGATTCAATTTTCTGCTGGAAAGCTGGCGGTAAGGACTCCTGCTTTCCCAAGCATCATACCCAGCGTGAGCCTGAACTAAGGGCATCCCAATGGCCAAAGCTGTTCTACACTTTATACAACTTGGTTTCGGGACTGTAGCCTTAACTCAGCCTACAGGCACTGGAAAAGCAAAAGCCCTGCTGAAGTCATGCGATTTCACTTCCACAGGACCGCAACAATCAGCCTTGAACTTTGAAAAGCCCTGTGTCCTTTGTGATGCCAAGATGTTTTGGAGGAGTCACAGGAGGCTGAACCAATTCCTCACCCTTCCTTGCCCCCCTCTGCCAGTAAACAGACAAAAGTTTGCTGTGTCATATTGCCCAAACTATTAAAGATGAGCATGAAATGACACATGGCAAGTGTCCCCTCCAGCCAAAAGATTATCAACATGTAATCATGCGAGATTTGTGTAATGATAGGAAAAGAAAGCAGATACTTTTCTAATGAAAAATACATGTATGCAGCTACACTAATAATGTTTGCCTGACCTTGGCCAATCTGCTTCAGTAAATATCTAGCAAAGTGCCTCCTAGGAAGAGGTCAGGACAGCGAAGAGTTTGGAAAATGCCTAGGATAAATCATAAATAAAACAGCCTGCCCTCCAAATTAAAAGCCAAGCTGATGGAGGGGTACAGTTCCCGAATGCCACGCTCCGTGCTCGCAGGGTCGCCTGTGTTCGGCTGTACACACAGGAGCACTGGTCAAACGGCAAACCGATCACCATGAGAAAACAATCATTTCAGATCCTGGATGGGAGGGTAGATGGGAGAGGAGCTGTATAGTCAAGGCCTGTGTCACTTGATCTGCCGCCTTCTAGGCAATGTACGGCTCTTTTCAATTTACCGCATAAGCTGCCTGGATAAAGAAGCTGTTTCTCGCAGCGCAAGGGTACTCTCTGTCTCTGGAAAGTCTCAGTCACTTGGAAACAGAAGTGGCAAATGCTGGCAGTGTTAGCACAGTCATTTTTCCATCACCCATGCTGAAAGTTGTTTTCTGTCTCCAATCTCCTTGACATGAATGGTCTGATTTTGAAAAAAAATGTGTGTACGCAAAGGGAACCGCTGAATGCAATACCAAGAAAACATGTTTAGTGTGCTCACTTGGGTGCTGTCATAACCTGGGAACTTTCAGGGTTCACAAGATGCCCACTACATAGTTGAAAAATCATATATAAAGCCCTTCAAAATCCTGAGATCATTTTAAAAAATCATGAGATGGTTGAAATATTAGCAACAGATTTTTCCTAATTTGAATTCTAAAGATTGAAGTATCATGGCTCATATTCTCAACCTCTTCTTTGCAACAGCTGCTTGTATTTTTGTTTTCATTAAAAGGTGAATTCTTGTGTAGTTGCCCATAGGAAAACAGTCATAAAAAAATTCATAGAGGCTAGTGATTTTGATTTCATCAGATGCTTACCCAGATACATACCGACAAAAATGTCATGGTCTTACTACATACAGGTCTCGCAATGTTCTGTGTTTTTGCTGAAGGTTCACCAGCTAGAATAAAGTCTCTTTATGTGCATGAAAATTCAGCTTTCAGCTAATAAAAAAATTAACAAACTTCTAGGCATTAACATTACAGAGGAATATTCATATGTGTGAACCTGAGAGTCAGATGGTAATTTAAATCTTAAAGGTATGACTTTTACAGTGGGATGCCACAATTTCCAAGCAAGTCCCTCGGATATGAAGGCCTGGCTCAGGGGTTAGACCATGGGGTTGGGATGTTAACAGTATTCCAAAACACTCAGCTGATCCGGGGAAAATCTGGTCTGGAGTTAGGTGCACAGGCAGGACACTGGTTTATACATGTGCCTCTATTACAGGAAGGAGTGTATAAACACAGACCTATCTGTGCCTAAAAAAAAACCCCTATGTGTTAACAACAGCAAGTTCTGGGAGCATTGAGAAGCGAGTTCCTCCCCAGTCGCTTACACCACCCTGAGGGTGTAATGCAGTGGTGCTGCCGCTCGCAAACCTGGGACACCACGGCCGCAATCAAGAAATGCACAACCTGGATTCCTCTCAAGCAGCTGGGACCTCTGAATCCTCAAGCTGCCATGTGAACAGCAGCACATGGAGTGAGTTCCCAGCGGGACTGGAGCTGCAGCAAACTCCCTTCCTACAAAGCGGGGGGTCCTCAAGCCTCAGCAGGTAGGATTCAATCCCAAATAAAACAGTCTGGACTCAAACTGGTCCTCCCAAGTAAACAGTTTGGCTGTTCATTTCTTTGCTCTCAGAGCCATCCTGCTCTTGGAGGGGGATCCAGGCTTTACACCTTTGAGCCTTGCTGTTTGGAAGGTGACTGTAGGAAGCCAAATTCTGGTGCTTTCAGAGCATCTGGGGGCACCCAGACAAAATCACCTCTCAGCGGAGTCCCAAGCCCAGGTCTTAAAGTAAGAGCTCACGCTAAAGTGGCAATGATAAATCAAAGGCTAGCACATGAAAGCTGAGATTTTGTGATGTATGAATGAATACTTTAAGATCTCTGAAATCTGTTTCCTTTTACCACTCGTATGAGCCACTAACCAGGTTTAAACCTGCAGCCTTTCAATTCCTCCACTGTAAGTACCTGCTCCGTGAGTTATGGTGCAGGTAGCATCTGTCCCCAGTCTCCCCACCAGCGCAGGATGACACAGACATCTGCTCACGCAATTAATTGCAGGATGCATTATGGTGCCAAGCACTGTGATTTGGAATATGTCTCACCATATCAGTGAGCAGCCTACGGACAACCGGAGCGGTGCCTTTGCTTGGTGCCTCTGCTCAGAGGAAACAGGCACCACCTCATCTACAAACACAAGCTAAAGAATTAGCTCTTCTGCGTCAGTCGCAGAGAGAGATTCGCCTGTCTGTATGCAGCATGAATATGGGTATGCAGACCGACGCCAAAAGAAATGTCCGGCACCAGGCTCCTGAGGTAGCAAACTGAGCCCGTGCTTTCCGAAATCTATGGGACAAAGTGGATGAGTCTGGCTATGGAGGGTCAGACCTTTGCTCAGCCCGCAAGGACCTCAAGCAAAGTATCTGCTAACTTAGGTGTCAAATGAGTGAATGATGTGCAGCTCCTCCACAGGGCAGAGGCATGAGGTCATGGCTCTTAACACAGCTATGAACAACACATCGATATTCTCTCCAGGCTGCAGAAGTGCTGGGACTTGTACTGTCTTTGAGCTGGTCCATGAGCACATTCCTCCCAGCTACAGCGTGGCTCCGAAGCCTCTTCAGACGCAGGCTGGAGCTCCCCGCGCGGCTGCAGGCCCGCCAGCAGCAAAGCCAGATCCTGCTGCCGAGGAGGAATGCAGTCAATAGCCTTGGGATGGAGCAGCCTGAATCCATTTTCCCAGATTTTTATTTGGGGGATGTTTTTGTTTATCCAGCTCACCCATTCGCATTTGCGTCTTTGCTATTTCATCTCATAAGAGCTTGCTAAGCAATTCTTCAGGGCTGTGAGCGTTGGCAGGGCGCGGGCTTCCACCAGACGTTACTGGGACTTTTCTCCAGCTCTGCAGTGAGTCACTCCAGCACTCTCCTCCCCGCTTTTCTCTCTCCCTGTGCGCAGACACAAAAGGATAAAAGTCCTCCTGTGAATTTCTGGGTGAGTGCTGACACTTCTTGCCACGCAACTGATAGGACTGAGTTTATAAAAATAAAACTCGACAATAAAGAGCTCGGGAGATTGTTAAACTAGAGAAGAGCCATTTGCTCAGCTGGGGAAGTCTGTCTGGAAACCACCCCCCCAAGGGATTTCACCCTGGTTTCCTTCTTTTGAGCCAAATCACTTTTATTTTGATCAAAGCATGACTTCCAAAAAGGCTTTTAGTGCTGATTTGAAAATGCCTTGTTTCCCCTCCATAGTTTGTGCTAAGGGTTAATCAACCTTGCTGTTTTAATTATTTCTGACATGTTTTATTTCCCCTGTGAATTTGACTGCCTTTAACTTCCAGGCTGAGCTTCTTCATACTGGTTCTTGTTGTGCTGCTCTCCGGTTGAATTTGAAAAGCCTTTGTAGTGCCCGGTATCTCTGGAATGTACTTGGACACTTCATCAAGTCAACTGGTTGTTCAATCTTCCTTTTATTGTCCTATTTATCTGGGGGACAGGAGGGAAATCGGGCCTACAGTGACCACCCCAGGGAAATCACAGGTAGCTGGGGCTGTGTCCAGCTCTGGAGGGATTACCCCAGCAGGTCACAAGCATTCACTCATGGTTTTCTCTTTGCAAGGCAGAAGACCCTGGGGACCCTTCTGGTAAGGACTCCTTCTTCAGTGCCTCCCTCGGGAACCCATCCCTGCCCCAGAGAGCATGTAGGTGGTGTTATAGGGGAACAAAGTGACATGATGGCACAGAGGGAGGACCATGAGCCCAGCCCAGTAACCAAAGCACTCTACCAAAACGTACATTTATTTGTTTTCATGACTTCATTCCCCTTCACATGGTCAATCAGCTTTGCATTGGCACCTTTAACCTCAAGGTCTGTTGTCTTCAGTTTCTTGTCCTTTCTTTCTGATTCGTAGATTACAGACTCCTGGGAGAAGGATCACAGTCTCACTACGTCTACACGGCACCAGAGGAATATGCTGCACAATGCGGCAAAGTCGTGTTCCCAGCGTGAGTCTTGCTGCTCATCGGTGGATGTGGGCCACCAGCCCTTTGCCAGTGCATAGTTCTTCACACAAGTCTGCTTCCTGGCTTGCCCAGAAACTTTCTGTGCAAGCTGAAGTAAGGGTCTGTGCCTCAGTTTCCCCAGCTAGTGAGAGCATTTCAGTGCAGTTATAGTTGTTATTCATGGGGGCACACACTCTCGTGATGGGACTGGGACCAGATGTCTGGTGAAGAGGTGCACTAAGTGGTAGTGCTGAGATATGAAATTGCTCTAGTAGCCTGCAATCCCGCTTTTTATTCTTTTGCCCATGAACTGGTTGTTCCTTAAATTTCACAGGGAAAGGAACAGCCCTCACCAGTGGCAAAAAAAAAGGCACTTTTAGCTGCAGATGCAGAAAGCTCCCATTTTGCAGCCTATCGGCAACTGAACTTCACATCCTTTCGCTCTGAAATGGACCTAGGATTTCTTCCTTCGATTCTTCCTGCCTCGAAATCCAGGTTGGTTTGTTGAAATAAGAAGTAAACATAATGACTTTAATGGGCTGAGCTTGCGGGGCTGTTGGCTGACTGAGGCCACCCAGCTAGAGTTCAGTGTGAGACAGCCTGCACCTTATAAGGCCAAGAGATGAAGGCATTTAAAACAAAAAAATAAAGGATCTGAACATGTTATTTAAATCATGGTACAGGCAATTTTTTTCCTTTTTTTTTTCCCCTTCTGGTTCATGACAAAACCTGAAATATGCAAGTGAATATAACATCTAACATTTGTTAAACCCAGACTGAAGGCCAGCCAGATAGCACTGAAAACAAACTGTGAATATTTTAAATGGAGTGAGATATACATGACGAAGTAAATAAAGGGCACATACCACATAAGAAAAATTGGACAAAGTTCAAATGCTATTCATCTTGGAGAAAGGCTTTCGAGCAGAGCAGCACAGCTTGGAAACATTTGCTCGTGCATTAGGGTCCATTATGGTCAGCCAGCTTCAGGGGGCAAGGGGAGTGGAATCATTAAAAATAAAAAGGGAAGAAAAATTGACATCCCAGGTATTGCGTGCTATTAGGTAATCATGACTCTGAAGAGCTAGGAAAAGAGAATAGGGGTTGTATTAGGCAATAGATGGAAGTGATCCAACATGTCAAGAGTTCAATGCTACTTCTAGGTCTTAAGTGCTAATAAAATAAGCTCCTCAACTGCTGAAGGCACATGTCCAGCCCCACATGCTTTCCAGTTCCTTAGCAGCTATTATTTTTTCTGTCTGGTATAGCATTTTTTACTCTACTTCCCCAAGCCCAGAGACAGTCCCAAATTTTGCTTGTTTTTTCTTTCTTTGGGTGCTTTTTTCGTTGACACCGCTTTGGAAATTGAAACTATTGCACTGACATTCCTGCTGTGAATAATGCCCCTTTCCCAATGTTGAAAAACCTATCTCGCTGTACTTGTGGATTTGGTGTGAATCCCAGCTATGAAAAAAGGCAACATACACAGCACATACAAGATAGAAAACATTGGATGTCATTTACCCATAAATCAGGAGTTTGCTCTGTGCCCAACTCTATGACTGAAGAGAAGTTGTTCACAAGAAAAAGAACTATCCTTCACACACGTGGAGAAGGATCTGAGAACAAAATTAGTATTTTTGGAAACGTTGGGACTGGGCTTTGGAGCTGTCGCATAGAAGTAGTAGCTCAACACCCTGATACCGCTGAAATTTTGAAGCTCTCAATAGAGTTGAAACAAGCTGTCTCTGGAAGTTTGCAAGGAAGTTTATTCTTGTGGGAGCTGGAGACATACTTGCATGTCAGCAGGAGAGTTAACAAAACTCTACCCGTGAACCCCTGCTCCTGAGCCATCCTCGCAGCCTCTTCCCAAAACCTGGTGCATCAGCCTTCTCCCTCAGCCAAAAACTGACAGCTCTTGGCAGCCCAGCTCAGCGTGGCTGTTGGTTTTAATCACATTGCTTAATTTCTGTTTTCACTTCATGCTCATGTGTCTGTTGCCCGTGAACTCTCATTTTAATAGCAGCACTTCAAAAGAGCTGTTCAGATCCACTTTCGTGTATGAGCAGGGAACGCTCATTTGTCATCTTCCACAATATTGGACATCTCTGGCCTGTTTGGCTATCTCCGCGGGACCTGTTTGCAAGGGTGGAAGGCGACAATATTTTTCCAAATACTCTTCTCTCAAACAAATGACAGGGGTCTTTGTGCTTCCTCATGGGAGTCCCTCTCACCCCACACTGCCCTTGGAATAAAAAAGCAGAGAAGCACACTGTTTAAATATGCATATAAAGCTCTGCTGCACAATAGATTAACTGCCATCAGCTTTCTATTTAGTGCGAGGAAAAAACAGTAGAGATTTTTAATTGATAATTCAGAAAGACACCCCATTGAATGGTGTTAATAATTACATCTGCCTATTCTGAGCTCTTCATCTACGCAGGGGTAATAGAGCCTCGTCCCTCAGGGACTGGAGCCCAGCTGAGAAGGCGGGACACCAAGCAAAGGAGTTGTAATTTGTATTTTGTCAACAAAAGCTGCTTAATCCTCCAGAAAGGCATCCTTCAGAGAGGCAAGTCTTTGTCCCAGGGTTTTCAGAGTGTAGGGGGAGGATGGGGAGGGAGAAAAGGGAATTACTGGCCACATGTAATTTATGGTTGAAAAGGTTCATTTATAGCTATCCCACTGTTGTATGCTTAGCCTGAGACCCTACTAGCTTCTCATTCTCTCATCAAGTTTGCCTTTTGTGGCTATACGAATGGTAATGATTTGAGGAGAGGTTGGTCATGGTTGTTAAGAGTCATCTAGCGCGATCAGAACTGAAGTCTCAAATTGATATTCATGTTTAAATATATTTCACCAGCATGAAATTTGGGGTCCCTGCAATAATCGTCTAGGAGCAAGTAATCATGATGCAGTCCTATGCATATATGTATTTATTAGCCACATTTCAGTTTGTTTTCAGTAAGTTTCAGATGACACAAAGGGTCTTTAACATCTGGTAGAAACGATTAAGTGTATATGTGGAATAAATAAATAATAAAAAGATAAAAACTGGAGTCCCAGAGCTGAAGCCCTCTGAGCCCTGGTGATCCAAACACACAGTCTGGTTTTGCTTTCAGGTCAGATCCAAACCAGAAGACACCTATTTCTCACACTGTCATCTGGGTAGAGCGAGAACCCCCTGAAACATGGAGCGGCAAGCCCTGTCACTGCGGCCGCTGCGAGACACTCACACCGTGTAAGGCTGGCACCTCATGGGAATGGACCCTGAAGCAGCAACAGCCTCTTGCCCCACCTGACTTCCAGCCCAGACAGCGTACACAGGTTCCCATCCCAGGAATAAGACACAGTGGTCATATACCCCCACGGCAGGTGTATCAGTGGGGTGGCCACAGGCCAGCAACACAGCGGGATGCAGCTGTAGCTCTGATGTGCTCACCCTGAGCCTTTGCAAGGTGTGATTCCCCACGCGTGCAGCCAGGCGCATGCCCAGACCGGTGCGGTGAGGACCCTCTGCCCCAGGAGGCTTGCTCTGAAAGGTGGAAAACAGCCTGCAGCCACTAACCAGGGAGTGACCGGCAAAGAGGCTGGGCTGCAGCCAGAAAACCCTCTGCCATCCTCAACTTAAGGTCAAGGGCCCAAGTTCTTTCTTGTTGCACCACTTCAAAAGAGCTGTGTAGACGCACTTTGGTATATGTGTATCATCGTATAACATGCCCTTTTTTGCAGTGGGCTCCTCCTGGCTTCAAGCACAAGTCAGAGAAATGCCCAATGGATAAAGGTTGAAAGAGGAAGATCCTCCTTCTTCAGTACAAGACAAAAAATATATTGGTAGAAAGGGAGGTCCATATAGACACGGGGCAGTAGTAGAAATAACGTGCACAGGATTTGATTACAAAGCACAGCCTGGCCAGCAAAGCGTTTGCTCTCCTCTGTTCTCAGGAGGACAGTGATGTGTTCTCCAGGAGTTCAGAACAGGGTGTATAGAGATGTGGCTTAATGCTTGTTCAGGCATTCCATTATTTGAAATGTGATGCCAAACTGCACGTCTAAATAGACCCAGATCTGAGGACACTTGAAATCCAAATGTGCAGCTTGATCTGCATTTTGTCACTGGGTTCTGAGTCGGTGACTGACCCAAAAGCCTCATCTCAACATATAACCACTTCACACCAGGGAAATCAGTCACGCTGAACTGGGCTGGCACTTTGGTCAGCCAGGCTCCAGAACGGAATCGGAACTTGACACTCATGATGAATTCTTACATATTTTCCTTCCCTCCAGCTTTCTCCTTTCTTCCTTCTTCTTTCCTCCCCTCCTGTCCATCTTCCCTCCATCTTTCTAAATGACATGGCACACTCTGTCACATTTCTAGACAATGACTTGGGGTTTTTTACGTCAGAAGCTAACTGCCATAGAAACTCTAAGCAATACGAAGTCACCAGCCTAAGTTCAAGAGTAGTTTGAGGGTTTCCATTCTCTAAAAGAATTTCATTTTAAAGGATGAACAAAAGCAGCAAGGGCCTTTCTGGGACAAAAAGAAAAGGGACTTTATCAACTAAACCAATAAGTATTACTGCAACAGCCTAATCTTTAATTGATTCACATGGTATTTTATCAGTGTACCTGTTCAACAGCAAACTCACCGATCGGGCAGTTATTCTCCTCTGTATAGTACACACCACGGATGATTTTTTCACTCAAAGGCACTCAGTGTTCGGGAGATGGATGGGACTAAGCAACTGTCATGCCACTCTTATTGCACCACCTTCATTGAACCTCTCACTCTCAAAACCTCAGGGACGTACCTGATCAGTACCACCAGTGCTTCTTTACGTCCTGACAGCTACCCAGACTGTAAACATGTTAGAGTGCTTTTTCATCTCACTTTTTAGCAAGTAGAGAGTTTAAGGCCATTACCACATCTCTATATTCTGTCTAGCTTTTTCTCAAGTTTCAGGGCAGATCTGAGTTTCATAAAGGCAAACAGGGACAAATAATAGTATGTGCATCTGGACAGGGCAAAAATCATTTCTGGAGTGAATCCACTGAAGGCAAATACTAATGTAAAATCATTACACAGGTAATGAATTTATTCCTTCTGCATTATCCCTGCTAATATGTGCAGTAAATGCCTCTTAACAAATGTCTCTTAGCGATGGGTTGTCGCGCACCTGTAACTGCGTTTTAACACAGCGGCTTCCTTGCCCGTGCCTTTCCAACCACCTTTGATCTTGCATTGAACCATTAGGGCTAGATTATTACCTGGTTGCTAATCTTGGGTCTGAGTAATTTCTCCATGGCATTACCGGCGTTGACGACTGAATCGTGGAGGGGGGAAAAGAGAGCATGGTGCATCACGTAACCAGGGTGGACTCCTGGGGCGCTTTTGGGTGGCTGAAGTACGTATGGTATTAGTTATGGTACAGTATTGACTGATATTGATGTATGCTTGCGTTGATACGCTGTAGTCGCAGCACCAGGGGTTACCTGTCTATTTAGAGGCGTCACGCTTTGTTTAGTCCCTTTGGTCGTTCGGTAACTATTTGCATTACCTTTCTTTGCCTTATTATTACTGAAGGGGGACCAGTATGTTCTTAATTGTAAAAAAGAGTTGGACAGGTGCCTGAGAAACCAGAAAATCAGGATAGGAACAATGTATTGAGGGAAACTTTCTGCACTATTCTACAGTGACTCAGTAGAGGATCTGCTGAGAGCGGGACCAAGGCCTCCTCCCAGTTATTTCCCTCTGTATTGCCATGTCTCCATGAAGTATGAGAGGTTTTCCTGGTCTGTAAGTAAAACCAGAACCAGAGACCTTTTTTTTTTTGCCTCTCATCATTCACAAGATGCCAACCGAACATCAGATCACTTGAAAACCCATTAAGCAAAAGCCTTTTGCTCAGGCAGGAACAGGATCAGCTTGACCAAAACGCTCTGCTCTGAGCCCATGTTTGCGAGAGGATGACTCCAAATAACGCTTGGGGTTTACTCACAAAACAAAAACAGCTAGTGTTTCTGTTGAGCCAAAGCCTGTTTAAGAATTTCATATGCAGCAGACCAGCTTCAGCCGGAGAGACCGTGCCAGACTGCTGAATTCGCTTAAACTTTTCAGTTTGTCTAAATCAAAAGGGAAAAAAAGGCACTTTCAGCAAGAGAATTAACTAGCTGTGCTAATTTACCCTTACCCCATGTTCCTCAGGCAGTGTCTGAGGGGGAGAGGGGAAGTCTTTGCCCATGTTTACAGTTTTGCTCATGGGGAAGGTAGGAGGAAGAAAAAGCTAAATTCAGCTACATTTATCCTTTCATAACTTACCAAGCACTGTCTGCTCATTGCTAACAACGGAGGTGCTCCCTTTCCAGACTTACAGGGTCATGTTCTATACAGTGTTTCTGTACAATTTCTACATTTCAGTGAAGAAAATTCATATTGTCATCAAGAAATAAGGTTTAGGGCCATTCCCAGTTCTGCTATCTGCTTCTTATATTAACCAGATAAATCATTTTATTGCTACCACACATTTCATTATCTGTTCTTATCTTGTTGGCTGAAATTTTCTCACTGGTTATTTCTGTTCCCTGAGAAATTATTTTCCTCAGAATCAGCATTTTCCCAACAAACTGCCAGCATTGTTACAATTTTCCATCTTTTTTCCTTCCACCCTCACTTGTTACAAAATATTTGCACTGACAGATGAAAGTGGGATTAGCAGGGATGTCCCAGGGCTCTGAATTCGGTCCCCTGCTCTCGACGCATGCCATCCGGGCCAGAAACTGCCCAGCACCGCGGGAGCTCAGCCCAGCCCTCGCTCCCTCCGCTGCTGCTGGAAGCCTGTTGCAGAGCCGTGCTGCTCAGGTGGCTGGAAAACATCTTTTAATTTCCTGACTATGTTTATTAGTGACCAGTTTATATCCATTTGTTCTTGTGCCAACCCTGCCTTTTGCTTTAATAGCTCTTTTCCCTCCTTCGTATTTACTTCCCTGATGTATTTATAGACAGCAATCATGTTCCCTTCATTTTGCTAGGCTTAACAAGCCAATCTCTTTTAGCCCTCTCTCATAAAACAGGATTTCCAGGGCCTGATTATGCTCCGTCCTAGTCACTGTTCTCTGCACCTGTTCCTGTTTGAATTCATCTTTTCTGATAAAGTCAGAACAGTTTAAAATCACCTAAATATCCTACTGACTGAAGGACTGGGTTTGATTGTTTTTCCAGCCAGAAGCATTATAATAGATCTCAATATTATTTCATAACAGTTATGAACAAAGGTTACCCATTTTTTTAGATTCAGGTATAATCTAATTAGTACTTGAAGGACCACGATAGTTAATAAAGTGGCTGTTGTGACTACCCAGGAGACATGTGGCCATGACTGGCATGAAGCAGATGCTTGCTCTGCCTGCGACACGGATCTATTCAGTGCTGGGGGAGAATCTATTTATTTAACTCTACTGGTTAACCTTTATTTTTTAAGGTTTGCCATATCATCCATCAAATTTGGAGGATTGCTTTTCACAGGTGCAAATGAGTCATCACGTGTTTGCCAGCTTGGAAAACATTTAGAAAATTAGGGGCCAGAACTTAAAAAAAAAAAAAAAAAGGAGAGAGAGAAGAAATTACAGTGTCTCACGGCCCTTGCTGGGATGCGGCTGACCTGCAAGAAGTAGAGATGGGTTTTCTTCCACCACCGGTTTACTGCTGGTTTCTGAGATCCTTGTCAGCAAACGTCAGTGGCTCTAAAGCTCAGCCCATCCCGCAATGAAACAGTTATCCCAGCCTTAAAGGCAGGATTAGCTACCCGAAGTGGGGCAGAGAGCCCCTCTGCACTTTTTAACACCTCATGAAGAGATCTGGCTGCCAACAAAAGGAAAATCCTAATGTGTAAAAAATGCATAATAATAAGGACTTTGGCTGAGTGGAATTCCATCACGGATCAGATGAAATTGCCTTGTGCGACTTGCTGAGGGCTTCATGCTATGCTAAATGACCTTTGTACCATGTAAAATGGGCACTGCTGCAGGACGCAGGGAGAACCAGGGGCTGGGCTGCTCTTTTCTTTTCCCCCCCTAAGGAGCTCAAGCTTGTCAAGAATACAACAAAAACGAGAGGGAGAAAGAGGGGGAAGAAATGTCCCATTGAATTTTTCATGAACGATTTTTGTCAGAGGAGAAGGAACATCTGTGTTTATGAAAGGTCCGGGCAGGAGACACAGCGAAAGCAGGATGTGGCTGTCTGGTCCTGCGTACCCAAGGACGCGTGCAATGCCTCACGCAAATGGTAAAACCCAACCTGTGCTGCAATTTTTTAGGCCACAACTGAAAAGTGCCCTGCCTTTGCCCTCTGTGCTGCCTGCCTGAGCTACCCGCTTTGCACTTGTGAAGGGGCAGTGATTCCTGGGAGGTGTCGAGGCTGAGATTTTGGTGTGTGCTGATGCTCAGCGCTCTAAAAATCAGGCCCTTGTTGCCTCAAAATGATGAAAAATCCATGGGCGCTCCATTCATTGGTGTGTCCAAGGAAGGGCTGTTGAGTGACCAGGCAGTGTCATGTCCCTGTCCACATGGGACTGATCGTCACCCAAGGCTGTTCATGGGTACCTGCAGAACTTGGAAGGAGCTTTTATTTCTCCTTTTTTGCTGGAGTTTCCTCACCTTCCTCAGAGGCACCTGACAAGAGCTGGAAAGGGGAAGCAGGGAAGGACATAGGGACTGGTCCTCCTGGAGGTGATAAATACTCCCGGGATGACAATCATCTTGGATCACACACTCGGGGCTACACTTGGCACCAGACTTGGGACCAGGAATCAGTCTCCCCCGGCTCAGACTGGCAGGAGCAGTGGGGCTTTTTCCTTTTGTTTGCAGGAAGGGCTGTGACCCTTTTTGTAGAGTCAAGGGGGAATTTTACTTAACGATTTCCTTCCCATGTCATGACTGAAGACGCTCTTGAGCTCCCTGCATCTTACAATGCAGCTGTGAATCTCTGACTGTAAGTCTGAAGTTTGTTACAGGCAGCAGGGCAGCACTTTTTGTCTCATGGAAGGTCAAGGCATGTGGTATAGCTTTTCAGGCTTTGGGGCTGGACACGTGTTGCAGAGCTGCCCGTAGTGGAGGAGGACAGAGCTCAGCACCAGCGTGCGCATTGTCAGCTCTGCCTCCATCCTGTTTACTCCACTAAGGACTAGTGCTAGGAGCTGTACAAACACAGTGCAAAAGCTTATCCCTGCCGACCCAGAAATATTGCACAGAGAAAGTGCCACTAACAAGTAAACAGCACAGGATGCTCCCTTAATAAAATTTTAAAAAACAATTAGAAGCCAAAGATAGCTCAACAGCCATGTTATATATGTCTACAGAAGTGGGATAAGGACATATGTTGTCATACACTCAGTGGCTTTTTATTTGATCTGGCTATGCATGAAGTTTCAAACTTCCCGGGAGCTCACCACTCAAACTGTGGTCAGATTTCAAAATAAATGTTTTTCACCAGAGCTCACCAGGTCAGCAGCCCCTGAAAGCTTGCCCAGAAGGGTGATGAAGGGCTCTGAAAGAAGCAAGCTGACTGCAGGTACAGAGCGCCCGAAAATCAGCCCTTGAGTTGCTGTCAAGACTTGTATTTCTGATGTTGCCTTCTGCTCCCAAATAATCCCATACTGCCCCACACATGCACACCCACATATCCCGAAGGGTGAACAAGCCTAAACAGGCAGAGATGAGTATCTGCTGAATGGCATTAGATACCTAAAGTGCTTCAGTCTCCTGACGGCTCTCCATGCTGCTTTACAGCTCTTCAAATAAAGATGCCCCAAGTAGAGACACGAACCTCGCAGTACAGCCAGTGTTCCTGAAGGTCAAACGGCCCAGGGGAAGCACAGCCAGAGGGGACAGACAGACCTGGACTGCTGGGTTCTTTTTTTACCCACTCCAGTGCCATTTTGCATAACTTGAAGCTGTTTATTTACTCTACCTCCAAATCTCTTTTCACCTATCTGTGGAATTCATACCGACCTGCCAGGAATTTTTCATGAGTTAATTTGGTCTGGGAACATTGGAAGAGCTGCTACTGAAATGCAAAGGGGATTTTTTTAAATATTATTATTATTTTTATTAAACCTTGTTCCTCCCCCTACCTCTCCCTCCACCCACTGCCCATGGCCAGGAGGTAACTCTGCACCTTCTGAGAGGATCACAGAGCAAGTGCTTCCACAAATCTCCTTGAACTTTCCTCCTGAAGGGCTGGTATCAGATACTGCCAGAGACCTGATCCATCTGGAGATAACAGAAGTAATTTATCCTTTGCAGCAGTTCATGTTCTTGCCAAGACATCTTCAGTGCTGAAGCAGGGTGGAGTCTCCCTCGGAGGACAAGCAGGAGATGCCTCTTTTGCTGGTGGTATCAGCAACATTTGACACCGGTGATGTTCGATGCCCCTTCCCTAGCTGAGATGGCCACTGAGCGGACACAGGGAGCACATGCGTTGTCCTTGCAGCTCTTCCTCCCATGCTAGCATCCCCTTGGAGAGATTTTGTTCTTGATGCAGAGGTGGATCTCTGGGCAAAGACTAAGGCTGATGGAGGTCCCCTATGCCCCATCAGCATTGCTCATGGCTGCATACCCACCATACTCAGTGTGGTAGCACCAGAGTGGCTGAGCAAGGTCCCTCCAGCTCCCGGTCCTGAGCAGCGGCCATCATACCTCTTAGGAAGCACCATTCCCCAGGGCCGTTACTGGACATGCAGCCCTGTTATGCATTTTTTTGCCAGCGTGCTGCAAGCGTGGCACCATGCCCCACCGCGCAGCGTTAATGCTGCTGTTCCAGACCCTGCGACTCCGTGGGCATGGCACGTTTACACACTGCGCAGGGCACTTCTGCACCGCACCTTCCCCCATACCAGCCAGTCCCCGCACCGCAACCCCTTTCTTCTGCAGTTCAAAGTGCTCTGGCACTTCATCTGGAAAATCCTTTAAAATCTACATTACCTCTGCCTTATTTAATCTTTTCGGGAGCGCTGACATCCAGTACATGAAAAAGAGATTTTGGGCCGAAAGAAAAGCTGCCCCTGATCACTTCTTGGGGCTAAGTTTCAAACAGAGTTGGAAACTGGAAAGTGAAAAGAATATGTTACCTTTTAAGTGTCACATTTTCCTCTGCAAAAATGCCTTTTAACTAAGCTGTTGCAGAAGGAGTAGGAATAGCATCAAGCTGCTGCCTTAGATTTTGCACTGTGCTTTGAATGTTCCTAAACAGGTGCCTTTGGTATCTGGCTTTGGTTTTGCGGATATAGAAGCCACCAGGCACATACTCTGAATTTGGAAATCCCTCAAGCTGGAGAAGGTTTACATCCCTATGCTGAAGCACTGAACTGCAAGTGCCCATCGCTTACAACAATTCATAACATAAACCAGGTTCATCCTCAGCATCAGCAGCACAGGAACAGCCCTGGGCACACTGCAAATATCAGAAAGAAAAGCAAAGAGGAATTTGCAGGCAGCACCAATGTAGCTGAGCATCATAAATCTCTATTTATTATACCTGAAAGCTACGAACCACAATGCTGCTTGGAGCTTATCTGGTTTTAACTTGAGGGTTGCAAACTTTGTGTATCTATCTGAGTTGAAGGATGTGCAGCAATTTATTTTACAAACAGTCCCTCCATCCTGCAGCACCCAGGGCAGACAAAGCACTCACATGATCCTGTCTGGATCCCCATCAGCAGAAATATTTTAGGATGCAGTCGGAGAGGACGCGTCCTGGAGCACATCACCTCTCCAGCAGGCAGAGCTTCCTCCAGCTAATTACTGACCAAAACCTATTCGGGGTCACTGTACCCCCAAAGTGTCTTCCTGCATCAAAACATCTATTTACTTAGGGTGGAAAAAGCACCAGCTGGTCCCAGCAGGACTGTGCAGCCACTTATCCCGGTGGGTGTAAGGTTAGTAGGTGCCAGTGACAGAGAGGAGGTGGGCAAAGGTGCTGGGAAAGGATGGGGAGATGCACAGACTTGCTGTGCAGGACAAAGGCAGACAGAGGGACGAGAAAGGCTTGCTGAAAGCAGCTTTCCAGGGCTGTTTCTTCCCTGTGTGTCTCACAAATACCACCATCTTCAACCTCTTTGCCGCACTCACCTCTTCAGCCTGCACTGGGGTTGCCTGAGCAGGTTCGCACCCTCGAGGTCACCATGGGGAAGCTCCTACATGGTGGCTGTCCCCTCGGCCCTTTACACAGGCCACCCTGTCCTCACGTTTCTGAATTTAGCTTCGGACACACTTCTGTCACCCCCATTTTTTTTTTCCCCCAGGACACTCACCTGGGCTGGGACCCATCGATTTTGACAAAACTTAACTTTAGCAGGAATTTTGCCCAATTAAGAAAAAGGAAGCCACAGTTTCCCTCCAGAAAAGATAATCACTGTTGTTTGCGAGTCATCAGACTGTAGGCCACTGATAAGAGCAGCGTAACAGAATAAAATACTATTTATATATCAGACAGGCTGACAAATCCTGATTAAAATGTCTCCTTTCACAATCAAATGGCAAATATAAAGACATATTTTCTTATCTGTTAAGGAGCTTTCATAGCAGTCTAGTCCAGAAACCCTTTGATATTGTACAATACCCAGTAATGACAGCGCTCTTTACAGAAACAAGCACAAGCCTTTGTTGCAGGAGATCTTGGCTTGGTCCTTGCCTCTGACAGCGGCTTGATTTAAGAGGTCCTGTTATGGTTCAGTTCAGCTGCTTGTGCATAAGCATTTAGTGCTGTTGGACATGTCCTTCAGCGTCCCTCCAGCCTCTAGAAGGACACACATGGCCCAAGCCCTTCTGTTGGATGTGCGGGTCCCCTTCACGTGTCTCGTCCAGAGGCAACAGATAACCAGACCAGATCAGACTGAACCCCATGCATCAGGTTGCAGGCTACAAAACTTGAAATACCTTTTCCTCCTTGTTTTTTAGGACAGGCTGCAAGATCTGGGGATGGGCTCTACAGCAGGGCTCCCTCCTAAACAAGCACCATTACGTCCTTCCGTAACACACGTACCGAAAGCACCTCAGAGCAGAGCTCCTTCCCGGTGCGCTGATTAAAGGTTTATCGGCCTTTCTGGGGAGGCAGGTGAACTCCCCGTGTGCGCACCTCCTCCGCGTGCTGTGAGCCCACCGAGCATCAAAACAAAACACAAACAGTCAGGAACAAATTGGTTTTTATTTATGCAACAAAGTTAGGAGGCGTGCGGGGCAGAGGCAAAGGAAGCTCCGTCTCCGGCTGCTGAAGACCCACCCATGAACTCCAGATGGAGCCTGCCCTGCCCTCGGCCCGGGGGGGCTTTATCCCCACCCAGCGGTCCCGGGGAAAGCGCTGGGGTCCAGGGAGCGGAAGGGAAGAGGGGGAAGCAGGGGCTGTGTTTGACCAGAGAGCTGCGGCTGGCACCCAACTAGCTTGTGCGTTACAACCAGCGGCAGATGCACGAGCGAAAACTCAGGAGCAAACACCCCTCCTGAACACCGAATCACAGAATCATTAAGGTTGGAAAAGACCTTTCAGATCATCAAATCCAACCATCAACCCAACACCACCATGCCCACTAGACCATGTCTCAAAGTGCCACGTCTACATGGGGGTTTTTTGTTGTTTATTTTAAGATGCAGCCAGCCTGGAGCTGGCGATGCGCGTCCGCTACCAAACCCACGGGGCCGGGCTGCAGCCGGCGGCCGGGCCGCAAGGGAGGGCTGTGTGCGAGCAGCTCCATCGGAGCAGCCCCCGGACGAGTTCTGGTGTGGGCAGCTCCGATTCACCCGTCCTCCCGGCTTCGTCCTGGAGCAGGAGTGAAGCGCAAGCCCGCACCAGCCCCAAAAGAAAGGTGCGCGTTCCCCCACGGCAGCTGCGCGGGGCTGGGGGCGAGGGGAGCTGGAACCAGCGCTCGCTGCTCTCTGTCCTTCCCACCCCACTTCTTGCGTAGGAGGGATGAGCTTGGGGAGTCCTGCTCACCTCTGGACCTACATCCCAGGATACTTCACGGGGTGCTGGGTGGCAGCAGACCAAGACCAAGAGACTGACGGCACAAAAAGATGGAGGCGAAGCAGGGAGCAGAACATAGATCCCTTGGGGCAATTCACCCCCCCAGCAGGAGACCTCCCTTCTCCTCTGTAAGGGGGAGCACTCCAGCTGAACACCTATTTTTCCAGTGTTTATGCACACCTGAGTTTGCCATTGCCTCTCACCACCGTCGGTGCTTACCTCTCCCAGGGCACCCCAAATGTGCCGTTCATACCTGGAGCTGCCCGAGGGGGTACGGGCTTGGCTCTGATGCCGGGCAGACAGGTGAGCGCTGCTGGTACCGCAGCTCCTCCGGGGGAATGACTACCTGATTTATCTCCAGCCAAATCCTCCCTGATGTAAATTGTAGAAGCTCTCTTGGCAGGGAGCCCCATCCCCTTATATAAGCTGAAATATTGCCCTTTGAGATTTATCCATTACTGCCAGGCTGCTGAGCCGTCTGTCTTCAGCAAGGGCCCCAGAAGAGGAGAGGACAGTTGTGTTTGTACCGTTTTTGTCTGTGCAAGGTAAATATTGTTGCCTATTTTTGCCTGCGGCAGAGAGCCCAGCGCCGCTTGGACAGAGATGCCTCCGCTCTGTTGTGCTGATACACTGGCTCAAATGCTAGGAATTTAACTTGACCCTGTAAATATCTTTCGCAGTTAAATGTTTGATCTTGGTGGGGGGGCGGGGTGTACGCTTTTTGGGAGGACTGAAATTTATACACACACACAGAGGAAAGGATTCCTTGAGAAAAATTGAAAGAGGCAAATCACTGTGTGTATGGGAAATGGGTTTTCAGTAAACTGTAATCCCCCTCTGTCCTTCCTCCCTCCTTCCCACCCTGAGATACACGTGCACACCCCCCCCAACACCTCTGGTCCCCACTAGAGCCGAGCAGACCCCCAGCCCCTGCCCCGCTGCTCCCCCCCACAACCAGCATCTCTCCAGGCGACTGTGCCCCTGTTTTCCGGAGGCATCTGCTCCCCGTCCCCGCGCTGCCGCAGCCGTTGGGTTGGGCTGCCGAGCCGGTTGCGTTTGGAGAGCTGCGCGCCTGAACTGCCACAGAGACGACAAGCCCAGAGGAGGAAGGCAGCTATTCCCTCTGCAGAGCTCTGGTCAGGCCAAGGGTCTGCTTAACAGTCCTGGAGGGGCTGGTGGGCCCTGCTGAGTTTTGAAGTGCTTGTTACACGGCTGCAGATTGCAAAGAGAGCAAAACTTGTGCCCAAGCAGCGTAAACCCAGGGATGGCGACAGGTAGCCTGGAACTACATCGCTTGCCTCTAATTTCACGCAAGCTGCCACTTCCACTTAAAGCTGTTTCCTCGCACTGAAGTTTAATAAGTAAGTGCCCTGTGGCTGTTATCACTCCCGAATCCACCGGCGAGCACCGGCGCGAGGGGAACTGATGCAGAGGGGCTCTCCGGCGGGATCTTACAGTGGGGCCAGGTCAGGTCTTTCTGGCTCAGCGACAATTCGCAGCCCCGAGCAGCAGCACCCACCGAGAGCTGTTGTCCTGGAAGGGACACCTCTTCCCCCTCCGTCCTTGGCCTCCCCATCTCTTGCGGAAAGCTCCGTTTCAGCTCGTCCCGCCCAGCCCAGTGCTCTGAGCTCGGCTCCGCTCTGCTGCTCCCGCACGGCCGAGGCGAAGCGCTGCCTCTCCGAGGGGAAGCCGGCCGGGACGCGCTTTTCTCCGGCTGCAAGGGCAGCAGGGAAGCGAGTCGCCGGCGGTCACAGCACGAATCGCTGCGCCCCTTCCCGGCGCTTCCTCAGTGATGCCTCTCATTGGAGACCCCCTTGCCGCCGGGCTGCCAAGGGCCTCACCTGAACGCAAAGAAAGCAAAACTGGGATTTGAAGCATGAGATCCTGGACTAGGTAAACCCCAGCTTTACAGTAATGACTTACTGTCATTAGCCCCCCGTCCCCTTCAGCGTACTGGCGTGTTTCTGAAGGGCCAAGGACCATTGTTAGAGAACAATGCAGCGTTTTTAAAAAAGAGGAGAGCGCAGTTAATAAGTTCACTAACTGAGAAAAACACAGGCTTTTAATATCTCTCTTTGTGACTCATAGTGTGAGCGCCAGCTGTTACCACTGGAGTGAAATTCCTTGCTGATTAGTCTTTTAAAGGGCTTCCCAGATAATTAAATAATGATTTCTCTCCCCATTCATTCTAAGTGACAGGACAGCCTGGCAAACCCACTAAGCGTGGAAGGGCAGCATGTTTTCCCAAGCCTTATAGGAGCTTAGCTATTCTGTGGCTAATCCAGTGCTTAGACCCAGCCGCAGATCGCCGAACCAAGGGACGGCTGTCCCACCTTCGTGGTGCTCCAGGGGTGACTTGGGTTTTGCTGTCTGAAACTCTGAAACAAGGCTGTAGGCCAGGGCCATGTTTTCGGATGAAAATACGACAGGAAGGATGGCCTCACCTAGGCAGACAAACGAAATTTTTTGCCTGAGCTTCCAAAGAAAGCTTGACATTTCCAAGTCACGGCACAATTCACAGCAATTTGCTCGGGCAAGCATTTCAACCTTACGGTCATGTGGCCCCTCTGGGTACAGCTCCATTGGTCTGATGGCGTTACTCTGGATTTCCACCAAAGCGTAAAAGCTGAAGAAGGACCCGGGTATTCATCAGGTGTAACACCGTGGTATAGCTGACCAACACAGGATTCAGAAGCAGGCATGCCTACACTTGAGTAACTGCATCCTCACTTAGTTTCACTTGTTTGGCTTTTAGAGAGGCTTCATACCTTACTAAATCAGCAGGAAATTTCAGGACTCAATAACCTCTGGAATAATTAAGGTCAGAAATGTGTTACTTTCACCACCAACAGAAAAAAGACTTAACATATTTTACCAAAGAACAAGACTGGTTTGTAGCTTCAGTTATGCTGAAACATTTTTCCAGTGAGCAGATGCTTTTATTTAATTGAAAACCAATCAGAAATATCATCTGACACAGAAAAACATTGACCAACCATATAAATATGTGAAAATGAGCTTGCGAGGTTTGCCCATTCCTAATTGAGAATCTGTTCCCATGGTTAATTGAGAATCTGTTTAGGGGCAAGACAGGGGTGGGATAGATAGAAGGGAGAAAATATTTAAGAAGCAAGAGCTCTATCAGCAACATACTGTAATGAGAGTCTAGCAAAAAAAAAAAAAGTATGCATTTTATTTTTTTAACTAAGAGCCATCTGGCCATATTTGGCAAGAAGAAAAGATGCACCATTAGCAAAAGAGTCTTTCCGAAGAAGTTGTTCCATCCTAAGTGTAACCCACAAGGCATGTTCAGGCACTTGGAAATGTTATGGATTTGTAACGTCCCCCCAGTACCAGCACTGTTTGACCATTGAACTGGCAGGTAAACTGAGGTAGGAGGTGGTTGAGTGGCACTACTGTAGGACAAAACCTGTCAGTGGTAGAGGCAGAAGTGCTTCTCCTCTCTTTGCTCCGACACTGAAGGAAGCATCACCTGACTATATGCAACCTGGAGATGGAGAGAACTCTCTGATGGCAGGAGATTTTGCATGAACTGTCCCCAAACCTGCAGCCATGAAAGCAACGGGCACTGCAAAACTTTCCATGAGAGCCTGGCTGGGGGAGGATTCTCCTATAGAAAACTTGCATTTAAATAGCATTGAGCACTTAGCCTGACAAAAGGCAGGAAATTCAAAGCAAAGGGTGACACTCTGTCTTTAACTTACATTTTTATGCCTTTTATTCCTTTCTTCCCCACAGTGCAAACCAAGGACAGGGGGTCAAATTGATCCCTTTGGGAACTCCTTGCATTCAGCTGGTGTGCCACCAGAAATGTTTAGTGGCCCAAATCATCAGAGTAAACAACTTTCCCTGGGACAAGGAAACTTAGGCACGATCTTCTCATTCACAAGGCAGAAGACTTCCGTAGCCACCCTTGTCCCAGGGGACACAGTGCTGCCCAGCAGCGTGGGTCCCAGTCCCTTGCCCCTGGAGAAAAGGTTAGTGAGACAGAGGTGCTGGGAGACAGGATGAAGCAGGGGATGCTTTGTAAACCGATAATGTTCCCTTTGATCTGAGAAGAGTGAAGGAAGGCAGAACCTTTTTCAGATAAGCCCTGGAAAGAGAGCAGTCCAGAGCATGAAGGCTGAGCTTCAGCAGAGACTGGAAGAAAGAGGGATGTCTTGCTAAAAGATAAATGCTTCAAAACCCCAAAGCTGAGCTTCCTGGGCAGGAGATAGCTTCTCTACTGTCCTCTTTAGTTCAACAAGATATGTTTTTCACATGTGTTGAAACCATTTAAAAAAGTGTTTAAAAAAAACAGCAAAACTATCCCGAGTTCAGAGAATGAGAGCGCTCTGCCTGGATTCCCAAGCATTGGGAAGAAGTTCAAACTTAAGGTCAAAATGCTACCACCCCTAACTCCTTTTTATTAGCTGCGTCTTTAGAAAAAAAAAAGACATTTTAAGCATCACTACATCATTTGCCACAGGAGAAGTCCCTGTTGATCTGTCTGTGAGGTTTCTAAGGACTCCCAGAGCGAGGGCACGATGGGGGACTCTCCTGCCCATCTCACTGGAGCAGTTTAGGTCGCTCTTGCCCTCAGCCCCCTGCCCCTGCAGCACAGCCCTGACTCCGGTGAGCTGAAGGGAAGGGGCAGTGTGAGCACTCGTTAGCCTGCTCCTGTGCGAAGGCAGCCGCAGACCACCGTCCCTGATGCATCAGGAGGAAACTGAACCTTGCTGGCAGCCTTGTTGGGTGGCAGAACCAGCAGTAACCAACATCTGGGAACTAAGGCTGGCTTTTAGGCTCTCTGCTGATTGCAGATGTTCCCATGCCCTTGGAGTCCTCTGTGGGCAGACTTAAAAACCAGGTTGGGATGAGCCATTGCTTTACTCAGGGCTGAAATGGGACAACCAGTTTCCCCCCATGGCCTTACCCATACACTCTCTTTCTTCAGGGAGCTGTGAAGGAATCACAGGGCAGGTGCTGTGGTGTTGTAGCGGCGCAAAAGCAGGGTCATAAGGGTAAATATATCCAGGATATTAGGGGCAAATTTAGGGACTTTGAGAGAGAGGCTGGGGTTGCAATGCCTCTCCATTCCCTCCAACTCATGAGGGAAAACTGAGATAACTGCAGACCGTCCCATCCTGTGATCAGCCAGCACACTGAATAACACGTCAGAAAATCCCCACTATGCTGTGAAATGTGCACTGGGATGAAGTCTGTTCAGTCTCAACCACAAGACCAAATTCTCGTGGCAGGTACATGGGACAACCTCCTTGCTCTGAGCACAGAGTGCCGTTGGGCAACTAAGCAAGGTTTCACGGTTGTGCTGTTCTTGTGCACTGAAAAGTGGATTTTACCAGCAGAAATCTGCTCACCAGAGAAGGATGGATTTAGCAATAGCAGTTTTGCTGCCATAAGTGCAACGCCCTTATGGCACAAGCTTGGCTCCTGCACTGAAAGAACAACCATCAGTTAACCGAAGGGACTTTCACGCCAGCAGGAGAAGCCCTCAAAAGGAATTGCATTGCTTTTTTGAAGAGAGCCTCTGGGTCGATAATTATCCTAGGCTGAATCCTGGCCTTCCCAATCTTGACGGTGCCTTTTTAACGGCACCAGGAAGGCACAGCAGTGCCACAATGAAGCTGTTCATATCCAGATAACTCCACTTCTGTTTACCCACCAAGCGCAGCCCTGACATTGTGGCTGACACTAAAAGACTGATTTTTGGTGCCTTTGACTGCTCGTAGGAAGTCCCCAGCAATCTCAGCTGGAAACGTAGAGATAAAGTGGTGAAACCCCAGATGCAAGGAACAGGATCTACTTCAGCCTGGGGATCTAAGCTGGGTTTGGGCTCGGTTTTGTCTTTTTTTAACTACTAGGAAAAAAAATGATAGTTAAATCTCTCTGCCACTCTTAATTAGCAAAGGGAAAAAGCAGTGCAAGAAATAATTAGCAGAGGCAGCTCTCTTTTAATATGAGACTGCAGTCAGCCACCCCAGGCGATCCAAACACATCTGATCATGCAGGGGCATTCAAAGTCAGCTACAAAAGCAGAAGTCCTCCACATCCAAATGTTACTGCCCTCCTTATATTGCACTATAAAACCGGGGTGTCAAAAAGGCTAGAGATTTTACACTTAGTGTCAGTGTTTTACAGTCATTAGACTAATTATGTTGGTGTTTTTACCACCTTTATTCTACTAATTGGCCTAAAAGCCAAACAGGGACATCATTACTTTACACGAACAAGCAATTATTGGGCTATAAACACACCCTGGTTTGTGTTCCCTGGGCGAGGAGGGAGCTCCTAATGCTCTCTCTGTGGCGTCTGCCACAATAACAGGCATTACAGATGCACTTGACTTTAGCTCTGCTTACAGAGAGGCCTCAAAGCTGCTGATACACGAGAGAAACAGGATATTTGTTACACCCCTGCGAACAGATTAAAGAAAATGGCATAACTCCAGGTTCAGCCCGTGCATTGCCCTTTCAGTGCCAGGGTAGCTTGGCTTCATTTTTGATTGGGATTCATCGTGTATTTGCTTTCCTAGAAAGGGACGCTCGGTGAATGTGGCCAGAATAATTTATGAGACACCCATGAGAAATGTTTTATTTCCAAGAAATTTGGTCTCCTTGCAGGCTACTGGGTGAAGCATTAGCTATGACTTTCCAAACTTGTCATTGCCTTGAGCCCTGTGAAATACATCCGCTTTGTCCAAAAGGGCAGCGTCTTCCCAGGTTACACTCCCTGGCAGTTCCTCACCAGCTATTGCTCTCCCAGCTGGGCTGTTTCAGAAAATGCTTCCAAAAAACAGCGACTGCAATTTGTTCCTGCTTGCATTCCTGGGAGGGACGTATCTGCTGGCTACAGAATTTTGTTCTAAGGCTTGATGTGCTTCACGCATGTAAGCACTGCCTGCCTTTGAAATTAGACTTATTGGGGAGCAAATATTTGCAAGGGGTTAGAAGAGCTGGCAGCAGAACTGCTGGGGCTGGGAGACCTGGGCTCTTCGTCACCCACAGCAAAGCTTTTTGGTACTGTGGGTCCTCACAGAAACCCTACCACACCCATTTCCAGTGGCCGTGTGTGTAAGGGATGTTTCAGAGAGGTATGAAAAAACAAACGTGAAATCCACCCCAATGTTTCCACACTGGCAATATCAGTAGTATCTTGATCAAATGGTTTATTTTATTTTGCCTACAGGGAGCTAGCCCCTCTTCAGGCGAGGTTCTAAACTTGAATTTACCTTCAAGTAGACCAAATGTTGATCCTTCATTGACTTAAAGAGGCCATAGTGATTTTCTGTAAGCACTGAGATATCGGGGAAAGATTAGGACGGTTTGGAAGGGGGAGATTTATCTTCAGGCAAAGCAGGGAATGACCTTGCACCTCCTGAAATTCCCTCCCCCTGGGTGTGATAACCCTCAACACTGATAGTAAATTGAAATGCAGCGTTATTCTGAACCATTAAATAGTAGATGTGCTTCCTACGAGGGAGATCTGCTTGTAAATGTTGTTTGAAACAATCCGTGTGATTACTCTGAATTCGGATGTTGAACACGTCTGTGTTTTGCCCCAAAAAACATGCTCAGAACTGAGTCCTTTTTAGGTTGCTGAAGGGCTTTGAAATCCTTGTGTCCTTACCATGTCACTGGTTTTTTTAAGCCCTTTCCGTGAAGACTTCATCAAGGGCTCTCACTTCAAAACTAATGAAACAATATGGTCCATTAGAGTTAAATTACATATGAAGTGAAAGTCAAATGCTCACTATTTCGCAAATGTTTTCTGCAACACGACTCTGGCTGCTGTATTTACTGAACACATCAGTAAATGACTCTACAGTTTCTTAAACAAGCCAAGTTTTTGTTTTGCTTTGTTTATGTTCCATAAAGCCATTTAAACTGAGCTATAATGGTCATTTTTAAGCTATCTCTCAAATCTCTCTAAGGGACTTCTGTAATATCCAACAGAGCTGGCTCCTCTCCTTTAGAAATAAGAAACTGCAGCTTCAGTAAGTAACACTATCTGAACAAAGTCTTCTTTAAACGGCCCCCAGAAGCACTGCATTCCAACTCTAAAGGGAATTTGCATGTGTTTCAGCATCAAAGGTTGATACGACCCTATCACCTAGGGACTGTCATGTTATCTAAGTGCCCACATATCAGGAGCAGGATAACATTGTGTGGTTCACAGCTGCTGCAGAAACTACATATTTTCTGAATTAACCTAGGCTCAGATTTATATAAACTATCCCTGATAACATCTGCCTAGGACCCTCCTTTGAAAATGTGCAGAGATCCTACCCAGGCGGGCTTGCTTCTGCAGCTGGGAGCCTGCAGCATAAAAACCAAATCAAAACACCTCTCTCCCTGGAAAAGCCGCACTTGGTTTCACGATGCCCACCCCAAGAAACGGTGAAAAAATGTTTAGCGGCGAAGGTAGAACAATGAAGATGTCAAGCAGCTTCTTGGGAGCGAGCCGCTGTGTCTTGTCATGCTTGGACATGAACGGGGAAAAAAATGTCTTTATTACCCAGAACGGTAACCTTGAAGTGCACTGGCTGCTTGATCCTATAACTTTCCCATTAGAAGAGGGCGCCCGCAATCCTAATGAGGCACAATAAGTAGATTATGAGACTCCTTTTGTTTTGCTAAACAGCAGCTTTTTCTGCAGGGAGTATCACAAAGGTGTGCGGGGCCCTGGTTCATGGGGCCGCTGTGACTGATACGCTGATTTGTTTGGTAGGGCTGGGGAGAAGAATTGAAGAAGACAGCACTGATGTGCAGTAGAGCCATGGGGGGCGGGTGCCAGAGCTGCCTAAATTAGACTCATCAGTAAAGAGGCTCTGCCCATTGTATCTGGGCTATAAAGCTGTCAGAGAAGAGCCCATTTGAATGTTCCCTCACTCCTACCCTGGCGCTTCCTCCGCTCTCAGCAGAGAGCTGAGCCCCGGGATCTTTTGTTTGCATGAGAAACCACTGGCATCTTACATTTATAAGGACTTTTAAGGCTCTGCTATGAAAAATAACTTTGTCTTGAAAATACAGGGGATTTTGTTGTTGTTGTTGGGTTTCTTTTAATTGCATGCAAACCAGCTAGTGAATTTGTGTGCTCCTACGAGAAGTTATTTTTACAGAGAGATCAGTGGTCATTTAAGATGCAAAGGAGAGCACAGCTTTCTACCAGGCGGCAATCTTTCCACCTTGCATATTCATTTTGATGCCTGGAGGAGAAGACTGCTCCAGGGGGAAAAAGGAGGGATGGATTCCTGCTTCTGTGAAGGGGCTGGATCTGGTGGAAAGATAAGAGGGAATATCAAGTGGGCCCAACACCCCTGAAATGGGCTTTTTAGCAATGTTCCTGTAACCGTTCCTGTGCTGGATGAACATGGAGGGGGTATTAGGAGTGGTCAAATCAACTTGCAGGCTGAGATACAGCATGCAGAATTGCATTCTTCTTTTCTGTTGGTTTTAATTAGGCCGCCCAACCTTTGAGGATTGAGGTTGTGGAGTTGCAGGTCAAATGAGGACCCTGTAGCGTGGCTCTTGGTGTGAAAGGAGAAAGGCTGCACAGCCAAGCAGGATGTTTCATCACCGCGCGCTCAGATGTTAGTTGGCTGCTTGTCATCGCTCTGGTTGAACTGGAGATATATGGGGAAGAGTCTCTCCTATTCTGCTTTGGCCTCTCCGTGTGAATCTGGCAATAGACAGAGAAAATATAAATCTTGGGAAAGCAAGTAAAAGTAGCCGGGGTTTTGGATTTCTGGCAAGCTCTGCTTTATGTTACAAAGGCACTCCTGGTGCACCTTCAAGGGGGCAAGGTTGTCCTGGTCCCTGGACCTACCTGCCCACAAGGACAGGCTGTGCACATCTGTGCAAACCTTCACTGCACCAGCAAAGTCCTTGAGTGACTGGACACAAGGCATATGCAAGGATTTTCTCAAAATAGAAGGAAACTGTCATGCATTCAGTTCTTCTGATGGATCTGGAATTATTTGCTGGGGAGTTTCCCTGCCAGTCCTTGGTCTGGAATTGCATCTGAAATACTACTTTCTTGTGGATTTAGTAGGTTCTGAGTTTTGTAATTCTCCAGAACCAGTGTGAGTTTTTCTACTGAGCTGGAACACGAAGAGGGAGAGGAGGCTAATTCAGTTTGTCACTGCACGCTCCTTCTTGAGTATGATTACTACTTACTATTTTAATGCTACTATTAACATGTGAACATGTATGAGGACAGATGGACATTGGAAAGCTAGCTCCTTTGCCAGAAAAGGCTGATCCAAGGCACCAATAGCCAAACGTGAAGCCAAGTAACCAACTATGTCGCCACACTCCAAGAGCGACTTTTTCATATCTAGCCATTTCTCACAATCCAGGAAAGAAGATTCAGTTATGTGTTCACACCAGTCAACATCTGAATCAGTGGCTGGGATCTTCTCAGCCAGCTGAGATAAACTACAGTGTAAATGTAATGGAACCAATTAAAGTTATACCAAAAATGATGCACACAGGGAAGGATTTTAGATGTCAGATATTTTGAATCTTCTCCGTGTTTGCAAAAGAACCCAAAGCAATACTTTCATATCTGATCCAAGCAGCTAGTAGTGCTTTTTACCAACACTGAGACATGTTACAGGTGTGCTGTCGGGACCTACCAGTCCTACATTCATTTGCTGCAGTCTTGGTTTGGACCCAAGCTGTAATGATTGACTGAAAAAAGCCCTTCTGGACACATCTTTTCCTTAGACTGTATCAATGAAACTTGGAGGACTTTTCCAAAAGATTTTCTCTTTGATCTCCCAAATCTCCAGTTGATTTTACTTTTTTCCTCCCCATCGCCACCCCCTCCTTGCTCCGCACTGCCAAAGGGCTCTGGAAGCTGCGTCCTTCCAGCACTTGGATGAGGACTCTGCTCAGTCATGGCAAAGCTCCTGCATCTTGGCGAGCAAACCGCAGAGCATCACAGTACAGGCAACAGTGTTTTTAAAACCTCTCTTTCCATAGGATCCAAAAAAACCCATTGCAGCCTGATTTCTAAGAAACCAGGGAAGACCTCTGCAATGCTGAGCTGCAGGATGGATCAGAGAGGGGTGCCCAATACCATCGGAATGAGCAAAAAGGCATTATCCCACTCTCAGGGCTGTACATCCTTTACAAACCACTCCTGCGAGCCCAGCCTGGACTCCTTGGGGACAGCAACAGTTGTTGGGAAGCAGCTGGGGATGTTGCGGCACCAGCATCTTCCAACACACAAAATGCAGCCTCAGGCTGCCCAGTCGCACCCTGGATTTCTCCATGGAGCATCCAGGGATGTGTTTAGATAAAAGATATTGTTGAAAATAAAACTTGCTTTACAACCGTTTTTATTCTTGGCAACGGGTGGGCCATTGGAAAAGAGACTGTTAGAGAACACATCTGAATCTGTATTGTTGGTGAAGGCATAAAACAATTGTCCAAAATAAAGCATAAAACTTGTTAACAAGCAAAGCACACTATCAGATTCAATGGCAACAGGAGCAGGCAAAAAAATATGAAAACCTGCTCCAGGCGCTCTGAATGCAGCCCTTATGAACTAGAACCTTCTCAGAGATGTCATTTTATTTCTTTCCTCTTTTTTTTAAGGGCTTTGTTTTATTTTTAGCAGCAATCCTGTTTTTTCCTTTTTCTGATATTTTTCTGTAAATTGGTTCCTTTGTGGCAGCATTTCCACATCGCCAGTGGCGTGTAGTGCTTTCTTGGAGGTGGCAAGAAAAAAGGGAGTGATTTGTTTCAATGGGTTATTGTTCAGTGAATGCAAATATCTGCAGCCACTGGAGCAAATAGGAGCAGGGGATTAAGCGCAGGAAGCTGGCTGAGTGGCATAGGCCATCTGTCCCGGTCCTGAGAAAAGAGGAATCTCGTTTGCAGTGTATGTTAATTAGTTAGCTGATTGGCTCAGCTGTCACCTTTGCAGTGTGAAAGCGCACGGGCACAATTAAATTCATGTCCATATCTGTTTATCAAAGCACATCTTTTTAGACGGCCTTGGGTTTTAGGTGTAATTTTGTCTTCTCAGGGACCGAGAGGATTCCTTGCTATTGTGCCCACAAATGGAGGGGAGGAAAAAAGGAAGAAAGAAAAAAGAAAGAAGAAGAAAGAAAATACCTTAATTAAGACATGATCTGGATTGTTTGCTGAAGCGTCTCTGGCCGCATTCTTTTATGCACTTGAAATTACCCATTTGCATCAATAGGCGTTAGCTGAATTTATTTCCATTCAAATGTGTTCCCTTGATGTTTCTACAGAAGGTGGTAGGTTTGGAAATACATGTATGGCAAGTTTGGGCTCCTGCGGTGCCCCCATTCAAACACAATGTCAATATCCTACACTTAAAAGGGACCTGTTAGTTAAAGTAAAACACTCCCTGGTTTGGGATGGGTTTTGTTTTTGTTTTCATTACTTTGACATCTCCAAGGCAGCATCCCCAGTAACTTTCCTTGGGAAGAAGTTGTCTGCTTGCAAGCCCCAGGGAGTTATTTCCCATGGTGTCATTTCAATTATTTTTGATTTATTTGTTTACTGTCTTCCAGTCCTTGTCAATGCACAATGGGCCACGTCTCCCCCTCCACGGGCTCACAGGGCCCTGCCTGCGGGGCTTCGGGATGCTGCAGAGCACCGTAGGAGCCACGAACATCTGCCCGGCCACTCGCGCACTTCAGGGGCTAACGCAGAGAGGGCGGGCGGCCGAGGGGAGAGGGCAGGCTGGGGGCGAGGGATCCTCCCTGGCCGGGACATCGGCGTTGACCTTCACAGACAGGCATGAAAGAGCTGCAGAGGCTCCCGGTCCCGGGCTGGAGGAGCAGCCGGAGAGCCGCTCTCCTGAGGCTGCTTTGGAGCAATGGAAGAGTTTTTCCTTACTGGCCTCGGAGGAGAAACCCGTCACTCAGCCCACTTGGCTCAGGGGAGTCCTGGGGAGAGGAGCTGCCTCGAAATGCTCCGAACAAAACCAGCCCAGGGCCACGTCTTCATGCCCTGGGGAGATGCTGTGGCCCTCGCCTGCCTGCGCCTGCCTGCAGGGACTCCCCAGAGGCCAACATGTAGATTCACAAGGCAGGGAGGGAAAATAAAACACCAGGAACCCCCTTTACTGCAAAAAAAAAACCCCAAGCACAAACGCATTCAAAACTCCGGTGGCCAGCAGCAGAAGAGGAGACGTTTACATCCAAGAACCGCAGCTCCTAGTCGTGAGCCACGTAAAGGGAATACGCATCCCTGCGCCGGGGGCTGGCAGCCTGCCCAGCGATCGTGCACTCCATGTGCAGCCTGGGGTGAGGCGGAGGGGGGCATGGGCCACGGCAGGGCTGCTTCAGCCCCATGGGCTGTTTTAAATCCCAGCCTGTTTGAATGCTCGTCTCTGCAGAGATAAGACATCACCCGTGTGCACACAAATTGATAAAACATGTAGCAACCTCCAGGAAAATATATGTAATACCTTCTTGTCCTGTTTCATCAGGCTCACACCTTTTACCTGCTGAGGGTTTCCTCCCTCCCTCCCTCCCTCCCTTCCTTCCTTCCTTCCTTCCTTCCTTCCTTCCTTCCTTCCTTCCTTCCTTCCTTCCTTCCTCCCTTCCTCCCTTCCTCCCTTCCTCCCTTCCTCCCTTCCTCCCTTCCTCCCTTCCTCCCTTCCTCCCTTCCTCCCTTCCTCCCTTCCTTCCTCCCTTCCTCCCTTCCTCCCTTCCTCCCTTCCTCCCTTCCTCCCTTCCTCCCTCCCTTCCTCCCTCCCTCCCTCCCTTCCTCCCTTCCTCCCTTCCTTCCTTCCTTCCTTCCTTCCTTCCTTCCTTCCTTCCTTCCTTCCTTCCTTCCTTCCTTCCTTCCTTCCTTCCTTCCTTCCTTCCTTCCTTCCTTCCTTCCTTCCTTCCTTCCTTCCTTCCTTCCTTCCTTCCTTCCTTCCTTCCTTCCTTCCTTCCTTCCTTCCCTCTCCTTTCTCCTTTTTTTTGCCCTGAGGCACAGACCTCCAGCCATATGGCACCTCTCTGTCCCACTGGAACGGTGAAAAGCTGGGTTGGGCGAAACCGCTCTCAGAGATGCTGAATCCCACTAGGAGAGACACATGGACAATGTCACCAGTATGGCCTTTGATGGGTGACACGGGCTGTCTTGGAAGTACGTTCGGCCCCTGGCAAAGCAAATTAAACACACACGCACATTTAGCCATATTACTCTTCTACATGACTCGTGAGTCCCGGCCAACTATGATATTTCATAATACCTTTCATTGGCATCACAGTCTATGGGCTGCGTGTGTAAAAGTGTGTCTTTTTCCTTTTTAAGACAAAGCACTAAATCAGCTATATTTATAGAGGATCAGCAGATGGCCAGCAAGCTGTGAAAAAAAATTATATTTGTCAGGCTTATAAATCTGAAAGGGGAGTTTAAGCAAAACTCCACAGCACTTGATGCAATTAATTTCTGGAATGATGTTTTGTCTCTGCAAAATTATCCCAGGCCTTCAGTGCACGGGGGGTGCAAGAAGGTATGTGTGCCATAACGGCAGCATCTGAGTGCTCCGGGGGTGTCCTCGCAGCCCCCAGGGAGGCACAGCGCTGCTGTCCCCAGGAAACAGAGGGAGAAGGGCTGGGTCAAGCCTGTGCCGAGGATCCCGCAGCAAGAGGGGGACTGAACACGGGCCAGAGTTTGGGCTGGGTGTGAGGCAGGAGACGTGGCATGAGCACGGTCCCTTCCGTGCACCCATCACCAGGTGCTCGTGGCTGGGGCGGCACGTCCGTGCTGACTCCATGGCATTTCTCTCACTGGCTCTCCTGGATGTTAGTGAACATCCCAGGCCTTTGCAGGGGCTGCAGGAAGCCTGGGAAAAGCCCCAGTGTGAGAATAAAGAGAAAAGCAGGCGAGGCTGGGGAGGGCAGAGACAGTCTGTGGCTGTGGTCCACCAGCAAGGGAAAGGTAGGGACCCTGCAGGAGCCACCAGATGTGCTCCCAGCGTGGTCCCAGAAATGGCACAACTAATGCAAACCCAGAGTTACGCCTTTTTTCTTTCACCACTTTGCGAAATATAGCCAGAGATTCAGTGTTTTCTCTCACATCCTAGCTAACCTATAACCAGTTTTACTCCCTTCCACTACTGGAGACATAGAGTCTGACTAAACAGGGCTTAAAAATGCACATAATGTATTAGTGAAAGTTCCCAAAAGTCGTAATTGTCCTAACATCAGCCCATCAAAGCAACCCCTGGGATTTTCCCCTCAGTAAGACAGCAGGTGCGAAAATATAACTTGTCCCCTCTACAAAAGGCTTTAGGATGCGTCAGCTGAAATGTTTTTAAAATACACTTTTCCTTCTAATTTAAACCAGCCTGCTGCGTCAAGTTGCTTTAGAGTCTTAGTTTTTACAGGCAGAGGGTCCAAGATACTGTTTTACGAAAGGATTTAATTCACAGCAGAGCATGGGATGAAGAATCTGTTCGTCCGTCGGAGGAGGCAGAGCACCGCTGTGCCTGAGATGTGCTGTGCCAGGGAGATGCGCTGTGCCGGCAAGCATCGAGCACCCGCTGGTCCTTCCTTGCAATAACTCCTTTTCCACCGAAGAGAAAAAGTAAGTGCATGTACAAAAACAGCCTGTCCTGCATGGTCATTACTCTTAATTACACTATTACTTGATTCAGGACTACCACAAAATTATCCGGATTTGCCACTGCCTTACGCAGACATTTATACCGGCACAAATTGAGTGCTAAGTGGGTGTAAATCAATACCAACCCCTGAGCAGAGATTTCTGGCGTGGCAGCATTTTACATTCAATTTCTGCAGCAGTAAAGGACACCATATACAACAGTGGAAAATCAGCTCCTCCCTCCCTAATTTTACCTGTGAGACCTGTAAGATAGGGAGCAGCCCCCGCTTGCCAGACCATTCCCAGCAGTGAATGTTATATACCCGCACACGACTTTCCTTGCAAATCCTTGCTACTTCACTTTTTCAACCCTCAGCCCTCACATTTCCAACAATAAGTGACAGCTCTACATCTCCCAGGTAGTTTGTCTCCCGCAGGGATTGGCAATGCTCCTTGTTTCATTTAAGAGCCGCCTCGCAACAGCCAGAGTTTTCCTCTGAAAAAATAAATAAAGCTCCTTTCCCCACCCCTCGGAGAAAAACCCTCCCCAAAACCCAGCAAGAATCAAAGCTGAACTATCCAGTAAAGCTTATTCCTTAAAAAAGACCAGCGAAGTTATTTTGGAAGACAACTGCCAGAGGTCCTGCGTGAACATTGATATCCAAAGCTGTCATAATATTTGACCCGCAGAAAACAGGAATGTCCATCCCTTCGGTAAAATGGGATAATATTAAACGAGGAGAGGAAAAGAAAACACTTGTTGTCTTTCGGAAGAGGGATGCAGGGCTGCAGCAGCGCTCCTCTGCCGAGCGTGCAGGCAACACGGAGATCAAAAGCTGAGCTTCAAGTGCTTCCAGTCAGGAGCCTTTCATCTGCAGCTCTGCAAGTGTTTAGAGATGAAAGTCCTAGAGTTTCACTGGGAGTGACGAAAAACATTCCTTAGGACCTCGCTTGAAAGCGTGGCTGTCTGCAGAAGGGATTTATATTTGGGTTTTGCGCTCTTTTTCTTTTTTTCCCCATCCCTAGGACTTAAATTATACATGCTGGGCCAAACGCAGAGGTCTACCAGCTGCAGGGAAAGGAGATGGTGGTGGGATGCAGGCTCTGCTCCACTGGCTGTGGGTTGCAATCCCAGCCCCCGCAACCACACGTGTGCAGGTAGGGTGGCCCTATTCCCCCCAGGAAGAGGGTCTTGGATTTAACCTTCTCCCTCTGTTGCAGGTCTACAGAGACACGTGGCTGTCTCCAGGAAAGCAGCCGGGGAAGGAGGCAACCAGACTGCGGCTTCTGCGGAAAGCATCGGGTATGCAACTATTCAGTGAATTCTCGCAAATGACGGTTCTGTTCTCAGAAATCAGGATCACTCAGCATACGCTTCACAAACAGGGGGAAAAAAAAGGCAGGGGGGAGATAAATTCATGGGATAATTTATTCACGATGAATAATTCAACCAGGAGAAGTGACTACTCCAAAGAGCAGGTCAAAAGTTGAGTACTTGAATAAATGAATTGCCCTTTCACAAATATAAAAAGCAGAAATCTCAATATTTATCATTTGCAGACACACAAATATTCCAGAACAACATTTTCTAATGAAGTGGGGAGGGGTGTTAATAATAAATTCTATTGATAACGGGAGTTAGAAAAGCAAATAATAACTGACTGGAACATGTTTATATATGAAAAATGACCTTTCAAACAAACTGTCAACAGAGGGCTGCATTATAAGACTATTAGGAAATAGGAACTCTGTAAATAACTTGCCTACCCCAGCAACTACTGAACCTACTGCCAGTAAATAAGCATTACCTTGGAGCACGAACCAAGCTGTCACAAGCTGAGAGGCATATGGCAAAAGCACAAGCAGAGAGGCTTGGGAGGCACAGCTGAGACCAGATGAGCAGCTGACCAAGGGGAAAAATGGGAACCATTGGAGACCTCTCTTGGTGTCACACCCCTAGAGAAGTCACATCCTCTCCCTGGCTGGGTGCGAGATGGGTTTTGCAGCCACTGCTGCCCAAGGACTCTAATGTGTGCCCAGGCAGTGTCCCTGCACAGCCGTGCGGGTCTCCACCCTGGGGCAATCAGAGACACCTACCTCCAACCCAACCAGCATGGGCACTACATCCTTTTCAGCAGGACCAGACACATCAAGGTTTCTTCTGGTTGGGGCAAACACGTTCACCTGTAATGTGCCTGCCCCATCCGCTGCCTCTCTGCAGTAAGATAGAACCACAGAATCGCAGAATCATTAAGGTTGGAAAAGACCTTTCAGATCATCAAGTCTAACCATCAACCCAACACCACCATGCCCACTAAACCATGTCCTGAAGCGCCACGTCCACACGTTTTTTGAACACCTCCAGTGACAGTGACTCCACCATCTCCCTGGGCAGTCTGTTCCAATGCCTGACCACTCTCTCTGTAAAGACATTTTTCCTAATATCCAATCTAAACCTCCCCTGGCGCAACTTGGGGCCGTTTCCTCTCATCCTATTGCTAGTTACTTGGGAGAAGAGACCAACACCCACCTCACCACAACCCCCTTTCAGGTAGCTGTAGAGAGCGATAAGGTCTCCCCTCAGCCTCCTCTTCTCCAGACTCAATAACCCCAGTTCCCTCAGCCGCTCCTCATAAGACTTGTGCTCCAGACCCCTCACCAGCTTCGTTGCCCTTCTCTGGACACGCTCCAACACCTCAACATCCTTCTTGTAGTGAGGGGCCCAACACTGAACACAGGATTCAAGGTGCGGCCTCACCAGTGCCGAGTACAGGGGCACGATCACTTCCCTACTCCTGCTGGCCACACTAGTGCTGATACAGGCCAGGATGCTGTTGGCCTTGGAGGCTGATACAGAGGTAGGAGCTGATCTGGGCTTATCAACTCATTTCACCCAAGTTACTGCCAATCATGCTTGCTCATGGCTGATCTAAGCCATTGCAGGAATTCATGAGTCCTGGGGAGTCCTCTGCCACCTTGCTGGCAGCAGTAACTGAACTTCAGCCAAACCAAGGGGAATTTGATTCAGTGCAGTTTGGACTGATCAAAATTAGGGTGCAGGTCCCACCAGTTGGCTTAATCCAGTATTGAAGTCATGCCTTGAAATCACATTTGGAAACACATAGGCACGGGATGGAGAGTGAAATTCAATTTTTCCTTATACTGTGCATAGCTGTAGTGAGCAGAGCTCTCAGCAGAGGTTGGTCTCTGGCAAATGGGGCACAGGAAAAATTACTTAAGGCACCAACAGACGAAAAAGGGGGAAGGAGGTTGATAAGAAACAGAGGCATGGCTCACTGGGGTTGGAGCTGAGGTGCTGCTTTACTTTTGCAGTGGGGGTGCAGACTAAAAATGTCCCAAATACTGCCTTCCGATGATGTCCTTCACCTGCCCCGAAGAGCAGACATCTCCTCGAACTACCCCTGAAAACCAGCTAGGTGTTACTGAACTACGAAGAAGTGTGAAACACTGCCCAGATGGTTTGACAATGCAGCCAGGATTTATGGCCTGGAGCAGGGCAGCGAAGCAACTCTGCTGGGACGGGGAAGCTGGGAAGGCCGGTGTGCCGAGCATCACTTCGCTCCACTGCAAAGTCCTGCCTGCTGTGGCGAGCCGTGGGCCATGCAGCAATTTGGTGGCCAAGGACTCTTACCCCACTGCTTCAGAGTCCCCATCCTCTCGCTGCAAATGGAGCTCAGCCTCTCCATCTGACCGTAGACCCAGATTGAGAGAAAGTTGGCGTGACTGGATTTTTTAAGATTTTATTTCATTTCTGGAGAAAAAAAAAAAAAGGACGTTTTCAACTTGGCAACAGGAATAACAAATGCACAAGTACCAGAGCTGACAGCTTTAATTTGTGGTTACATTTCTACAGCTTCATCTCAACAAGGATTCTGGACGCAGGGGAGGCAAATAGTGTTCCTACCCTATAAAAGAGGTACAGGGGGGAAGAATGTGGTCCAGTAATTATAGAAATGGTCTGGAGTCAGGAGGACTCCACTATGAGCAATTAAAAGGAAAATTAACCGTAAGAAAAGGTTTTTTTTTGTTTTATAGCTAAACCCACAAATAGAAGAAATACTGTACAGTTGAACTCCAACAAACAAGCATGCCTGATTTTAATGAGCAAAATGAAGGGCTTGTTTTACGGGATATGTAATATAATAGTCCCATGGTAAGGGAGCCTATTTCTCCACTGCTCTGCACTGCATGCAGTTATCCCAAGTGGTGCAAAGTGGGTGTAAAATGCTACCAAAACTGAATTTCTTCCTTGTATCTTCCTTCAGTCGTATCCTACACCCCTTGAATGCATGTGTGCACCACTGTGCTTCGTGCGAATCATCAGATTAAAGAAAAAGGACTAGTACTGTGGTTAGGAAAGGAGGGGAAGGGAAGGGGGGAGGTTCTGGGCTCACCCCCTTGCCACAGACTTCCTGCATGATCCTGGTTGAGTCACTTAATTTCGGCAGAAGATTGGATGGCAGGGTTCTGGGTCCAAACGTCCAAATCACCGATGAAGGCAGGATGCCGGGGGCTGGCAGACTGTGAAGCACGTGTGCCATGGCCGAGCCATGCATCTTCCCACTTGCTGCCCCTTACATGCCTCTGTGGAGCTGTAACTCTGCTCAGGGATGAAACACCATTCCCCGTCCTCGCGGTCATGTTGCGTGCCTACAGCCGTCACAGCAGTCAACTACCCCTACAACAGGGCTGCACCTGAGTTTGTAGCCAAACTTTGCTGTTATTGTGGCAAAAGATACTGTTGTCTGTGCATATAGAGACGAAAAGTAAAAATATGGCAGCAATAAGGACGCAGCCTCAAAATTTCCCCGGGAGAGCTGCGGACAGCTGGGGTCTCTCTGCATGGGGGACCATAAGGACCACGGACGTCGTGTTTTTCCATGCGTGTGAGGGGCAGCCAGCACCATCGCACACAACACAACCTGATCCCTCCCCATCGCACACCCCTGCATTCACTGAGCTCCCTCTCACACCAGAGCAAAAACAAACTAACTATACTTATATCCCCACCACTGCCACCACCCTTTTCCCCGCAGACTAATCTGTTCTTACTTGCCCAAATGTACTGAAATAAAAAGGCAACTTGGTGTTTATAAATGCAAAAGAAACTATATGACTGTTTGCCAGGGAAAAGGTCTTAAGGCTATATAGCAAAAATTATTTCCAGTTGACTCCTTCCACCCCATCAGTTTCAAAGAACCAATTTGTTGGCTACTTTATTGCTTTATTCAAGAAAAAAAAAACTTCTTTTTTGTTTATTATTCTCGCTTTCATATTTCATGTCATTATTCTCGTGGGCGAGAGCAGAGCAGGGGCAATACCAGCACAGAGGAGAAGAGGGAAAGGTCTGACCAGCAGCTGGGTATGAGTGAAAGCAGTAATCTTCAAAGCTGGCTTTCGCCTCTCATAGTCCCTATGATATGAGACAGTGATCTCACCTAGGGTCATGCTCCTTCTCATTCTCCTCCTCCTTCTTTTCTCTCCATGTTGGGAGTTGCCAGGAGAGGCTGCCCTGTTAAGAAACGTATAACCCAGGGTTGCACCCCTTGGGGCATAACACATGGTGAAGTCTGCTGTGATGCTCATGAGCATCCCACGCTGAGCTTTCCAAGGTGGTGACATCCCAGGGCCTTTTACCTGAACGATGCATTTGGCCACACAGCGAGGCCAAATGGCAGGATCAGCTCCAGGCAGATTGCACCACAGGGCCTGAGGGACACAAGGCTTGTGGAAATGGGTTAAACATAATTATCACAACCTCATTTGTCCTACATCTGCCACCAGCAGCATGCTTCTTGCAATTTCGATCAAACCACAAATAGCTCCCACCTGTGTCTGGGAACATGGTTGGTGTTGAGGACGCACATGTTGTGCTGGGTTGCAAACCACATGGCACCCTCTGCCAGGCAGCAGCTGGCTCTGCTGGAACGGCCCCATCTTCTGCAAATGGCCAACGCAACTCCATGTGTAAATGCGTCGCACCAACAAACCCGCTGGAGCTGCTATTCCTCGAGAATTACCCAGCGATACCAAGCAACGATCTCACCAACTGCATCACCCTTCCTACATCCCTGGTTGCTCTGAGCCAGTGAGCAAGTCACCTTCCTCACCAGGTTTGCTGGAGGCTTGGACTGCTGAAGAGGAGGAGAGGAAGGCAACACTGATTTGGCACTCGCCTCCCAGAGCAAGGTAAAAACTGTCGTGATGTAATGATTACAACAGAGACTTCAAAGGCAGAGCTATCTACTGCCCGTGTCCTGGGCCAACAGAAAGTCCATCTCAGCGGTACCCAGCTGCTCTGCCCGCCCTCATCCGTACCACAGCAGCACCCAGAACAGGTACCACAGGGCATTTTTAATTTGTTTTTATTTGGGGTTTTTTTGACTAACAGAAGGTATGCCAGAAGTTAAAGATTTTGGAAGGTGAAATTCCTTGCAAATTCAGGGTGATCTGAGATAATAGTTTCAGCCAGAGGGGGTGGGGAGAAGGAAAGAAAGAGAAAAGAGTGGGAGGGGAATTGTGAAAAAATTTCGAAACACATTGTTTCAACATCTTCTAAACAAAACGGGTTGGTTTTTTTTGAAATACCAAAATGTTTCATTTCAACATTTTCACGTCCATGTCTCAAAACAGCCTTTTTGTTTTACAAACAAATATAAATTAAAAGAAAACAAAGTTAAATGAAAAGGTTAATAAATACAATAAAACATTTTGTGTTTGGACTGAAAAAATATTTGGGGTTGACACTACAGGAATCTTTTCCTTTTTTTCCCCCAGTTTGCCAAGAAAATGCAAATAATTTGTTTTGGTTTGACATGAAGCAATTTATTTATCATTCTTGGAATGTGAAATGCCATTGTTTACCTAGATCAACTCATCAGCTCCCTGGCACCCTTTTCTTGGGGGAATTAGGAAGATCAAGGGGATTAAGGGAGACCACGTTGAGTTGGCTGCGAGGAAGGCTACTGGGGGTCTGGGCTTTTTGATCCCAGTCAGGATGATTAGGTGCTGTCGTAGCCACAGCACCCCGAGGACACAAACCAGATGTGGGGAGAGGTGAGATCTTTTATTAGACCAAAATAAAAGATCTAATAAAAGGTATTATCTATCTGCACCCACAAGACTTGCCTTGCCTGGAGGGTGAGGCACGGTCACTGCTAAGGCACAGCTCTGTCCTGAGAGCACTGTAGCATCCCGACCGAGAGATTTTAGGGTCTTTGGAAAGAAAATCAGGAGGGCCAGGTTTCATGGCTTGCCCCCTGTTTGGGAGAAAAGGCAGCAAAAACCATCCCTGTGCATACACGAGAGATGTCAGGCAGCACAGGGACGATGTGGAGGCCCCAGAAATGGGACTGGCCCCAGGTTGTACTCCTCGCTGCGCCGTGCCGGGGGCTCCCGCGTACATGCTATTGATTTCGGTTGCGTAATGCTGAGCTGTAAGACCTCATCAGCTGCTACTCATTACACAGGCACAGCCCTTCTTGAATAGAAACCATAGCAGAAAATAGATCTCGGGATGTAAAACCTGACATCTTGAATTCATAAACCGAGCGACAGCATTCTTGTTTAGAGTCTGAGGGTGGCCTGTTCTGAACTCGCCTTTTTTTATACCAGATGAGTCTAACCTCAGAGCCAGGATGACTCCAGCGAATATCATTACCCTAAAGCAAAGAAAAGAACATGACTCAAGTCTAGCAGTGCCAGAGTCACTACAAAGCACCCAAGCAGGGGACACCGAGTCTGATCCTGCCATCTGTCCAGACCCATCGACTCTCTGGTGATCTCCTCAGTCCCAACAACAGCAGCGACAAAGGGTGCGATTCTGGGCTTCAGTCACACTGTTTTCTCACACGTGATGTCCCAACTGGGGAAGTGCCTCTGAAAATGCCAGCCACTAGAAAGAGACAGAAAATAAACCAAGAAACCACCCTTCTTCACCTACCCCAGTACCAAACCAGTTTCACTTCTGAAAGCAGGAAGAACTTGTCCCACGGCATGTCCCCTCTCTAACACCAGGCTAAGGCAGGCATGGTCTGAAGTGCTTTTCATCCAAAGAGCAGACCTAAAGACACAAGACTTTTTGAAGCACCAGCATCTCTTGGTGAGGCTGTGACAAAACACCAGCTCCACCGCAGACATTGCATCTTCTTTGCTGCTCTGCTTTGACTCAGCTAAAGAAAATAAATAATTTGTTCACAGGTGGGTAGATGCCCAGCCACAGCTTTCAGAGCATACTGGGCAGGCAGAAAGGCTGAAGGAATCAATACCCATCACCTCCCTGACCCAGAGGCATGTAAAGGAGAGGGGTAAGATGGACAATTTTCATTAAGCAATGGAGGAGCTGAGTCAATCAACACTCATTGATCTCTCAAGGTGTTTTACAACCCAAAGTTTTTACAGTTTCATGTACCTATTTCATTAAGACATGGGTTTGAGGAGATTGGGGTTTTATGTCAGATTTGGTGTATGAGCCCAGGCAGGACGCCTAACCTCTCCCCGCCTGCCTAAAACAGTGACAATGTGTATTGACAGACTCATTCATGTTAGTGAGATACTTAGATAATGGTGCTGGAGACACTGAGGTATCTGGCTGGCCAGCAGGCATGGACAATTTGCAGGCATAACCTGAGAAGGCATTAATGTGTCTCAAATACACCTCATCGCCGTCTCTAACCTGCCCATATCCAATCTTCATCGATGCAGCCACTGACAACAGCAAGGTCTTCTACTGCAGCTCATGCTCTCTCCACACTGTGCCAGCATCACCTTTTCACAGACTCTTTCCAAGATGACTGGCAGTGCAAGTTCCTTTCTCACCTACTCGGTGAGAGGGAAGATATCAAATATACAAGACAAAAACACACCCTATGCAGCAGCTTGGCTTAAGCATGCTCTCACCAGGTTCTGTCTATTTATTCTTTGTCAGCTCTTTCTACTTGCTCCATCTTTCCTCACATATTTCAAATCTGCATCTAATTCAAGAATTACATCCATTTATTTTCTTAATACGCTTATTCCCCTGAACCATGTTTTTATGGTGGGTAGCCATCTTTGCAAGCACAGTGCTGAAATAAGGCACTTATTGGCTGCAGCTCCAGGGATTTTAACCGGATATCTGCCTTTGTTTAAATTAAGTAAATCAGGATGTTTCCTAAACACCATAAGGACAGAAGTTTAGACTTCTACTGAACCAACTTTTTGACCTAAAGCCAGCAATGTTTCAATCAAGGACATTCCGTGGATGTATCCAAGCAGTCTGAAAATCCCCTTCATCAGGTCCCAGGAGCTTTGCTGTTGCGTTAAAGGCAGAGCAATTTGGCAGAAACTAAACCCCCTTGCGTTCCAGCCGATCCTCAGATATCAGAGGGACTGGGGCAGCTGAGCTTAGTTTCTGAGTGATTCCCCAAATCAGCATTAGTTGTCCGGTCACTTCCAACACCTCTGTTGGACTACTACGGGTCCGGATGCACTACTAACATCGCACTACCTGCTCGGACGGACACCTCCTGAACTCACACGGCCACACACAAAGGTACGGTCGCGTTCAGGGACAACACACTCGGCTGAGTCAATCAATAGTGCGATTTACTGAAGCAACAGATGCACAAGTTCTTTTAGATTGTTGGTGACAAATTCACTGTCTGCAAAGCACGTGCAATAGGTTAAATATGGCCGGGTTACACAGGCGTGGGGTAATAAAGCAACTCTCTAGAGATTATTCACTTGGAATAGCTGAGTGCTCAAATCTTACCCAAAGACATCCCAATGGAGGGGAGAGAGGGTCAGCCCGTTGGCAGATCCTAAAGGTCGGGAGAATGGAGTCATTCCTGCGATGGTATCTTCCCTGACATCAGTGGTATCTTCTGTGACCTCCAGCCCTTCTCAAACTATTTTATAGTGTTTTACTTTTCAGGTGGAGCTTGAGTGACTCTAGTCATACATACCTTTATCAAGATAGGTCCAAAATTCTCTCGCTTTGCGTTTAAAGGCACAGACTAGGAAAAATTCAGTGCGCAAGCTCATTGAGGGGTGGTCGCACCTTGGGAGGCGGGTAACTTTTGGGATGGATGTGTGTTTTGGTATTATAATGAGATTATAATAAGCAAAGTTCACTCTGAGTACAGCATTTCATCAAAAGTTGACAGACTGTTGGCCCAGGGTATCAAATGTGCAGCTTATCAATGACACCATGTACCTTTAGATTCCCTTGTAATCACAGAGCGTGGCCGCAGTGTCTCCACTCTGCTCCACCCTCCATGCAGTTTCTCCCAGAGTCAGCACACCAAGTTCCCCTGATGTTGCCAACATCTGGGGTTGCCTAGGGAATTGCCATGGTACAGACTCGTACATTAGCTGCGTTCCACCCTGCTTCAATGCTGTTTTTAAAACATGAATATAAGTTTGATTTCTAAGCCGCCCCCAGCAATTATTCCACATTTGCAATTCACCCTGTTGGGGACACCAGTCCTGCCCCCATTGGAGGGGATGCCTACCCCTATGAAGTGTCTACATGAAGACAAATTTGTAGTCACTCAAAATAATTGATTAAGATACATCCCATCCTTCAAATGCTTTTTTTGATACAAGACTGTAGTTCCTATACTTAGAGACAGACTCATCCGTACTCCCCAAGGAAACAAACCGTCAGCTGTGATGGAACTTTAGACATTGCTATAGCCAGAGCTTCAATAGGGGGTTTGACAGAGCCATGGGCTGATGGGTGTTGTGTTCCCAAGTACCTTCTCCTACAAATATTTTACTTTCAGTTTTTATTAGGTGAGGAGTTTCCAAAGTGTTCAAAGCTGACATGACTCAAAGCGGGAGGGGGATAATATCAGGCTCACCCACGACAAGCTGTGGGATGACACAACAAGGTTAGAGGGATGGCATGCTTGCGAGGCCACTCAGCCTGTTGCACCAGAGAAAGACCTCAGAGGAACCAAAGGAAGTTCCTCTAGGAAGGTGACATGGTCAACAGCCCAGCTGAAGTGCCTCTACGCCAATGCACACATCATGGGCAAAAAACAGGAGGAGCTGGAAGCTACTGTGTTGCTAGAAAGCTATGACCTGGTTGCCATTACTGAAACTTGGTGGGACAAATCCTACAACTGCAGTGTGGCTATCAATGGCTACAGGCTGTTCAGAAGGGACAGGAGAGGAGGGAAGGTTGGAGACATTGCCCTCTACATCAAGAAATGGATAGAGTGCAAAGAGCTGTCTCTGAGGAATAGCCATGAGCTGGTTGAAAGCTTATGGGTAAGAATCAGAGACCAAGGCAACAAAGGGAACCTTGTAGTTGGTGCCTACTACAGGCCACCCAACCAAGGGGAGTCTATTGACAAAGCCTTCTCACTCCAGCTACAGAAGGCACCATGCTCACAGGCTCTTGTCCTGCTGGGGGACTTCAACTACCCTGACAGCTGCTGGACAAGTAGCACAGCATTGCCTACTCCTGTAGGCAATCCAGGAGACTCCTGGGGTGCATGGAAGATTAAGTTCCTGCGCCAGGTAATAGACAGCCCTACCAGAGGGGATGCCATACTGGACCAGTTGGTCACCTGTGCAGGTGAGCTAACTGGTGACATCAAGATTGGAGGCAGCCTGGGCTGCAGTGATCATGCACTGATGGATTTCACAGTCCTGTGGGATAGGGGCAAGCAAAGAATAAAGTCAGGACCCTAAATTTTAGGAAAGAAAAATTCCAGCCCTTCAGGGAGTTAGTCAATAGGACCCTCTGGGAAACTGCCCTCAGGGACAAGGGAGCAGAACAGTGTTGGCAGATCTCTAAGGACGCCTTCCATCGAGTGCAAGAGCTCTTGATCCCCAGGTGTAAGAAATCGGGAGAGGAAGGCAGGAGACCAGCATGGCCGAAAGGAGACATGCTGAGCAAACTAAAGGGCAAAAAGGAAATGCACAGGCAGTGGAAGCAGGGACAGGTATCCTGGGGTGAATATAGGGACACTGCTGGGTTGTGTAGGGATGGGGTCAGGAGGGCCAAGGTGTGACTGGAGCTGAACTTGGCAAGGGATGCAAAGAATAATAAGAAGGGCTTCTACAGGTATGTCAGCCGGCAAAGGAACATCAAATAAAGCATCCCCCCTTGAGGAGCAAGACTGGAAAATTGGCAACAATGGATGAGGAGAAGGCTGAGGTGCTCAACGACTTCTTTGCCTCAGTCTTCACCGGCAGTGTCTCTTCCCACACCTCTCGAGGGGATGGCCTGTAAGATGGGGACTGGCGGAGCAAAGTCCCTCTCACTGTAAGAGAAGATCAGGTTCGTGACCACCTGAGGAACCTGAACATGCACAAGTCAATGGGACCTGGTGAGATGCATCCCAGAGGGATTCCTGAGGGAATTGTCTGATGTAGTGGCCAAGACACTCTCCATGATATTTGAAAAGTCCTGGCAGTCAGGCGAAGTCCCTGGAGACTGGAAGAAGGGAAACATTGCACCTGTTTTTAAAAAAGGTAGCAAGGAGGACCCTGGGAACTACGGATCTGTCAGCCTCACCTCTGTGGTGGAAACATCACGGAGCAGATCCTCCTAGAAGCTATGCTAAGGCAGATGGAGGACAGGGAGGGGATTCGAGACAGTCAGCATGGCCAAGGGCAAGTCCTGCCTGACCAACCTAGTGGCCTTCTATGATGGAGTGACCACATCCTTGGACAAGGGAAGAGCTACGGATGCCGTCTATCTGTACTTCTGTAAGGTCTTTGACACAGTTCCCCACAACATCCTTCTCTCTAAATTGGAGAGCTATGGATTTGATGGGTGGACTGTTTGGTGGATGAGGAATTGCTTGCATGGTCACATCCAGAGGGTAGTGGTCAATGGCTCAATGTCCAGATGGAAATCGCTGATGAGTGGCATCCCTCAGGGGTCCATACTGGGACTAGTACTGTTTAATATCTTCATCAATGACATAGACAGTGGGATGGAGTGCACCTTCAGCAAGTTTCCAGATGACACCAAGCAGAGTGATGCAGCTGACATGCCTGAGGGACGAGATGCCATCCAGAGGGACCTGGACAAGCTCGAGGAATGGGCCCATGTGAACCTCATGAGGTTCAGCAAGGCCAAGTTCAGGGTTCTGCACCTGGGTCGGGGCAACCCCTGGTATCAGCACAGGCTGGGGGATGAAGGGATGGAGAGCAGCCCTGCTGAGAAGGACTTGGGGGTGCTGGTGGATGAAAAGCTGGACAGGAGCCGGCCATGTGCGCTCACAGCCCAGAAGGCCAACCGTGTCCCGGGCTGCATCCAAACCAGCGTGGCCAGCAGGTCGAGGGAAGGGATTCTGCCCCTCTACTCCGCTCTGGGGAGACCCCCCTGCAGTGCTGCGTCCAGCTCTGGAGCCCTCAGCACAGGAGAGACATGGACCTGCTGGAGAGGGTCCAGAGAAGGCCACAAAAGTGATCAGAGGGATGGAACAGCTCTGCTGTGAGGACAGGCTGGGAGAGTTGGGGTTGTTCAGCCTGGAGAAGAGAAGGCTCCAGGGAGACCTTGCTGCAGCCTTCCAGTATTTAAAGGGGGCTTGTAAGAAAGATGGGGACAGATTTTTTAGCAAGGCCTGTTGTGATAAGACAAGGGTTAATGGTTTTAAACTAAAAGAGGGCAGATTTAGACTAGATCTAAGGAAGAAATTTTTCCCACTGAGGGTGGTGAAACACCGGCACAGGTTGCTCAGAGAGGTGATAGATGCCCCATCCCTGGGAACATTCCAGGCCAGGTTGGATGGGGCTGTGAGCAACCTGCTCTGGTTGAAGATGTCCCTGCTCACTGCAGGGGGGTTGGACTAGATGGCCTTTAAAGGCCCCTTCCAACCCAAACTATTCTATGACTCTACGATTCTAGGGTAGTGAATTTGAAGTAAAACAGAGATTTCAGCACCGTTTCTTATGCTGATATCTTTCTGGAAGCCCAGAAGTTAAGCATACAACTTCCACAAGCAAGAACAAATGGCAGATGGTCAAATCTTCCAAGCAGATCCATGGCTTCTGGAGACTGGAGAGTCCCAAAAGTTTTCAAAGGATCTGTGCATCCTGAGACTTGCATTTTTATTTTCTCCTGAAGAAGGAAACAACGGTGGCCCAGATGTGGTCCATAGGCACTCAAACGAACTGGAAAGTACCAGCATACCCAAAGGAAACAGGCTGCTGCAAATATCGATCGCTGGGGGAAGAGGGAGGGTGAGTAATTCCTGTCAGAAATTGGTACCATTATTGGAAATGCTGACAAAAGCTAAAAGCACATTAAACTGCTGTGGTTCCCAGCACTGAGATGCTTTGAGCCAGCAGGAGCTTTGCTGTCCTTCAGCCACAGGCCACTGACAAAGAAAATAGAAACTGCTGATGAAATTAATCATTAATTGTCCTAATTAAACAACTGAGAAAAAGCGTTGTAATCAAATATCCCCCTTCCTTTTGTTAAGAAAAGCTAACACGTTTGCAACACGGGGTTTGGAGAACAAACTCTCAAGGTCACATTTAGATTTCTCATTCCCATTTGAGGCTTTGATGTGCTTGACTCTGTTGTTTCCATGTGAGAGAGCTTCAGCCTCAAACCGTTATCTGGGCTTTACGTTTCCAGCCTCTTTCCCTAAAGTCAGCTGATCTATTTAAGGAAAGAGATGCTTCTGTCTATGAATGATGCTAGTAAAATATGACCAGCAGTACTGGCTGTGGCATATCTGCAGAGGTCACCGACTTAGAAGACCTTGTTAAATACACTTTATTTTTCTCATCTAATGTCAATGTGGTGATTCACCCTGTTTCTCTATGCCTGCAAAATGAATGAGCATCGTTAATGTTTTATATCAAGGTGCAAAGTGCGTAGTTAAATGCCTTCACGCAGACACTGACGTCACACGAGGATGTTTTCCTTCACCTCTCCCCCTTGGCATTGCCCGGGACCTCAGTGGGAGAAGCAGCGTGCGTGGATGCAACACAGGCCTTAGCGGCTCCGCAGCAGTACCCGGCATCACTTAGATTTTATTAGCAGTGCAGTTTTTGAGACGAAAGATGTACTGACATAGAAGCAGAGTTCAAAATGTTGTCCGGATCAGAAAAAAAAGGAGGTTAAATAATTAGCTGTAAAAAAGGCAAACCTAATGAGAAGCCAGGTAATGCCTAACTTGATGTGATATTAGAAAGCAAAGGAATCTAAGTGAGGCAATTTACATATCTTGGCAGCAATGTGCTGCTCAGTAGGAATGTCTGGAAGGAAATCATATCCGCAGTCAGCACAGCAGTGTTAACCAAGATTTGAGCCTCAAAAATCTACAGCTTAAAGTTCCATCACTCAGGCTCCAGTTCATATGTTATTCCTATGTTAACAAATGGGGAGAAAACCAGAAAAACTCTCTGAAGGTCCAGAGAGCCAGCCAAATGGCTTTGGATGCAAACCCCTTGGGAAGAATGATGTATCTGATTAAACAAATTTATTGCAGAATGTGCAGAACTCGATCAAAGGCTCCTCTGTAGTAGAGATAACCCGCAGATGTACCTTCAAGCAGCTTTAAACATTGCATCAACAGCAGCCTAGCCCCGCAGCACCGTGGAGTAACTACCCGCATACCTACCCTGTTCTTCGGGTGGATTTTGCCACTATTCTGAACTTGCATTTGCAGATAAAGATATATGATTTGGATCAATCTGCTTTGTGTTATGGCCACAACAGTGAGGGCAGCGTGTACTTGGAGAGTTCATCAGATCTAAGTCTCCAGCACCTCCCAGTAAAGGAGAGGCACACAGCAGATATGTGCTAAAAATGAAAGCAGAGCATCTGCAGAGGCCATCCTGCCACCAGACAACTGGAAGAAAACACAGATGGGGATGGCTGCAAGCCACTCATCCAAGAAAGTTGAGAGGGAACGTTTATGGGGTTTAAGCAACTCGGAGGACATGCAAAGAGCAGCTCAATCTAGACAGGGATGACCAAGAAGTTGCTTTAAGCGCCTGATGGTGAGGGAAGCATCTAAATTCAGACACTTCAAAGTCTTGTAAGTGGGTAAGCAGAAGCACTGAAGACAAAAGGAAATAATTCATTTGTCAGCTTGTTTCCACTACTGTCCTCCAGTGCCTTCAGAGCTAAATCTAAGTGACTGAAGCTCAGCTGGGTAAACACAAACCAAACCAAAAACCAGCCTGCTTTTTGAAAATATCACCACTAGCTGCTCATTTGCAACTAGTTTGACGCCCGAGCATATGCTGTGAGAGTTTAAAACCTGCTGGCCCCCCAAGGACACGTCTGCATGGATGGCAGCCACGCTCCCAGCTGCTGGAGCAACCTGCCTGGTCCTGCTCACCATACCCCTCGAGGTGGACACGGACAGAGCTGAGAGCAAAGGGCTTCCCCAGCACTGCTCTGCATGATGGCCCTTGAGCAAGCGTGCTTTCAAGGGCAAATGCCTTATCTTTTCTTTCACCTCTTTAATCTTATCAGTACTGCCTAAACCTGGTCTAACAGGCCATCCAAGGGACAGCGATTGCCTCAGGGGCGGACATGCAACTGGAGAGGGACTGCCAAGTATGCAGATGGTTGTTATCTGCAACAGCATTGCTGTGCAACAGGCTGGGCAGGGACACTTGGGCCATCTCCTAAGGAAGAGCAGAGCATGCCCCAAGAGCGTGGTGTTTCTGTCCTTCAGTCTTTTGAATTTGGCCTCTACAGAGGCTGCCTTTGATCAGAGCATCACCAAAGCCTCGCCAGATTAAATTCCACCAGGCAGATCCTCAGCTGTGGTAAATCAGCAACAGTTTCCCCAGGGTGGATGGAGTTATGGTGTAACCCCCCTGCAGAGGATCCAGCCCTGTCTTTCATCCAGCTTGAGCATTAGTGATAAATGCAGCTAGTTTCGAATGCCTTTGTCTGTCTTGCTGGAAGAATGCTGATTGTGAAATGGGAATTTGCAATGCTAACAAAATCCTGAGGAAGGGCTGGGGAGAAAAATAACTGCAAACAGAGACGACCAAACCTTCTTCTCCCTTAGAAAATTCACAGTGTCCCAAGAAAATCATAGCACAGAGGCAGAGACCGACACTGTTTGAACCCTCCTCTTCACGAGGCAGATCTGTGGGCAAAGGGCGCCTGATGCTGCAGAGGTGATTGCTGGCCGCTCTGCAAGACCCTGAAGCATCAAACACCCGAGCTGGCTCCAGCCCAGGATGGAGGTGTCGCACCGTAGCAGTTCGAAGCCTGGGCTGTTTTCTCCTCACATTTGCACTGACTCGGGACACAACCCTTGCCTCTCTGCGAAGCTCTGGTACTGCCTCGGCACATTGCCCCGCCGAGGTATAGCGTTGCGGTGGTGGGTGGAAATGATCCCCTGTGAGGCATGTGTAAGCAGAGACCCGCTCTCCCTCTGCCCACTCAGCTTCTCCCTGTTTTCTTGCACCTTCTCTCATTTCTGAGAAACTCACCCTCGGCTCAGTTCCTCCTCCTGCAACGTCTTTCATCTGGAATTAAAAATAGAGTTGGTGCCGGCAATTTCTAAACTCATTGTGAATATGAAGAGGTGAGAAATGAAAACTAACTTTCCACCAATTCTGGCCCCAGTTGCCTGGAGCCCACTTGTATTTTCTGCTCAAGTGAAAGAGCCATACAGACAGCTTCGAGGACGAGAAGGGTTAGCTTTCATTGCCTTTCCACAGAGCTGCACTCCTCAGGCTTTGGCCTTTAAGGTTTTAGCACCCTCAGGAAGTAAAAAATGTAACACAGACCAAGGTGGGAAACACAGAAAACAGCAAGTACCAAAGCAAGTACCCCAAAATCACCCCAAAAAGTTATTTTTGCAAAGGAAAACTTCCCATTTTAGAGGCCACTTGCTTCTTCTGCAGACAGCATGGATCTCCCAAACCTCTTACCCCAGATCCTCTCTCATAACAGTCCTCAAGATGTGCCTGCGCTCCCCGCTGCCATGGGGCGGGGAATGCTCACCAGCGTTTTTTTTCCCTAACCAACATCACATCTTCTAACTTGGGTTTGCCTGTGGTGACCCAATGGTGGCAGAGCACAGCCAGTTCCCACAGCAAAGAAGCTTTATTTAAATAAAGATAAGTCCGGAGGTGTGACAATGGCACACACTTTTTATTCCCTTTCATGTGGGTCATTGCAAACACCAGGTGAGGTTGAGGCATTTCAAATACAGGCTGGGAACAAGACTGAGCGCAACAGAATAAAAGGAGCTGGAATAAGGACTAGTGATTATTGCACAAAATAACAAAGGAAAAATAACATTTTTTGCTCTTCCTCCATCAAGTACCTTTGATAGGGGAACAGGTAAAGTCCAAACCTTTCTCTTTTTTCCCCTGAATAAGTGTCACGGTCTCTTGGCAGAATTAATTTCACCCTGGAAATTTCACCGACCCCATTCAGTTAAATTCATAGATCTTTTAAAGTTTTCCAACATCATCGAGCAAAAAAAATAAACACTCGCGATGTTAAAAGCGCTGCAGAAGGCTGTTTGATTCGGGGAATTTTCTTTATTCACTCTCAGGCCCAAGCATATGGTTAGCATTTTGGTGTCCGTCGGCAGCCGGGGACCGGCTGGAGTGGGATAGCGCTGGCTCCGCTCAGCGGGCACCGGCCGCCGCTGAGGCTCCTGGTTGCAAACAGCAAGGCAGCCGTTCCCCAGAGAACACAAAACGCACGGCGTGGCAGCAGCTCGAGATCGCTGGAGGAAACGGCCTCCTCCATTCGACGTCGATCGGAAAGGCAAGCCACAACACTGGAAGAAAAGGAGGAGCAAGAGCAAGGAATCCAGATGGCAAATTATTGTTTGCTGCGTTTTAGACCAGGGTTGGACTGACATCGTGGCCCTAAGCTGCCGCTCGCGGCTAGATGAGCCACTGGCGATGAGGCCGGGCTGTCTGCCTGGCGTAACTCGGGTAGCCACAGCAGTTGCCCACACGGGTTGCCGGAGCAGGGTGGGCTCGGGGCAGCACCCGGGCAGCTTTGCTCTCGGACACCGCAGAGCAGGTACACCCAGCTGCATGAAGGGAAATGGTGCTCCCCAGTTTAAGTAGCCCCAAGTGAAACACCATCTCACTTAGCTATAAACTGTGTTTTCACTTGCAGGGAGGCTCTTCTCTTGCTTTTGGCTGGGCGGTTTATTACGATAAGACACAACATCTTATTCTGAGTTGTGTTTATTACCAGTTTGACACTTTACGCTAATATTTATTTTTCAAATCATTCTGTGAAATGCTTTACTGACACAATTGAAATGGATATTAACTCAATGTTCGGCCTTATCAGGACCAATATTCACCAGGTTTCGTAAATCTGTCCAAGCCCGCTTACAAAAGGAGTATTTTTCAAAGCTGCAGTGAGGTACAATCAAATATAACATATTTCACACATTGTAAGAGACCGAGAGGACTAGAATTTAAAGTTAGCGTGAGTCCGTTTCCTAACACCAAACTCACAAATGCTCTCCTCATTTCTCTGAACACAATATTCCTCCTGCAAAACGATCCATTACCAGCCATTTGTCAGGCTTCAGACCTTCCAGTAATGCTTACAATTTCCTCAAAAGTCAACGTTTATTTTCAAGTGGCTGAGTCAGGCCACAGGTAATTTATTGGCTGAAATCAAAATATGAAGTGAGGCATTTTGAAAGCTAATGTATAACCCTGGATGAAATCCATAGTGCCACGATGTGTTTTAGATAGCAATAATATTTATGACAAACGATTGTAATAATTTGTTGTGTTATGCCTCAATTACTGTGTTATGTCATACACTTTTGCATAGTCAAAATCAGTGTTTAATTTTAGAACCGTCTCATGGCATACAGCGAAAAAAATGTATGAAATATAAGTAGCATACTTTAGTCATCTAGCATGTCTCTCCATCAACCTTATCTTTCTTATCTTTAAAGAAAACTATAATTGGATAATCTTTACTTAATGTAAACTTCTAAAAGCTGGAAGCCATTTCAAGATTACACAGATTAACTGTGGCTACCTGTGAGAACATGCTTCAACATTTCTATGAATTCAGGGTGGATAAAATCAAGTGTCTCCAGTATTTATGAAACTATCTTGGCAAAGAAGTGACTGGAAATTTGTCACACAGCCTTCAAGAAAAAATGATAACTTTTCTGTAGTGTTCTTGTCTTTCTTCTTACCCTATGAACCTGTCAGCTGGCTGGAAGCAAATAGTAGTTTTAATTTTCTGTTGGTTTGCAGACAAAGTGCTGTCTGGTTCCCAGGTTAACTTCAGCACTGTCAGCTGCAGAGAGGAATATATTTTCAAAGTTCAGATCGTTTGATTTTGGTATGCTTTTTACATGTACAGATATTCCTTGCTGTCTAGCTGCACAGCTGGCTGCAGAGAAATCAGCCTGACAGTGGATTATCCCCCTTCCACTGTGTAGTAAGTTACAAACTATTACAAATATTTTCATATTTCTATGGTTTGAGGCATCAACAGCCACAGAGAAAATATGCCCTTTTCAACCAAGTTCCTACTTGTGTTCTCAACTGAAAGAGGAGCTAATATATTCCTGGCAATACGCAACCCTTTTGTCTCACCACGGCGTATGATTAATACTACGCCTGAATTTTGGAGGAGGACACAAATTTGCTGTCACAATCAAGTGACTTGTATGAACCAGAGTGGATACTGCAGCCGCCTGCTTGTTGTTGTTTCTGAAGTGCCCAGCTTTGTACAGTTTTCCTCCCCAAAAACGAGGTTTCTGCTCCAGCTAGAGAGGTTTGTAAGACCTGCATTGTTTGCACGCTGTCTCCCGTGAGCTCACCATGAGCGATTAAGGACCAATTTCTGGGTAAACGACATTAAACCTTTTGGCAATTATTGCCTGATTAATTTAAACTCCTTTCTCCCCTCGTTGCATCAAGTTTGGAAACTAATCATTAAGAGGAATAACTTGATTTTATCCATTAATGTTAGTTCCCAGTTACTGTCGCAGTAACTCCACACAGGGATATCACTAAGTAATTGAAAATACCTAAATAACATTTTGATTCAGCCTTGGAGCAAACCTCCGTACCCCTGACTAGCAGGTCCACAGATTCCAGAAACTGCAGAGACTGAAGTAGACGGTCTGTATAAATATATGGCTAAAAAAAAATTAATCCTATTTAGTTCCAGAAGAATAAGCATATAGTAGTTTTCAATCTGTTTCACTGTAGTCTGTGGGTCTCTGGGGTACACTGACTTCTTCTGAATGGTCTACAAAACTTAACAAGAAAAATAAGTCTATTGTGTAGTAGGCTTCAATTTAACTATACAAGGGGCTGAAGCTCTGCTGGAAAAAAATGTGGATGTCTGCAAATGAAAAAGATTGAAAACCACTGACTGAAAACCACTGGCTATTCTGGCTGCGTTTTTTTAAGGAGCTCCAGTGAGTTACGCCATAAAAAATGCCTTCAGAAGTGTCTATTTACTTCTCAGTCGCACCGAAGACATATTTGAGTGGGATTTGCAAAGAAATTGAGATCTTTGGGATTTAATGGTGACACCCAAGTGTGAAATAGCGCTGTGTGCAAAACAGAGGGCTCAGACCCTGACCTAAGGCAAGGTGGTGGTCTGGAGAAATGAAGCCTTCAGCAGCCATGTGTCTCCCACCTCGGACCAGCGCCAGCACTTCCAGCCAGTGCCGTGGGCTCAGGGGGAAGCTGTTTCTCGTTACAGCCCCATAGCAAAGCCTTGAATCTCCCCTCTACCCACAGAAAGCAACACCACAGGCTGCTAAAATGGGGTGAAATCTCGTCCCCTTCAGCAGCCGAGGATCCAGGATCCCTCCATTACCAGCGCAGGGAGACAGGCACCATCAGAAGCAGTTTAAGTTCAAAAAGTCGTATTTTGGAGGCCCCTAGCTCTCTCCGTTGACCGTAAGGACAGCCCAGATCCATCAGGTTCCTAATTCAGGTACTTTGCTAACTTCACTTGAAGTCATGTGGGTTTTTCAACCTGAGTAGACATGGTTGACAAAGTGTTGCAGAGGCAGAAGATGCTCAAAGAGGGTGGGGAGTTTCTAGAGTCACACAGTTAATGGCAAATCCAGGGGTAAACCTTGGGTCTTCTGCATAAATAAAAACCTTTGACCCATCGGTGAATCTTTTACAAGGTGCTCAAGATCAGCGGTACCTGGCATCCAGTGTTTCCAAACGCTTATTAATGATTCATCTGATCCATTGACCTAAAGCAAAATTAGCTGTGAAAAGCATGGCCAAGCCATGCAGGCCTTGCAGGGCTGATGCTCAACAACACATCTGTCCCCCAGCACTTTTCCAGTGACATTTTAAATGACTTGGCATTTTCTTTCAGAACAGATAGAGCTGACCTGTGTTAAAAGTACAAGCAAAAAAACTGGGGCAAAATGCAACCGAGGAGGGGGAACATCACCAAGTTCTGGAAAAATGCATCGCGAGCAATTTCTTCCTATAAAAGGATAATAAAGAAGAGGATTTGTATCCCAGGAAGAGCTCCCAGCATTGACTTCACTTCTCTTCTAAGAAGGCAGCAGGATGTTTGTCCAGTTTAGGAAGAAAGCACTCCCATTTATTCAAAATATTCGTTTGCCCATCTCCCCTGGCGCCAGCAGGACCACCGCCCGCCCCTGCCCACCGCAGCGTCCCAGCTCGGCAGGCGCTGGCAAGGCTGTTTGCACGTTGCAAACTGCACTGTAACTTGGGCAATCAATTCCCTCCCTAGGAAGAGGCTGCTAGAGCATCACAGTGTTCCTGGAATGTTTGGAAATACTTGTCAAAACACGACTCCGGTTTCATTGTTAGTTCTATTAACATTCAAACATTTCCCTTGTTGATTAAAGGCATTGGCTCCATACAACGTCTTAAAGTCAATACCTACCTGCCTCCTATCCAATTTCTTATGTAACTGCTGCTTTCCACACCACAAATGTTTTTCTCTTAATGATGAATGAAATGATTTATGCCATAATTACTACGCAGAGGCCTTTCAGGGCTGAAGGAGGCCAAACCTCCCTGACCACAGGTTGCATTCTTCGTGATGTTTGATCTGGACATCCAGCACGCTGCGTGAGGGGAATCACATTTCTGCAAAAGCACAAGATCCCTGAAGTAGTTATCACTTTATTATAACAGAGCTGGACATGATCCCACAAGCCAAGCTGCAGACCAGGAGTTGGTATTTGGGAAGGCAGTTCACCTTCCCGGGCTTTGGACCATTTGTACCATGGGGGTAGTAACACTTAACTATCGCCTGTAGAGTTATCTCTGTTTGTAAAGTATCCTCAGACCCTCAATTGCTTTTCCACTGCAAAGTGGCTGGACGTGCACATCGGATCTGGAATACATACGCATGTTGCTTCTTATTTCAAAGGCCAGTAAAAGCTATAGAGCCACCCGATTCTGTAACACATCCTGTGTATTTAATACACCGATACGTGTCTGATCCACCCACCCTATCTCTGCAGCAGAATATACCCAAAGCGGAGCCTGCACCGTCCTCTTTGGAAAAACGAAACTCCCGCAGGAATTGCAAGGAGATAGCCACACAGATCAGCTCTAGATGTGGCTGGGCTGGAGTCAGACGCAGCACTGTGTCAGTGCTGGAGCACACAGGCTGTACGAGAGCAGAATTAAGAACGGATGATTTGTCCCTGTATTCGAGCCTTCCCCTGAAGTAAGACAACATGCCACTGAGAAAGAGCTTGCCTAAAAGTTGTGGTAGAAATGCCCTAATATTGACTAAAATCCTGACGTCCCTAATAGACGAAAGCCCTCAGCTCGTATTTATTTTAGGATGGGGCTGTTTATTCTGAGAGCTCCCATGCTGCTCACGTCGCATCCCCTTCCCTACCTCGCAGTGGGGCAGAGCAGGGGAAAAGCCCCTGGAGAAAGGGGGGTAGAGATGTGGCGACCAGGCCCCACAGCAGGGCCAGGACTTGGGGAAGAGCCTGACGTGACACCTCCAAAGGGCCGGAGACGAGGGGTGTTTCCGTACCCCGCTGCTGCGGGTGGACGGGCAGCAGCAGGCAGCCGGTGCCCATGGGTGGTGTCTGGTCGCATCCAGGAGAGAAGACTTTAAGTACAGCCATTGCCTCCCAGAAGCTCGTCTTGGCAGCTTGTGGTTTCTCTTCACAGGCATCAGCCTGCACAGGCGCGTGGGGGATTAAACCGGTTGTGGCTTCATTTCTAACGCCCCCAAAGCAAGGCGTCCTGCTGCACCCGCAACGCTCCGGCTTGGAATGCCCCACATGGTGACGGCACGAATAGGTCTGGCAGGCAGAAGTGATCTCTGTCTTCTCCTCTCCAGGCTCCAGAGAATTGTCTTGGTTCACTCTAAGGACAAGGAACACCAGCCTGTGCTGGCGGTCAATGGTACCCCAAGAGCCGCTCGGGACCCCGGCACAGTCCCCTCGGCTGCGCACACAGCAGCTGTGCTGAGTCAGCATTATTTCAATGTCTGATTTTAAATCTTTACTTCTCACACCCTCCACCGGCTCACTCCAGGTTGTTTGTTAGGTTTTTTCTCTCCTCTTCCTCCAATCGACTGCTTTGCTCTCCAGGCTGCCAGATTATTTTACCTCTGCCAGCACCTCCCCGTACGCAGCTCTTGTGGCAGAGACTCGGGGTGTCTCTCCAGCTCACTCGCTCCTCCTTATTTCACTTCAAATCAAACAACTCGCCCCTTGCAAGGCCCTCTATTCCTCCTCTGGCCACACTGTTCGGTGGGAAGCAAATCCCTTAGGACGAGGTTGTGTCGCAACCAGCGCGCAGAGGGTGCAGGCACAGAGGTTCACAGGGTGGCTTAACCTCTCGCAGCGTTTACCCTGACAATCGGGGTTCTTAATCTTAGCAACAATGACTATCGGCTTGAAATTCAATAAACCTGCCTGGAATCACAGTCCTTTGGGCTGGCGAGCTAATAAAAAATGGTTTAGCCATTCCAATGCACCTTATTGCTAGAAATGGATAGCAACATGAGCTCTGGAAAACGTATCCCAGCATCTGCATCCACTGATGCTATTTAACCCTTGGAGGCGGAGGGGTGGCAGCTTGTGCTTCCGCTCACACACGCTGACACTGATCTCTGAACCAATATTTCAGTCCAGCTTCATGTGAGCTCGTAAAGGTCCGTCGGGATGAAGGAACAGCTCGTTAACAGCACTGCAGGGCAGCAACACTCAGTCTGGCTCACAAGTCCACTAACAAGCCCCAGTTCTGATAAGAAATATTTGGTGATATTTATTGTGTGTACCTAACCCAGTACTACTCAGAGACTCATGTGACCGCACCTCTGATCAGACTTGCCCAGTGTATTAAAACTTCTGCTGAAGTTTCTCCTACTTCATCGCTTTGCTCCAACTCAGTATTGATTCAGGAATCGCTTTCTGCCCGCTAAGGAAGCAAGTTCTGCGAGGATCCACTGACAGGGATGTATGGGGGTACCAGTCCCCAGTTTTTGCAAGATCCTTACTGAGGCCAGCACTGCGTTGGCTCGGGGCGGTCCCTGGGCTCTGCTGCCTGCTTTGCTAAATACGACAGCTCAGATGTGCGGGCGAGCCGCTTGCAACCCTGCAGGGCAGGGATTGCAGGGGGAAGGGAAGCAGCTCATGCAACCACATCCCACCTCATCGCACGCTCTCCTCCAGCAACGTCACCAAAGGTGACTTAAGAGGAGCCTCGGCCCCAAGGGCTTTCAGAAAGGCATCTCACAGCCTGTCCCATCCCCACGTTCAGGGCAGACGCAGAAGGGTCCGCCGTGCCTGAAGCCGATTTTGCTGCCAGCAGCCTGTGTTTAAGTTATTTTGAAACTATGAACAGGTTGCACTTTCAGAGAGAGAGATCAGCAGCCTCCCTCCCACCTAGAGCTTTGGGGAGGCATGAGGGGTTAGCCATTCCAACGCCCCCAGGGCCTGCAGGGACCCCCAAGTCTCTTCTCAGGACAGCTGCTCGCGGTGGCCGAGCCCCCGACAGGGTCCGGGCAGATGGAGGTGCCGTGGGAGCGTGATGGTGACAGGCTTGGACACTGAGAGCACCGCTGACCACGTTGTGTTTCAGTCGCTTGCTCAGCTGCCGAAAGGGGTTTGATTTTCATCACTGACAGCTCTGGATATTAAGGGGATAAACAAATATAAAGTTCTGGGAAGGGAATGTTTATAAAGGGTAAAAGGAGAACAAACACATCGGCAGGGAGTATATCCCTGCACGAAGGGGAGTGCACGCTCCTAGCTTGCAGGGGGAAGGAAAACGCTGGGGCTAATATGCGGCTTATGGCATAGTAGTCCTGAAATAAACGCAGTTGTGTTGTGCAGGCTTTACCAGCCTACGTACGTGGATTTTTTTATAGTAAGAAAGTGGCTGAGACACAGTCCAGAGCCGTAGTGTTTGCTGCACAGCATTACATCCCGGGCTCTGTTATGGTGGCCACCGCAGTGACGAAGCAGCATCAGAAAATCTGCGCTTAATCGGGTCTGTGCTCCCCAGCCCCTCGTGAGTGTGCTGCACCAGAGGTTAATAAACGGGAAACCTAAAAATATCCTACTCTAGGGAAAACTGCAAACCTTGAAGTCCTTCATACAGGACTATCTCAATGCCCCTTTGATTTCCTGTTGTAAAGGCTTCCAAATGTTATAAGCTTTTAGTTTTCTTCCAAATGAAAAACAGTTCAAAACCATTAAAGGGCTGAGCTGGCTTGATCTGAGATGCAGACCTTTACATCTCCCAGCAACCTTAAAACTCCCCGGGTTCGGATCAGCCGTTTCCAGCCTACGACTCTGCTCCAGGAACATCACGAAAGCGTTTGCCTTCACCTGCCACGGAGGAACGGTCACTGTGGCGTGTCTGAAACACAGTCACAGTGTGAGAAACTGCCCTGAGTTCTCACTTAATGTTTCTGTTTTAGCTGTGGGCTTAGGAAAGCTCCTGATCCTCCTTTGCTGCTCTCCCCTTGGAAAATGGGGATCATAACAGTAACGATAACGGGAGTTGCTCTTACCCTGCTGACTCTACATGAGATCAGAATTTGGCCCTGCTTCTGCAAAAAGTCATCTTCAAAATAATGACGGCAACAACTCCCCATGCAGTGTTATAATTATGCTGCTGTTGTTGGTTTTATTTTTATCGATTCTCTGGCACCCCCAACACAGCAGTTGTGAGAGCAAACACCGTGCAGCTTGACACTCTGCCAAGCCATCTCGGTGACGGTGAAATAACCACGTTTTATTTATATGTCTCCTTTTCCCCCCATTGTTTTCATTTAAACCGATGGTGTCACCAGCGAGGGTCTCCGCTGACATGCAGGATTTCCTCGCCGCAGCCCCGTCTCAATCCTTCTCCACACAATGTGACAGTATTGAGATGTCAGAGTCTGTGCCTGATAAAGGTGTCAAGACAGATCCCGGTCGCAGCGACAACAGCGCGAACTCCAAGCCCTCTGCGGCAGCCACACGCGATCCCCGCTGTATGCCCTTGCTGAAAGCCAAACCTCCACACTGCCCCAGTTTTTCCTCTGAGCCGAACAACCTTGGCTTGGCTGTTCCGCAGGTTGGTTTTTTTGGGCCCCCTCTGCAGAGCATTTTCAGCTCCGGTAATATTTGCGTCTATTTTCAGTGAACGAGTTGCTGCGTCAAGGGGGGATTAAAGCAGAGCTGTGACTTCTCTGGATGAAGCAGCCTGTCGGCAATAACCGCTGCATGTCACTTCAGCAGCTCGGCCGTGTCAGGGGTTGACTGCAACATCCCAAATCATAACTATGATAGTGACTAGATTATCGTAATCATAACTAGATACAAGTGCCATTTAAACATATTCGATTAAAGTAGCCGGAGCAGTTAGCGGCGGCAAACATGCAGAGTCCGTGGAGGCTTGTGATTACTCCCATCAACGAAACACACCGATTCTGGGGGTTTGGCAGGCAAAGTCGGGGTGCTCGAAGCAGGTAGCGCGTGGGCGGCTTCTCCGCGGGGTACAACATGGCAACCCTGCCTGGGGAGCGGGTGTGTGGCCCGTTTGCTCTGCCAGTCCTCAGGCTGAGCCTATGCCTTGCGTGCAGTTCCTGGGCCGCCCCGCGACCCACGGATCCCCCTTCAGCCCGCTCCCACTGCCTCTTTTCTACGGCGGGCTACGGGGCCAGAGAAACAAAGCGCACGGCGAGGCTCGCGGCACAGGATGCTACGCCGGGGCCGCCGTCGGGGCGTTCAGCCGACCTGCGTCCCCTGCGCACCCGCGTGTCCGTAGGAGAAGGGTGCCCGTTCACCCCCGGCGCTTGGCGGCAGAGCGCGGCGGCCGAGCCGCTGCCCGCCCCCCCCCGGCCCCTTCCCCCTCCCGGCCGGGACCTGCCCCCCGCGCACCCGCGGGCGGCCGCCGAGCGGAGCGGGCGGCGGGCGCGGCCCCCCGCGGCGGCGGCGGCGGCGGGGCGGGGCGGCGGGGCGGGCGGCCCGGCCCGGCGGGCGGGGACATCGCGGCCGCCCCGCTCCGCGCCCGCGCCGCGCCGAGCAGACGCAGGAGCGCCGCGGCGGCGGCGGCGGGCGGAGGTGGCGGCTCCCGCGGGCGCACTCGCTCCCTCCATGCGCGGTGCGCGGCCAGCCGCGGGGCTTGCGCAGGTAGGCGCCGCGCCGCCCGGGCTGCGCGCGTCCCCCTGCGCTGTTTTGGTCCCCCCACCACTTTTTTCCCCCCCTCCTTTTTACTGTTATTTCTCCCTTTTTTAATTCTCATTATTTTTCCTTTTCCGCCTCCGCGCCGGCACCAGGGGCGAGGGGGCTCCTCCTCTCCCTGAGCGCCTCTCTCCCTCTCCCGGCAGCGCGGCGGCGGAGCGGAGCGGTGAGCGGCGGCAGCATGCGGCCGCGGGATGCCTGAGGCGGGCGGTGCGGCGGCGGCCGCGCTGCCCCGGAGCCGCGCCGGAGGCATGCGGGCGGCCTGGGGCTCCGTCTGGTGCCTGTGCCTGGCGGCGGCCGTCGGCGGGATACCGGCGGCGCGGCGGGGCGGCGGGGCGGCGGCGGAGAGGAGCGGCGGGCAGCCGGCAGGTAAGGCTGCGCGGCCGCGCACACGTGCTCCGCGCTGCGACTCGCGGGGGCGGGGGGGTCCGGCAGCGGCGGGGGCCGGGTTTAGCGCTGCGAGCCCCCCTCTCTCTCGGAGAGGGGCAGCGGGGCGGGCGGAGAGCGCCGCGGCCCTCGCTGCAGCGGGCGTTACAAGCGCGGCAGCGCGCTGGGCCGCGCAGGCGGCAGCCGAGCCGGGGAGATCCCGCTCTCGCCGCGGCCGGGCCGAGCCGCAGAGGTGCCTAGGAGGGCAGAACTACTTTTAGGACGATCCTTGTCTCCCGGGAGCCCTGTCCCAGCGGCGCGAACACCCGCGGCTGCGTTTATAGCTGCGGCTGGGGAAGGAAAGGTGCCTCCGAACGTGTGTAGCGCTCATCTTTAGCGCGCATCTGAAGTGCTCTGGTAGATGTTGTCAGGAGTGGGGAGAGTAAGGAGAGTCCTTTAGATCCACGTCTTGGGAGCAAAACGCTGGGAGCGCGGAAGCTGGGTCACAGCTCAGTCCCAGCTGCGGGGCTGCGAGCGGAGCGGCGGTCCGGGGGAGCCCGGAGGGAGCTCCCCGCGGGTGGCAGCCCTGCAAGTTGCCGGTGAAAAAAAGTTAACACATCGGACAAAAGCTGGTTTGGGAGGTTTTTTTGTTGTTTTGTTTGGTAGTTGTTTTTTTTTTTTAAATATACGGCGGGTTTGAAACGTCGCGCCTCTCTGATACGCCTCAGCTGCTACCTGAGTCCCTGTTTATTTTTTCAAAGCTCTTTAATGGAAGGGAGCCCCCTCGCAGCCCCCGTCTTCGGGATTGCATGTACCCGGCAGAAAGTTTCCATTGTTCAGGAAAGGGTTTGGAGCCTGTTTGCCAAAAAAGTGACAGGGGAATAAATGGGCTTCGTGGAGGCTGGGGGGTGGGGGCATTACTTTCATACCCCTTTTGGTTAAAGCTATAAATCACACCGGGGGTTGGTTTTGTTTTCAAGAAAGTCCTAATAAAACACCAGATTCTTAGTGTAACTCGTTTGGCTCATTTTTCACAGCCAAAAGAATTGATTTATGGGGCAACATCTCAGGGGCTTGGTCAGAGCAGATGAGGTCGGTGTGCGGGAGGAAGCGAGCAGCCCGTGCTGGTCACGGAGCGGCGGGAGGCACCAGAAACGAAGCGTCCCCAATTCTCCCCATTTTAGGCTGAAGTACGTACTGGCGCCATCCCTTTGGGCACTGTTGAACCCATTGGGGTGGGGAGCAACCTCTGTGGCTGCCTCAGCGGTCCCCTGGGTTTCCACCTGCACCTTCAGCCCGTAGCTTGGGGTTGATGATGTGTTCAAGTGGTGCTAAACCCTCCCCGTGCTCTCAGACACCTTTGCAAGTCGAGGCTTTAGGGTGCCGTGCGAGCTGTAGCAAGTGGTGTACCCGCAGCTCGTGCTGGGGGAAGCGTCACTCTGGTGAGGTGTGCGAGCTGAGCCGTGGGTTGGGATTTCCTGGGGCTCCCGTGGAAATCCTTGGGACAGGCTCTCTTACCGCTCCAAAGTAAAGCTGTCGCTGTCAAACCCCGCCTTGTGCTCCCTGGGAGCAGGATTCAGGCCGGGGCGGAGGGCTCCCCTTAACCCCAGCGCCCAGCCTGGGGTCTCCAAGGGTTGACCAGTCGCTGTGGCATGAGCTGGAGGCTCCCACAGATGGGGGGCTGCCAGGGCAGGGGGAGCTTGCGTGGGTCTTCCACCACCCACCACGTGCGTGGGGAAGCGTGAAGCTGGCGCTGCTCGCCCAGCCCCGCGCCCAAGCCGGCGGCCCCGCCAGCGCCGGGGCACCCGCTGCCCGCTCGAGCTGGGGGGGTAAAAGGTTGTGCAAAAGAAACTGTAAAGAATATAAACCTTCAGAGCCAAGTAAAAACACATTTTACTTTTTCAGTCTTTTTGAATTGAATGGTAAAAAGCAAATTCTTTCTCCTAGTCAAATGGGCCATGGGGTATTGGCTCATTACTGAGGGTTGTTGTTCACTGGGCTTTGCGTTTACAGTCCAAGGCCTTATTTTCCATAAAGGGGCTTGGAAGGATTTTTCCCTAGTGATCTAATTCTCCACACGGGGCTGTGAAGGCTGTAACAGCTACTGCTTTGTGCCTATACTCAGCTACATAAAACACACATTGAAGGGAGGCATTCTGGAGGTATGTGTATGTTTGCTAATATGAATACTCGCTATTAGCGGAGGTGGAGGGGGTACAGGTTTTAACATCTCCGCAGGGAGGTGTTCGGCTGTTGGCAGGAAGGAGGCAGATGGCGGGGCTGTTGCTGAATAGAAGCTAAACTAAAAACACCAGGGGCCTCATGTGGGCCGAGTTTCTCTTCTCTCCCTTTCTCGGGGCTGCTGCAGGAAGAACAATGTCAAATTTTGCTCCCCCCCCCCTTTTTTTTTTTTTATGAATGAAAGTAGAGAGGCGAGGCAGGATTGAATGTGTATGTCATTCAGGGGCTATGACAGAGATGATTAGGGAGGTCAGTGAACTCCTTTGCAGCCTTGAGCATGCGGTCACTCTATTCAGCAGCCACAGAATAGACATCAATATAAAAAAGCCCGTCCAATTTGCATTAGTATTCAGATAAAGATATTACTTCGTACGATTTGTGAATGTCAAGTAACGCTGGCTGTTTTCTTAGAGAGCAGACCAACTGAAATGGCAGCGTTCCGCTTTTAAAAACTTATGATAGCCGGCCTGTCTCCTGTAGCTGGTTTGTATGTGTCTGTCTGCATGCGCTATATGTGAAAAAGGGAATTTCTGGGCTTCTCGGGATTTGTATTGCACTATTTAGCTGCTAAAGTGTCTGTGTGCACTGAAAGAGTTTTACAGAGAGCTGCTAATGTTTGAGCAGGTTTGTGCGGGAAGGGGAGAGCTCTCCCAGCCTGGCAGGAGCAAGCACCGAAGTTTCCTTGTACAGCATTGGAGTCAAAGAGAGCTACTGCAGGGGCGGTTTTCAAGCCAAAAGAACGGAAAAGGTGCTGTTTTGGGATTTTGTTGAAGTTGAACGGTGGGGCACACACCAATTCCTGTGCCTTTCCTGCTTGGAAAGAACTGATGGTGCACCGGTTGAGATGTTTTTCTTCATGCAGCTGATGGCAACCGGGCTCTTGTAGCCCTCCAAGCATGTGCCCAGCGGAGGGTCCAAGGTGTAGGGTACGGCGATCCACGTCGCTTGCTTTGTGTATCTGAGCGTTTCAAAGTTCACCCTGAAATTATAAGGGTATTGGAGCGAGTGCCAAATGGCACCGACCATTCCTGGAGCCGGCCTTAAGGTTTACGCGTTAAAACCCTCTAAGAAGAGTCTTCTCTATATTGATGGTGCTTCCTACTTTGTGACTGAGACCAGAAACCCTTTAGATTCAGGGGGCAACTATGAGCGGTATGGTTTTGAGATTAAAAGTTGATCCATTTGTTCTCATTAACAGCAGCAGCTAAAAAAAGCAAAGTCGGTCTTTAATGTTGAGACTAGCGTATTTTACTGAGCAATGAAATAAGAAGATGATGAAATACAGCTTTCTTGGTTAAAAAAATCTCTTTTTTACCTAGCAAGTAGCAAACTAGAAGGTCTGTTCCAGTGCAGAGATGGACTCATTAATGTATTCGATACTAGCTGTATAAGATCACGTCTTCTAACGTGTATTGTTGACAAGGGTCACTCCAATTAAATCTGGGGTTTTTTTATTTTTAATTAAGGCTTTATTAACAACCACTGAGTAGGGAACGTGATGAAAGCAAGTCTGAAAATTGTGTAGCGAAGTGTTGATCTGCTAATTAAATCATGCAATTAAAGTAAGCCACTCTGACCAGCATGTTAACTTTTACAACTCAACTCCAACAAATTTTCAGCGCTGTTCAGGAAAGCGTACCTGTCCCGAAGCCTGCCTGAGTGTGGTTTTTGAAGTCAGGTGAGCACCAAAGAAGTCTTGATTGCTGCATCCCCGCTACATCAGGACCATTTCCATCCAGTGGGACCCAGTCTGCTGCCTGGACAAAGCTGAAATTTTGCTTGAAGCTGGGGAAGGACTTTTTTGCCCTCTATAAGGCTGAGAAACAAAATCTTTTCCTCTTAATATATGGTCAATAAAAATGAACTTTGATATCCAGCTATATGCTTAGAAAGCTGTCCTCCCTGAAAACTTACTGCATACATCTGCTGTTTCAGTTGGAGACCCTGAAAGAGAGGGAGTTGCCTCAGCTTCTGAGCAGTTAATAAAATAAGTTTACAAAAGCATTTGACCAAGACATTTCTGACCATGGTCTGTCAGCTGGCACACAGAGCTGTGACTGAAGGCATTAGTTGAACCTTAATTTCAGCTAAGGTTAGGGCATGGCCTGCCGGTAGGTTGTTCTGGCTGGTCATTGAAGCGTGTAGGATCCAGTGCAGGAGCCTGGACCATGAGCCGCGAGGCTTCAGAATAGGTAGAGAAGTGGCTGTGTTGTCCTTGTAGCTTAGCTTTTGGCAATTTTTGGTATATGTGGAGTAGAACAAGCAGGAATGTTACAAATTCAGGTACTTCTGCTGAAAATACAGGTAAAAGTCCTTCCCCGGTTTCGTGACTTTTTCCCAGCTACGCTGGACCTGGTACACAGATGATCAATTAAACTGGCTTTATTTTTACTCTGTTCCCCTGTTTGAATAGCCTTTTCTCTTCTCCTAGTGTGGTGTGTGCTTGTAACGTTTCCTATGTCCTGGGAGTTTGTCTGGCTCTGCATACCTGTTTCTTCTTTTTTCCCGACCCTTCCAAAAACAAAGAGAAAAGGCAGCTAGAAATTGCCTGCTGACTCAGCGCCCTCCAAGCCATTCGACAGCGAGGTTTGATGGAGCTGTTTCAGTGTTTGCTGTTTCATCTCTTTTAATACTGGTTAGTTAATAAACTTTATTCTCCTCCACGTACCAGGCTGGATGCCAGAGAGGACGGTGGCTTGGTAAAAATTTGCCATGCATCCTTTTTTTTTTTTTTTGCAGCAAATGGGACTGCGGTTCAGCAAAGCCACTCACGGTATGTGAAAGCGGGCAGTCCAGGCTGTTGGGAGGAGTAAATCCGATCACACGCCCTATGCAAACTCCCAAGTTAAAACCATGTCCAAAGACACGTACGATGCCGAAAGCACCTTAAAATACCTTATTACACCCCAATTTTTATTTTTCCTTGGCCTCCTACATAGCTTATCAGTTTACTGTTTGCCCCTCTCTTGGCTGTTTATCTGGTGATCTGGTTAAAAAAAAAATAATTTTTCTGTGAAGTAGAGCTGACTGTCCTGGTGCCCCCTTTCCGGTACGCTCACAGCTCAGGCTGCCAAGTGCCGTAGATAGGATTTAAAGCCCTGGATGTGTGAAGAAGGGCTTTTATTCCCGCGGTGAGTGCGGTATACCTGGTGTGCTTACCCCTAAAGTAGCTGCTCCTTGGCTTGAATGACCAGGAAGTTTCTGTAATATCAAAAGCAAACAAGAACAGTGAGATATGAGCTGAGTAAAACCTTTGGTAAACTTAGTTAAAATGTGAAAGGTAATCAGATGTAAACCTGCCCTATTATTCTGATAGGCTACCTGGGGGGTTGTCGCGCTCAGGTGGATAGTGACTAGCCAGGTAGTTAAATCAATTTTTATTTTTTTTTAATGTGATACTCGGGTTACACAATGTAGCAAAGTTTTCCTTTTTGGAAGAATAGCAGCCCAGTCAAGTACGAAAACATTTCTTCAGTATCTGCTTCAGTTTCAGATGTATTCATCTAAAAAAGGTGCGGGGGGGGGTAGGTCTTGTGTGCTGGCCCTGCTTTCTCAAACCCAGAAAGCAGGGGGAGATAAGATTTGGTTAAATAAAAAGGTTATATTAAAACTTGGAAGCAGATTTCTTTATCACGCAGAACTGTATGCAAAACAATTACCATGTGCTTACACGTTTAGCATCTGTGAGATTTTGGGGCTGTGCCATTCCTGCAGGTTGCGAGGGGTTAAAAGTATTAATGACTCAGAAGTGAGGAGGGTTCCAAGTTTTCGGGTGAGGAAAGGACGCGGTCTAGGATCGCTCTCTGCGAGCGAGCGGAGCTCCGCGGGCTGCGGTGCGCGCTGAAGGCACTCCTCCTCCTCCGGAACGCCGCGGCGCGAGGACCCCGGCGTCGGTGTTTGCACCCAGGGGTCATACTGTGAGCTGTGGAACTACCTAAAAACGTCGAGCTGACACGTGGCAGCCTTTTTTGTTTTTCCCCCCGTTTTCCTTTTCACCCAAGGAGCCAAGCCATCGCAACATCCCTTGGTTGGAATATAAGGTTTTTAGGGAAGGGACGTAACGGGCGATCCTGGAGCACCGTGGCATGCCAGAGAGCTGCAAGGGTGGCTTCCCAGCTTGCTGTTGACAACTGATGAAAGTATTTCTTGGCTTATCTTCATTTAATGCTTTTGTCTCCAAAAACGGAGTGTTTTACGGTTCTGCCTTTGTTGTACCGAGCTACCTTGTGCCGTTCACAAGGAATCTCACTAAAGTATTTCAACTGATGTAGTTAAATCAGTAAAGCTCTGGAGAGCAGGTCCCAGCTAGGGTATAAGGATTGGGCTAGTGCCCAGCAGTAAGGGAGTAAAATGGAGTTGAAGCATTTTGGAGTTGACCTGGGGCGAGCTGGCTGTAGGGGAGTCAGCAAAACAGCCGGGCATTGCCTCGGGGCCAAGCCTTGTGGCGGCTGCGCGGTGCGTCGGTGAGTTCTCGCCGGTGCCCAGGCAGAGCAGCGCGGTGAGGCGGACTCGGCTGTCGCAGGGCTCCGAGCAGGGTGCGAAGGGCGAGAGCATCTCTGAGGCTCCTCTCACAAAACGCAGGCGGCACCAGGCCTCCGCGGAGGTGGGGTGCGGACGGGGTCCCTGTAGCACGACCCGCATCGCAGGAGCCGCCCGGTCCGCTGTGCTGCCGGTGGTGGCTCTGCAGAGGGGCTTACCGGGGGGCTCGCCGTGGCGCGGGGCGGAGGAGGTCATGTGAAGCCCTGAAGGTGTTTCTGCTCTGGACTCCGTGGGGTAGCGCAGGGTAACGTGCATCGCCCTGGACTGACAATCACCCCTCTTACACACTCCCCGGGAAAGGCAAAATACGCTTCTATGAAGGCTTTTCTTTTCAGGAAGAGAGATTCGGGAGACGTTCCTGGATCCAGGACCGGCCTTTATCAGCCTTACACTTTTCCTGTCAAAAAACTGAAAAACTCCCCAAAATTGGATTTTTAATTTTACTGTGATGCTTGGCAGAGCTTGTGAAGATCCTTCACGGCAAGTTTGGCTCCCGCATCGGCAGGTTGTTGCTTTCTTTGGGGGTTTCACCATTCTCTGCTGCTTGTAGTCCTGTAAAAATAATAATGAGGTCCTGATCTTGCACCTATTGAATCCCAAGCAAAAAAGCCCCCATTGATTTCCAAGGCAGCAGGCTGAAGCCCTTCACAGATCGTGGTGGGAGCAGCTATTTAGCATAAGCAGGGATTGTTTGGAAAGTTTTCTAATGACCCAAACATTTTAACAAGCAGAGGAAACTCGGTGAGTAAAAGGGCTCCCCGGTTTGGGGGCGGGGAGGTGCCCAGCGCTGCTTCATGGGGTGATCCCTGGAGCCGGCTCTCCGTGGCCTCCCGTTTCTCTCAGCCTGCTGCAACGCAGACCTTTGCTTCCCATCTTGGTGTTTATAACTCCAGCTTTGATGCAAGCCGGCGGCGGCGGCGGCGCAGCCAAAACGCAAGCGCCGGAGGCCACGGTGATGGCCACCGATGGGGCCCCCTGTGACTCTGGCGCGAGTCCCGCGCGGAGCCGAGCCCAAGCACCAACCGCCGTCCCCTCATGCCCCATCCTCGTTGCCATCGTATCAGTGTCGGCCGGCGTTAGCCCCCAGCGCCGCGATCTTCGAGCTGCACAATGCGCCGGGGAAAGTGTTAATAATCCCCCGCGGGGGTCCGTGGGCGAGCTGCGGCCGAGCCGGCCCTGCCCGCCGGCAGGATGGAGCCGCTTGCACGGGGCAGGAGCCGGCCAAGGAGCTTTCCCGGCACTTCACGGGCAGGCGGAGCAGGGGAAAATGAGTTTTCGCAGAGAGTTTGGGGTTGTTTTTTTTTTAGATCCCCTTCTTTCATGTGCAAGACTCAAGAACAAGAAATTCCCTCCCAACAGAGTATTTCAGCGGCTTGTTTGGAGACTGTAGGTTTTGAAGGAACCCGTGGTTTGATTTTCGTTTAAAATTTTTTAACTTCTCTATATAGCTTCCCCCAGGCAAACGTTTTGTTTCCAGCCGGTGGCAGGGTCTGTGCAAGATGAGCATGCTGATTCCCCGAGATGTGCTTTGGGAGATGGGGGTATCGGAGCTAAAAGTGAAGGGGAAGAACCAGTTGCAATGGGGAGATTAGGAAGTTAAGAGTGCACCCTGACAACTAGCACGTGCAACCAAAGATAAATCCTCCATGAGCCTGTCTTTAATTAAAAGAATGATTGGAATTAGGCATAGTACCATCTCTCCTGATCTGTATCATGTGTATCTGTACGAATAAAGCATTTTTGGGGAGGGAGAAGAGAAAAACACCAGATTTTAATCTTCCTTTGGTAGCCGATATGTCTGCCTTTTGAAAGGGCATATTTCTCCCTGTCTTGGAGTACCCAGGCTTGTTGACAGTAAACAACTGTCACTTGGCAGTTTATGAAAGAAGAAGAATGTTTAAGAAAACATGTCCAGTTTAAATAGTTATGTTAATAGGCTGGGGATTCGTGCAGAAGCAGGGGGGCTGGTAAATGGAGGTGCATAAATTAGCTGGTATTTACTGTGTAAGAGACGAGCTGCGAGTGAATGCAGTTGGAAAAAATAAAATAAATACATTCATTTTTACAGCCGGTGTGTTATGCATGATTTCACAGTTTTCTGTGAAAGCACTATTTTTTTTTTTTTTTTCCAGGGAAAACTCAGAAAGCCTCTTTCTTGCAGCGTGCGGTGGGTTGGGCCCCGGGAGGCCCCTGGGTGGGACGAGCCGCAGGGCTGGGAGCCCAGCACTCCCACTGACCGGCCCTAATGCCGCTTCACGCTCCACGGGCAGCACTTAGACCTTGCAGCCACCCTGACCTGTCCTTAGCCTTTGCTTCGCGGGGGTGATCGGAAGAGGAGGCTGCAGGGGAACTCTGCAAATTGATTAATTACGGAAAGAAATGGAAAAAAGAAGTAGGAAACGGCAGATGGTGTCCCCTCTGCATCCCTGCCCAAAGTTGCTACAAATCCATCACCCACCTTCTTCTGAGTTAAACGCTTGTGAACGTAGCGAGCGACGAGCGAGTGTGAAGCATTTATTCCCGCTCGGCCCAAAGGCATCAGTGTCAAAAGCGTAATGAGTGAGGGCCTGGTGTCAGGCACTCGAAATCAGTAATTAAGCATAAAAATAGGTTGCAGGCTTTCCAGGCTCCTGATTGCCCTGGCTTGGGGAAACAAGGGTGTAAGTGGCTACTGGGGGATGCTGACATCGGTCTTGAAGGGTAAAGCCACCTTCTTGCCCCCATTGCCCCCCCATCCGAGCTGGGATACAATGTAAATGCACTAAATACTGTGGAATTTAAATAAATATGTTGTGGATACTGTATTACAGATACTCAACCTTTCAGCCTCAGAGGGACACACCTTGACAGCGGCACCTTCTCTTGCCCTTGTTTCGGGTAGAGCAGAGAGGGCTGCAGGAGCAAACGGGAACCCCCCGAATACGGATGAAAGGGTCACTCTTAATTGCCTTTTGGCCAGTGGATCAGTTAGTGTTGCCATTACTTGGACAAGGAGGCAAGGGAAAGCCAAACCTGAAGCAGCCTGCCACAGAAATCTTTTGAGATCTGCCCAGGCAAAAAGGAAAATAACTCCTAGAAAATGTTTATTGAGTTGTACTGGGATTCCAACCTGTGTATTATTTAGTGAAGGAATGAGATTTCTGCCTGATTTTTATGTGTAGGCATGCTGGCACCTTGGGATTTGAGAAGACAGTGGGCTTCTCCATTGGGAAAGGCTTGGTGGAGGGAAGGGGACTACGGAGGTGGCTGGGAGGACAGCAGGGCTTCCCCTTTGCCCCCCGTCGCCCTCGGTGCAGGGGCAAAAAGGGGCAGGTTTGTAACCCCCGCTCTGATTCCAGCAGTGGGTCACTGCCCGAGAAACTGGGCTGCCTGCCTGATGCTGGATCCGGTGACTCTGTGCAAGGTAAATCCCTCCTGCGAGGAGCCGTCTGTGCGCTCCAAACCAGGTCATCTGGTGGGTGGAACGTATTAATCCTGGCAAAAAGGGCCTGAAACCTCCTCAGGTGCTTTCAAAACACGTGTAAAAGTTTGAAGTGGAAGTTTTCTCCTCCTCTGTCCTCCTCCTCAAAATGAGGTGTGGGCAGGCGGTTGCAGTCTTTGCAGGAATGACTTCACCCGGTGCTCGAGCCTGGCTGTTTCGGGGATGAGAAGGAGCAGTTGGAGGAGCAACACATGGGCAGGGAGGAAAGGAGATGACCCTGAATTAGCCTCCAGCCCTTGGAAGGGACGGGAGGGGCCAGACCCCAAGCTTTTGGGTCATTCAAATTTTGCATTTGAGACCCCATTCATTTTGGGTCTCACTGCTGTGGGCAGCTCTTGCTCCACATATGGGTGTATACATCAAGGTGGATAAATAGGTATAAATATGTGGGGAGGGTCCAACTTCACATCTTCACCAGTGGTTGGTACGAGGTGGTGGTTCATCCACCCATCCTGCCCAAGGGAGCATGGCTGAAGCTTAGCTTTGGTGCCTGGCTTTCAGACAAATCCAGACCTTGGCTGCTGGGCTCAGGTTTTTTTCATCCACATTTTCCATCTGCTGGAGTCTGTTTCCTTTCTCCCTTGGCTTACCTGTTGCAGTGACCATCCTTACTGTCTCAGCAGCATCCATCTCACTCGGACACTTGGGTGCTCATTCACAGAAAGAGGTTTTAGAAGTGTTTCTGGTGTGGAGAAGGAGAAGGAAGGGAAAAGCTGAGAAAATCAGACTGGAGGACATGGCCGGTGTCCAGAAGTGCCTGTGGAAGGTCCCTGGCTTGTGCAGGCAGGACGCTGGAGATGACCCTCTGCAGAGGGTCTGCATTTCCTTACGGCAGCATTAAAATAGCTGCGTATAGAGGTGTCTAACCTGCTTTGGACATTACTGGAGCCTAACGTAGCACCGTTTGTAGAAGATGATTGTTTGGGGGCATTAAAAGTGCTTGAAGGGAGTGAGAACTGAGACACGCATGACTTCCTTGAACTCTCTCTTAATTTATTACGTGCAGTCCGAAACCCGCCGTAATAGATACGGTTGCAGGGGACCATTAAAAGGTCCGTTCTGGTGAACCTGATGCCCTGCTGTTGCTGCTGGAAATGATAAACCGCTGCGTTTGGGTCGGATGGTATGCGATGCCCTGTGTGTGTGTGTGTTTGCATGGAAGCCGGTAAGTCCTGCTAATTTAGGGCTTGTTTTCCAAGTCTGTTTTCTATAACTCCGTAGACTTAATACAAATAAAGAACCGACTAAGTTTCCTCTGAGAGGCGCAGAACAAACGCTAGGCGTGGGATTTGAATGCAGAAAGGTGAAAACACAAATGTATACAGAAACAGCAAGTCAAACAAGCTGAAAAAATATTGTAAGGTTTATTTAACAGAGCAGTGAACTCAAAGCTGTGTAATCCCTTTAGCAGCGTTCTTTAAAGAGGAGAAATAAAAGAATCTTTGAACATCTACTTTTCTTTTGCCATTTCTCCCAACTTTTTCCAATAATGCTGAAGGGTAAGAGTTGAGTTTAGCACAAAGACAAAGTGTTGCAGCTTCAGTTAGATGTGCTTTCTAAATAACAAGATCTTCGTTTGTCATTTGCTACTTTAGATTAAAATGGATCAGACTTCCCGAAAGGAGATTACGGTTAAACTTCTCCAACTTGGGTACCTGGCACCTAAATCTCGCTTGAGGCACTGAAATAACAGGCTTGGTTTTGAAAGATGCTGAGCCAGGTCAGGCTCTGCATTTAAATCGCTTAAGCACTCTTAGAATCTGACTATTCATTTTGATGCCTAGATATGGATTTCTGGGCTTAATCACTGACCTTTGCATTTCAAATGTTTGGCCTTTGTTTTCTTTACTAAGTATGCAGACAGAGTGGCCCCCAAATTATTATTTTTCCTTTTACACAGCTGAAAAGAGCTAGCAGGGAGGACTTGGAAGTTCTGCATCTTATTACAGAGAAATGGAGATGTTTGAAAAATACCATTTTATGTAACTCAAGGGAAACTTGCAAAAAGGGGAATATTGACTTATTTTCATTCACGTGAACATGATCCATCATATATCTAAAACCCACAATCAGTTGGAAAAAAAAGCCACCCAAACTACCCTAAACCTTTGCCCTCTCTTAATCCGTGTACAAGAGGGTTTTTTTTTCAGTTGTGCCTTTTTCCCCCCTGAAATAGAGGCAATTGATAGGCTCATAAACAAATACCAAACATTAAGTCCTAATCTCCATATAGAGGAGCCTGACCCTTTTTATGGAGAGAGAGGGTAGAGGGAGGAAACGGGGCCAGGAGTTTGAGGTTTAATGCTTATTAAAGTTTTAGTGGGTGGGAAAATGCAATCAATAAATTTTGTTTAATGCCTCGAAACTGGTGTTAGTTTTCACTAGCTACACTGGAGGGTAGTTTTCATTTTGAAACTAGGACACTCGTAGTTGGAATGACAATTAATGTGGAGTGAATATGGTCCCAGTTGGAAGCCGATTTTTTGAATAGCATGAAAACTCCCCCCACCTCCCCGCCTTGGCTCCGGAGTGGGGTAGCTTCCGTTTTTAATTAGCGAACCAGGCAAAATTTAGCTCATTGTGTCTTTCTACTCCTTTGGCCCAGTGGATAGCTTGGATTTCTCCATCTTGCTGTCATGAGGCTGTTCGTTTTTGGCGTTTTTTTCCCTTCAGTTTTGGTGCAGGGAGGAAGGGGGGGGCTTCAGGATACTTAGGATTAAAGTCATTGTTCGGGGGTATTTGCAGCCAGCTGCCTGCATTAAATGAAGATTAGAGGAGCGCACATTAAAAGTGCGAGGGAAATGCAGAGGAGCTGGGATTTGGGAGCTGCATAGCTGTGAACCGAAGGGGAAAGGTTGGGGCTTTATGGCAAATTTTTTCTGATGCCATGTGATCTCAAAGCCTATTTCAGAGAAACACAAGTACCAGAAAAGCATCACAAGGACCAGAAAAGTGTCGCAAGTAACTGCCTGGGCCAGGTCTGGCTGGGAATTGTAAAGGGACCGTGAGTCTTTGCGTCCCTTAAAACGTTCCTCTGAAGTAAACCTAAACTTCTGGGCCTGGTGAACTTAGTATTGCTTAAAAATTCATCTGCAAGTGTACTTAAGAGTTGGTGAACATTTTGGTAGAATTCACTAACCGGCGGAAAACCCACGCTGGAGGCCGAGAACTCCAGAAGTAATGAATTTTTGGAGGATTTTAGGAAGGAAATGATGGTGTAGAGGAGGAGCCCAGAAAATTAATTCAAAAGAGTAATTCAGTAATGCATGCTTATTCTTTTAAGGATTTAATAAGACAGTTTAAAAGTATTTCCAAAGACTGAGTTTCTCTCCTTTCTTTATGATCTGTGGAGCACTCATTTGTGTAATTTGTAGTTCTTGTTGCAAACTTCACTAATTGCTTGGTGTGTGTCACCTACGAAACCACAGCAGGTAGCCTGGTCCAGCGAAGCAGGGGGGTGGCATGGAGCACTGATGCCGAAGAACATAGGTTTGCTCAGGGCCTCCACGCTCTGGCAGGACCCAGTTCCGCTCCAGTGGAGGCTGGAGACAAGCTTTGCTCGGTTCGTTGGGATGGTGGGAAGCCTCACTCTGTGCCTCAGCTTCCATAGCTGCTCCACTGGCTTTGGAAAGGGGTTGTGACGGTTGCTTGCTTGCTGCAATGATCAGGTTTTTTTTAGACTTCCTCCAGCAAGAGGAGCAGGAACGTGAACCATCAACCATTTTGTGATGGGATCTGAGGTCAGGCTGGGATCTGAGGTCAGGCTGGGATGCCTCTCTCTGCTGCATGGCTTAAAAGCTGGGGCTGAGCTGGCCACCATCCTTCAGAGGTAACAAGAGGCAGACATCAAAAGGATGATGACCCATCGGCACAGTCTCTTGTGCTCCACCTCGGAGCAGCCCGACGGTGTCCCATCACTCTGCCTTGAGTAGGGAGCGGTCTGGGTTGACCACATTTGGCCGCCGCGGTTGGGTGAGGTGGGCTGTGTGACGTGTGGGCCAACCCGCTGCAAGGGTGCGCTTGCCCGCGTGCTGGGCTGAGACTGGTGGTGTCCCACACTGCAAGCGTGGGCTGCTGACATCTGATATAGCTCATTGCTGCCCTCCTCTTGAGTAAAGCACAAAGGCTTCGGCACCTGGGAGAGCAGGAAGTGTCTGCGTGGGCAACCTTGACGTGCTTCAGCATGAGCTCGGAGTTCTCATAGGACACGTGGAGCAGCACGGCCTGGGGACCTCAGCAGCCCCACGCTGCCGTGTCTTCACTCCAACATTCCTGGTCTTTAGGGACCGCTGATGAAGAAGTGGAGGACATTCCATATCAGTTCTTTTATTTCTGTTAAAAAAAAAAATGAAGGAGCACGGAACCGTGAGACAAATAGATATGGGTAGTGGTTGCTTCGTTGTTTTGAGTGAGGAACCAAGGAATGTGTTTGATTGCACAGTCCAGCCAAATTTTAAGGAAAACTCCCCATCACTGCCTGTTGCTTTAAGCCAGCAAAGCATCAGCTGAAGGGTGTCCCTGGGACAGGCTCTGGGCAGCAACCAAAGCTTTGTGTCTCTTGGGTTGTGCGTTTCCATTTTTGTTAGGTGTAGCCAGGAGACCCCTTTGATTTGTTTTCTGGGTTGGTTTTTTTTCCTTCTCAGGGCTTTCCAAGTGCCACAGGGAAATCCTTCTGGCCAAAGTGTTTTTGTAACTATTTTAGCTTTGTGACGATTTATTTCTCCTTCTAAGTCTCAGCATCTGAATTGGGTGATCTGAGAAAAACAGTCCATTAAAAGGAGGATACTGTAGAGTCCTGATGAATCCTGTTTTCTACTTGGCCGGTGGAACAGAAAGCTAATTGCCAGTAGTAAATCCATTCAAAGGAGGGCTGGAGGGAGGGAGAAAAGCTAATATTCCTCCTTGAATGCCATTTAATCTCTGAAACCTTTCATGCAGATGTAAATTAGGATTTGCACAACAGAGTCAACAGTTGCTCCGTAGATAAGGCAGATTTGCAACATCTGCTTTTCCATTCGAGAAGCCCTTCCAAAGTTGCTGTCGGGGATAGCCAAGCTAAACACTAGAGATTTTTTTTCCTTTCCATAATCTCTTGTTTATGAAGAAAGCTGCATATGACAGAACTAAACCTGGTTATCGTTCTGCTAATTATCTAGGAAAAAGTTTGCTTTCCTCCTAACACAGATCTAAAAAAAAACCCCACGGGGTGGTAATACAGTGCAGCACACTTGTTAACGTCTTTGGAAGAAATGTCTGGTAACAACTGCGTAGGCCACTGCGGTGGTAATACAGTATAAACAGTTTACTTCGCATTATTTTTAGGAAAGCTAGTTTAAGCTTTTCCAGGAGAACTACCCACCCACCCCCAAGCAAACATGCACAATAGGTGAAAGATAAAGCGGCACCTTCAAATGACGGAGTCAAACCCTTTTCAGACGTGGTTTCCTAAAGGCACGTTTCTCAGTGATGGTTTAGACTTTTACGGGAACAACCAGATTTTTTTATTTTTGCTGAGGTGTGAGCCCCGTTGAGCAGGGGAGATAACCCAGCTAACGCCACTTCGGGGAGCGATGAGCTTCGGCAGAGCATCCCGTGCTGCTGTGATTGCCGGAGCCCCTTCTTCGCGGGATGGCTGCGGCCTGAGACCGAGAAACGTGCTCCGAGAGGGGTCTGGACCTTGGAGGGGGAGGAAAGCAGGGTAAGAGAGGAGACAGGATATGTATTTTATATAATACTATATATAATATCATACACAAATACTATACATAATATTGTGTCTGTATATAGGCATGTATGGGTATATGAAATCTATTTAATATTACATAAAACCACATAAAGCTCTTGTTTTATGTATTTTATATATTCTATTTTGCTGTGCCAGGCTGGCGATGTGCCCTTCGGGGCAGGAGGGTCGTGGCCAGGCAGGCCACTGCCACCGTCGTGGGTGCAGCAGAAAGGAGAGGAAGCTTTGCCTTGCGTAAAGCCTCGCCAAAAATACATATATAAAAAATGCCCCAGTCGGCTCCCCACGGTGCAGTGAGGGTATGCGGTGACTTTAGGTGAGCTCGCTTTGCTGCGGGGGCCGCTCCCTCGATCTTATCTGCCCTGACAAGGCAGGTACTTGGGCAAAGAGGCAATCCCACGATCTTATCGTGCCCATGGCTCAGGGGGGCTGCTGCTGGGTGCAGGGCCTGGGGCTGATTTGGTGGTTTTCAGTATTTCCCCGGGGCCCGTCTGCCTCTCAGGGAGCGGGGACGCGGAGGCGTGCTCGCGGGGAGGTGGCACTGGGGCCGCTTGTCACCCTTCCGGGCTGCTTTTTAAATGAAAGCGGGTCCCAGATGAATAGCAGTCAGCAAGAAAAGTGTTTTAATTCCCTTCTGGGCGACGGGGTTTGCTCTTCCCGGTGCAGAAGTCCCAAGGCGAGGTATTGGGAAAAACACTGTTGTGGGGGTGAGTAATACTACAGGCCCCTATTAACACAGGTGGGACACTTACTTAGAGTCAACCAGGACTGAGCCCGCAGGGAGGACACAGCACTGGTCTGAGCCTGGAGAGAGTCTACGTGCTCTTTGCCATCGTGGCCTCGTTCATCCCAGCGATGCTGGAGGGATACTCCAGCGGTTAGGCACCGACCCGGTGGCTGTGCCCATGATCCCCCTGAGAACGGGACACCAAACCCAACAGTAGAAAGCTCTGGCACGGTTGTAGCTCCGTGATCCTATAATGTATCCCGTCACGGTGGTTTTGGTGCAAAAAAAATGCGTAGGGTAAGAAACCTTTTTGAATTAAACCTGTAGAGAGGGAAATGCGTGGAGTGCTGCTATCTTTCTGCTTGTTAACATGCCAAGTACAGCTCGTCCAGCTGGAAGAGGGGAAGGTATGATCCACTTAGAAATGAGCTGCTTGGTCCATTCCACCACCGGGCTGTGAAACAATCCCGAAAAGCCTCTCCGGCATTGCCAGAGTTCAGGATGGGGTGAGGAGCATCTTGCTGGCGGTACTGAAGGTCGTGGTTCTCGAGCCCCACCTGAGCAGTCCCTTGGGAGGCTCCCAAACACTTTTGACATTTGGAAAAGCAGAATTGTAGGAAGTTATTCCAGGAGGAAAAACACAGGTGAAGAGAAATAACCGCATGGAGTGTCCTGGAGACAAGACCCAGCACCCTGCGAGGTGGTGCAGGGCCCCCACCGAGCCTCCCATGGGCCTTCGCCGCCCAGGACCAGCCCCCGTGCTTTCTGCCGCAGCACCTGGGAATAGTCCCCGAGACCGCGGAGGGCACCCGCCAGGCTTTAGGCTGGCTTGAAGTTTTTGGGGGGCCATAGGCAGCGCAGGAATATCCCACCGCCCTCCACCTCCTTGTCCTTTCGTGCCTGAAAAATAAATAACTGCATATCCTCCTGCAGTTCTTGAGAGCTGCCAGCTTTAAAACCAAAATAAAACATTTCCAGGCTCAGCCAGAAGCAAGTATTAATGTCTAAGAGGAGCAGACATCTGATGGAAATACTGACACACTTAAGCACTTGGAGCTACGAGCCACACAGAAAGTGAATTATTGCTGGGATGAGCCAAGCAGCTATGGAGATGAAGCATCTTATCCTTATAAGTGAATACGCACAAAAGCATTTTAGCGTTGCTGGGCCAGCTGCTCCTCATTGCGGAAGGTGCTTCCCAGCTAGTTGCTGCCTTTTTGCTCCTCTGAACAGCTTAAAGATTGCCTCTGTCTCTGTAGCGTGTTGGCTGTGAGAGCAGCGAAGATGCTGCAAGTGCTGATCTCCATCAGAAGCATCTCTTGGTGATTCCCAACTCATTACTGCTTTGGCTAAACTAATAAATGGTTGAATTTTAGTCATATCTTGGGAGCCCACAAGCCTCCTCCTAAGAACCCATTAAAGCAGCAAGCTCAATAATCCCTGCTCTGCTGGCAAGTGGCAGAGTGGCTCCTGTAACCCCTATACAAGTTAACTTCCCCAGTAATTTATACTGATGTCTGCGTGGCTTTCAAAAAGATGCTGTTAATGACAGTTAGATCCCAAATGGGAGTTTTCTTTGGGAGAGCTGGAGGGGGGACTCTTGCAACCTGACTTGCAATAGAAACACTTTAGGAAGGTTTAAAGGATGCATGAGGATAGCTGTTTGCCAGCAGTGAGGATGTTTTTTTGGGGACCCAGGCCTGAGATCCAGGAGATGTGTATTCAGCCCCAGTAAATCTGAAAACCCGCTCCCCTCAGCGCTGCTTTGCAGTGGGAAGTTTTCTGAGTGCCTCAGTCAAAGCTGCCTGTCCAGATGCAAGACGCAACCGTGTCGGGAGAGCTCGCGCCTGCTCCCCTGTACTGCTTTCCCTAAGATTTAGCAGCGGGAGATGCAAGATGAAGAAGGTGACCAAACCCTCAGGAGGGCTCAGCCCGTCTGCGTTAAACCCTCCCAAGCACAGGCTGTGCGCACAGTTCCTGCCACGTTGTGCACGCCACGTGGTTGGGGATGTAGACTTGCAGATGCAAGTCAGTCTGATGGATGGATGCTTGGCCTCGGAGGGGGCAACTTCATGTCTCCTTCCTGCCTTGGTGTCTTGTTGAGAACGTGTTGGGAACACCAGGCACTTGCAGCTGGAAAGCGGGAAGGAGGTTCTGGGTTCTGGGCAGCCGGTGGGAGATGTGAACCCTGGTTCTTTGCTTTAAACTCCAGCTGTTCTCAGCATGGAAATGAGATTGTCTCCGATTTCTGACCATCATATTTGAACTATATGAGGAATAATAAGAGTAAAATTTTGTTCTCCAAGGTCACAGTTGGGCAAAGTGCTTAAGCGCTTAAGCACACGTTTAAGTACTTTGTGGAGGTCTCCAGCTTGGGTCCCGTTTATTTTTTAAGCATAAGCATATAAACTGAAATTTGAAAAACTGTTCAAAGAAGTGAGATTAAAACCATTAGTAACATTCTCCTTTTAATTCACCACTCCATCTTTCCAGATATTACTCCCGGTCTGTAGGAATAAAGTCACTATGACTGAACTTTGCATTTCACAGGCATCTGCTGGAGACCGACTGGGGAGATTGAGGGCAGAGATGCCAAAATAAAGTTGTCAGAAATGAGAGATGATGCTTCGTCCCACAGAAGAAGTTTCAGACTCCAGTCGTTCTGCTCTGAGTCTAAAGTGAATTTCCTCTTCATTTCAGCATTCCCTAATTACATTTTATAAAAATAGATTGTCACTGTCGTTAACCCAGGTTCATTATGGCTTTCAAAAAAGTGATTTCCTTTTAAATGGCTAAACAGTGCAGTTTGGCTTGTGCTTAGTCTGGGCTTGTTCCTATTTGGTAGGTTTATGATACAAAAGCCAAAATATACAAGTCTTGATCATTTGGCAAACAGCTTGGGTAAAATTGTGTATTTGGTATGGAGGGATTGTGCAGCTGCATGTTTTTTTTTTTTCCAGTAGATTAAATTAGCAAGAGCTTCCATCAGTCAACAAACAAAGATCAGTACCCAGTTCTGCAAGTGCAAAGCTGTATACAGGGCTTTTTAATTGGAAGCTGAATTTGGTACCATTGAAAAAAATCTTTATAGTCTAGAAGAAAGAAGAAAAAAAACTGAAAGGAGCAGTTAAACCGGAATATTTCTCAACTGTATTTTCCCCAAGGATGTATCCCAGTTGGGAAGAGACCAGGGGCAAACACTCAATGTCGCAGCAGGTGCTGGTCTGATAGGAAGGAGATGCTGGAGCTCTGTCTTCTTTTTCTTTTTACTGAAAGTATATGCTTTCAGGGAAAATCTTTTCATTAAAGAAAAAATCCCCAACACCCTACACCTTTGACTGTATGAATACCACAAAATTCTGGCAAAAACCTAAAATATTTGAGTTGGAATTGCTGCCAGGGTATTGGAGGAAAGGTTCTTTGTAACCTCAATGAGTGTGGGCTTTGCCTCCTGTGAGATGACACCTCCTATGAAAAACCGCATTTTCAGGCCTCCAGGATTCCTTATTTCTACCCTGCAAGGCTATTGACTGAAACATTTTTACATTTTTAATTTTTATATTTCCAGAAGAATAAAAACTTGCATGACAAGAAGAGAAAAGCGATACCTTTTTCTTTCATAGCCTGCTCCAACTCTTTTACTGAATGGCAAAAGAGCAGCTTGAAGCCAGTGCCACATCCTCAGGTATTCAGAGCTGCTGTAATTGCATTGGTTTCATAGTCAAATTGTAATCTATGAATATGCTTAAGCTGCAAAATTAGGCTCTCTATCCATATCTGATTATTATTGGAGATCAACTCAGGCCACCTGGATTTGGATCAGAGGATTAGGTTCAGACCTATCTGGCTTGAATTACTTTCTACTTACTAATTATGTAATCATAGCACCAAAGTGTCTTCGTCATGCAGTAGGACCCCCTGTGATACATATTGCACAAAACCAAGAAGAGGGTTATGCCTGGTGGAGCATATGGTCTTGGAGCCAGTGTAAGCCAAAAGACAGAGATAGGGCAATGCCAAGTGAAAATGTTGGTTAGCGTAGACAAGGTGGGGAGAATGGCAGTGTTGCTGTTGATCTAGCTGGGTTGAGGGCAGCTGTAGAGGGCTAATTCTTCTTTATTAAACTGGTCCAAAGGGTGAATAAACCATTCAATGTAAAGACTGAGTTTAAATGTCACTAAAATGAGCCTGAGGACCATCAGACCCAAGAACCACACTTTCAGCATGCACCACGTTCCTCCACGGGGAGACTTCTGAGCTTGAACCTTGTGTCATTATGCTATGGTAAAACAAAATTCTCCAGCCTGTGGCAGGGTTCACTGTCAACACTCGTGGGACAAACTGCCGCAGCTGGTGGATAGACTGAAGAAATACAGCTTTCAGCTTTCATGCTCAGTCTTTGGTTCTGCGCTTCTTTGTTGCACAGAGAGTAACTCCAACAGGGAGCTGGTGGTGGGTTTGCTTATTTGCTGCATCCTCTGTCCAGCTTTCCCCTTTGTTTCTTTCAGCCCACAGAGGCTGCCTTTGGGTCACCCAGAGTCACTTGAGAAATTTGGTTTATCCCCATCTCTGCTTCTTGTACCCCCTCCTTGCTGGGTCTCGCAGGGATCGTGGACAGACTCACAGGCATAAAGAAATCAAGATCCAGAGACTCAACAGTGAACGCTTCAGTACACACTTGTTTCTGCCAGGTGCCCCCCACCAGGCAACACTGGGTGTTGCAGTGACCCTGCATAGAGGTGTGTGCTGCTTGTTTTGATGCACCTGGTGGGGTGGCCATGTTTTGGTCACTAAAGGGTTGAAGCCATCCTTGTAGATCAGCCAGAGACCTGACTGCATGTGCACAGCTGTCTTTCTACATTACTACCTGCCTGGGGCAGGCAAGGCTTACCTCTGGCAAGGAGGAGCTCTGGGCACATGGAAGCAGCAGTAGGGCAAATATAAGAGAAGTTCCTTTTTTAGATGCTCCTTTGTTCTCCGGCACCTGCTCTTACTTACTCATTTCTTTCTCCCTTTGCAGAATACTTGAGGAGTGAGACCGCCTTTCTGGAAGAGTTGGTGTTTGGAAGTGGAGATACCATTGAACTTTCCTGTAACACCCAGGGCTCTTCTGTGTCTGTTTTCTGGTTTAAAGATGGTATCGGGATTGCACCTACCAACAGAACTCATATTGGACAAAAACTGTTGAAGATAATCAATGTGTCATATGATGACTCGGGGCTGTACAGTTGCAAGCCAAGGCATTCCAACGAGGTCCTGGGAAACTTTACAGTCAGAGTTACAGGTACGTACAGATATACAGCTGTCTCGGTGATTTTTTTTTTTTTTTTTTAAATTTTTGCCCCTTCACACGTTCAGCACAGCTGGTGCTTTGCGGTGTTTGTCCGTACTTGGTAGGTTTCTACCTCCCTGGTAACTCCTGGCAGTGATTAGACTGACAAAAAAAAACAATCGAAGAATGCTTGCGTGTCCATACCAAATGCTAAAGCTTGATGTTAATACTGAGGGAGACTTAGAAACGGTGCTAGTCAGATTAAACCCCAAATCCCGCTTAACACTTAAAGAGATGCAATGCTACATGTGCCTTTGAAGTCTTTTGTGAGTGAGTGAACTGTGGCACAGGGAGGTTAAGTGACTTTTTCCACCTTATGTGACAAATCTGTGGCAAAATTGCATGTAAAAGCTGGAGGTTCCTGAAAACTGTTTCCCTGTTGTAGCTGATAAATCTCTTCCCTCCACGCTGGTTATCACAAATTACTAGTTTTGTTTCAGAAATAGCTTATCTGTAAACTCTGTATATCTCAAATATGCGCTTCATCAAAGGTACTTACTGGGAGTCATATATTGCAAACAAGTTCTATGTGACAAAGCACATGCTGTCGTTTGCTTGGCCATGTTTTCCATGATTAGGACAGTAGGACAGAACAGCTACAAGCTGTGCAAGCCTGGATCACTAAACAGAGAGTGCCAGAAAAATCTGTTGTTCCCTGTTAGCTAACTGCTAACGCCGAGATCATCTCCATGATTTCAGGCTGCTGCACTGGTAGGTGGATGCTCATCACAGTGAGCAGATAGAAAGCCCCTGATCACACAGATTAAAAGCCTGAATTTAAAGAAGAGTCAACCCCTTGGGTATCTAAGGTTTTGAAAACTTTCCTTTGCCCTTGTGCTGTTGGAGCTTTTTCAAGCATCCCCAAACAGTAGGTCCCTTGCCTCCAAAAGTTGAGTTCCCTCAAAAAGTAAGGAGCTGTGTCTGAAAACCAAACACAGGGATGTTTGTGATTGTAAATCACATCCACTCCTTAAAGGGCTTTCTCATGCCAGAAACAGGATTTTATGTAAGTGAGAGAATCAAACCATCGTGAGAATAAAAGCTCGTTTCAGCAAGCCTTCACCAACATCTGCTTTTCATTGAACGTTACTGGAGATCGCTGTGAATGCTTCAAGGTCATATCAATTAAATGGTTAAAGAAGTATTTGGCCCTTGAAAGCCTTTCTTTAACTAGGTACGATTATTTGAACTATCTAAGGAACTGCAGGTTGTTAGAAACGTTACTTTTTTTTTTTTTTAAGTGACATTAAAATGCTTTTGAGTTCAAGGGGCAGCAGGGAGGCAGAAGAGGGCAGCTGGTTACACGCTCAAATGAAACAGCTGCCAGCCCCAAAAGTTCGTAAAGTGAGAAATTGTTTTTAATAGTGGAAGGGCTGATAATCCTCTGCTTTTAAAAAGTTTAAGCGCCTGTGTTTTTCCTCTTCGCTAATAATAGCTAATAACAGCTTAAGAACAAGCGAGTAACCTGAACCTGTTTTCTGACAGCATTCTGAGTCTTTGAATCTATTAGCCCACTGTCATTACCACCAAAGTGCTGGTAATGTGGGAGTCTCCGTTTTAGCTGTCAGCAGCCCTTGTTTTAAACTTTGAAGCCCTGCTTCATGTGGCAATAGTGGTGCCTCTCGTATGCTCAGATATTTCTTCATAATTAGTATTGATTGCTCAGCGTGGCACTGCAGAGATGAGATTGTTATCGGAGATTTGTGGTTCGTGTTCCCACTTCTTAAAGGTAATGCCAGCGATTAGCCCGGGTATCTGGTTGGGTGTTTATGTGGGTATCTAATGTTTGGGGATGGAGTTATTCTCTGCATGAAACTGGTTTAAATCTGTATTAGCAAACTGGAATTGCTCTGACCTGTATCCTTAACTGAGCAAAACTAGGCTAGGTATATACACATATAAGTCCCATTTTGAGAGATGCTTTCAGATTCTAGGAGCACATCAGGATTTTCCTGCATGGGGCATGAGTTTTGAGTCTGCAACAAATTGGCTCTTCTGCAGCGACTCTCAGTGTGTACAGTGAGATTCTTGATGCTGAAGGTAGAGCAAGGAGGTGCTGGAGCTGGCATTTCAGGGTTGAAAACCAGGTTGATTAATAGCAGTGTTTGATCTGTTTAAAATGCCTCCCCTGACAGACACGGGCTTGAGCGTTTGCTAGTTTACAAAAAGAAACGTACTGTCCTCGTAAAACCTGAGCACTTGAAGAGGATCACAAATAGAGGCTGCATGCCCAAACTGATCTCCAGCCCCGCTGGCAGAACCTCCATTTCTGCAACCATTTCACACACAGACCAGCCTTTGGATTTAGTGGCTGAGCAGTACCCCTGTGATGAGCATGGACTGCAGGCTGGTACCAGCAAAAAGAGCTTTCATACCCAAAACTAAGCTCTTCAAAACAGCGGACTAAAAAAATGAAGCCCCTTTCCTTTCCATTCACAATTAAAACTCTTTTGAATAGCAGTTCTTGACAATGCCAGTGCTCGTCAACTTCTGAAAGGGATTACTATTTTAGTCAACGAGTAACAAATAGCTTATGAATTTTTAGCCACCTTTTGAAAAAAGTGACGTTTTAGTAACTTGAATAGGACAGTAGCTCTGAACGTGGGATATTTGGTCTTAAAACCGAAGCTGCATCTCTCATCTGAAACTCAAGCAAAGTCAAAGACTTTTCCCTCAGTCTTGTGGAAATGATTTTTGAATTGCTTTAAAAATTGATTCTGCTTCTCTGGTCGTGGTTGGTTCACTGGAAACCAGAAGTAAACTATAATCACATGTTAATATATGGGTAACCAAATTTGAGAGTGCAGGGCTGAGAATGTGCTGGTTTCTCTGTCGATGCTGGTGGGGATTTGGCGCGGTTTCTTCCTTTGCTGGGACTTGAGTAAACCTGCTGGTTCAGCCAAAACACCTAAACATCCACTTCACTTTCAGCAAGCCCCGTGGCATTTCCCTAGTTCTGCTGCCAGCAGGACCTCAGCTGTGGATTTGCAGTTAGATACATGCTTGAAGTCTTCCTTGAGACTTTGCCAAAGAGAAGGTGCAAAGCACGATGTGCCACGGCAGTCTAAAGCAGGGAGATGATTCCTGTGCCACTTGCTCCTGTAGATGGTGAATATGTCTGGAAAATCCTGCCAGATTCTCCAGAGAAGTAATATTTGTTGTTAACTTCCTCATAATTTTTTTTTTCTCTTCTCTTTTTTTTTTTTTTTTTTTTTCTTTTTTCCCCCTGCTTTTACCTCCACTGACCTGGTCAGAAAACAGCAGAAAACTCGAGTGCATCTTGAAATGAAGGAGGTTCTGCCTGGCTTGGTCTAAAGTAGTGCTTTACATCTCTGGCCCAGTGTTGAACACTCATAAAGTTTCCTGTCTTCTACTGTTTAAGGCCAAGTTCTTTTACTGCTATCTCAGAATATAAAAGCTGCTGGGTTGTTAGCATTTTACCTTTATTTAAAAAAGAAATTCCTGGAGATTATATGAATGAGTATATATGAAGTCAGTGATGCTAAATCTTCCAGAGACTGAATTGTACTAAATCATGTAAACTACATCAAACACTAAACTGCTATTTTATAATGGGATTTACATCTCCAGTCATCGTTTGGTGGGGGGCAGAGGGACTGAGACTTCATTGTGGGCAGCTTGGAGAAGGTGAGGTATTAGACCACGTTAAGAGAAACAGTTCAGGATGTTTTGGAGAGATACAGATGGAAAATTCCCACCTGTTAACCTGTATCCAGTTGCAGCCTTGAGGTGCCTGTGTAGGAGGAATATAACCAAAGGGAACTCGTTCACGGAATAGCCATCAAAATGTTGATCGAGAGAGAGGTTTGGTTGCAAGGGAAATTTTAAAAGCTTTGGTCTGAGTGGTTAAGCAAGGAGTTAGCAAGGGGAGACATGGCAGGGGTGTGTTGAGTTAAAAGAAAAATGCAGGGAAAGTGAATTAGAAATACTGATCTGTCATTTTGAGACTTGGTGAAAGAAAAAGTCTTTGGAGTGAATGCTAGAGGGGAAAAAAAGTAAGGGAGAGCTTGTTCTGCAAAAAGAAACTTTCCCTTTTGGAATTGTTTTTGTATTGATGAGGAGAAGAGCACTTCACACGTGCAGAAGTATTTATCATTGGACCTCAGACTCTGGTGGCAGAGCACTGTCAAACTCATGACACCTCTCTCCCACTTGAGAAAGCTCTTGGCCAGTTGTCCCTGGGATGTGGGATGGACAGGCTGGTGGGGCTGCAGGGAAGGGTGACCCATCATGTGGAGGTCCTCCCTCGCTGGAGCCCAGTGTGGCACTAACAGCCTTGTCCAACGTGGTGTCCCCATGTGCCATCCTCTTTCTGCTTCACTTCTTTCTCCTTCTCCTAGATTCCCCTTCGTCAGGTGATGATGAAGATGACGACGATGAGTCAGAAGATACAGGTAATTTGTTTTTCTGGGATATGGAGATGTGGCTTTCTTTCACAGAGATGTGGCTCCCAAGCACAGCAGCTCATCCTGATGTTTTCCTGGTCGGACAGCGGCTTTCTCCATGTTGAAATTGGTGACCTGAGAATGGTGCCATGACGATGTTTATCTAAAAATTTGGAATTAGCTGCCAGAGTGCTATCACTGCTATAATATTATACAGCAGCAGTAGCGTAATTTTTTTTTTCCTGGAGACCTGCTTCTGTGAATCTGGCTTGATGAGCTAGAATTACAAATTCTCTTTGCATGTAAATCCAAACAAACCCACTTAATCTTTTGTTTGTTGTTTTTTAACTACACTGATGTTACACCAGTTTTACACCATTGCAAACCTTGGCCTGCTTCATTTTTAGCTGTTTTCATTCTGGTCCTTACCAGCATCTTGGCTGGAGTCAGAGCATAAAATTTACACTACCCAAGGGCCAAACTTACTGATGCCGTAAGCGGGAGCAACCCCTTTGGCTTTACTGGCTTTTTCTTTTGCTCACGTGGGGAAGGGAGCCCCAGGACGGAGCCTCTTGGTGCTTTTACTCTGAATCTCTTTCAATCCCAGTGCTTGTTTCTTTAAGTGCAATAGCATTAATCAGGATCATTATATGCTTCAGAGGCATTAGTGTTGTGTTTTATTATGCTCTTTATATTTCTGCAAAGCGAGCTGCCTGTGTGTATGTGTTTTCAATAAATAAATGTCTTGCATTTGAGCTCCCAATCAGCTATGTACATTGGCAGAAGTTCAACATGACTGGAAAATTTCTCCTGCCCGTAGCGTTGGACATGCAGGACTCTTTAAAACAGGTTCTCTGCTGTAATAACTTCATACCGCTGTGTCGTGCAGTATGTGGGCAGTAATGGTGAGTTACAGTGCCAGGCGACCCATCGGCAGCAGTTAGTGGCTTTCTGATAGCTTTTAATTAAGGGCCAGATCCTGCAAGGTGACAAGCACCTTTGCAGAGGTGCTCAGGGCTCCTGATGCCTGTCGGAGCCTGGTAGAGGCTTAGCGAGTGTCGGGTTTGGTCAGAATTTATTCCTGCTGCAGACCAGCTTCTGATGAGCACAATTAATCCTTCTGTACTTTTTTTATGTGGTTTGTAGTAAACTCCATCTCTTAGCAACAGGTATCACAAAACATCAGTGGGTTTATGGTACAGAAAGACACGTTTTTCTTCACTGAAAAGGAAAACACGTTTCGCCACATGTATTTATAGCCTGTATTCTGGGTCTTCATGACTTCAAGGCTGTCTCTTTTTTTAGACCCAAAGGTAACCGCTGTCTTTGCTTAAAGGTCTCATTATAAAAAGTTGGATTCTCTTCTGCTTTAAAAACGGTTGATTAGCTTAACATGCCAGCACAGTGAAACCTCATGGCATGTGGTGACATGGATGTGCTTTGTGTTGCTTTGTTTGATGTGAGACCCTTCAGTTAACCTTGACAGATCTTTTGAGTCTGGGGAGCTGTGTTGTTAACCCCGGCACCGCCGCCACTGGGACATCCCTCCAGGGATGGGCTGCAGGACCATCCCAGGCAGGTGGACATGTGGGTATACCTAGTGCCATGTCCTGTGGACAGCCTGAAGACCTGTGTCCACCATCTACTGCAGCAAAAAGATACCCTATTGTTGGGATGTATGAGCCCCTGCTTGGCCATCAGACATAACCATGGTCAGTAGCTAAAGTGAAGGCAATAAACACACCTTCATGCAAGAGAAAAATGTAACCAGTAGTTATTCATATTTAGGGAGAGGTAATCCATCCAGGTCTGGCTCATTGTGTGTTACCACACTGCCATGTCACTGAATAAAAACCCCTTGCGATGATATGTGAATTTTCTGGCTTACTTGTGTTGTTCAAGAGAGTTTCTTATGCTCATATTTATAAAGAAGAGCTTGGAGAGCTGATTCTAATAGCATGATGAGTTTGAAGCCAATCTTGTTAATTTGGGGGTTTTCACCCAAGATTGTTGAACAGTGGGAGCTGGAGATACCAAGGCAAGAGAATGTGAGGAAATCTGTCCTAAAAGAAATGAACATTTGCTGCAGAAACCCTTGGAGAGCACAGAGACGGGTCCTCCATGTGGAGTGCCCTGCTCTGCTCACCCTCCTTTAAGCACCATCTCCAAAGAGCAGTACAGAAATGGGGCATCTCTGAGGGACGGGCAGCAGAAAAGAAGAAAGAGGAACTTCAGCAGCTTCCAATCACCGGCCCGTTTGTTGCAGCCTTGTCACAAACCATGATCCGCCTTGGCAAAAAGGGGCTTTCTAATACCTCTGTTCTCTACAGCTGTTTTTCCTGGCCCTGAAACAAAAACAAAACTCCCTTTTCACACACTGCTCTTCTGCCCCAGTGCTCCCTACCTCTCTGTATCTGTTTGTTTGGAGCCCCCGCTGCGTAGCCCCAGCACCTTCAAAGAGCCCCTATAATCTCCAATTAAATCTGGCTGTGTACTCGGAGGCGTCAGATGGGGAAATTACACAATTAGGGTTGATTCTGTCTGCTGCAGAATTTTGTGGCAGCTCCTAATTGCTAAATGAGCGCTCGGCTGTATTAATTATTCCAAGTATCGCTCTCGGTTTTTTTTAATTGGTCATTCCAGTCGGATGGGTGGCCGATGTCTTTGATGAACAAAACGGACCGTCAGGCTTAGTGTTTGATGATGGAAAAGGGCTGGTGATAATGTTTGTGGGTCCCTTTTTTTTCACACCTGCACATGTAGAATCGTTGCTCGTAATTAATTTGGAGAGAGCAGGTCTAGAAACTTTTCCTGTCTTTCATCCTTCCTCCTTCCTCACTCCTAAAACTCTCTGGAGCTTTGCAAGCTTTGCTTGAAACGAAGAGTTAGCAACATTTTCACCCCCTTAAAAAGCGGTAATGAAAGGACTCTAGGGGCACAGCAAACCGAAAGCAGGGATGTTTTGTTCGCTGCTCCTGCGAGTGAGAACAAAGGCACCGTTTTCAATGTGTAGATGCTTTCTTCCAGTTCCAGTTCAACTTGAGAGTGATGCCCTGGTTGTTTGAATCTTGGCACGTTAATCCAGGGGCGCCCGGTCCTGGCGAGCCCCAAAGCGCATGGAAGAGCACTCAAACGGAGGGGAGGCTCGCAGAGAAGGAGCCATGTCTAATTGCAGGAGGGAGGAGCGGGTTCTGCCTTAGCTCCCTATGGAGAATATCCCTGGCTGGAAACTTTCCTGGGCCCCGTCCTACTCCTCTCTGATGTCCGATGGCAAAATCCCCCATGGCTTCAGTGGCAAAATTTGCAGCCAGTGGGGTTGATGGGTCTCCTGTGAGATTCAGACTCTTTTGAGTGAGAAAACGTGGTGAAACGTCGCCCTGCAGCAGGCACAGCTGGTGTGGAAGGGGGAAAACACCCCAAAAGCACAGTGGAAGGACGAGCCCAGTCCTGGTGAGGCTACCGTGCAATCTAGTTACACCCCCGTGCCTGGGTAAGTGTCACCCACACCATAAAATGGGATTTATTGTAGGCAGATATGTTAATCAAACAACAAAAAGCAGGTTATTCGGCTGCCTATCTTAGCTGTGGCAACGGAGGACTTTTCTGTCCATGCCTGGCCTTTTCCTGAACTCTCCCCTGTAGACCTGTTACCCTCCTGCAAAGTCCCAGGAAATCAGGGTGTGTTGCCAAAAGGAAGCGTTCAGCCAGAAAATAGCCCGTGCTTTGGAAACGAAGGCCCAGATGTTTCCCAACATGGTTTCAGCAGCTCCCTCCTCTTTATCCTTCTCAACACCACCCCAACTGTCCTCCTCCAGACTCAGCCCCCTGCTGCTGCCTGGGCTTGTGCCCAGCCATTGCTTGGTCTCTGCCCTTCCCAATGCATGCGATAGCAGTGTCTTCCTTCATCCATTCTTCTGGTTTTTTTTAATATTTCCCCCCTTTTTGTGCAGTTCTTTCCCATTTTTCTAAGCTTAGATATCAGAAGGCAGATGGTTACGTGGTGTCCCGCTTTAGCCCCCATTATTGTGTAGCATTTGAGGCCTCTCCTTGATGTGCCGTGTGCTCCCAGCGAAGTTTGCTGTAGCCAGGGTTTTGCAGGAGCACGGGAATTGCAGGGATTCCTCCTTTTGCTTTTGTTTGTGCCAGCCATACTCCTGCTCCGGTGCCACCCCAGCACGAAAAGGGCCTTAAGCAGTTTTGTTGTTTAAAAAATGAGGTGTACGCAGCATGGGTGAGCACCAGATCCCTCTGATATGTAGGGCTGACTCCGACAGGCATCGCGGCGTGTTGTGCAAGGCAGTCTGAGGGCAGATGCAAGCCCTCAGCACTGGATTTCCCTCCCTGGGACAGCGTTACTGAGGCCCCTATATCTGGCCGCCCGGCAGCAGAGGTGTGAAAGAGATGAGACACGAGAGCGATGCGCCCAGTGGGGCCGTCTCCAGCAAACGGAGAGCTTCCTGCATGTAGCCCCTGCCATCCGGTTCCTCGTGGCCAGATCGGCTGCACAAGGAGCCACAGGGAGAGGGGACCATGTGGGGAGCGTTAGCAGATGCTAAAAATCAGCGGGTGCATGGATTGCCTTGGTGGAGCTGTATGACCTGGCCTGCAAAATCCTTGGAGCTGAAATGCAGCAGGGAGGCTGCATGGGGGATGCTGGGGACTTAGACCGAGGCAGGGTCATCACTGACTTACCTGGAATTGCAATGGGATGGGTCTCGTGGAGCCAAACACGTCGGGGCTACGTGTATGGGGGAGTGCTGGAGAAAGGGAGCAGCTTGGGTGCATCTCGGAAGGGTGCAACAAGAGGGAGAACTTCGTACACCCTTGTCATTAAGGGGAAGGGAATTGCAGAGGCTTCCAAGTAGCACTGGGGTGGGGCTGTGATGCTGGGTGGTGTTTCTGAGCATCGTCACCGCTGCGGGAGAGGCCAGCAGCGATGCTTTCCTGACAGCCTTGGCATCCATCATGTTCTCCAAGGCAGCTCTTGAAGGACCAGCACCTTCAGTTTGTCTTGGCCAGAAGCACACAGGTCACTGCGACCAGTGGGTTTGGGTACTCTGCGTCTGTGGGTGCTTCCTTCCCATCTGGAGGAGATGCCTGTTGCACTCCTTGGCCTCTTCGCTATTTTGCAGCCCAGGCGCTGTCTGCCCCCATCTCCCTTTGGCCTTGGTGTGGAGCATGGATGCGGCCCCGGCATGCCAGGGGAGACACCCCGTGTGCATCTCTGCAGTGTTTCCTTAAGCAGAAATGAAAGCTTGGGAGGCTTTTTAAAAAAACTTTCTCTTTCTTTCTTCCCAGCATAATGAGTTTGCTGCTGCTGCTGCCTTAATTTGGAGTTAATATGTAATGTTTGTAACACAGCCAAGAAACATCACTGTACTTGAGGCAGATTATAAAAAAGTATCTCATGCTAACGCTGGTGTTTTAAGACTTATCCCTGTTCAAAGGTAACATGAATCTTTAAAACTAAAATCACGTGTACTTAAAGAACATAAACATGATAAACCAGTTTGGCACTGGCTTTTTTTTTTTTCTTTCCTCCCGTTAAGGAGGCTGCACTACATTTGTGCTCACTGAGAAGCAAAGTTTTCCAATGCACTCAGCTAACGCTTTTTTCTCTGCTCCCTTGCTGGCCCATCAACATTTTTTTACAGTTCCAACATCTTTCTGCTGTTCCTACTTCTTGGCTACTCTTGTCCTGAAGGTACATCTGTATCTTTTTACATGCTGAGGCCAGATTCTCATCCCGATCTGGGATAACTCTCCCTGTTGATTTAAAAGCAGCTACTTTAGATTTATACTGGCATTACTGAGACAAGAACCTGGTCGTGAACCTTTCATCACAAACCTAAAATGCAAACACCCTGTCTACATCTATGAGAGCCATTTAGCTGGAAAGCATTTCTGTGTCATTTATCTTAACTGCAGCAGGTAGCAATTTAACTGTCACTCCACACATGCCAAAGCCTCCTCAAAGGCATCTGCTCACCAGCTGATATCCTCGGCAGCAGAAATGAGCCTGTTCAACTTGGTCTTTCCTTTCTCAGGTGTCCCCTTCTGGACCCGGCCAGATAAGATGGAGAAGAAGCTGCTGGCAGTTCCCGCCGCCAACACTGTTCGTTTCCGATGTCCGGCAGGTGGAAACCCAACTCCTTCCATCTACTGGCTGAAAAACGGCAAGGAGTTCAAGGGAGAGCATAGGATTGGGGGCATCAAGGTAAGGCCTAGGTTTGGATCTCCGTTCTTGTCAGTTTTCTACTGTAGAAATGTATAAAGTGGTATTTCACAGTGATAACATTGGTACGTGTAAGAGCATGGTCCCGACTGTGTGGGAGTGGGGGTGTCTCTGCCCCAAAGTGTTAAAAAGGGCTGTTGTCCTTTGGGATTGAGGGCTAATTCCCTCTGAGTTTGCCTATAGTGGTCATTCAGGGACTAGGTAAAAATGAGGCTGGATTTATGGTGTCGTTGTGGACAGTGATGAGAAAGCAGGAGCAAAAACTTCTGTCCTAACTTCTGGAGATCAGCCCAGTGCATTGAGACGTGTTAGACCAAGCTGTAGCTTCTCCCAGTTTTCAAGGAAAACCGACTTTCCATCTTTTGAAGGTATAGGAAGGACCTCAACAAAGACCTGGACCGTCGTGCTGGTGGTCATTAACATTCTTGTGGTATAAACCCCTGACCCTCGGTCAGGTGTTGGATACCCTTGTAGCCAGAGTAATAGCATCTGCTCCTTGGCTGCTTTCTTCTCCCTCCTTCCTTTCTACCATAAGGTGTTCTGGAAAATGCTCTGGCTTGTGTTAATAGGTAGAGCTAAGGGACACAAAACCCCACTGCACTCAAATTATTTAACTAGCCAGAAGTTTCTGTGCTACTTTATATGACAAATTACGGCAGGATTTTATCAGGAAAATCTGCTCTGCTCTGATTTTGTTGTTGTTGTTGTTACTACTTTGTCCTCTTGAGTCAGACTTCTTTCTGGTTTTATTTGGGGAGATAAAATTGGTGGCAGGTGATTATAACAAAGTCAGTGTAGCAGGAAGGACTCCTGAGCAGTGATTTTCGCCTGCACTCTGCCAGCCCTGGCATATCCCTGGGCTACTGCTATGGAGAGAAGGTGGTTTTTAGGAAGGCACCTTCATCAGTACGCTCAAGAGCTGTATGCTGATGCCTGCCACATCTGTAGCATTTTGGAAAGGCATGCAAAGAGGGCCAGGCTTCAGAAACCAGAAAAGGATTCAAAAAAGTCTTCCCTCCCCACAGTTTTGGGCTGTTTCTTTCCTGTTAGCTCAGACCCGGTCCTGAAAGAGCCTTTTGTGATTGCTTCAGTGAAGCCTTTGAAGCTCAGCCTGGACCAGGCTGAGGACACACTCAGGTTTAGATCTTCTGAAAAGTTAAGGGGGGAAAAGAAGTGGGGAAGCAACTCATGTGGGTAAACAGCCTTACGGCAGATAACATTCACAAAGCACAAGTGTCTTTTACTAATTGCAGGCTGTAAGGATCATCATTAAGTGTTTTCAGGCTTGCGTGCACCCTTCAAGCGGCTTTTTACAAAACTATGTGACATGAGTTGCACTAAATTATGCTTGCGGAATAAAATAAAGCTGAAAGCAATTCCCCTACCCACTTCCCGGTGGTTTTAATCTATCCTTGAGTTTAAATTGACACGTTTCATCCTCTGCAACATGGTAGTGAGTCTTGGCATCGCTGTGCTTTGTTTCTCTAGGGGCACCTTCCAGCAACAAGCTGATGCTTAAAGAGCTATTGAAGGCAATGTCAGGCCAATTACAGCAAGATTGGTTTAAGCTCTCTATCTGTCTAGGTGTAGTTCTTTGTCCCTTTCTTGATATAAAGACATCTTTCTCTCTCTGTAATTTTTCTTCCCTTATTTGCTTGCTTTTGCTCTTGAGCTGCAGTTAGATGTACGTAGTCTAATGTACATCTCCTCCAGTACAAATATATCGGTAGATAGCAGCTGCAATTTGACAAGAAAAAAAGATTGAAAACCTGCCCAGTATCTCGTGTATTTACGATTTAAATTCCCTGTTACAACTTAGCTTTATAACAGGATTAGGCAGCTTGAAAAGAATGGGCAAGATTCAGATCTGGCGGAGTTTGGTTGGCTTACTTCATCTTGAGATCTGGTCTTAACCCAGAAATCCTTGAGCTGGGAATGTTCTCATTTGTTTTCAGGATGTGGAAGAGTTTAGACGTTGATTGTGAAAGGTCTATGGTCAGCAGATGAAGGCTGACCACTCTTCCACTTCTGCCTCTTGCAAATGGCATTTAGATCCCGTGTGACTGCCCAGTGTAAAGTCTGCAAGAGAGAAGGGCGAGTGTTGAAAACATGAAGCCCAGGCTAACCTAGTTTTGTTACAGTTCATCTCTAACTGCTAGAGAAAAGAAATTCATATGACTTATCATATGAAATTTTCCAAAGAGCATTAATGGTTAAATCCTTGTTGGAATCTCTAATATCGTAAGCCTGTGTGTGTTAAATGACCCTAGAAGGGAAGATCGAGGGGGAGGGGAGATAGAGGATTATCCCTTCCCCAGACCATTGCACTGACTTGCATACCAGTCTGGCAAACACGGACTGAGATTCCAAGTGTGTCTGCAAATGTTTGTTTCTCAAGGAGCCAAAAATGACAACACCAAATAAACCAGAAGGATTTCCAGTATCTCACCGACTTGATTAATGCCTGCACTAAGTCGCTTCACATTTCTGGTGTTTTATCGAATACGGCAACTATCCTAACTTGGGAACGCCCCTTTTTGTTATCCTTTAAATCTAGACACCAGTCTCAACCTAGAAAAAAAGTATCTTGTTGCTTCTAGAAGAGTTTCCAAACAAGTTCTGCCCCATGAGTCTGTGCCCTCCAGGTTCTCCTCTCTGTTCAGAGTCCAAAGTCCCCATCACAAACCTGACAAAGCGAAGTTACTTGGAAGTGTCATCAAAGTGTCTTTGAAACAACATCCTAAGTAAAACACCTAACTTAGACTTGATTTTATAGTATGGGTCAGACCAGGAAGTCATCTGTGTATCTGGAGCCCCCTTTCCTTGGAGTAAGTCCTGGGGGTTCCAGAGGCAAATGCTTTGCAATGCTGGAAAGTGGATTAAATGAAATCTTTAGACACAACTGTGAGGCAAGCCAGTATGGAAATGAGCCACCGAACAGCCACAAATTTGCATTGAAACTTCCTCGGCAGTCTGGTATGTTCAGCTGTGAACTCAGGGTCCGGGCTCTGTGTTCTCAAGAGCTCCTGTTACCCTGTAATTGCCGCGCTGTTACAGAGATGCGCCAAGTGGGATGTTGGTTCTGCATTGAGCTCCTCCATCTGTGCTGTCCTGGGTGGGCAGAGGGTGCACTCAGACCTGACCAGACGTCTGCAACAACTGAGATTTCTGTACAGACTGTTTAGCCACAGCCTCCTATTACCTATAACCTGAAATGAAAGGAAATGCTATATTCAGCGGTCTCTGAAAAGTGGGGTGCTCAGCAGTGCTGGTCCCAGGGATGCAGAGAGGCTTTGTTCAAATGGCTTTTGCTTGCTTATCTTGCAACTTAGCTGTCTAGTTCTATGACTTTAAACCTTCTCTTTGCAAAATGCTGGCTTTAATTGCAGCTTGGCCCTTTAAAGGAAAGCATGTGGATGCAATTTATGTGTAGCAGAAGAGGTTAAATGACTTCATCTTTGAGTTCACCTGCTGCAGTAAGAAACCTCCAGGAGCAATTACACCCTTGTTTTTCCCATCAGCTCTTGACATTCTGTAGCACAGCATTTTTGTAATCTCCTGCTTCTGTGTCCTTGGAGTCACCTTCAAAATATTTAATAAACTTAAATGTTGTGCTCTGGGCAGCAGAAGGCATCAAATTAATATTCAGAGATTTGGAGACCTTTCACACGCTATGCATCCTGAAGTCATCTATGTTAGTGTTGGTTGCTTTCTGTATTAATTCAAGATTTGCTTTCCATGTCCGTTATTTCCCTTATATTCATTATAAACAAACGTTCTAGCTGGGAGCATAGGGCAACAGGTCAGGGTGGAGACATGGGTTGTGCTTTCCTTTCTGCTACTGAACAACCAAGAACTCTGGACATGAGCCATATCCAGAAAACCAACTAGTATAAAACTTGGTGCCAAAAGAGAAGGGCTGACCAGGCATCCCAGGGACCACAGTTGAGGCTGGGCATGTTTTCTCCTGTTTTTTACAGGGTATTTAGAGGACTAACTTAGTTGTAGATGCCCATTTCTGTTCAGACAGATGCCATGCCCTGTTGCCTCCATAGCACACATCTTTCCAATATGTTATAGATGGGAGAAGAAGTATGATCTTCATTGTTTTCTAGTCATCTTTTGGGTTATATGTAGCAGTTGGTAAAGGTCTGCAGACAGGAGTACGGTATTTTGAGCTGACAGAGTCTCTGAACCAGAGTGGTCTGTCAGAGGGGACCAGTGGATCAGAGTTATCTTAGCTGATGCCTTCTGAAGTTGTTATTCTAATGAGTGTTGTAACCTCAGCATGTTACACTGTGTTGCACTGTTCTTGCATTGGTCTTAATTCCCTTTCACATTAAGCCTTTAATGACCCTTGAAATGGGTCCCTGTGATGTTCAGGCCTACTCTGGGGTCTGTTCATGCTGGCCAAGTATGTGGAAGTTCACTGATTGTTCACTGGTTTGAATGGTCTGGTGATGATGGCACTTGACCACAGGCTTGATGGTTTCTTTTCTCCTTCTAGTTGCGACACCAGCAGTGGAGCTTGGTGATGGAGAGTGTTGTGCCATCAGACCGAGGAAATTACACCTGTGTTGTGGAGAACAAATATGGCAATATTAGGCACACATACCAGCTTGATGTATTAGGTGAGATTTCACTGTTCTCCCTCAACAGCTGATCTGTAGTGATGTTGAACAAGCACATGATGGGATATGGGAAGCAGGAGCTTGGTTTCTTTCCCAAAGGGCTGGATCATGCACCTTCTGAAGCCAACAAGCTTCCTTGGGCCAACGATTCAGCCTCAGATCTGTGATCAATATATTACTTAGCTGGTCTACAGAAGGACCAGAAGGAATGGCAGGCTGAGATGCCTCCTTCATTCCCAGGCGGTTCTTCCCTGATTGGCTTGAGAAGCACTGGGTAGAGGGGTGGCCAGGACACCTAGGTGGGACAACCCCAGTCTGCACCCTTTCTGCTGAAAAGCCAGGAGATGAAGGGTTCAGAGGAGAATCCTTGCTGGAGGAAGGATGGGTAAATTAGGATTTCCTTCTCTTTTCTTTCTTCAGAAAGGTCACCCCACCGACCAATTCTACAAGCAGGGCTCCCTGCCAACCAGACTGTGGTGGTAGGGAGCAATGTGGAGTTTCTCTGCAAGGTGTACAGCGATGCCCAGCCTCACATTCAGTGGCTGAAACATGTGGAAGTCAACGGCAGCAAATATGGACCCGATGGGACACCCTATGTCACAGTGCTGAAGGTTGGTACGCACTCTTTCTTCGCATCCTCAAGACAGTCCTTCCTCTGCCTTGGTCTCGGTGTTACAGAGGCGGCAGCTACGTTGTGGGGATGCTCCTCAAATAAACCCACTGCCATACTCATGGCAAGAGAGATCAGCACTGAGTAAAGGTGCTTACCATCAATGGAAGCCATAAACTTTGTTTACATGTTTATAAATAAGCACTATAACTAGCAGTGCAATGCGAACCGGAAATTCCCAACAAAACATGTTCAATGCTACAGTTCCTGGAAGGGTAATCATTACTTAAATCAGATTTTGGGGAGCTTGAGATCTCATTTTCTGTAATTGTTTTGTGTCTATAAGAAAAAAGTCATGAGAATAAGCCAAGCACAGCTGTTGGGATTGTTCTTTCTTTTAAGCCCGTGCAGTGGAATACTCTGCTTTTTGGAGGGGGTACAGCAAAAGTGTCCTAAAGTTGATGTTCCAGACTCTTCTGTTTGCCAGAGATAACACAACTACTGTAGTGGCACAGATAAGCTAAGTAGTTGTAAGAGCTGAGGCAACTCTGAGAAATGCAGCATAATAAAAGAGAAGCTGTCAGATTGCATTTGACCTACAATTGTAAAAATAACCTTTTTTTTGCAGCTTCAATAGAGGTATTTTCTGGGCTTAATAATATAAAAGGCTCACAACTAAAACACATTCTTCCCTTTTCCAAGTAAACACATTGCAGTGTGCACATAGTAAGTAGTGCTGAACTACCAACACCTGAGAGCCCAGATAGTCTTGTTCCAGCCATGAACATTAGTGAGCATTGCTGTTATCTGTGCTCAGGAAAACCTTTTTTTTTAGTGAGCAAAAAGTCACTTAGTAAGACTCTACTTGGTAAAACGCTTTCTTGAAAGGGAACTTCACATTACAGCCAGAACAAAGCCAGTGGGTCTGGTTTCCCTTCAACCTATGCAAATATAAGAAGTAGAGAATAGAGAGTGAAAAGCACATTGGACTTCTAAAATCCTTTTTCTTTTCTTTTAATAATTAAAGGCGTCCTGTGTTGATATTTATTAAAATATATAGGGCCAAATGCAGTTTTCCTGGCTCTGCAGTTATAGCTGAAAGCAGATTTTGGTCCTGCAGTTCCAAGCTGAGGGGTTGTCCTGTGCGTGGACGTTCCCTGTGCACGTCCTGCTGCACACACCCTTCTCTTTGTATGAAGTTAAAAAAAAAAACACTTATCAGACAGCATCTACAAAACTGTAACTCTGCCAGATATATGATAATAAAAGCCAGAGACCCTGGAAATAATTACACAGATTGAAATAACAGATTGGTTGGAAGAAATGGCTGGAGACAGTTCTTCAGGATTGGCAACAAACGCTTCTCGCGAGTTGATAAAACTTTTTATTTTCTCGCTGTCACTCCAAATGTGTTTGAATTTATGCATATTTGAATTTCCCCCTGGTTTCACAGCCCAGTACCAAGCTCTGAATAGCTGGCTGTGTCACATGCCATCTAGTATAGTCTCCGAGCTCTGTGTGTGGTCCCTGTGGGATAAAGTGCTACCTTTTGGGAGTTTGCAGAGCTGCTGCGAACAGTGCCTTGTGTCACAAGCACAAGCTCCCGTTTTGCTGTGGCAAAGAACATATAAATAGTTCGTATAAATAGTGTTTTAAAATTAAGTTGGAGCGGCACTGGGGTGGCTAGGTAATTAGAATTGCCAAATACCTTCTCTTCTGTGGACAGCAAAGGCTCCACATTCCTCGAAGGGGAGCACAGGCAGGCGTTTGAAAGCACAAGTTTTGTTTGGTTTTATTTTTTTGCTGAATAGGACCAGCACACGTCTATTTACTACTTCTGGTTAATCAGGAATGCTTTGAATTGTATTAATGCCGGCATCAGTCAGCGCTGGGGCACGGAGCATTTCCATTTTGGGATGCATCTTTTGTGTGCCAGTACTCTGGGCCTCCGTAGAGCTGTATCAGGCCCAGCTTTGCAGGGAATTTTTTTTTTTTTTTTTTTTAGTTTTAATGTGTGTGTGCATGTTTTTTAAAAATAAAGCTCTGATAAAATGATCTCGTTGCTATCTTGGGGCCGGTCCGTTGGCTTTATGGACTCGTTCCCGTCCTGCCACGCGGTGCTATTGCTTTGCCCCGGCATCCTGGCCGTGCTGCTGGAGCAGGGCGCTGGTAACAGCCCTTCCCTGCCTGCAGCTGCTTTAGAAAAGGCTCTCTCCTGCCCAGTGCTATGGTGCTATTCGGAGATAAGGCTTTTTTTATCAAAAATGCCCTTCCCTCCTGCTTTCAGGAGATTTTGGGGAGTGTAGGAGCTGCTGTGGAGCAGTTTGTGCATGGGGAGTATCCCGGTCTCCGTCAGACGGAGGGGGACAGGGATGTGCCCAGCACATGAAATTCCCCCCTCACATCTAAATGGGAGGGGGGAGCAAAACCCACCCAGTCCAGATGGATAAAGTGAATGCTGTACTTCCAACCCGTTTTTTTTTAAACAGCCTGACAAAACCAAGCCATCACCTGCATCAGTTCCTGAAAGCCTGGGCTAATTTGTGATCAAAGGAAACCCCTTTTTCTTCGCAGAAGAGCACTAAATGCATTCCAGTTACGGGCGGGGGGGCTGGCAACACTGTGCCCAAGCTTTGTCAAAGGCTAAATTGTGTGTTCTGCATTGAAACATGCCCGATTTAATTATACACAAGGCAGCAACAGCAGGCAGGCACGTTTCCCCACTAGCCAGGAGAGGCAAACTTGCCAGCACATAAGCTCTTGAGATGAGGTCAGGTCAAAACCGGTGGTGGTTGTCATCAGACATGGACACTGGGGCTCCTTTCTGATGCCACCTCTGGGTTCGGTTCCTAATAACCTGTCAGGTCTGGCAGCCCCATTGATTTTAATGGGCTGCGAGTCATACTGGCAGGATCAGGCCCTGAAATCGAAGGCACTGAGGCTGGACTGGAGAGCGTAAGACCAAAAAATGAGAAAACCAATTGTTTTATTTTCATTTCCAGAACTGAAGCTGCTGTTTTTTCCTAGACTTTCCCTAGGCTACTTCTAGGGCCGCCCAAAACAGTTGTGCATTTTCAACCAAAATAAAAACAACTGTTTAGGGAACAAACTGATGTGCTCTTGTGACAGCGTGGAAGAAGATAAATAAAACCCTTGCTTAACAGTCTGAAGTTTGTTTGATTTATATGCACCACTTTATTTAGTAAAGAAGAGGCTCCTATAAGCAGTGGAAAAAATTACAGCTAATTTCTGAAAGGCAAAGTCAGCAGCGAGTTTCAGACCGCCACTGCTTATATTTTGTTTCCAAATTCTATTTTGGAATCTGATAATTGAAACAGTATTTGCCGAGCCGGGTTGCAAACACAAATCTCTGCTTAAGCCCTTCTCTGGTGCTCCTGTCTGCAGGGTTATTAAGAAACTGTAGGGCCTTTGACTGCTGTCAGATGGAGAAGTGGGAAATTGGTCTGTTTAAAAAAAAAAAAAACATCGTATGTGTGCCACTAGTGAAGGGAAGGGAGTTCACTTGCACGTGGTTTGGGGGCCAAATGCAACTTCTCTTCTTCGCCCATGTCCTGGGTTAGGTCTCTCACCACAGGGTGAGCCGGGGATGTTGCCACAGCTGGAAAGAAAATAGCCATGAACGATCAATCCTAGCTGATGTAGGTGCGACGGAGGTATTGTTTGGTTTACTGAAGTTCAGGTTTCTGTCTATTCCTGCAGTCTTGGATCAGTAAAAACGCTGAAGCCGATGCTAACCTAAATCTGTTCAATGTGACAGAACAAGATGAAGGAGAATATCTGTGTAGAGCCAACAATTTCGTAGGCATAGCCGAAAAACCATTTTGGCTCCACATTCGCAAACCAAAACCAGGTAAACCACAGACTCTGTCCCAAGGCCCTGGCAACTGCAAGAATGAGCTATAACATTTTTAAGAAGCTAGTGATTAAAATTACTATTCATTTTGTATTATACCTTGTCAACTGACGCTGAATGGCTTTATCTTATTTTCTTGCTAATTTTTTTTTTTTACAAGAATGTAACGCCTATACAGCAATTGCCATGGAAAAATTCCCACAATAAAATGACTGTCAAATTTTGCTATCAACTCTTCACCCTTTATTCCTTTCCCTTCCTTACAATTGAGTGCTGATAACAGAATTGCATGTTAATGACCTGTGACGTTCAAAGCTTTGGGAAGCCAAGCTGTTTCAAGATTTTCATATGTAAAACTAATAGAATCAGATTTTTGTCCCTTGGAGAAGTAATGGAGAAACAAATATCAACATTGGCTCATGAAAACAAGTGTGTTACATCAAGAGCAGCAGCAGTCTCGTGGGCTCTGGGGTTTGACTCCAGCCTGGAGGGTTTGGCTGCTGTGTTGCTCGCTGTCACTGCAGGAAAGTTCTTTTACAGCACGTTCTTGTAATCGGCCAGCATCCAGGGCTGTGTAATGAATATATGGCTTTGAGATGCCCACCCTAAAAAAATTCTAAAAAATTCTAAAATTCCGTATTTTTGATGAATTAACAAACCAAAACGTTTGTATGTTCCTCTGATCAGCACTTGAGTCTTTCCCCACTACATCTCCCCTCCTTTCTCCTTTCCTTCTGACTTTTCTCTCCTCTTCTGTCATCTTTCTTTCCTCCCCCCTGTACTCACCCTACTAACCCAAAATCAGTCATATTGTGGGGGCAATTTTTCATTTGGATGCTTTTGCTTGCATGCTTCTTTAGTGGGACAGAGTAAGAACCTGGTGAAGGGAACTTTTTTTTTTGCTTTTGACTACAGGTTGCAGAGGGGAATGAATAAATAAATGTGGAAGATGGGCCACTGGAAAAAAAAAAACAACCTACCTTAATCTGCTTTTGAAATTTGCCTGTGGTGTCCTCACACTTGCTGGGAATGTGGCTTATTCTCTGTTTTCCCTCTTTCTATATGTGTGTGTTTTTTTTCCCCTGTAGACGGCAGGTGTTAACACAACGGATAAGGAGCTAGAGATTCTGTACTTGCGAAATGTTACTTTTGAGGATGCTGGGGAATATACTTGTCTCGCAGGGAATTCTATTGGGTTCTCACATCACTCTGCTTGGCTGACGGTGCTACCAGGTATTTCCTTCTGTGCTGGCCTCTCTTTCCCTCTTCAGGGTGCCTTGATGTTTTGCTTTAGAAATGCCAAGTTCCTGCAGACCACCCCTTGCTTTGAAGAGGGGGTGTTATCCAGGGAGGACTCTCCTCTGGGATTTCCTGCAGACCCCTGTTGCACACTCACAGCTGACACATTTTGTGTTGCATCTCAAGATTTAAGTTATTATTGCAGTAATGATAGAAAGTGCCCCGTATGTTTTTTGATCTAGGTAGCAGGGGGAGGTATTCACAGCCTCTGTGTCAAGTGCCAAAATTAGGAGCTTTGTCTTTGCACATTGCCAATGGGAGAAGAAAACCTCCCCATCAGATGATCCAGGGCACCTAAATTGGACATGGACTGTGGATTGTCTTACGACGGAACCTTTCTGTCTAACCTCATATCTTAACCTAAAATGAGATGCAGAAGTGGATGGTGTGAGTACACCCTTCCCTGCCTGTAGCATTATTTCCGCTTCACGGCTGAACAGGCCAAGATAGCGATCTCAAAGAGAAGGTCAAGGAGAGTCATGTGTAGAGAGAGCCCAGGACTCCTGGCTCCCAGGGGCATCAGGCTGCCTGCTCCAGCTGGGATCGATGAAAGCTGCAGTGGGCTTGAAACCTGAGGCCAGAGTGACCTCAATTTTGTGGTCCTTTCATGTGCAAAGCTCTCATGACAATGAAGCCAGCGCAGAATATGCAACAGGGGAGTCTGCTCTCCCAAAGAGGCTGTGCTGTCCCTTCACCTGCCAAATCTGCCTCCAGCTCTGGGACAGGCTTGAGCATGGTCCAGGAAAGCACTGGCAATATTCATATTGAATTTCATGGGTGCTGTGCCTTGCAGACAGTGCAGAAACAGACCTGGAGTGTGTTCAATAGACCCTTACTGAAAGGGCACCCAAAATCCTGTACACCCCACTTTGGGTCACCCAGCCATAGACACATTTGGGTTCATCTTGAAATACATCCATCTCGGGATGTGTTTAGGAACTGAAGACTTTGGCATTTCTAATCCTGACTTTATCTATGCGGGTGATTTGGATGTAATTGCTTTTACTGGGGCTCAGGAGGGTTTCCTCCACGCCCGACCCTGCTGCCGGTAGGATCTGCTGGTCTTTTCTCTGTTTATTTGCCAGCTCTGAAACAGCTGATCTGATTCTGTTTCTGCTTCTGCCATCCACTGGATGAGAAATCGTTTCCTTGGGTTAGAAGACTAATGTCTCTGTTATTTTGAGAATGTCCCGATACCATCTCATCCAACTGTTAACGCTTTTTTTTACGATGTACGAACTCACACCTCTTATTTAAGCAAAGAACAGGCAGGGAGAAAACACCCGAAAACTTGAAGTGGAACTTTATACTGAAGTCAGATGCCGCGAAGGCCCGCCGTCTGTGCAGCAGCAGGCCTCAGAGCGCTACCCACAGAGGGGGTGCAGGATACAGCCCGTCTGGGCACCTCTGCTTGAAAACCGCTGCCCGTGCTGCGGAGGGGCCGTCGTGGAGCAGAGGGCAAGACGGTGTGAGCCGGGGCGGCAGAACCATGCCACCGACCGTAGCGCCTGATCCCGGGAGGCCTGGTAACCCTTCCCCGCAGGACGATACGGCCGCTTGGCAGGACCAGGCCCGGCACAGCTGGCACACAGGCTGGAGCAGCCCCCGGTGTCACCGACAGCCCTTTCTCCATGTCCCCCTGCCCACAGCCACCAAAGACCCGACTCGGAGCCCTGCTGCTGCCAGGGGCAAAGCTCCCGCTGCTTGCCGGAGACGCTGCTGTGGGGCAGCAGTGATGTCCACAAGCCGTTAGCGAGCTAACCCCACCGGCGTGACTTCATCATAAAGTTTCCCACTGCTGACTGTTCCTCTGATGGCAGCACGCCTTTGGGGGACAGAAAGCCAGTCCCACCGTGGCCCCTTCCTCTGGTCTATGTGCCTGTCCTGAAAGGAACAAGGGGAGAGCAACAGATGAGCTTTGCTGGTCCCCAAAAGGTCTTGCTAGCAAGTAGCCACTGCTGATGGGCTCATGCCATCACTCGCCCAGCTCAGCCACCTCTCTGGGCCAGACCTTCCAGCCTCTTCCCAACAGAACTAAGTTTTCATGAAATAATTATGCAGGTTTCTCTTGTGAGGCGTTTTCCCTGTGTGATGCCTTACCCCTGGGTGCCCTTCGAGTCCCTTGGTCCCTCAGGACAGGCACTGGTCCAGTGGAAGCCTTTGCTGGAGAAGCTGAATCAGCAAAGTGCAGCAAACCCCAGTCCTGCAGCCTTTGCACATCCGAGGCATCCAGCTACGTGGCATGGATGTGCGGGGAAAGCAAGATCTGGGTCAGAGGGACAGTGCAGACGCATGAAGATGCCTTCGACCTAGAGCAGTGGTTTTCAGCCTATGGGCTGGAAGCGCTTAGAAACCCCAGGGTTGCATCAAAAGGTAGTAAAATTACCCCAAAAAAGGCAAACTGAACTAATGTTTTAGCTACAGCCACAGGTGGAAAACCACTGGCCTAGGAGAGTCCCCTCACTGAAGTCATTCAGAAAATTGGTGTAGATGAGCAAGTCCTTCCCAAATTCCTTGTTTTGCATGTGTGTAGTTGTGTGGGGGCAGCTGCCCACCCCGTCCTGACTACTGTCTCTTGTCACCCCGCAGCCGAGGAGCTCATGGAAATGGATGACTCGGGCTCAGTGTACGCTGGCCTTCTCAGTTATGGCACTGGCTTTGTTCTCTTCGTCCTTGTGCTGGTCATTGTGATTATCTGCAGGATGAAAATGCCAAACAAAAAAGCCATGAACACCCCCACTGTACAGAAAGTCTCCAAATTTCCACTCAAGAGACAGGTAACAGAAAGTAGATACAAGATTCCTATTCCCCGCTATGGTCGCCCCCCACACCCTTTGAAATTTTCTCTAGATGAGAAGCTCTACCAGAAAAACATTGACCAAGAGAGACATATGTTGGTTGCAGTCTAGGAGTCTAACCCCCTTTTATTCATCTGTTCCTGTTCCAGTGGAGCAGTAGCTGGTGGCAGCTGACTCTGGTTCACGAGCAGCTCCCAAGCAGCCACGTTTCTGTCGCTCTTGTCCAGGAGGAGCTGGCAGTGCAGCCAGGGATGCCACAGAAAGCACATCTTGCAGGGGAACAGTTTAGTCCAGGCTCCCTGGTGGAGCAGGGTTTTGGGGAGCAACGATAACGTTTAATTGTCCTTGGTCCTGCTTTCACGGAGGTCACTGATGACTTGAACCAATCTCTTGGAGGCGGGAGAGGGTCCTTTCTCCATGCAGTTAGAAGTGCGCTGCCGCGTGTAATTGCAGAGAGGCAGGAGCACAAGGCACCGTGTAAAACCACATAGTGAAGGATAACGGATTTCAGGGCTTTGGCTGCAAGCTTGTGGTGGGCATTTTCAGGGCCAGGAATCACTCCATAGCCTGTACGTGCTATGGAGATGGAGACAGAACAACTGAATGTATTGTACCTCCTGCCTGCTTGAGGACACTGGCTGACCTGTCCCGCCTTTCCACCAGCTAAAAACCTGACCACAGGTGCCTAGATCAGTGCATTCCTGCACAGATGGAGGGAAGCGGGGGGAGCCAGATTCCCCATTTAGAAGTTACCAGAAAGGGGTCAGTGAGCAAAGATAGCTCAAACCCCCTCAGTGATTCATCTCGGGCACTGCCTGCCCTGGGAATACAGTTGGCAATAACACTTCATTTGCTCTACCCAAGCAGGTGTCATTGGAGTCCAACTCTTCCATGAATTCCAACACGCCCCTGGTCCGGATTACACGTCTTTCCTCCAGCGACGGGCCGATGCTGGCCAATGTCTCTGAGCTGGAACTGCCTCCTGATCCCAAGTGGGAATTGGCACGTTCTCGGTCAGTCAACGCCCCGGGTCAGGGTCCTCTTGCCTCCTGGGAGTGTCGCCACGCCGGTACCCACTAACGCGCCTGCTTGTTCCTCCCTCCAGCCTGACCTTGGGGAAGCCGCTCGGCGAGGGGTGTTTTGGCCAAGTGGTGATGGCAGAAGCGATTGGGATTGATAAGGACAAGCCAAACAAGGCCATCACAGTTGCTGTCAAGATGTTAAAAGGTATGGGGAGCCTACGGAGGGCAGAACAGCATAGTGCACTGGGATTTCCTCTCATTCCCTCTCTTTTTAGACAAACAGATACAATAGAAGAAAGCAAGAACAGCCTTTCTTCCCCTTCACCCACATAGCCTGAGGGTAAAGGCTGACTCCTTGGAGAGCACGTAAAAGTGCAAATCCTATCAGGAAGAGGGAATGGGAATTAACCCAGTTCTCTGCCAAGGGGTAATAGCATCCCTGAGAAGAAGGGGAACCCCCTTCACTTCTAGCCAACTCGGTGAATCAGCCCACTCCTTACTCCTCCCATAGCCAGCGCTGCCTCCTCTAGCAAAAGTTAATGCAAGAAGCTCAAGTGGAGTTTCCAGAAATTCAATTGACAAACTCCTCTGCCTGTTCTAGCAAAATCTTATGCCAGAAGCTCAAGTGGAGTTTGCACAAATTTGGTTGACAGGTTTCTTCTTTGTTGAAGAAACTCAGTCCCAAACTCCTGAGAGGTTAAAGGGAAGACAAAAATGAGATTCAACGGGCATCTCCAGATGAGTCTGTGTTTCCCATCCTTCCCCCACGCACAGTAACCACAGACAACGCACAGACAAAATCACCCTGAGGAGTTCAGCTGGAGCAAGCACGGCAGATGTTCCAACAGTGAGCAGTGCTGGTTTGAGGTTACATGGGGTGATATCTTTAAAAAAATAATATCTCTTATCAGAAAAAGATTAATTGAATTTACATATCCTTCAGTCCATTCTGAAGCTGTTTTTGGAAAATGGTCCCAAAGCAGACTTCTTTAATACTTATCAGGATGAAACGAAAAATGAAAAGTTTTCGTGATTTCCATATGAACATTACTCTCCATTTATCTGTGTTTTCTTCTTGAGCAAGTATTCTCATTTTTTTGGTGGTAGTAGTTTTTGTTTTTACTTTGATTCTTCTTCCCAATGTAGAATAAATACAAATACTGCATTATTTTGGGTACTGTTTCCCTATCAAAGCCCCACATGGCTATGCAGCAGTTGCATTAACTACTTCACAAAACACTTCCTTTCTTCCTGACCTTTTTTTTGCTTTCCTTTCTTGCTTTCTCCAGATGATGCCACAGACAAGGACCTTTCAGACCTGGTCTCTGAGATGGAAATGATGAAGATGATCGGGAAGCACAAAAACATTATTAACCTCCTCGGCGCTTGCACGCAGGATGGTATGTAGCAAAGCAGCCCGGTGCTCGCAGGGTGGTGGGAGGCTCAGATTTGACTGTCCCTTCTGTGTAATTAGTCACTGACTGCTCAGAATGTCCCAGATGAGGTTTTGGTGTTCAGCTGTTCCTCCACTGGATACTGATGGTGCTCTTTCTTGAAGGACCTCTCTATGTGTTGGTGGAATACGCGTCGAAGGGGAACTTGCGGGAATACCTCAGGGCACGTCGCCCACCTGGCATGGACTATTCCTTCGACACCTGCAAGCTACCCGAGGAGCAGCTGACATTTAAAGACCTGGTTTCCTGCGCCTACCAGGTGGCCCGTGGCATGGAGTACTTGGCGTCTCAGAAAGTGAGTTGAGAAACCTCACCTTGTGTGTTCAAAGGCATGCGATGCTCTGTGAGGGTGTGCATAGGACAACTCAAGCGAAGTGTTGCAGACTTCTCCCTTTAGAGACCAGGTTTTTCAGTATGAAGTGTCATGGGTTTTTTGCAGAAGGCTTCAGCCCTATGCAGAAGTTCCCGTGTGCCATCTGCATCCACAAACCAAGCAGCTGTACAGCCCTCGCTGTCACCTGCAGGCCTGTTAGCATCCCCAAAACACATACAAAAGCACAAGCAACCCAGACCTTGGTTCTGTTCCTCACTGTTTTAACCTCTACCACTCATAGAGTTAATTGGCTTTCAGATGTGCGATCCTGAGGCTTGGGCAGCAGTGGTGAGGGTGAGCATCACACCAAGTTGTGAGCTTCCACCATGGGAGATGTTACTTTAGACAACAGTCAGGAGCTGTGCACACCCCTGTCCCTCCCATCTCCCTTCTGAGATGCAGATCACCCACGAGGAAGGCAAGATCCTGGGTGTAGCTCACATACATGTTTGCAGCCGTCACCAGCTCGGTGGGAGTGGAGCTGGCAGTAGATTTGGCTCGATGCATGGCTGTGCCAGGATTCTCCCTTTACTGGCACTGAGCCAGCTGCTGCATTTGCTTACATCATACCCTCAGGTTAGTCCTGATTTACCCTGACATCAGCAAGTGGAGAATAAGGCTTTGGGTTCAGGAAACCGTGCACCAGTTGATGTGACCTCTTCTTACGGGCAGGGAGCACTATGGCAAGAGCAAGTCCAGCCTCAGGTGTCGGATGTGTTGGTCCTGTGACTGCAGTTCAGGGTGGATGGTTCATAGTGGCTTTAAACTCTGTTTCTGCACAGCGTAGGCTAATTTAGCTTATTTCTCAGCTAACAACTCTGATGTATTTTGGATGTATTTTGAACATCTTAATTTGAGGATTACTTTGCTTCAAACGTCAACGTGTACTCCGCTTCCTGAAGTAAGCAGGTCGGAAAGGCAGCTTCACATCCCCGTAGGCACCCACAGAAGAGGAGGGTTGGCTTTCTCATTTGTGCATCCCTTTTGGAGAGAGAAGACGCGTGGCTGTGTCAGCGCTGGGGCTGGCAATTAGGTGTTGCTAAGAGGTGGCTCCCACCGAGCATGCATGATGGGGCAGTGACACAGAAAGCGAGGAGTTAAGCAGTGCCCAAAGCTTTATGAGGTTGGGAGTCAATGAAACAGCAGCTCATAAACCACACGGTGCTGTTGGTTCCAGGCGCGAGCAGCTAACAAGCCCTTATTTATTGACTTGCTCACCTTTCACAGTGCATTCATCGCGACTTGGCAGCCAGGAACGTGTTAGTCACTGAAGACAATGTGATGAAAATAGCTGATTTTGGCCTCGCTAGAGACGTTCACAACATTGACTATTACAAGAAAACCACCAATGTAAGTACAGAGCTGCCAAGCACGTGCAGTTCTCCTTCTGGCAGGGAATGCGGCCATCCCTGCAGCAAGTTGCCCTTGTCCCACATCTCCCTTTCTAGAGGGGCTTAGGAGGAAGAAATCTGTCAATGGCCTCACCTAGTGAGAGGCTATACCCAGGAGTCCACCCACCATCCATTTTCTACCTGGCAGATACTGGTGGTGCAAGCAGTGTCTCAGCTCTGCCAAGAATGCCCTAGACTAAGAGAAACCAAGGTTTTGACCAAAGGGGAATGGAGCCCTTTCCACTGTGCTCCACTGCTGTTCATAAAGGTCCCAAGGAGCCAACTTGTGTCCCACCAGAGCCCTTGACAGAGGAATGTTATTTTTTGTTTGTCTAGAGCTTTCATGCATGGCTTTCATGCATTTTTTTCTTTTCTTTACAACTGAGCTCCTTGACTCCACTGCCAAGGGTGAGAAGATGGTCCCAGCCAAGGGCTGAGTCCTGGAGCCGTTTGTATTTTCTGTAGAGATGAATTCAGGAATGAAGGGCTAAAGACAATCTGTGTCATGATTGAAAGACCTGCAGCAGATGCTGAGCTCTGAGCAGTCCATGAGACATCTCTCCCCATCACTGTCACGCTGCAAAGGACAAAGCATGTTCCAGTGCTCTGTAGCAAAAGAGCAAAAACCACAATTACAACACAGTGTGGAGATGGCAGTGGAAGAGGTCAAGGGTATTGCAGAACCTGAGGGCCTTGCAACTGCAAGGGGTCTAAATATCCAGGCACAAAGCCCACCATGCCATACTGATAATTTCCAATATCATATCAGAAATCTCTCTTAATTGCCAGTATTTCTTATATATAAATGAATAAAAATTCTTGGGAATTTAATACCAAATGAGATGGATTTCCCCTGCTTGAACTGTGTTGGACAGCTGAGAGCGTAATCCCATTTGTGCATCCTGCCTATGTCCCGTCTCTAATTGTCTCCCCCAGAGAGACAGTGGGTCAGGAGAGGACAAAGCCCTCCCATAGCCAATTTTTGCCTCAAACACAAAACAGTCCTTTCTCACTCCCTCCAGGGGCCAAGGAAGGCCCAAAAGAATTACGATTAATCTAGTCTCTCCAATCTCATATTTCTCATATGTGACAGCCCCTGTTTATGACCCTGATGTAGGATGTTCCCCTGGAAACCTGAGATCAGGCCTCCCCCTTTAGCCTCCAGCGCGGGATCAGGATTTAATTCATAGAGGATCTGGGCATTCCCTTCACTCTTCGAAGTTTCCCTTCCAGTTCAGCCTAAGCAGGGTTTGGACTTTGAGTCAAACTGCTTCTTCCAACCAAAGAGATTGGATGGAAAGTCTTGTCCTATGCTCTGCTGCAGAACTAGTTGCATTTAGGAGCAATGGATGCTGTTCCCATGCAAGGATTTAGATGCTCTGATATGTTAAACCTGCCTTGGCAGTGAAATACAGTCCTCTGTGGAGCGCATTTACTGCAAAGATGGTCAGCGAAGATCCAGGGATCAAATGCTCTAATCTGTTTATATGTGGGCACTACTGCTTTGCCCAGTGACCGGGAAGGCAGATGTGGTTGTTAATGAAAATGTTTCATACTGGATTAGAAAAGAAGATTCAGATGGTGCCGTTGTGGCTGGGGGAATATGCTGATGTGATGTTCCCATTGTCTTCCTAATTACAGGGTCGGCTGCCTGTGAAATGGATGGCTCCAGAAGCCTTGTTTGACCGGGTCTATACTCACCAGAGCGATGTGTAAGCATACCCGCACTTTTTAAAAAAACTTAAATGATGGGGATGTCAGCACCTATAGTATCTTAGAGGCAAATGTAGTGCTAAGCACGAGCAGGGCTCGTTCGCTGCTGCGGTGCCTGGGGATGCAAAAGCAGATGAATCTATTCCAAGTTGCAGCTTTGCACACATGGTTTTATTTAAACTGTTATCTAGTTGCTTTCATCTGAGGATCTCTAGTGAGTTGCTGCAAAATTATTGGAAGGCAGGCAGGTATTTCTTGTCCAGTTTATGGATGAGAGGATTCATCCTGAAGTCAAAAAAAAAAAAAAAAAAGGAAGCAAAAAAAAATTACCCTTGGCTTCTTCCGTGCTTTGCCCCAGACAGTTATGCCTCAGTTGAGTATGTGGGATGAGCTTGACATATTCTGTCCAATGTTAGTAGAGTTGATCAGAGAATATTCCACAAACATGTTCTTGGATTAATTTTGCTGCTTCGTTTATTTGCCTTTATTATTCCTAAATCCTGTCTTGTCCGTTTTGGTGCCTCTGCACGGTAAGCAAACAGCAGAGCTCGCCTTAACATGTAAATCTGTATCACGTCTGAACTTTGCAAGGGCTAAAGTACCTCAGCATGCACACTGGCTTTCTTATTTCAATATTTGTTGGATAATGGCATTTATACAGTAATTCAGCAGCCTGCCTGCCTGCTCCTCCAGGCTCAGCACTTGCAATTGGACAAATGAGTCTTTCTATTTCTGTATTTTTCACATATTTTGGCTTTTATTGATCTTAAATCATAGTTTCCATGCTTAGGTAATGCTGCAGCAGGCATGACAGATAAATCAAAGCTGGAGGATGGGAGAGCAAGCGTGCGTGAAAGGGGAACAGAGACAGATAATCCCTGTTTGTAAAAAAGAAAACGAAGAAGGCAAAAGATATTTTTGAAAAAGAGGACTTTTAACCAGAGCACAGCTGTGGGACTGGAGTGTGTGACATTAGTGCTCCACTGATTTTTGTTGGGGTATTTTTCTCCCAGCTTGGCCAGTGAAATGAGTGTTGTAACAAGCAAGTTTTGGTATCAGCTTGCACAATTAGTGGCCTGTGGTTCCAAGCCTGCAATTCAGTGAAGCTGTGCATGAATAATTTGATTTGTTCCATTCAGTGGAGCTGGTGGAAGACCTAACAAAGAGCTGGGGGTAATAGATGGGCTGTCACCTATCTGATTAAATGCTCATTTCAATTTCAGACTTGGTGCCTGGGATTTCTTTGCTATTGAGTTGGATCAGCAGAGATCTCCAAGTAACTAGTAAAAATGGCCTAGGCAATTAGTCATGCTATTGATGACTTTGTTAGCTATGCATCGCTGCACAGAAATAAAGCCTATCAGGGGGAGGGAATATGGGGGCGGGGGGGGGTGGAAAAAAACCTCATTGAATTTTAAAGATCTTTCTTTGGTTTCCAGCTGGTCTTTTGGAGTGCTACTATGGGAGATCTTCACTTTGGGAGGGTCTCCGTACCCGGGAATTCCCGTTGAGGAACTCTTCAAACTCTTGAAGGAAGGCCATCGGATGGACAAACCCGCAAACTGCACCCATGACCTGTGAGTGTGTGGTGAGGTGTGATCTCCCCTCCTCAGCCCCCTTCCCTCCGTGGCCAAATGCCACTTTGGGCCATGGTTCAGGCTGGTGGGACATCCCTGCCGTGCGACTGTGGGGCTGGCAGCAGGTGGGTTCACCCATCCTGCTGTGTTCTGGCTCAGCCCATGACTGCCGGGCAGCATAACGTGCCTGCCCTTGTTTGGTGGGTGGCGGTTGGGGATGAAGCTCTACTGTGTCATTTTTAGGACTGTTCCTCCTCCTGCTTCAAGAGCATGGACATGCATGAGGTGATAGTAACAAGGAGCGTGGTACCACAAAACCCTCCTCCCCCAAGCTGGCTACGCAGCGAGGCCACCATGGCTGAGGTTGCATTGGCCATAGCTGTCCTCTCAGGCAATTTGGGGGTGGGTGGGCAGGCAGGTGGGTGCTGCTTAGCCCCACCATGGGTGACGGTCCCCTCTCCCCTCATGCAGGTACATGATCATGCGGGAGTGCTGGCACGCCGTCCCCTCGCAGCGTCCTACCTTCAAGCAGCTGGTGGAAGACCTGGACAGGGTCCTCACGGTGACGTCCACCGACGTGAGTGTGGTGGGGTGGGTGCGGGGAGGGGTCCCTCAGTCACTCGGTGGCACCCCGCATTGATGGGTCTGTTGCCCTGGCAGGAGTACCTGGACCTCTCGGTGCCCTTTGAGCAGTACTCGCCGGCTGGCCAGGACACCCATAGCACCTGCTCCTCGGGGGACGACTCGGTCTTTGCACATGACCTGCTGCCCGACGAGCCCTGCCTGCCCAAGCACCCCCCCTGCAACGGAGTCATCCGGACGTGAGGACACCCGGGGCAGACAGACGGACGGATGGACAGGCGGGCAGTGTGCCCACAGGGGCGCAAGGGTGGGGCGCCAAGGATGAAACCGTAGTGAAGGATCTTCCAGTGGAGCGGCGTGGTGGTGCCCGGAGATTGGTGGTGTTGAGCTGTTCAGGGTAAAAAGAAAAAAATTAACTTTTTTTTTTCTTTCTTTTTTTTTTTCCTGTTTGCTGTATAAAAAGTCAAGAAGCACTGTTTGGCCTGAAGGAACTAATCTCTTGCCAAGATGATCTATCATATATGATTTTTTTTTATTTCTTTTTTATTTTTGTGTGGGTTTTTTTTTTACTAAGCAGAATGTTGAACCTGGGGGGTGCTGACCTCTGAGCCTCCATGCTTGTGTTTCGAGTGCCAGAGTAACCGTTCTGTGCCTGCAATACGAAGAGAAAAAAAAATCTTCCTTTTTAAAAAAAAAAAAAACCACAAACAAAAAAAGAGTGTAAAGAATGTAGAAATTCTTTGCTTATGCAATCTGTACATGAACCTTTTTGGTGGAGCTGAAAAGCCACGTTGCCTGCAGGGATTCATATATTTATAAAAATATCTATATTTTTGTTGTCGTCGTTTTTATAGCTTCATGATCGTATTACCCAGCTACATAGAAGGAATCCTTTTTGGAAGAAAAAAAAAAAAGTAAAATGCAAATCATCATGGAGAAAGGAAAAAAAAAAATATAAAAAGAGACAGTCAAGTCATCTGAAACGGCGGCGCTTTGGCCGGGCTCAGCGGCTGCCGGCCCTTGCGTTAGGCTGGGAGCGCCGGGGCCGCGCCGGGGCGGGAGCAGACCCCACCCAGCGGCGGCCGTGGGGGTCCCCGGGCAGGAGAGCACCAGCCATCCGAGAGCAGCGGGGGACCTGGCTCCTGGGGGCCCACACAGCGTCTCAAGCCACATCCCAACCTTTGGGAGCAGCCTTTTTGGGGAAGAAACTCTCGCTTTTCGGGGTTTGCCTAGTTTTGCTTGCCAAGGGTGAGTGGGAGGGGAGCAGCTCCTCCATCCACCCCTCGATGCCAGCGGTTTGGCTCCATCTATGTGCAGTGACTCGGAGAAAGAAGTTACGGGTACCTGTAGGCAAGAGCCTTTAACTTATATCAAAAAGGTTTATTCCAGAGAATCTGTGTATATACCTATAAATATATCCTGTATATATATAAATAAATATATTAAAAAAAAAAGAATGTATAATACTAATGCAACATGAAGCAGTACTGAGAGAGAGTCTCAAAATATGAGCATTGCAATCTAGGATATACTGATCTGGGCGAAAGAAAAGATTTTGTTTGTTTGTTTTATATCTTCACAGTTTTGTTTTAAAAATTGTACCTTAACATGTATATTTGTAAAGTTATTTATAGACATTAACATAACTGTTCATTGGTTTAAATAGCGTAGCGTTACTGTAAACTTTAAATTTCACCAAGCTTAAGGGTGGTTTTTTTAACTTATTAAAAATGGAGAAAAAATATATTAATCAAGTTTTTCTTTTGTGTTTATGGGAAATATTGAAAGAATGTATAGGTGTACAGTCCTTTAACAAATTACATTTAATGTTATAAATATATATATATGTATTCATTAAAAAAATATTAGTTTATCCTGGATTGCAGTGAGCAAAGGTAAGTTTATTTTTCAATAGGTCACCAGTGGTTAAAACCAAACAAATAGCAGCAGAGAGATGATTTTTACATATTTCAGAAAAACAGGGCCAAGAATTCTTCCATCAGTTTAACCACTGTGCATTAAGGGGGCGTGGGTGTTTATTTTTCTATTTTCAAATGAAGGTATTCTTTGTGGTCGTCTTAATAACAAGTATGCAGCAAAGCAAAATGTTGACTTTGGATGATGCGGGGCAATTTTATTTTTTTTTCCCCTTTGCCAGTACCGTTGTGTTTTGGGCTTCAGAAATACCATGTGAGCAAAATAGCCAGAAGAGTGACGCTGCTTGCAGGAGAGATGCAATGACTGCGTATTTCTTTTGCATCCAGCACTTTGGAAAATGCCACTGGTGGCTGATTTTCTGGGTTTAACATGCTGGGCTGTTTTGTTCCTCAGTGTCAGACGGCTGCTTAAAAGCACAGGAGCGAAGTAGGGGAATTTTAGCATGGATCAAGCTGACAAGGGGGGAGATTTGGGCTGGGGTTTTTTTGTGGGTGGGATTTTTTTTTTGTCCAGAAGACTTTCTGTACTACCGGGAAGAGGCAAGGCAAATTGCATCTTGAATTCTTTCCATTTTTCTCTGGTGCATATTACATATCAATGTTTCAGAATAACAGGATGACAGCATCTCATATTAAGTTTTTTTTTTTCTTCTTAGAGCCACAAAATCCTTATCCTAAAATAAATAATTTATAGTTTGAGGTTACTTCAATGGAAGTTTGAGAAGGTAGATTTCTATAGGTTTTTGTTTTGTTGGAATAAAAAAAGAATTTTTTGGTATTTTCTTACAAATGTCTGCTAATTGTGTACATTCCAAGTACTCGAAGCGTTGAGTTTTCCTGTACTGAAAAAAGAAAATGTACAAAACTGTGCATGATTTCAAATGTTACTAGATATTATAAATATATATATAATTTATTGAGTTTTTACAAGATGTATCTGTTGTAGACTTGTTGACTTTAACATTTCTTATTCAATGCTTATATAGTTTTATAGCCTGGACTATTATCTTTAAAAGCTTAAAAAAATTTAAAATTCCAATTTTGTTACATTTTATACCGTTGATGTTACAATCCACAGGTTTGCATAGCGTGATTTTTTCAATGAGCAACTCTGTTCAGTTTATTTTAATACTGTATTTCTGTGCCTGACAGCCGCAGCTGTCGAAGGTGTGAGATGAACACTAAATAAAACTATTCTGCTTTTGTTAACATGGCAAACTTACTTTTACAAAAAAAAAATAAACAAGTTCTTAAATTTTGGGGTTTATTCCCAGTTGTGAGGGTCCTTTGCAAAACCAAGCCTCCTAGGCGCTGGGATTTGTAGCGCCAGGAGGGTTTATTTTTTACGGCGCTGCTTTGCGAGTCCTGGCCAGCACAGGTTTCGTATTCATAATAAATTTATAACAGTTTTGGATCAAGGGCAGTATTGTTAGTGGGTACATTTACAGCCGCGCAAGCCGATGGGTGCGTGCGGGTATAGAGGATTTAACCCCCGTTCTCGGACAGGATTAAGCACATAGCAGTAGCGCAAGGGCAGGAACGGCTCAAGAAACCTCCTGGGGATTTCATCCAGACCGGGATGCCTCGCACCACGGTCGGGTGGTGCTCAGAACGTTGCATTTGGCCCAGCAGATGCTGGTGGAGGTGCAAGGTCCACGAGAGGAGCCCACCGCTAGGAAAGGGGCAAGTTGGGTGCATCAGAGTGGGCACCCAGTGCCTGGTGGGATGGGCACAAGGGACCTCATCCCGCCCGGCTCCCAGGGGGCAAGGGGAGCCCAAGTTTGGCTTTGGCTTGCGCAGGGTGAGCAAGGTTGCTCAGTAAATCCTTGCTGAGCCGGTAGCAGACGGGACGCGGGGAGGTGTTGCAGCCTGGGAAACGTTGAGCCAGTCCTGCCAGCACTTCCATATAATATTACCGGGTTCCCACAAGTGATCCCGTTGAACTGCATCTTGGACACCGCGATTTTTGCGTGCAAGTTTATCTACCTCCATACAGCCTGCCTACAGTAGCAGGCATTTGTAGTTTTAGGTAGCTGGGCATGGGATTGCGTGCATCGGAGCAGGTTACATCTGCGGCACAGGGCCTGGCACCACCACTGTTCCATCCTAATAGATTTTTAAAAATAAATAAAATTACTTGGGTTTTAGGTCATTTCCTTGCCATGGTAAGGAGAAAAAACATTCTTTTAGCACTACTAAGATGCATGGCATTGGGGGAGAAGTCTTGCTACCTGAAATGGGTCATTTCCATGCTTTAAGGACACACTGACGGCCAGCCCCGAGCCCTGCCCCAGCAAGATGATCCCTGGCCGTCCAGGGCTGCAGTCGGAGCACAGCTAAGTATCCTTCTGCTGGCTCACATGCAGATGGCTTCATCATAGCAGGGTGGCGAGGATGTCGTGCACCATTTGCCGCCCGGACTTCAAAAGCAGGAGTGGGATGGGTCGTTCCGCAGTTAGCTGCAGTGTGTAGCAGCTTTATAGCTGCCCCCCAAAAGTCCTCCAAGCACATAGAGAGCACAGAAGTCAAAGTCTCAAAGAGGCAAGACTCTGTCCCAGCACAGGGGTGACCCATGCATGGAGCTGGCGTGATGTTTGCTTTCCCTCTTGGGTTTCGTGATGTCATTCTTCCTCTGCTGACCTTCACCCGCGGCAGTGTTTGCTTGTGGGTTAGGGAGGAGGCAGTAGTATTTCACTTTAGTTGCCCTACAATGCAGCCAGTCCTTAGCCGAGGATGAACATTTGGCTGCAGCATGTGATGGGCATCGGGCAACGTGCAAAACAATCTCAAGGAACGTTTGCGAAGCTGCAGAGCTGGGCTGCATCACTGAGTGAACGTCCCACCACGGCTCATCCTCCCCTTCGGTGGCCGCTGCCTTGCACCCAAACCGTATGCCCTTTCCACATGAAAGAGGTATTTTTCAAAGCAGAACAGATGTCTTTTTTCCTCTGTGGGTGACTACACAAACAGGGCCTTGCACTGGCCCCTGTGACCTGTTTCATAGCAACGTTCAAACAAATTACTAAAATAGTGATTTATGTTTTTTAATGTTTTCCCATTGGTCAGGGCTCCACGGTGAGACAGGGAGGATTTGGCAAAAGGAAGAGAAGTCTGAAGCCCTGCAGGTGTCAGTAAGAGATGGCAACTAGAACTAAAACAGCAAAGTTTCCCAGTGGCCAGCGCCATTTAAAACTCTTGAAGGATGTGTCTCCTGGTGGTGGACTCCTCTGAGCCAGTTCATCCCCCCCAAGAGGCTACATAACCTGCAGAAAGGGAATATGGAAACATAGGTTGTGTTGGTATGAAAAAGGAATATAAAATGTGAGTGATGGATTTGCTCAACACCGCAGAGTTACTAGCAATGGGAAGACATGAGGGAATAGCCAGAGGAGATGCCAGGACATGAAGTTGGCTTTCTAGAGCTTCATGGCCCAGGACCATAGGCTCACCAAAAGACGGGGAAGGGATTTGTCACTGTTACCTGTACCCTCTCCTTCTTCCACTTTCTCAGCCATGCTAGCTCTAAGCATGGTTTCACTTTCTCATGCCTTTCATCACCATCATGTCATTTTTCACAAACAGCATCTCAGGTGTGGGCAATATGTCAAGCAGAAGAAGAAGTGTTGTGCCCTGCCCCAACAAGATTATTACCTAAAACTAGGAAAGAAATGAGTGTCCTACCATGCGGTGATACAACCGGCTCTGAGCCTGCAGGGACATTTGTGCCCACATGCACCACCGTGTGATCAGCTCCCCTGGCTGGTGCCCACCAAAGACCAGACCATAGCCATTGCACCTCTCCCAGGCCCTCTGGGGGCTGTCTGGCAGCATGCCAGAGCAGGGGATGGGAAAGGAAAGTATGCAAGGAGAAGAATATGCAAGTGGGATTGGCCCAAGAATGATTTTGCTGAAGGCCAAAGTCTGCATGCCATCACCCACCGACTATGGCTTACTGCAGATTTCTCAGCAGTGCGGACAAAAGTGGCTTTGCCATCAAGGAAGAAGGACCCCAGCTGGGAGGGGAGACCAAGGAGAAGGGGCAGAGTCAGTTGCATCTTCCACTTGGTTGGAAGATGCAACACAGTAGGCATTGGGCACCAAACTCAAAACAGTGAAAAGCAAGGGGAAGTGTGGCACCAGCAGAGTTAGGTACCTCCACACCTCCATGGCACTGGGATGCACTCCCTATGCATTTGGCTGGAAAATCAGGTCACACAAACTAAAACTGATGCTGGGCAGAACAAGATAGCACCATGGATAATCAGCACACGGCCTCTCCAGTGATAACACACCCTGTATAGCTGTTATTACTGGCGTTTAGCTAAATGCCAGGCACTCTCGCCTCTGGGGCTGCCTCACCACCCACTGCATGCTCCCGGGGCATGCTAGACTGAGACGGGGGTGGAAAGTGGTACCACTGCCTTACATCAAAGGTAGGCACTGCATTTGCGTTCAGTCCACCTGAGCCAAAGTCAACGTGGATGACAGGGTAATCAGAGACTTCCAGATGTTAGAGACTGTATTAAAGAGCAGGTTGAAAGCAGGGGTGGTGAAACTTGTTACCTTTTGACTCATACTGACAAGACCTTTTGATAGGAGAGCAAAACTTGAAGTACTGATGGCAGAAAATCAAGGTTGAGAAAGGCAATAGAAAACGTAGCACATCCCCTGAAGACTCTGCCAGACTGGTAGAACTGGGCAAAAAACACAAACAAATTCCTACCCTCACTAAAGCTGCCTCAAGGAACTATCCGCTTTGGAGAGCAACTTTGCAAATGCAAAACGATCACAGCCTGCACAGACATAGCATGAAGCTCCGTGGAGGGCTGCTGTTGTGCGCTCCTGACATGCTCGTGCACATCCGAAACGTCTGCCTGGACAACCTGGATCCAGCCAGCAGCTTGCCACTTTCCCAGAAGCCAGCGTGTTTGCTCTATGAGATAGCTCTGGTCCTACCAAAAAAGCCTGAACCCAACCCAAGAGAAATCATGTCATGTCTCTCCTGGGTAGCACTACGGGTATCTTTTTTCCCAATATAGAAAATAACTTGTTCACAAAATGATTCTTTGTGCTGACCTTCCATCAGATACTTATCTACTCTGCTCAGCAAGGCAGAAACCCCATTTATTTGTTCCAGACAGTCAATGTCTATTTTTCCACTTCCACACCAGTAATATGGAGGAGGCAGACAAATACAATTTTCTCCCATAGTAAAAATCAGCTAGACTTTGCAGAAGTTGCTTTCAAGTAGATCCTGTAATTAAACCTGCTTTAAGTAGTACTGACAGATAATCTCTTGTTATTGCAGGAGAGAGAGATCTGCTTTCATCCTCATGTGCCTGTCTGCAGCATTGAGCTCTCTCAGGAATTTCTGTCCTGCAGAAGGTGGCAGACTCACAGGTCATCACCTGCTTGAAGGCCATTCTGGAGGAGCAAACTCAATGAGCACTGGTAGGGGCTCATTGCACACCGCCATTACAGGGTCCTAAAACAATCATCTTTCTGTCCTGGAGTGACACATACACATGGGAAGAACACGCACTCAAGTGCTGACATTACATGGATGATGCCCACCACACCTTCACTGTGTACCACCATGAGGGCTGAGCAGCTGGACAGGATCAGCTCTTGAATATGTCTAATTGATTCGCTTTGGCCAGTGGCTTCAGAGGTCTCCTAGTTTTTGCCTAATACAGTTTCCTAGGGATGTCTTCTCTCATTTATGTCAGTGAGGAGTTTGTCTTGTCTTACCAGACAGCAGGCTGGCCTCCACTGCACACCACCTGGCCCAGACAAGGGAACTACAGCAGAAGGTTAACTACGTCACCATGGACCTTGAGCCCTTAGGCGACCGCTGAATAGGCACTGCTGAACGCGTCAGCAGAAAAGCACCGAGATGTTTGGCTGGTCAGGGCAGTATGGAAACCAAAGGAGAAGAGCAGAGACGGGCACATAGATGGCAAAAGCTGAGTCACCTTCATAAAAGGAGGGAAAGGACCAATCTGCCAGATAGTTTCCTAAGAAAGATGCAATACCTTTCCAGGTACTTATGAGTTCACATGCTGGGAATGTTCTGCTGTCAGAAAGGGGTACTCATTTACAGCCTGCACATGAGAATTTTGGAGTCATGGCAGTCTGAACGTCATCTCAGAGCTCTTGTTATACAAGTAATTCAAATTTCTGGTGATTATTCTTCCTTGGACAGAAACCATGCAGCCAACTCTAACCTACACAAGAGGTGGAGGAGAAAATTTTAGCACTGATTGATCTGGACATTGTAAAATGCATTTCTGGAAACACCCTCATCAGTATATACATTCCTACCTAATGCTTCTGTTGGAGGTTTATGGCTTGCACATGAAAAACTTCTGCAAATACCTCCCAAAGGCATTTATGGTCAAACTGTTGACGAACACCAGGAAAATCCAGAATTAGACCATCTTAATGAGACCCTGCAGAGTCTCCCTCTTCAAAAAAGCCATTCCACTCAGAATAACCCTCATCACCTCAGCCTGCGGTGTATAAACACCCACCTAAAAATCATCTGCCAAGCAGCCCTTTACAAGCTACCCAGGAAAATATTCATACCCACCAGGAGAAATGACAGAAACACCTGAAAATCAGGTAATGCCTTTGCAAGTATTATCACCTTCCAAATAGCCCAGGAGAGAGAAGGAGAGGCTGTGCCATATACCCCTGACAACCAGGGACTTTCATCTGGCAGGGCAACCACAAAGGTCTGGAACCATCATACTTGGCTCCTGAGCAGCACAGTGACTACTAGATAAAAAATGCAGATAAAAGCAACAACCGTCGTGAGGCTGATGCTAAACAAACAGCAAGATCCAGACAGGGATGCAGGTCCCAGGCGGCAAGTGAGGAAGGTGTAGGAGCTTCCAGCACTCCTTGTACAAGCTGAGCAAAGTTGTTTATGGTGGGTGAGTAGAGCTGACCAAGCTCTGGAGCTCCTCCAGCCCAATAATAGCAAAAACCTGGCATTTCTGCTAAGATCGATGTCTGTGGAGAGGGCAGGCTGGTGTAACCTGGAGCTGTGCCAGGTGGGCATCACTCCCCTTTTCCTTGCAAGAGTGGGTTTTTTTCTGCTAGTTAAGAAATACTTAGTTATTAATATACAGTTGAATCTATATGCTTGCTAGTTACAAATTTAGCATACAAAGAGTTCTGCTGTTAGGTAAATATTCTGGGAGAATGGATGCTTTTAATATTGCTTACCAGTTTCATTGATGTTTACTGCTAAGTTCGTAATACTGCCTTAAATTGGAGGAAGTCTCAGATGGGCTGAAACATTTCGGATAAACCTCTTCCACTTCCACCTATGCCCTCTCTAATGAGCTCGTGATGAGATTTTTCATCGAAAGGGCCTTAGAGCATAGGAGATATGTGCACACCTGCACCACGTTTTATTTTTATTCCAAAATATTATTTATTTGTGAGCATCTCATTTTTTTTCTCTTTTTAAAAAATAAACAGGAATTAAGAAACCTGAGCCTTTGGATACCAAGTCCATTTCACACAAAGCCCTACTATCAGCTTTCACTCTTTGAGAGTGATTGTAATGACATTTTCAGGAATTAGGTTTGCAAATGCAAGGCTGTTATTGGATATTCAGGAAACAGAGAGGTAAGTGCTGTATTCATTACAACATTACAATGTTATATTGGCACAGAAATAGTCATGACTTTTCCATCAACCTTGTACTTAAATATAGAATTTAAGAAATCTTTACAAGGTAGAGAAAGGGCAAGAAATTATTGGCAAAAGGGGTGGTTCTGAGGTTACAGAATCCAAAATAATTTTGGTTGGCTCATCAAAAGTTAGCCAATTTTTCTGAATGCACCACATTCCTCATGTAGGTGGTACTAACTCATACTTGCCTTGCCCAGATCGGTGTATCACATAAATTTTATGAACAGGGAAGAACATAAGAGCAGTATGAGCCCAAGGAGAGTGGGCAGCTCTCCAAAAGGGAGACACTCATCCCCAACATTAAAGTCAATCTTAAGAAACCATGTAGAAGGCCATGATTTTAGTTGTTAGGCAAAATCTCCAGCAAAGCCAAGGGACGTTTGCTTGTGTGGGAGGGAACGGAGAAGTAAGGCCTCCGTGCATGTGTGAGCCTGTAGAACAGGGCAGAAAAACAGTTGTTTATGCAACATTGAAGTTGAGAAATGAAGCAGTCAAGAAATGCAACGTCAGGGTTGAATGCTCAGCTGTAATGTTACCTCCCAGTATTTAGGTGTCGGCAGCGGTGGTTTTGCACATCGCTGTGACTCCATGCAAGAGGCAGGATCTGTGAAACATGCCACAGCTGGGGTTGTTCAGTGACGAGTCAACCTGGTGCAAGGGTCACTTCAGACTCTCAGCAACAGAGTTATGCCTAAAATAAGACTGTACTTTGGCTCACTGCAAAGTGTTTCAGTCTGGATGCCAGCATCCAAATAAGAGTCTAAAGCTGCTGCGTTTAGCTCCTGCCTGCGCTGCAGATGGGTGCCGGGGAGCTGTGTCCCTCCCTGCCCATGCAGCCCTGCCCACAGCACATCGCGGGACCAGCCTTTCCTATTCAGCATCTCCTAGGGAAGCTGTGTCTGTACCGCAGTACCTGATTTTTCATCATTCACAGTAATGAGCTGTTTTGTCGATCTTGATCTAGGATGCTTCTCATAGCTGACACATATCAAGCCAACTGTCCTTTCCTGCAAGCACAGGCAAACCTGAAAATGGTGCTGCAGATACTCCCATACAAAATCATAGAGTCACAGAATCATTAAAGTTGGAAAAGACCTCTAAGATGATCAAGTCCAACTGTCAACCCAACACCACCACGCCCACTAAATCATGTCCTGAAGTGCCATGTCTACACATTTTTTGAACACTTCCAGTGATGGTGACTCCACCACCTCCCCGGGCAACCTCTTCCAACGTTTGACAACCCTTTCAGTGAAGAAATTTTTTCTAATATCCAATCTAAACCTCCCCTGGTGCAACTTGAGGCCATTTCCTCTCGTTCTATCGCCAGTTACTTGGGAGAAGAGACCAACACCCACCTCACCACAACCCCCTTTCGGGTAGCTGTAGAGAGCGATAAGGTCTCCCCTCAGCCTCCTCTTCTCCAGACTAAACAACCCCAGTTCCCTCAGCCGCTCCTCATAAGACTTGTGCTCTAGACTTTCACCAGCTTCGTTGCCCTTCTTTGGACACGCTCCAGCACCTCAGCATCCTTCTTGTAGTGAGGGGCCCAAAACTGAACACAGGATTCGAGGTGCGGCCTCACCAGTGCCGAGTACAGGGGCACGATCAGTTCCCTACTCCTGCTGGCCACACTTTTTCTGATACAGGCCAGGACGCTGTTGGCCTTCTTGGTCACCTGAGCACACTGCTGGCTCATATTCAGTTGGCTGTCAACCAGCACCCCCAGGTCCCTTTCCCCCGGGCTGCTCTCCAGCCACTCCTCCCCAAGCCTATAGCGTTGCATGGGGTTGTTGTGACCCAAATGCAGGACCCAGCACTTGGCCTTATTAAACCTCATACAGTTGACCTCTGCCCATCGATCCAGCCTGTCCAGATCCCTCTGCAGAGCCCTCCTACCCTCCAGCAGATCAACACTCCTGCCCGGCTTGGTGTCATCTGCAAACTTACTGAGAGTGCACTGAATCCCCTTGTCTAGATCTTTGATAAAGATATTAAATAGAACTGGCCCCAATACTGAGCCCTGGGGAACACCGCTTGTGACCGGCCACCAGCCGGATTTAACTCCATTCACCACAACTCTCTGGGCTCAGCCATCCCGCCAGTTCTTTGCCCAGAGAAGAGTAGACCTGTCTAAGCCACGGGCCACCAGCTTCTCCAGGAGAATGCTGTGGGAGGTGGTATCAAAGGCTTTACTAAAGTCCAGGTAGACAACATCCACAGCCTTTCCCTCATCCACAAAGTCCACATCATCTTTCAGGATTCAGCTGTGCAAGACAGGCAGGTCAAGCACAGTCCCATGGCTTATGATGGGACTTTTCTCCCTTTGAGAAATGAGAATCTGTGGCTACACAGGGACAGATCTTCCACATCCCTGTGCCTTTCAAACTTTCAAGATTATTTTGCATATAACTCCAAATGAACAAATCTAATGCTGATCTGACCTTCATTTATTTTTCTTTCCTCAATATCTGAGTGATTCGTTTGGCTCAGAAAATGGATTTAACTATCATTTCAAATAACCGCTAATTACAGTGACTGAAACCTAAGACTTCATTCCAGCCTCAAAGGAGGCAATGGTTCACATTAAATATCAGATAAGGCGAAACATCTCAGTTTAGTCTGGCTATACATTTGTCAGATTTCTGTGCAGAATATACGCATGAGCAAGATACAACCAAGACAGAGGAAATCAGATACCACCAAGCTCTCAGTAGGACTCAAAGAGTCATGTCATTCATCTTAGGTACCTTGAAGTTCAGGCACCAATGAAGCAGATTTCAGGTGGGACATCTAGAGCAGGAATTTCAGCAGTGAAATAAATTATTAATCATCAATCTCTCTATTTTCACATCTTAAAGGTGCTGAAGTGAGAAGGACTGTTGCAAATTCAGTTGAGCAAGAGCAATGCAAGCTCAAGGAGCAGAGTGAGCTTGCAGCTCATCTCCCAGGTACACAGAGGGAGACGGGATGCAGTGACAAGTGGGGACACAGGAGTGGCTTTTCAGATCTCTGTGTAATCTTTTAGGACGGTGCCAAACCTGCCAATCTTGAGATTACCGCAGTTTACAGACACTGAAGCAAAGGCACATGTTTTAAGAAGGGCTGAGAGCTCAGGTTGCCAGTATGGTGTGAATTAAAGCAGTAGCTTCGTTAACTCTCTGGTTGTCCCTGCAACACATTGCAGCAGTAGCCCCAGGAGCTGGGGCATGCAGACCACTGGCATGCAGTGGAAGTTTAGATTCATGGCTCCTCCACCTTGCCTGGCTGAGATGGCAGAGGTATTTCATATTTTTCAACCACTCCCTAAAAATTATAAGACTTACAAGCCAAAAAAATGGCATTTTACTATTGCCAACTAACATGTGGATTTAGCTGGCTCATCTTCAAATGCTCAGGTTTGAAACTTCTTGCCTTTACTTTTTGCAGGCATTTTGCTGCCTGACATTAAACCTCACATTATTCAGCGTTTGCTTCAGAAAGCCAAACACTGCCATTTGAGGGAAGCTACAACCTGGACACGAATTGTCCCAGTAATCCCATGTACAACCATCCCAATCAGCTTCCTCAGTGGGAAACCCCCATATGCAGCATTTCACAGGGTTCGGGCACATCCCAGCAGTTACTTTTTCCTGCAGTCCTGCTGCATCTGTGACTCTTAAGCTGGAGTACGCCTAACGCATCCAGCTGCCCCGGAGCCAGGGCTTTACCTGTGCTCATTCACCATAAAACCCTGTTGTTTTGTGGGAACATCTGCTCATTTGTGCTCCACCCAAACACCCCACACATTCTTCAGAAATTTCTCTTTCTACAGGTCTGGTTGCATTTTGCCAACAGCAATGTACACACTTGACGTGCTAAGAAAAAATATTTAACAGGAGGGAAAGTGCGTTCCTCATAAATTATTCTCACTGCAGGATGAAGAGGAGCAAACTAACACTGCTGTACTTTAGGAAACCCATTTGCAAAAAGAAAGGATCTTAAATGAGTCAGTTAAGGTGAAATACCTGCCATTCCCTCTCCGTAATATCCTTCAAAATGCATTTATGATAATTTACCCAGTTCGCTCCTGGACTAAGTGACTGAGTGGCTGCACAGCACCCTGGGAACCACACTATCCCCGTGTGAATCCATGCTCAGTGAGAGACCAGGGAATGGATTTCTACCTGTGCTTCCACCTTGGCTTCTGTGAAATGGGCTGTGAATTTGGGGCTGGTTGCTGGCCAAGTAGGACAAATCTCTTTCCTTAGCTCCCTGGTGGTGATCCATACCTGACACCAAAGACTGAATTTGCACGAAAGAGCAAGAACCCTGCTCTGGTGGGCATGGAGGAGGACACTGTATTGTGCTGGACAAATGCAGGGTATGGGGTTTATAGCAGTTTTCTACACTAATAGACACCCACATTGGCAATTCCAGCCCAAAGAAGCAGGACATTTATTACATTTCACTCTAAGTCACCCGTTGGAGCTGTTTTTATTTGACTTTTCATTGTTGAATTTGAAGGGTACTTTCCAAGGACCGTTTACAGCCTTTCTTCACCACTATAAAATCTAAACACCATTTAATATCACAATCCCAGCATCTGAGGTTTCAAAGAAAGGAAGCAAACACGATAGTTACCAACTCTGCTTTTCACTCGCATTTGCAATAGTGTAAAATTTTAGTTTGTTTTTTTAAAAGACAGTTTTCAGACATGAAAATATCTATAAGTTTTGCAAAACTAGCCAATAGTTCAGTTTGACTGCAGCTCCTCACCCTTCCTCCACTCTGATGCTGGCGTTACTTAGAGTAGAACAGCCTTTTAGATGTGTGGTGGTGACTGGCCACTGAAACCTCTGTGAGAGCTGGTATTTTAGTCATGTCTGTGCTTCACACTTCACATCTTCAGCCATATGAAAGTAAGTGACTAATACGTTAATATTTTATGGCTAGTTGTGCTGGATTTGTTGCTAGAACTTCTCTCAGATGACCCAGCATTCTTAGTTGGAGCTTAATTTTGAGTTTGCAGTTTCTGTGTGTTTCTCTCATCAGGATGCAAACAACAGTCTCTGAGCAGACATGGGCAGAAAGCTTTTCCTGGGCTTCTTGGTTTTAGCCTCGCTACTTAAGTATCACAAGACTGAGATCCCATGGCATCGGGCAGTGTACAAATGCATAGCACCCAACCCCTTGCCTCCAAATGGCTGCTCTGGCAGGGGCTGAGATGGAAAACCAGGCTGTAGACAACACCAAAGGGCATGACCCTCCAGCACCCAAAAAACCCAGATCTGACCTCCAGACCCTTCTAGTTACATCTCTGCAAGCGCCTTTACTTAGTCCTTTGCAGAGTTACCCGGCCTGAGTGTTAAACAAAATGGGGTCATTTGTAGGAGTCAAGCCAGCTGGTTACTCAAGAGTTGCCTCTGGTTAGATGCTCAGTGTCAGAGAGGCTTGGTGGACAAATCTTCTGTAAAAGCTGTTCAAATTACAGCAGTGTGCTGCTTCCCTTCACTTCTGCAGTTTCAATTAATCTGACTTGATTTAATCTCTCATAACTGTGCAGTGTGTTTTTATTTAAATTTGCCTCCAGTCTCCTACCAATTAGTATATCCATGCATAAGTGATGTTGGTACCTCAGACCTCGCCGCACTGCCTTGCTCACTGTTTATCATCTTCTAGCTCCTAAAACACTCCGAGTGGCTGCCAGAAGCTGAGCAAGGGCATTTCTCCCTCAAATTCCAGACCATCTCGTGAAAAGCCTTTTGTGATCATGAGGACTGCCCTGAAACAGCTCTGCATGCAGGGAAGCCCTATTAAATCATCCTCGGAGCCATGCGTCTTACCAGCCATGCTTTTCTCCTGCGACTCTCAGAAGCGGTTCACATAGGGAGCGATGGGCTCATTTTGGCTTGCAGGAGAATGTTAAGGCTGAGCAACTGTTATCAAGTTGTCTGAACGCAGTTCTAGCTCCATCTCTGCCATGTTTAATAACCTCCATAAAGCGCTTAATTCCTCTGTAAGATTAAATGGCTGGTTATGCATGGCTCTCTGTGGCTTCCCTGGTACCAGAATGGTAACGCTGGAATTTCGACCGTGAACTGGGATGACCAGCTGATAACTGCCATCCAGGTACAGGCTACGGATGCATGTAAGGGCCCTTGTGCCCATGTTGGCCTTGGTTAGGGAAAGAGTTTAGTGAAACAATCATCAAAACCCACTTTCCTGACTTCTTCAAGTCCCTTAGAAGTGTATGCATTGCACAAGGTTAGGCCAGCAAAAGCAAGGAATGAGCGGCCAAGCACACACTTCCCAGCTCCTCACTTTATGCCTACAATGGCCTTCACTGCCTTCATACTGCCTGCATCCCACCTGCTCTGATGTTGGAAGCAAAATTGAGGGAGCAGCAAGTTTTTATCTAAATTCCCCTACTGTTCCCACTTGTTAAGATAAATTGGTCAATGCTCTCCCCTCTAACAAAATTCTCCATAAAAGCGTCTGGTAATTACAATCATAATGAGCACAGACACCAAGTAGAGATGAATCAGTTATGTACTCTTTACTTGTCTGGAACTACAGATTATGTCTACAGTTGGAAAGTTCATCGTAGAAAACATATTCGTTAGCATTATTAGGTCAACACCACCATGGTATTCAATATTACTTTGCCTTTGGCAGCAGCAAGGACAGCTGGGCAAAGCAGCATTTAACGTGATGCTAGTTAAGGCATGTCAGATAATATACTTTCCAGCACGAGGCAGTCTCCCACAACAGACAAGTCATAGCAAAGGAACCAGTTTCAGCGGTCACTGAATAAATGAAAATCTTTCTGAGGTTATACATATGGGATGGGTCAACACCCACCCCAGTAAGGAGCCTCTCATAGCAAGGGCAGTCCTATGCAATGGCAGCTTACAGGAACAAGCCCTAGAGTTCCTGGCATCAACAGGAACTTTGCACACTCCCAGCAAAGTTTGAAATATGGAATTGGGCATTGTTGGCAGATCTATCCTGTCTGGGGAGCTCTTGGAAGTTGGTTTCCAGCTAACTAGCAAGGCACAGCCACTACAAAAGGCTTCTTGGACACCAGATCAGTCTGTGTCCATGCTCTTGCCACAGCCCTCCTGTCTATGCACTTCCCCAGACCTGGAGGCACCCTGGTTTCCATCAAACTGTGCTCCTTCCATTCTGGTCATGCTTTCTCAAAGGTGATGGTTTCATTTGCAAATGCTGTCTCATATTATTCACTTTAAAAGTATTGTTACTTTCATTCCCTCTCCGGTGGTTACAGGCACTCTGTGCAAGCAGGTAGTTGATGAGGTGCAAATGCTGTAAGTGACTATCCCATACCCGTAAACAGTTTCTTGGTCTGAAGGAGCTAACAAATATTGCTGTGCCTGTAAGATGTTTCTTCAAGTTGCTCCTTATACTTACACAGGGACAAGTGAAATGCATCTGTTGTTAGGTCAAAAACACACATACACACCCTGTAACCCATATGGTTCATGCAGAGAGACAAAAGATCACAACAGTGTGTTACTGCAGCAAAGAAACTATTCTTCAGCCATGACAGAGATCAGCACAGGTCGGTCAACAGAGCAGCATTAAAGCAGCATTGGAGACCCAAGCGGTAAGCATCACAACCATTTGGGCTTCACTCAATGAGCCAATGAGACTGTGGAAAGCCAACTCTGCCAATGCATAGGCCAGCATCAGTCTCCAAAGGTTGCTGTCATCTGAACTACTTCTATATAAGCTCACTTATCATGCGTCAGGATACAGGCAGCACTGGCACTTTCCCCAAATGTAATCCAGTCCAGGTGTTGGCAGTGGGAACTATCCTGCACTGACTCTGCCCCACCAGAGGATTCCCCAGTCCATGGGAACCCTTTCCCTTAGCAGCTTAGCCAGTTTTTCTGGTTTGCTTTGCATTGCCATGGTGGAACAGAGCAGCTGGTATGGCTACTCTGGCTGACTGACTCCTACCCAGCTGCTTAGGAAAAAAAACTCTATCATGGAAGCACACATGAAAGTCAATGTTCCAGAAAGATTTGCCCTGGCTTGAGAAAAGCCAGAGAGCTGGTGTTGCAAAAAGCCTGGGCCTGAAAAGACTGTTAGGAGAGATTTCCAGCCAGCATTTCAACCTTTGCTTTATCTGCCAGCCTAGGTGCTTTTATGGATCCCCTCAAGAGAAGATCTGCACACTGCATAGATATGCCTGGATTAGTGCTTTCTCTTGTCTTCGTTTTAAAGATGGCAAATTGAAACATAGGCTAGACTAGATAAAGGATGAAAGACTCTAAAAGAGCCTGTAGCAGAGTGGAGATGGGAACTCAGCTGAGCACCACTGCAGGACCCCCACCCAAAATCCATCTTTCCTCCACAGTGGAGTGCCTGAGCACACTGCCTAGATACCTGCAGACCAGGTTCCCATCTGTAGGCCCAAAAGGAAAGAAAGTACTCTACAAATCTTTGTGAACTCTTTCTGCCTATAAAAGTAAGTAAACCCTGCATTTCTTGATATTGAAAGACAAGACTTGGTTGGTTATCTGCATGGATACAGGCCCTGCAGGCAATCATCTCCCTTTGCTCTCTAAGGTTAATTCTTGTTTACACCTGTAATTCTTTTTCCCCATGACAGGTATCAAACCTTACCAAGAAGTCTAGAGAGTTCTCAAGAAACCTGAGTTCCCAGGTTACAATGCCAGAAGACGAAGCCAATTCAACTCACGATCTTTGAAACCCTGGGGCATCACATCATCCCCCTCACCCCATCTCCCATCTCCCATCTCCTGGCCACACACCCTTGCTCTATTCCCTATCAGACTCTTCCATGAGCCAATTCAACACACTCAACCAGCAGAAGACTAATCTACCTCTTAAAGAAAGGGACAGCTCACTGATGGGCTAGGAGTGAACAACTCAAGCGTTGATCAAGCATTTGTTCAAGCATTGGAACAGGCTGCCCAGGGAAGTGCTGGAGTCACCATCACTGGAGGTGTTCAAAAAATGTGTGGATGTGGCACTTCAGGACATGATTTAGTGGGCATGGTCATGTTGGGTTGACTGTTGGACTTGATGGTCTTAGAGGTCTTTTCCAACCTTGATGATTCTATGATTCTGTGTTTCTGTGAACTCAGAGAGGGGGCTGGCATGCCCCAGACGGGGGCTATGAGACCACACAGCCTGGGGCAGAGGTGGAAGGAAGGAGGTGGGTGAGCTAGGGAGTTGGCCCAGGCTGGCTCTTGGGTTGTCCCTGGAGGGGCTCTTGGGTTGTGCTAGGATTGTCCTAGGAGGAGTTCTCCTTGTCCTCCAGGTGTTTTCCTATGAATGGACAGGCCAGGTTTACCATCCTGTGCCACTATCCCCATGCCAGGGCCAAGGGTTTTCCCTCTGCAGCTGGGGACAGAACAGGAGGTAAAAAGTCCCACACTCCAGGAGGAGTTTGAAGCCTGAATCTGAAAAGCAAAATGTCCCCACCAGGGTCATGAGTTATACCAAGACAGTTCCCCACAGCACCAGAAACAGCACTCCCACAAGAGAAATGTCTTTCCAATCACAAGTTTCGAAATTGTTTCTATTTGCATTGCAATGAATTTGCCACTGGCAGGGGTTGAAACTCAGGAGTTAATGTACTGCAGGTTTATGGTAAACGAATGCTTCTGGAGCCGTAATTCATGTTAATTGACAGAAGCTGTCTACAATACTATGAAATATGCACATCATAGCTGCAAAACAGGAATCCCTGTGTGATCAGAAAACAAACAGTGCCTTTTGCTTCCAAGCGCTGTGATTACTTCTTTTTTTCACATCAAATAAAACCTGCTAGTTACGTCCACATCTGAAATGAAGTGTGAATAGTCAAAGACCCATCTGTAACAAACTGGCCAAATGCAAGAACTAGAAGAGGAATGTACCTGAGAAACAGCCGACCATTCCCATCCATGCCACACTTTGATCATAAAACACACTGAACAACCAGTGAGCTCAGGGCAATGAAAATCATCAGGCAATTACCATTTGTGTGACCCATTTTCATCACTTCATTAAAAAAAAGGGGCCAGCTGGGGCAAATTGGCTTAACTCCATTGACTAGAGCACAATCAGCCCCCTAGAATTTATCTGCTTGGAAAATGCATACTTATGCAAGTAGATCCACTTTTAACAACTGAACTGGATTTACAGCCTTACAGATATGTTTGGGAGAAGATGTTCCATTTCTCAGTGAGGAAATTTGTGAAACCAGTGAGAGGATGTACCCAAGGATCTTTACTGGGAGCGCCAAGCCATGGATAAGTTTGTTAGAAGTAGAGGTTTGTGAAGTGAGGTTTCAAATGTTGTGTACAGAAGGGACTTCAAGGCAGCAAGGGAAACACCCTGAGAATCTCCATTTTGTCAAAATGTGTCACCGCATCAAAGCACAGCCATCCTGTAAAGATATTTGAGTTTGACAATGTATTTGGGGAGGATTTTCTGGAAGTTTGAAGAATCCCTAGCTGAGAGAGGCATCATGGTGTGGTGTGGATTTTTTTTTTTTAATGAGCTTTTTGACCGAAAACCAGTAATGTTAAGAAATTCCATTTTAGGAAACCATTCTAAAAAAAATTCTGTCTTGTTCCTATGAAAAATGAAAACTACCTTTGAAGCTATGAAAGCTGTCATAAACAGAATTGTCTGCTTACATCAAGAGCTGTAGGGGACAATGTTTGGCCTTAGAAAATCCATCCTAGACCAACAAACCCAAAGCTAATGAAAGTTAGCTCTCACTGCAGTTGTAAATAGTTTTCTTCCTCATTCTTTTCTCTATTAATGTTACTGAACACTAGTGACTTCAAGGAAATATATTGGGAAGCAAAGTCCCCTTTGTAGATTATACACAGTGAAGGTGTTTTGCCACAACCGAACACATTGATGTAAGAGCCTAGCGGTGGCCTTAAGGAAGGTACGTCCACCAAGTTTCTTGTCTTTTTGCAATGACAAGCAACATGCCAGCTAACCCCACCTGGCCCCACCATCCAAAGCATCTCTCCATCACCTTCCCTGAGACCCGTGAAAATCCGTATGGATTTCCTGCTGGCTGGGATGCCCTCCCAGCACAGCCCATCTTCAGTAGACTTCCTGCCAAAGCAAGGTGCTACGCAGCTCCAGGCTGGCAAAGCAAGACCTGCCCAGATGCGGGTTGGGGCATGGCGTGAAAGGGGAGGAGGTAAGAGGCAGCATTGCTCAATCTGGGAGCTTGCACAAGACTCAAGAGGAGCTGTCACAGGAAGGAGGCTTCAACTAGGTTCTACCAGATTTGCCCCAAAATAAACCTTGCCGTGGTCCTGTCTAATTCTTGGTTTCATTTACTTGTTTTATGCTTTGGTAAGACCCAGGGTCCAGCTTTCTATCTTACATTCCTGATGCATTGGGAGGAGCGGTGAACATCTTGTTATTCATTCACTGACTAATGGCAGGAGTCTGCCAATCGTCACACCGCGTCGTTCCGTGTTCCCAAAAGGGGTCCTGGTGCATTCAACATGAGCTCCTGAGGATCGAGGTGCTGTGAGTGAGCTCACTGCAGGCAGGATTCTGCCCAGACAGGACATCATTATTGAGCCTTAACTGGCTCCTTTCGTTAGCAGAGCCATTCTGCTGGTTCACTCCTGCATAACTAGTGAAGAAAACAGTGAACGATGATTCCTTCCTCAAAAGGCCTGAAACCCATGAGCCCAGCCCTGCAATCATCACTCCCGTAGCTCCTCCTTGACTTACACAAGCAGTTCCATGTGTGGATGAGGTTGGAGGATTTTTGGGATGAGACCTCAGGTAATCCTGACCTGACCTGACTCACGAATGGGGAGGAAGGAGTTCAATCCAACTGGCTTGAGAGGCGGTTCATCTTGCCAGAGGTACCTGATGCCAGTTCCTTTGAAAATAAAGAATTAATCATCTTTCTGATTAAGTTTAGATACTCTGAGATGGGCAAGGAGAAATGAGTCAAAGCTGAAGACACTGTCGGAAAGGAGTGGAAGAGGAACAGTAGGTGTTGGGACAAATTGTTCTCATTTGGAAGCTCAGCAGAAAAGAGGTGTTAAATTGCAGGAGGCCGGTGTTTGCAGCTTGCAGCCTGGCCTGTGAAGCTTTCCTCTCCCACCCCAACTCAGATGCTGAGTGAAAGCAAACAGGGCTTTTCACTCATTTTGAACCTGATCCTGCACCATTCAAATGACCGAGGCTTTGTTGCTAGCCCCAAGTTCACAGGTGGGGAGGGAAAACAGCCCCCAGTGTCCTGCCTATCCCGATGGCAGCGAAACGAGCATTTCTGAAACATGTCGACTAAAATATTTGAACAAGCAGGTTTTCAAATCCCAGTGTGGACAGAAGGAGCTGCTTTTTAGCAGGTGTTAGCAAGAAAAAGATAAAGCTGCTCAGTTGAATATGAAACAGACTTGAAAATATGTCATCTTTCATTTGGAAATGCGTCAGTACAAGTGTGTTAGCACCTTCACGCCAAGCCTGGACAAGCCCTGGAGGAGGAGAACGGCTGAACCAGGGAGGAGAGGGAGTGGGAACTCCCGCTGGGGGCAGCCCGGAGCTGCAGTACTTTGGGTAGGGGGGAGAAAGCAACTGTCTTCTAAAAGGAACATTTTAAAGCCAAGGGGTTTAGGAAAGGAGTTTGCAACTGCCAGCATTTTACACCTGCTCCAAGCAAAGTCTGTGCATTGTGCTTGCGGCAGCTGCGGCCACATGGAGTCTTTTCTGCATTAGGATTCCTGAGGCTGATGCTACGGTGGGAGCTAAACCGGGTTTAGCAGCAGGGGGACCACTACAGGAGCCAGACCCAGATGGACAAAGCCAGAGAGGAAAGGGGTCACCTCCCAAGGGCTCAAGCTCTTCTTGTGCTCACCCCTGCTGCTATAGTTGCTTTGGCATCCAAGTTAGCATTCTGGATCCTGCACACCCAGAGCAAAACCCAGCCTAGGCATCTTCGTGTCCCCCCATCAATATCCATAGCACAGCTTCAAGCACAGGGTTCACTTGGCTTGTTTTCCTCCGTGCAAAGTGGCTGCACAGTCCCGTTCACTTGGCATTTACCCAAGCAGCTGCTGATACAGTCCCGAAGAGACACAATAAAAAGTCTGGGGGAATGTACAAATTAAATTTAATGTGAAATGAGGGACCAGTTAATATGATCCCCAAGGAACACAAAGATATTTATTTTCATGACAGTGTTGTGAGGGCTTCTATTCTAAGACAAGAACAGCTCTCATCCCTTGGATCCATACTCCCTTGTGCAGACATGCCCAAATGGCCAGTTTTGAAGCCAGCTCCCAGTGTGGTGCTTGCAACCAGATTTTGTATTTTGAGCTGTGTCTCTCTTTGGCACAAAAGAACGGGTATAAACCCAAGCCACGGAGACATCTGACAGCGGCAAGCACAATGTGAATTGGGATGCTCAGATGTCTATCCTGTTTCCCAGACACACCATGGTTCCTCTCCCATCCCAACAAATCCAGTGCAACACATCAAGTGGAGTGTCCTCTTGAATGTCTCTAAAGGATTATTAAACATATTCATGAGGTCTGGAATGGAGTTATAGATAATAAACAACCAGTGCCAACGCCTCAGTATCCAGGACAGATTTCTAGAGCTATACCCCAATCCACAGCTTGCACAAAGAAATATTTAACCCATGTACAGGGTGAACAGAACTATGAGAATATTAATCCTGATGGTCCTCTGACTATTAACATCAGCACTAATTACTGTCAGCGCAGCTTTCACTGCAGCCTGTTCCTCCAGGTCTGCACATTAGCTCACAGCTTCCCGGGTGAAAGCGTTGCAGCCTTCCCTGCCTTGCTGCACAGCCCTGCCAGGTCTCCGAACCCTCCTCCCCACGCTCTGTGCCACGGGTATCCGGGTCCTGCTGTGCTGACACCACCCTGGGGCAGCGGTAATTGTGTTGCCACAATATTGGATTAACAACACAGCGACTCTGATGGTACGTCACATTTTTAATTTCCTATTTGATGAAAAAATAGTTGCTGAAATCAACTACATTTTCATCGTATTTAAGTGAGTGATCAAAGTTCTGTTACTGTGCATGAGCAGAGCTACCTCCTCCTTGGATAAAGCAAGAAAAAACAATTTCTTTGCTTCAAAATACAGAGTCTGAAAGTGGCAAAACACAAACAGTACTTCTTTCAACATACCTTTGTTTAAAAGCATTCCTGTATTTTTCCCAAGAATGGCTAAGCTAGTAGACACCATGCTGTACACTAGCAGGAACCCTGAAATGGCCCAAAAGCAAGGAAGAACTATTCTTATATGCTCCCAAGACACATTCTTCTTCAACTTAATTCACAAATGACAAAAATATTATGACATCAACTTAAAAAATAAAAATTAAAATATTAAAAAAGTTCCTCCTAAAATAACTTAGCTTTTATCTAATTAATTTGGCTTCAATTTCAATTTCCTGACCAAATCCAGTTAGGATGCACAAGTCCCCTGAACAGGGACTTCCACCACCACCGTGGTGTCAGGGCCAGCTGAACATGGTGTGCTGGCATGATGCACAGCAGTCACTGGCACCTTCACCAAAAACACATCCCGAGGGGGAGGCGGAAGCTCTCAGCACCATGGCAGCCACGGCATCAGGCCAAGAAACAGCAAACTTGGATTCAGCTCCTTCCTCATGGTGAGGGGGCTCAAGGGCATTGCTCCCATGAGCCTGCCTCAACCACCATCCTGAGGAAAAGCCTAAAGGAGAAACCTCCAGCACAGGAGTCAAGACCTCTCTGCAGCCAAGTGGTGCTACGTGCCAGTCAAAAATGAGAGCAGAAAAGGAAGAGCTGCCTTTAGCCTCCTGGCTGCAGCCTTCAGCCCTGAAGAAAGGGGAGATCTAAATAATTTAAAAATCAGCCCTTTGGGAAATACAAGACAGCTTCAATTCTTTACCTCCAGTTATTTTAATGGAATGACTCAGATGCTTTAAGATACCAAAATCCTCTGAAATACCTTATAAAGGTGAGGCGTGGAAAAGCTGTTTTCTACGAGCAGGCAGTGACGATACTGGGGTTTTAACCCTTTCCAGCAGTTCTGATTTGCACTTCTTGCAAAAAGTAGTTTTCTGAGACAAATGAAACAACTTCCAAAGAAAACCCTTCTTCCTGGCACCACGCAGGGCTCACACAACAGCCATGCAGTGCCGGCAGTGTCACTGGAGAGGCAGGGCAGGTTGGCCATGGGGACCAGCAGAGCAGGGCCAGGCTAGGCACACTGGCTTTTCTGTGCCCACAGCCTACAGCTGGCAATGGGAGCCCCTGAGAGCTCAGGACAGGTCGTTACTGACACTATGAAGGAGAGGAGAAAAAAGCCTGTGTGCTTTATTTATTAATAATAAATAATATTTATTACCATGGGCCAAAATTGCTTTCTCTCTACATCAGAAAAGTTCTCAACAGTTTTGGAGAAATGGTGTAGCAGGGTCTAAGCATGCCATCAACCTGAGCCCAGGTGAAACGATATGGCAATGCAAGCTCAGACATGGACACAGGCCAACATGTATGACCTTACAGGAGAAAGATCTGAGCCTTAGCATGGGCACCAACCCATCAGTACATCCATGATGATAGAAGACCCATATCACATCCCTACCAAACTTTCTGAGTTCAGCTCTTTTTGCAGTACCTTGAGCGTGGCCAGATACTCTGACCTCCTGCATTAGTTCAGCGTGTCCAGACAGCCTGAAACACACTAAATATATTCTCAGTAGGAGACAAGCCCTGTTTCCAAAGAGTTTTTAGTCTAAATGCACCATACAAGGGGTGAGCTTCATACCACAGTCCATGGTGGGAGGCTATGTTAGTCAGGCCAAACACCAAATCCCGTCCAGGAGGTTACATTGATCCTCCAGAAGTCCAATGACTCAAGCAGATAAAAGGAGCTTCCTCCCCTGAGACAAACGGTTCTTCTGAGCCATCTAGGGACAGATTTAGATATATGGAAGAGGCAAGACAAAGCCACCGTATCATCTCTGTCCCTATGTGTCAAGGCAAAGCAGCTTGTCCACCACTTTGAGACATGAGAAAGGGCAAACACTGCTATTACACCCAGCTATCCAAGGGGGATAGGGCTGTGTGTGACTTGGTTCTCTCTAGTCTCTACATGATGGAGCCAAAGCAGGTAGAATGAGGATCTAGTCACCAACGAGGCAACTTAGGGCAGTTGAATGAGAAAAACGATGGAGCATGAGTCGTTTAAAGCAAGGACCATCTTTTCGCTTTGTGTTGTACAATACAGGGGACCACAATTCCTGACTGGCAGATAGAAGCACTTGTTGCAATAAAATGAGAATAATAGCAGGTATGGTCATTTTAAAGAAACTGTATGACATAGAATACATTTAGGTTGAATATCAGTTGCTGTTTCCAGAGTTCCTTTAATAAGGGAGTAATTTGTCAAAGGAAATTAAAGAAGTCACATTTCAGAAGGTTTTATGGACATTGGATGAAAGAAGACAAAATATATCTTAAAATAAAATCCTATGTTAACAGAAGGGAGTGGAGGGGGTTTTTTGGTTTGGTTTTTTTTTCAGCTCTGGTTTCTGGGCATGCTCAGCCTTTTACTCAGGGGGATTATCTCTCTTAACATGTTAACATTAAGACTGCATACTTCTCTGAAAGATACAAGTCAGTGAAACACAAAGTATTGAGCTTAATACAAAAGTAAAAGGGTGAAGTTCTGTGACCTCTGTATTTTATAGAGGATGAGACTAGATGAGCTAATGGATCCTTCTGGTCCTACTGGCTGTAACTCCATCAGTGAATGACTTTTTAGAAGTTATTTTCATTTTTGGATCCTATGCAATTCTTTTTGCATCTTTACTAGGAGAAAGAGGTTTAGGGAGACCAAGTTGAATTAAAGATCCATATAACAACAAATAAATAAATATGCAGTGTTTCTGGTGACAAATTGAGGGTATCATGGATCAGCAGTTTTATTATAGTCTCAGAGAGAAAAGATCAAAAGACAGATCAATGCGTCAGATTTTAGTTGGTTTTAGATGGCATGCTAAGGGATTAAGAACTCAAAGGATTTCCCTTCAATCTCAGAGAGTTTCCAGAACATGTAACAGTTTTAGGTCAAATTATAATAATTAACTTGAGATAGCATGTTGACTGGAGAGGAATATTGCCAAAAACAATTTTGCACATCACTAAATACTGATGTTTGAATTCAGAAGGGAAACTTGCTTTAGCTCACCCACAAGTTTATACAGGTTCAGCCATTAAAAGGGAGGTTGGTCTTTGCAAAAAACAAGAGCTGAAAGTTGTAACGCTTCCCAAGTCAGATGGGGAGTAGTCCCAAGAGGATGATGTATAATGCAGGAGAAAGAATGTTTAAACACACATGGGATCGTGCTGCCGTGCAGATAGACATGGCTTCTTAAAGCTCTGATAATTAATCAGCGACAGGATCGTTAATCAGCACTTCTATGTTCTTAAGAGATCCTCAGGAAACTGGTAAATGTAAATGCCAAGGCTTATTTTCAGTAGGCAACTCACCTTTGATAACGAATAGATGGACACTTGGCGGGAAAAGAAAATAACATCTCAGCCCAAAGCTGAAATTTTACATTCTTATTAAAGAGCTGCTGTATCTCAGCCAGGTGGGATGGCCCTGCTGCAGGAGTCACCGGGTGGTACCACGCAGCCTGCACTAGATAAAGAGCAACGCTGTATTAGGAGGAGAAATAGTCGGTTTTAAGGTCATAAGTAGCTGCTTTTTAAACAGAAAATATCTATTCCCTGTGGCTCCATATCCAAGTGAGCAAGCAGAGGGGGAGCTCAAATATCTGCACTGGCCAGACGTGAGTTGTATTAAATTTTATTTCGACCCGCATTCCTCGAACTCCAAACTGTCATTACTTCCTATTGCCCCTGCAGGCTGCTTCACCCCTTTAAAGGAGACAAGGCAGCTGGAGAAAGTGATTTCATTAAAATAAAAACACAAAAACCCCCACAAAAAAACAAAAAGCAGGCATCTAGGCTCCGGCTTGAAGAATCAGACAGTCCAACAATCGCCGGGTCAATTCACATTAAGCTGAACAAAGAGCAGGCGGCAACAAGAAGATGAGCTAAACGGCTCGGTGGCCGGTGCCTGTCCCTAGTTCTCTGTTGACTTTCGCCAGCGCCTTGTCAGAGGGGGGCTGCAGCGTTTGACCCCCCGTTTCCAGGCGCAGGCAGGGAGCGGGGGACGCGTGCAGCAGCGTTAAATAGTCGACTCCGTCCCCGCGTGCCCTGGCCCTGCCATGGGTGACTGCTCTCCCAAGTCAGCCTATCAGGAATTTATTGCCTCTTCTCCATCACCCGGCAAAGAAACTGTCACACAGATGTTGGCATTGTAACTCATTCAGTGTCACCGTGGGGTTCTCCGCCATTGTGTCCCCGCACAATGGGGCGGCATTCAGGGAAGGGCACGGCGGGGCTGCAAAGGTAGCCCGGGGCCGGGGACGTGCTGATGCGCTCTTTGTTGCGGCTCCTTCGCCGAGGGTATCGCCTGCCCTTGCACTCCCCTGTGCCGGAGGCAAGGCCTGAAGAGGAGCTGGCAGGAAGGAAGGATTTTCTGCCTTTTGTGGGCTCTTTCTGTGCTATTTTTGTTCTCCCGGACGGCTTTTGTTGCCCAAGGTAATGATCCTTGGCCCTTATTCATATCTCTGCTTTTGTCCAGGGGCCTTTGTAGGCATCGCACCACGGGTGAAACCCACCAGACACAGCACCAGGGCCAGCCCCCACTGTATATATAGCTATAAATAACGAGCTGTGAGTTAACGTAGTACGAAATCATCCTTGTCAGAGCATTGGCGGCAGGTTGCGCAAAAGGCTTCGCAAAGGTACAGCAGATGCACCCGGGCTCCGCAAAGCATCCCCAAGAACTCGTCCCACTGACTGCAGAGGTGACGGGGTGCTGAGCAGCATCCCAAAACCAAGTCAGGACAAGCGCCTTCACAGGATGTCCCACAGCCGCGCACTCTGGTCCCCTGGGCTTCCCTAAGCGCAGGCACACTCCTATCTGTAGGGAAGGCCAGGAAAAAGGGCTTCCAGGAGTGATGTAAACCAGAGCAAAACGCTCCCCTGGAACCTCTGCTGAACCTCCTGGAATGATGCTCTCAGCCCTCTGCGTGCTCCTCCCGGGGGCCCGCGAGGGGACGAGATGGCAGGAAGCATGGGCACGCTGCTCTTTAGACACACTCCTACACGGGCATAAGCATAAAAAAGTAAAACCAGCTTCAGTCCTTGAGAGAAGAGGAGCTCCAAGGCCACGTCCTTGCTCCCCACTGCCAGCACGGGTGGCACCCCGGGCTCTGGCCAGAAAGGCAAAGCATGGGGGGGACAGCCCGCGGTGACGCCGCTCCCCACGGAAGCCTCCCCCGACGCCCAGCGTGAGCTTCGCTCCTGCTCCCCACGCAGAGCTCCCGCCGCGCTCCAGACCTGCAAACGGTTACGCAAGTTGTCACACGCACAACATTAAGCATGTTTGTTTTTGTTTTTCCAGGTTCAAGGCCTCGCAGTGTAAGCTCCGGAGGGTAGGGAGGCTCTGCTGTTCAGACATCTGAGGCACCACACCCAGCCATGAGGAGGAGGGATTTTTTTTTTTAATTTTTTTTTTTTTTCAACTCCCATCCATCAGCTCAACAGCAGCGGTGATGCCAAATGAAGTCTTTCCACTCATGCAATTTTTGCGGTCTAAAATTCACCACGTGTTTAACCACGACTCCTTGGCCGGTCCCCGCAGCACCCAGGTTCCCAGGTGGTCCCTCATCCCAGCCTGCAACTGTTTAGTTTCTAAGCTCAGGGCAGTCAGGCCAGAGTGGATACAGGCCAAATATAATATAGACACACAGAGGCCTATAGTATATAAAATACACGCACACACACATATTTTATGTATATACATATACATATGTATATAAAAATATATAAACTCACACACAATGTGTGTGTTTAAAATAGAACACCCAACCAGAAAATAAAATATTTTACTGCAAAGTGAATGGATTTTTTTAATGCTTAGAAAAATGTGTTAAAATAAGACTAGAACATTAATGAATCCCTGTTCAAATGCCGATGAAATACAGTGCTTCTTACTGACTGCACAAAAAATTTTTACTGTTTATTTATATCACTGCTAATAGGAAAATCTCATTTGAAGGGAAATATTATACTTGCTACAGAAGGGTCCTAAGTCATGGCCCACCAAGCTGTCCTCAGCAGCAAACCTATGGTACAAAGGGTCTGGAAAACTCATGGCCTCGCTGAATGCAAGCTTGAAAATCAACACTGAATTGGAGCACATAAAGTTCACCCTCCTGGTGGGGAATTTTGCCCTCATGAGATTCCTAAGCCAGGCAGTTTTCTCTGAGCCTGAGCTGCGGAAAAGCGTGTCTTCCACACCAGCCTTTTTTTTTTTTTTAAGCTTTCCCCTCAAATGAGTGCCATCCACTGTGAAGAGCTGCCTTGTGTCCCCACAGGTGAGGTGACTTCCCTGAATAGAGCACTTCTCCCTAGGACCTAAGATACTGTCCATGACGCTTGCACTTGAAGAGAGGACCGCTTCCATTTAACGCACTCTGTTGTTTGATGGAAAGACCCTGGTGGGGCTTGGTAACCCAGCCAGAGATGGTTTCTTGATGGAAGTAGGCTTTGAGATCTCAGACCTTCAAACAGAAGCCATGAATTGTGTGGGCAGGTTTTCTGAATCATTACACCCTGTTATTAGGGCTTTCAGCTGGGAAGGGGAGAGACATGGACTGTTCCAGTGGCAATTTAATTATTTTATACAAATGGGAACATCTTTAAATGGTTTAGAGCCTGGGAGAGGCTTTGAGAGCTGCGTTTGGACATTTCTTTGGGGAAAGCAAGTTCAAGTCCTGTCAAGCTGAAGAAAATCACTCATGGGAGTCTCCCATATCCCAGATGAATACTTTAATTATTGGCCTGGGCACGGAGTGGAGGAGGGGAAGCACAGCATTACTGCTTTCTCCAGTTGTTCAACTGACAGAAGTGATTAACCCTTCATGGGCACCAGACCAAGTCCAAGCTTTGGGCCTCCAGTCATAACAGGCACATCTAGTCCATGCAGAAGTAATATCCAAAGGCAATGGCAGACACTTGTCTGAGGTGGTGAGTGTGATAAGCTTCCCCTGTTGTCAGTGGCCAGAGATGGGCTTCTCCAGAGGCAAACACAACCACTGGGAGATGCAAATTTCCCTCTAGAGGGGTCTCTCTCTTCCCACTGAAGGAACAGGAATCCCTGGCCACCAGAGTCCTAAGGCAAGGGACCTTCTTTGGTCCTGAAACAAAGTGGGATGAATCATAGAACGGTTTGGGTTAGGAAGGACCTTAAAGAATACCTAGTTCCAAACCCCCTGCTGCAGGCAATCTGGATACCAAATCTCAGTATTTCCTCAGCCCTTCCCCTCCTAAAATTCATTAATCCCATCCTGTATGGTGCCTGGTGCACTGTGTGGATGCTAAGTTTCCCTGAATAAGGGTTATTCACATAGTGACCCATAACTTTGGCTGGATGAGAGCACTAACATATGTAAAGGATTGAGCCGAGCTCTTGGAAGCTAACGGGAAAGAAAACAAACTAGCATGCTGACATAGCACTATAATACGGAGTAAGCAAGAAAAAGAGCCACGTTAATGGCTTGAAGAGTACATGAATTATGTAATGCTGACATTGAAATGCCTGAAAAATGGTGGGAGGAATCCCTTTTCCTCAGAGTTCAGAAGAACATGGTGCTCTGGACTAGCTGGGAGAGGCAGCCTGCCAGGACAGGACAGGAGACCCCTTCCAAGTCTGGAAGTGAGCAACTAGTTTTCACCAGTTTAACAAAGAAAGTTTTCAGCATGTAGATATCATGATGGCACAACCCAAGGAGATAAAAGGAGAGGGCCAACATTCACAGTCAAAACAGGCTAACCTGAGACAGTTTGTTATGGTGGATGTATCTGAGCTCAGCCAAAGATGATTTTGGGATTCCTTGAGTAATCTTATGCAGCAAACCTAACTCATGATTGTGCTCTGGTTTTGTGTAAGTTGCAACCCATAATCACCATTGCATCGGGAGGAAAAGTACATTAAAAATATTTTTGTTTTGTAGAAGTTAGTCTAGAACAACAACTTAAATACTGAGGTTCCTCAGGGAAAAGGCTTTCTTGGCCAAAATTGCTGAGCACAGCTCACATTGATTAGGTACTTCTAAACCCCCAAGAGGAAATCTAGGCTCAGTAACTCAGGCTTTTCACTGACTGGTTTTGCCTAGGACCATCATGCGTCCAAGGGTAGCTCAGGGTCAACGAGAGCAAAGTAATTGCAACTATAAGTGACTGGGTGACAGTCCTCCTGGTACTCTACATCAGAAATCTGAGCAAACACCCCTCAGCTAGTGGAAAGAATCTCACTCACTTCAGTGGTCTTTGGATCCTGTCCCAAAGGGGAAAGCAATTTCTGTCACAGAAATATGCCTGCCACCTAGCTCATTTATTGCTCCTTTATTAAATGTACTATAAAGACTCACACAATAAAGTTTGAGAAATCATCCAATATCAACAGGGTTCAGCTGGAGTGATTAACCAAAGCCCAGGAACTTGGAGAGCAAGTGTATTAATGTCTTCTGGCCACTAAATCTTTCTTGCCAAGCAATAAAAGAGCCAAAAAAAGCTAGGTAATTAGGAAGTTAGCACAATAACTCCAAATCTCAAAGAGAGTTCACTAATTGTTTACAGAACATAGACTGCAATGAAGGGATGATTAGAAATACGTCAGCTGCGGGACTTTGATAGCAGCAAATCTGTCTTGACGCAGGGAGGAGTACACTACAAGGAGCAACAGCAGTCGAATAAGAAGAGGGCAAATTACTGGTTGCTCAGCCTCAGAGATTTTGCAATCCTACAAACATCTACTGTATTGGTCTAAAAGTAAGATGGCATCAGACATGCCTGATATTTTGCATCGTGGAAAACAAATTAAAAAGAAGTGGACATGTCATGGAGCCATAGTGTTGCCTTTCAACCCAGCTGGGACCATCCGTCCAGCTGACAAAGCAGAGACAGTCCATGGGAGCAGCACTGCACACAGCTGCTGTTGGAGCAGATCCTGGGCAGCAGATGACCCAGCAGCCAAGAGAAATGAAGGCCAACCTGGGCAGCACCAGATTCTGGGTTTCTGGACCCTGTTGGTGCTGTTGACATTAGAGGGCATGGGCACAGCCAGAGGACAAGGTCAATATCACAGAATCACAGAATCACTAAGGTTGGAAAGGACCTTCAAGATCATCAAGTCCAACCATTAATCCAGTGCCTCCATGTTCCCTAAACCATGTCTTGAAGCACCACATCCACATGTTTTTTGAACACTTCCAGGGATGGCAACTCCACCACCTCCCTGGGCAGCCTGTTCCAATACCTGACCACCCTCTCAGTGAAGAAATTTTTCCTAATATCCAATCTAAACCTCCCCTGGCGCAACTTGAGGCCATTTCCTCTCATCCTATCGGTGGTTACTTGGAAGAAGAGGCCAACACCCTCATCGCCACAACCCCCTTTCAGGTAGTTGTAGAGAGCGATAAGGTCTCCCCTCAGCCTCCTCTTCTCCAGACTAAACAACCCCAGTTCCCTCAGCCGCTCCTCATAAGACTTGTGCTCCAGACCCCTCACCAGCTTCATTGCTCTTCTCTGGACACGGTCCAGCACCTCAACATCCTTCCTGTAGTAAGGGGCCCAAAACTGAACACAGGATTTGAAGTGCGGCCTCACCGGTGCTGAGTACAGAGGCACAATCACTTCCCTACTCCTGCTGGCCACACTATTTCTGATACAGGCCAGGATGCTGTTGGCCTTCTTGGCCGCCTGGGCACACTGAAGGTGTGCTTATATCTGGGGGTGCTTGCTCACTATCATCAGTAGTATAGTGATTATCACAGTAAAGTGAATTTTTACAATTGTTTTCACAGGTTTGGGCCAGTGCAATACATCCAGAGCTGTGATGCTCCACGATGCTGTCTCTTGCATGGCTGCAGCCCACTGCTAAGTGGGTACTAACACCTATAGCTTTGTGCCAGATCACGCAAACTGGAGCACAAGGCAAGCCTAAAGGAGCGGGTGGAGGATTCAGAGCAAATTTATCTGCACGATAAGTCAAGGCCAACCATCATCAGTCACATGAGCAGCTCTGAATGTTGCATGTCACCACTCCGGCTGTACCAGGTACCACGTGTAGAAGCTTGGGGCATCTGTCAGAAACACAGCTGAGCAAACACACACACAAATATCCCCATACCAAGAGGATGATAATGTCTTCTCTCTCTTCTACAGCTTCCAGATCCAATTGGTTCTGTTTCTATGCGGTATTTTATTTTTCTAATTTTCCACACTGTAAACCCTGCCTGGAGCCCATTAAACTTTGTCCATACACCCTGGGACTCAGGGCTGTTCACAGCAGTTAAGAATGGGCTCTCTAGCGAGGGAGGAAATAGGGATGGGTTGTACTAAATACTAAAAGGGTGCTTTAATAAGGCCTCTGGGCACAAGTCCATGAAGCACTCTGCACCTCAGCCTGACCAGCGTAGCTTGTGTGCTCCATAGCGTTCCCCCAGGCCAAGCAGTCCCAGGTTCTCCAGTTAAATTGGACAGCTGAAGATAGCTTTGCTCTGCTGTAGCTCCTTGAGATACACAGACCTGGTACTGGGAATTTCTGCCAATGACTTCAAAGAGGGCAGGATTCAACTCATCGTTTGAAGCCCGGCTTCATTCCCTGTCCTTAGGCAAGTGGAGGAGCCATGGGAACAGCTCAGAAACCTCAGCTTCTTCAAAGCGCATCTACCTACCTTGGGAATCAAGAAGTGCCCTAAAAACACACCTCCCCTCTGCACCTGCAAAGCGCTGGCAACTCATTCACCCTGCCTGAGATGAGATGAACGCCTGCACCCTACTTGCCAACTGCATGGTCCTAAAATATCCGAGTCCCTGCTATTTCACATCACATCCCAGCTCTTCCCACTGCCCACCGCCACAAAAGCTGTGCCAGCCCAGAGGCTTTACCCAAGTCAAACACCCATAATCAAATGAGTAAAGGCATAATCCTATCCAGGATGCATGGCTTGCTAGTTCGGCTTCCCTGACAGCAGTGGTGGAAAAACAGCACAGAAATATTTTTGTAACATTATGGCAATCTCCTTCTTAATTAATACTTTATTGCACTAATTCAGCCTGCCTTGCTGCTTGCAGGTCATCAGTATGAAATCACTCATCCCCAAAGGGGCTCATAATTCAGATGTTTTCCCACAGTGCGGCGTTCCTCCTCCCATCCCGTCCCACCCGAGAGTGAGGCCAGGCAGCATCCCCATTTCCCCAGGAAGTCCATGGGGACACTTTGAAAATGAAGTGATACGATGCCTAAAAGGCCAAATAAAACAGGGAGAGGGGCCATTCCCCAGTGCTGGGTACACTGGAGAGGCTGGCCAAGTGCATGTTCTCCCCATCCCAAGAGGATGAGTTTTGGGAAGAGCCCTGTGCTCAAGTATCCCCTCAGATGGTGCCAGGACACCAGCTGAGAAAGTGTGAGTGTTTGACAGGCCAAATCTGTCACAAGGCATTTGCTAACACTGAAACTGTGTGGATGGTCACAAGCCAGGGCACAAGACCACGTGTTAGCCATGCATGTCTACTAGTGGCCATAGAGCAGAGGGATCTGACCATATTGACCTCATGTTGCCAGCTCAGTGCATGACTTGTTACAGACAGAGTTTAGAAAAGCAAAGGCACCAAATTTTCTGTATGAAAAAGACCCAACGGGAAATTCTGAAAGAGGCTTGAGACACTTAACAACTGCTTGGAGGAGCTGGTTCAGGATGCCACTGCATAAGGAAGCACCTGGCCTTGGGAAAGCTCCCTTTTGTCTCTGTGCCTCTGTTCCCCGTCTACCCCATGGGAAAAACGGCACGTTCCCTTCTCTCAGGGGTATTGTTAGAGTTGTACATCAAAGACCGCAGGGTGTCCCGGTGCTGTGGGGATGGGAACCAGATGGGCACCCAACCTGAGATGAAAACATGAAGAAAGGCGTTTTCAGACAGAAGTAATCTAAGTCGATTTTGTCATCTCCAACTTCAAAGTTATAAACTCTATTATTTTGTCTGCTCAGGAAGTAGAAAAACATTCTTCTTGTCCAATACAGATTCATGCCGACAGCAGGCAAAATTTTGGCCTATTGAATTAATTAACATCGTTTTTAATTGAGGTTCCAGATTTCACCCAGCCTGGCTTAGGGCATGTCTACACAGATGGGCGCAGACACATGCGGGCTCCTCTGTCTGCCTTCCAAGCCAGCTTGACTCGAGCTGGTTTCAGCATTGCACCATGCTCGCATGAGCTATCTGGCTACTTGAGGGGAAATAAAACATGCTCCTACCAGACAGGGTATAATATTTAAGCGCAGCACTGCATGAGCGTGGCCTCATAGCTTCTGGATGAAGCTGGCTTGCACCCAGTTGGCTTGGGGAGCAAGAGAGGAGCTCACATCTGTTTGCATCCATCCATGCAGGCATGCCCTTATATGCCTGTTTTCATGTTTACTAAATATCTTTTTATTTGGCCACCCACTAATGGAAGGATTTTCATGACAGCTTTTAGAAACTGCACAGCTCTCCGTTTTACTATTTCCTTGTACTGTACAAAGCCAAAATATTGCGGTGTTCACAATAATCAGCAAAAATCAGGAATAGAAACATACGTGATTATGACAGCATTAAATAGAAACAAATTAATTTCATTTGTAAAATGTTTTTGTTTCTGATAATCACAGGTGCTATTTACAACACAGGTTTTATTTCATACATGGGTGTGTGCAATGATCTATTATTTTGGCAGATTCTTTTAAAAAAAGCACTTGCATCAGTCCTTACATCAATAAAATACTCAACTGGAGTAAAATCTACAAGATATGGAAGTATCCATGGAACAGGATGCAGTCACAGGAAAGCAAACCATCACCATTTCATCTGTACTAATGTTCATCCAAGCTCAGGATAAATACACACACAGAGACACAGCTGAAACAATCTGAGTATTTACTACGATCAGTTTTCAGCACAGGCCACAGATAGGTTTGGAGTGAGCCCAGTCACTGGAAAGAAATTATTTGGACATGGAATAATAGGAAGTGCACAGAGTGTACAGAGGAAAAACCTTTTCACAGGAACACAAATAATTCAGGATTCATAGGGACATAATTTACAATGAATATAGTAATTTACTCAGGGAAGGAAGAAACTTGCAATAATTCATTTGAAGCAGCTTTCTTTGCATAAACATTGACCAAGATAAAGCATATCAGAGGCATTCTTATAGCTTTTGTGTGCAGTTTTAGTACTCCACAGAGTATTAGGTATTTGGCAGTTAACATGTTATTCAGATATAAAACATACAAGCCAGTTAGGTATATTTAACCATTCACTGTACACTGCTGGAATAACTCCAGTGCTCCTCATGACTCTCAACCAAAGTCTTTGCTTATGACATTCGTATCATGATAATGTTGCCAAGAAAAGGAAAAATGAAAGTTCCTACCAAAATAACATAGTCACAGGGGAAACAAATTATATGGAGAGGCTTACAGAATTTGTCCTGTTGAAAAAAAAGCCCAAGACCACAAAACACATGTAGTAGCACTAAGACTTTCTTGTCAACAGTGGAGTTTTTAGGCCTTTACTCAAAGCAGCCTCATAAATTCAAGCATATGGGCATTCCCAGGGGACAGAAGCATTCAGAACTATGGAGATTGGGTAGAGCTGCCAGTCAAACAAGAACAGTTTTGCTGCTTGTGTCAGTGCCAGATAGCAACGATTTGTACAGCTATCAAGAGAGACATCACCACTAACAGTTAGCCCTTACAAAGATACAAATAGGAATTGCAATAATGGATCAAGGCAACATCTAGCCTGTTACTACTATTGAAAAAGAAACAGATGTTTCATAGAAAGATAAACAGAACAAACCCACCAAAACTCTTGTATTTTATATTCCTCTTGTAGCTTATTCCTCTGCTCTGTGCCTGTACTATTCATCCTACCATGACCTTCCAAAATCAGGAAGAAGCTTTCATGACTAAAATGCAGGTAGGTTTGACTCTATGTGAGATCTCCATCCATCCTCAGATGCTGCATGGACAAGACATAGGAAAGGCTTATTGCTTGAACATCTGCGTGGAGGTAGAAGGTGTTTCTGCAGCGCCAAACCCTGATGCAGCACCCAGTCTCGGAGAGACAGGTAAGAGAAAAGCAAGGATTTGGTCTTGTCATGTTTGCTCTGGTCACCACTTCTTGGAGCTTAATCTAAGCTCTTCAGAACCCACAAAGAAATAAATTAACAAGACTGGACACTGCATCTGCCAAAACAAAAGATTATTTTACAGTCATGAGAATTAAAATTACTCATGAACTCAGCCAAAATCTCTTCTAAGGGCACAAATTTTCTGATCATCTGTAGAAGAAAATACCCCAGTTGAATAGAGGACTGTAACTAAACAGTTATTCAGGTTTGGCTGAAAGGATTTGGCCTGCAGAAATTATTGATTCCTTGTTTATAGATGATGTGCCTTACAAGACTGAGGATTCAAAGGGCTGTGAGGCAACGGGAGCAACCGGGCTTGAGACAGTTAAATCAACAAGATGACCATGGGAACTGCTGTCCACACTGACCAAAGCTTAAGGTAAAGTAATTTGTCTAACTGTCATGGGATATCTATATACTGTTTGATGAATTGCAACTTCTGACCTTAGGCCCAGAATGGTGGAGTTTGAGGCAAAATGAATGAGGAGACAGTTGCTCGAACCAACTTCTCCTTTGAGAATCTACCCCATGGGTCTTTTCTGGGGACACTAGTATCAGTGGTACCTGTATTTTCATTAGCTTCACTGTACCTTCAGTCAGGTCCTACATCTATGTTTCAGCTGGCTATCAAGCACAGGCTGAAGCCCACACAAGCCCAAGCTCACTAGTTGTCTTCATTGCACATTCCAGCTCCGGTTCAAGACAAGCTTTGGGGAGCAAAGGTTCCAGCGCACAACCACTTATAGCATGGACGGACAGGCCACAGTGTGCTGTATTATCTACCACCTTTTAGTCCTCTGTTGACGGTAATTGGCCTCAAGGACCTCCACAGTACCTGCCACTCAGATGACTAGAAAATATAAGTTAATCTGCTGTTGTAGAGCAGTAGCACACATGTTTGCAGGCATGCAGGTCCTGTAGCTGTCATACGGAGGTGCATATCCAGGTGAAGAAACAATCCAGGCTTTGCTCACCCTGCACCAAAGGGTGGTATGGCCTGTCCTGCCTCCTCAAGGGCCACAAACGCACTGAGGATATCTGCAGGGCTGTCGGATGCTTCCTGCTACATCTTTGGTACTGTGGCCCGAGCAGGGGACATTAATAAAAGCAGACTCACCATTTCAACTCCTTTGCCACATAAAGGGACAGGAAAACAGCAGAACAGATAACGCTGCTCATACAGAGCTCCCACAAGCCTGTTCAAGAAAATGCGGTAAGTAACTGTTAGTTTCGATTAGTTCTTCAAAAGACCTTTATAAGATGATTGTTCTTTACACATCAATAGAGAGTGGCAAGAGGAGGATTATTTTGAAGTTCTACTTCTCTTTGAGCTTGATGTTTGTCCCCTTTGAGTACCTAAGGGTGGTGGGAGCTGTACCAGGTTCTGCAGGTTCTCCCACCTGATAGGTAGGTGAGTAGATAGTTGTTGTGAACCACCACCCAAGCCACAATTGCCTTACTTTGCTGCCTCGTAAAAACCCACATCTGTGCCTTGACTCCCAAAGGATCTTCCAAGAGCAATATTTCTGACATGCGTAAGTTATTACACTGTAGAAACAACACTGTCCTTTCTGGAGCTGAATATAGCTCCACATTCACTGTCAAGCTCTACCCAAATCTTCCGCAGGGATTAATTCCACTTCCAAATACTGATCTGCAATTTTCTGTCTGCTGTCAAGCTAGGCCAGGCATCCAAGAAAGTTTTTCCTTGGTTTTAGCAGGAGAGTCTTGTCCTTCCGTCTATGGTCTCCATCCACTGCTCTCAGCCAATGACCCTATCCTATCCCATCCAGGCAGCTCACTCCAGATCAGGAAAGATATGCAGTACTTACAACTGGAACATTCGTTTTCTCTTCACGCTCCACAGTTGCCAAAATAAACTCTCTATGAGATAGAGGCAAAAAGTTACTAACAGTGAGTTATGCCCTGATTGCTGCATTCCTCTCGGCATTCCCCGGGGCCTCGATGCTGCACAGCCCAGCAAGGAAGCACTCTGCACACTGGGTTTGTTTGTGTACCCATTTCAGGATTTAACTCTAGCAACACCTTAAGGCAGTTCATGAGTGAATGAGTGAATTAAAGAATACAAAATATGAGCAAAGAAAGTGCTCTCAGTTTAGCTCCTGATTTGCTTTATCCCATGCTTGCCGGGCCAGGTTGGAGGGAAGGGATATGTATTTGTGACCCACCAGGCTCTGGCTGCAGGAAAGCATCCACCTTCCTATTGTTTTTTAATTCCTCACTATTTGATTTTACTGAATCTTTCCTTACTTCTCTTTGTTGGCATTGAAAGGAAAACCGAAAACGCTCTCATGACCATGATGCTCCCTTTTCCTCATCTTCTTGCCACGGTAGCTTACCTCAGCCCCCTCTTCAAGGCATGGTGGCCAGCACCTCAAGTTGTGTGTTATATGAGGCCATGCCACCCATCATAGCAGGCAATACAATATTGTCCCTGTTTAGCCTCCACCTCATTCCTTTCCCTTACCTCTATTTGTTTTCTCAACTGATGAAATGCACAGAGCAAAGGTTTTCCTCGCCTACAACCCTTTCCTGTTAAAGCATTTCATTGAAAACACTTTTCACAACCTGTACTAACCAGACCTTCTCATATCATCATACTCAGCTTTTTCATTCCTGTGGCTTTAGTCACTTTTTCAACTGCTGTTTCACCACTTTGCACATACAGAGATATGGCTGACTGGTTCATTTGTTCCCTAACCATCCTTAAGGCCTTTTTACGCTGCAGCACAGTTTGAGTTACACTTCGCTCCTCTGGGGTGGCGTGGTGGAGGACCCATGCAGCCTCACTGCCGTTGGTATCTCACTCTCAGCTCCCCTGGGAACCTCCAGCTGCCCAGGAGCTTTCTGGACAGTCAGCTTTATTCCAGTGGCCTGAAAAGGTGGAGAGATATCCCAGGTGTATCTCCCTTCCACAGACCTAATGTTCTCTACTGGACAAATCTCAAGACCTCTTAATTATATTGGTCATATATAATTATATATATGCTTAATTATATTGTATGGACACCTCCTACTAAATGCATGATTCAAAGCCTCTAAGGGTTGAAGCCATACAACCATCATTCCCCTGTCCCTTCAGCAAGTTCAATACACGTTTAAGGTTTATAAGGGCAATACCCTAACATCAAGCAAATACTGAAATCTACTTTATGCTGGACAAGAACAGAGTCCTACCACACTGATGTGACGGTCACTCCCTTATCATGGAGGGATGACCTCCTTAGCACACTCTTGACTACACCTATATGTTAACACCATCCTTCTACAAACAGCAAGAAGCCAACTAGAAAAGCATCTGCTTTGTGCTCCCCCTCTGCTCTGTTGCCACGTCTCCATGCCGTGCCCCAGGTTGCAGTCACAAGGTGCCAGCTGGGGTGACTGGCTGAAGCAGAGCTGGGAAACCAGGATTCTCAACCACGAATCCCTTGGGAATACTCATGTCAGGCACTTCTCAGCACTGCTGCCTGCCTACTTCTTCTGTCTTTTTCCATGAAAACGTGCACCTCTCCATCAGTTGACTTCATCCCCTCCCTCCCATTCTTGCTTCCAGCTATTTATTCACCCCGAATAACTTCCATGGCTGGCAGGGGAAGCGCGAGCCAGCTGTGAAAAGCAAATCTCCTGTTGCAGGCTGAGCGCTGGGTGCAGACGTGTTAGCGCTGCTTCTGCTCAGTGGGGTGCCAGGAGCTCTGTTCTACAGACAGTGCATGCTCCCTGCCCAAAGTCTGCCAATTTATTAATTAAAACCTGAGCTCTATGGGAAGCGTTGGTCTCCCAGCTGGGAGCAGGCGCTGTATCCAACTCAGGCAAGTACCCTCCTGCCCAGCACAGCCAAGATCCCTTAACGTTGGACACTTGCAAAAGCAGACGAGTGGCTTACTTGGTCATTTTACTTCCTTTAAGAATGAAATCATAGCTCCCTGTGATGTATTCAGGGCTGGTTTTGAGGAACAAATTCTCCTTTCCCCATGAAATACATTTGCCTTGAGCAGAGGGTTGCTTGCCTTAATGGGGAAAACGCCTGTTTGCTTTTAACTGTTCATGAAGATAATTCATGTCCTCTAAAGTATTAGGATAGTTGTAACCATGATGTACTAGCTTTCTATTGAACACATTTATGTGTTACTTTAAGGAATGGATGGCACAACCTGTATAAAACCTTAACACAGATCAATATTACGTTTCAGAGTGGGAAGGGGACAAGTTTCTAAGCAAGAAGCCACCAGTAAGGCACTCTCAAATTAAACAGAAAGTCACTGGAAATTACAAGCACTTGGGGATATCCTTGTGTTCAAGTTGTGCCTTGATAGCCTATCACCACAGTGTAGATATGGACTGTTATCAAGATCAGCTTCATCTGATCTATAAAGATGAATCAACAAACTCCTGCGATAGTTCTGGTCTTTGAACGTGAGATACTTGCAGCTGAAGCAAACATTCCTCAAAGCCATTTTCTTCTGCCAATGGAGCTTCTAAGCACAGAGGTGGGTTTGCACCTGCAGTGGCTTTGCTAACAGATTACGGTGGGGGTTAAGATACATTCCTTGAGCAAACAGCAAAAATTTTGAGCTGATAAAAACGTTTCTGCTTATGAAAAAAGTACCTCCAGCAATAGCAAAGGAAGTGCTGAAGATCGAAACAGTAGTTTAGCAGCATGATCTGTGCTGAAACAGCTTTTTGAGTTGTCTGAGGATTTTAAGTTTTGCAAGGCTGAGCTAAATGAGGTATACGACAGCGTGCAGAGGTAAATCACCATTAGTCTAAATGGACACAGAAGTCATATGTGATGTGATGAAATTCCTGAAACTGTCACAGGCGGAGGCAAGAATACAGTTTCCAGCTCTGCATTTTCTTCTTTAGCCATTAAATAAAGCACTCAGGCTATTAGCTTGGCTCTATCTGGTGTGATAGTTAAGTTGTGGTATTTGCTAGTGGACCTGATTTCAAGAGGGGAGAAGAATGTCCTGAGTTTCCAGTGAAAGCAGCTATTTACAGTCTCTTTGCCTGGGATCTGTGCAGCTTAGGTCCAGCTTAGCAAAGCATCCTCTTACAAACCAGGCACCGAGCAAGAATGTTCCCACCAAGTATGTTTAATCAGTATGCAGAGACTGTATAAAAGGAAAATTGGAAACTTAACCAAGGCAAACAAAATGAATGGCAGATAGCAAATAAAAACAAATACAAAGATCTAATTTTACGTATCACTGGAAAATTCCACCACCTCAAATGTCAAGATCCACATTTAAATGCAATTTAAGCAAAAAGGGGCTGATTTTCAAACCCACTTTCACTGTTTTTACCATTGTCATTTGAACATCTTATAATGGTTTTAAAACTATGGCACTAAGAGTAGAATAAACCCATGAAATTAATTCCGACTGGCTTTGATATATTAGAAAATATACCTGGTGCAGATATAAATCTGTTTTATTACAGCAGCATAATGACATGAACTTTACATTAGCGCACCACACACCCTCAGTGCCTTGCTGAGCAGGAGATCGCTCTCAATGCTGGTTCAGCTGCACCCAGGGACCCAGACAAGCAGAGATGCAGTCTAAGAGCTTGGTCAGGTGGGAGATTAGCTCACAGGAGTGCTTTTTATAAAAATTCTGTGCTTAAAACAAAACGCAAGATGGGCGGGTCATAATTAGCAAGGCTTGGCTGTGGGCACAGCACAGGGGTTTCCATCGCTGTAGAGCCCAGCCGGCAGGAGCATCCCTGCGAGAGCTTCCAAGGGTTAGCAGCACTCTGCGTCCTTCCACTTTGGAAATCTCCCTGAAGTTTGCAGCTATTCAAATCAGTTTTACGTTTCTTTGCCTGGACAGACGCCGGTGGTGCGTCCCCGTCCGGGCTGTGGCTCTGCGCAAGCGCTGCAAGGCAGCTGAAGGAAATTCAGCGGCTGCCTGATGACCTCGCCAGCTTCCAGGATAATTTATGTTTTTCCGAGATCTTCTGGACAGAAACACGTGCTGCGCTGCGCCGTGCACACTGAGAAAGCTCCAGACTTTGGAGGAAAACCTCCCAAACCAGACATGCTCTGCACGTGGCCTGCATACATACTGTGCTGGGCTTTCGGCAAACACTTGTAGCAGTAAAAGGGTTTTTAACCGCCACACGTGAGAATTGGAGGCTTTGTCAGCGTACCCTGAGCCTCTCCAGCCAGCTCTCTTGACGTGCACCGGTGGATCCGTGACCTGGAGAGACATGTTTGGGGGTTCAGATGTCTATTATACACCTTCTTGCACCATGTGGATCCGAATTCATCAGCCCAAGTGATCCAAGTTCAGTTCCAGGTCTCTTCATCCTTCCTGATGTGCTGCTGGTAGCTAAAAAGCAAAATTTTGGGTTGCACTAAGAGAAATAAGCATTATCAGCCCCGTGTCATAGGGTTACCAGACCTAAGCTGACTGCCCTCTCTGGGACACCACAGACCAGCTCCTGTCTGAGATGCATCCAAAGGAGAAGGAACAGAGGCACAGGGGAGATTTGGAGCAGATTTTCCCAGGGTTACTCTTTCTAATAAAAATAATATAACAAAAAAATTCCTGAGCAATTGATGCAACTCTGAAACCAGACTTTTGGCTGATTGAACTTGCTAGCTTTGCAGACTTAAAAATAATAAAAGAAAACCTTCAAGATATCCTCAAACCAAAAAGAACAGCAATAGCTCATATAAAATCAGGCCCCGCGCGCGGGACGTGCTTGGCCACGCTATTGCAACATCCGCCCCGCACACAGGTTGCCTCAAGCAGCAGGGAACAACCCGCGCGAGACACTTTGGGGAGGTGAGATATTTCTCCTCCTTATCTTGTGGACTGTGGAAGGTGCCTGATGCAAAGGCTCACAGAAGGATATTGTCACAGCCCCCAGCTACCCCATATAAAGTCTCAGGAACGCAGGCTCAGCTTTCCAGCTCCTTGCAGGAACCTCTTCCCTCCACCGCAGATGTTTCTAAGCCATAGATAGCAACAACATCTATTATTATGCTTTTCATTAGGCATCAATACCAAGCCTTCCTTCGCTGAAGCCTTCACAGACTCGGCACAAAGCAAGTTATTTATTACTTTTGCTCTGTACAGGAACTTTTTGCTGACACCTTCACTTAAAGAGCTGCTCCAGAAGTCATTTCCAGCTCAGCTCCCTGACAGTAACTTTACCTAGCCACAAACTTCCAATGTTATAACAGACTTACGGCACTCTTCTAACAAACACAGACACTGCTTTCCGAGGACCATTCCCAGGCCACATTTCAACGTGTAAAACTAGCTGTGTCTGCGCTATCAACATTCATTGAAGGAATTATAAGAAATAATAATGTGAGAAAAGTTTCCTATGTCTCTTTAGATGCAGAGATGATTTAGTACCATTCGGCTTAAATAAGTATACACACATATGTAAGCTTTTTTCCAGGTGGAAAACAAGTGCAGAAAATTTCAGCCCAAAAGCTGAAATTTGTAACAAATTGCTAACTGAAAACTAATTAGAAGGGAAACTATTATGCAATTTTATCTTCCTCATGCTAATTTACAGCTACTATTCCCTGAGGCCTAGTATAATGCCAAACTCTAGTCTCTTATCAATCTTTCCCTAGGACAAGGGGATCATGTGGTCTCTTATATTAAAATATTATGCAAAAGAGATACTGTGAACTTTGGTTCAATTTTGTAACCCCGTGTCTTCAACTCCTCTTTCTGTACTGTGTTTTAGAAGAGCAAGAGCCATCAGACTGACGATACACACAAATTGTCTTTCCCTGAACTCATAAGCCTTGAATAAATGCACAGTACAGGGGTCTGCATACAGAGAGAACATATCATACAGGTCAGAAGCATACAGCACGCTACAGACTATGTATTTTGTATTAACATTTCCATAGCTCAACCTCGTGACAAAAATTGCAATGAGGGAGAAGCGAGCAGGTTGAATGCACCAAAGTGCCACCTTCACGAAGAAGAGCAAACCTTGCTTCGTCGCAACTCTACCGGTGCCAACCCAAAGGTTCATCCATTCCGCCCTTCCTCGAGGGACTTTCCTCCCACACATCGGCTGGGCTCCTCTTCCCTCACCACTCTCCCAGGTGGGCCCGTGCCCAGAAGGCTCCTGTCCCACCCTCTGTTCCTCACTTCGCTGGCACTAGCAGGAGCACTTTACACATCTAAGTTGAAGAAAATTTGCTCCAGGTGGAGGGTGTAACAGTGATGCACAGCCCCCAGCCCTGTGCCCATCACCTGGTAGATGATGGGGGCAAAAATGCTCCTGGTTCAACTTCTTGAGGGCATTTCTACCACAGCAGCATCTACCAGGTGTTTCTAAATTCTGCCTTTTCTCACCATGCACATTAATGTGCTTGTGGTTGTATTTATGAAAAATGAATCAAAGTGTCCGTATCGAGCACAGGGTGGGTGAGGGGACTGGAAGAGGGAGAGGGAAGGGCAGATTTGGACCAATGCCCCGGCAGCCTCGCCATCCAAGGGGGCAGAGAGCAAGTGGTAACTTGAACATCTGCCATTCAGCAACGTGGCTTCCTCCTGAATCAGCGTTTTGCTCGATGCTCTGTGGGAATGCCCACAGGACACGTTTTGGAAGGGTTAGTGAACAAGTGCGAGCAGCTGTACACGCTCACTTTGAAAGCATATCCTTTCCTTTCCAGGACTTTATTAGACTTATAGATTTAGCTCTGTCTCATAATCAGCTCCCTGCTCTAAGGACATCCCTCGCTGGCCTTTAAAATAACCATTCACCATTACATAAACGCTGGGTTGATTCTTTGTGAGCAATTTAACTCGTTTTCCACCCGTTTTTCCCCGTCTGTTGAACACAAGGGGGTTGTCCCCTATGCACGGCTGCTCAGCTGGTGAGCTACCAGCGGTGCCTGACCCCATCTGTTCGCACACCCACGAGCACAAAGTCCAGCCTGCATTCACCCAGCATCACTCCGCTTGCACCTCTCGCACTCTGTATGCTGAGTATTTCTTCCAGCAGCTCCCCTCTGCCCTTCAACTGGAGCATAACCTTTTTTTCCCCCTTCAGATGAGCTCTGGGTATAAATTGGCTCATCACCCGTCTGATTACTCTTGCTCATGGTTGCCCCTGAATAATCCTGCTGCCAAAGTGGCAGCCAGCTATTGCACATCCACAGCACATCTCTCTAATTAACCCCCCTGAGCACCCAGATACCTGTCAAAGACGTTTAAATGAAGCTTTCTCCACTCAGTATTCAGTGCCTGATGGCAGGGGAAGGGCTGGGTTGCTCTATTTGCCCTCATTTCAATGAACTACCCAGGTCTGCCAAGTGACACCGTCACCTGTGATAATGCCACATTAATGGCAGTGTTTGCGACTCCATGCACCTTAAAAGCAAAGAATGAAGACTTAAAACTGACATAATTTTTTTCACACTACTCCCGTGATAAGCACAAACTCATCTGCGTGTGTCTGGGATTGAACGACAAAATGTCAAATCCTAGATATCTGTTGGGGTGCTTCCTTTTTTTTCTTTAAAGCCATTTGGATGCACTTGAACAGAAACTATAGCACTGTGCTATCTACTATACCGTCATCTTGCAAATACTTCACAGCCATGCCCGAGAACGTTACAATTCCCATCGTAATGAAGCTAACGAAGCATGTGCTGTGCCCGCAGAGGTCTCTTTGCAGGGCTGGATTCCTATATTTAAAACTCTGAAGTCAGAGGACAGGTTGCAGATGGTCTGTTAAGGTGCCCCAGCCTGCCTGGAGGTTATTCAAAACAGCAATGAGATAATCCAATCGATCTGACAACTCAGTTGTTTCTGTAAATCTCCCGTGCAATGGTGGAAACGGGTGGAAATTGCAAATGGGTTACAGGAATGGCTGGGTCAACAAATACCTCACCAGAGACATGACGAGTAGCATCCCCACAACTGTCAAATTGGGTTGTATGTTGTATTTGTGGATGGCAAACAGCATTTTATAGGAACTGTGGAAGCTGGGAGCCCGGCAGAGGACAAACCCAGCCCCACAGCCAGCATCTCCAGCCACGGTGGTCTGTGTTTAACCCGATGCCTCCTGCTGTCAAGGGGCACAAGAAGTGGTTCTCCACACCGAAAACGTCGCGGTCTCCAGGAACCTCAGACCTCTGGGGCTTCAGCAGGGCACAGGGACCATCCTGCCCCGCAGCCTGGGATGTAACGTGAGACAAACATGTTGTAATCACAGTAATCCCGGGAATTTGTCCCGATTTATTGACATGAAATGACCGGGCTGCACTCGCTGCGGTTCCCCGTAACGGCGGGGGATTTGCTGCACACCAGGGTTTGAACTCTCTCGGTGAAAGAGGGACCCCGAGCCCCAGCTGGGAACGGCACTGCCTGTTAATCCTTGATTTGTACATGACCCAGCGCTGCGTGGCACGAGGACGAGGAGCGGATCCGAGGGGCTGCCTGACCCTTGCTGAGGACCTGCCAGAGACGGGGCTGGTGTCCTCTCCCTGTTCATCTTTGGGGGTTTTTTTATGTGATGTGATGAGGGAAGACTCTGTGAATAACCTCAGATTTTAGACCAAACCAGTCCCGTCTCCCTCACACACACCTCTCTACCACTCTGCTTAATTTTTACAACTTTTTTTCCCCCAAAAATGTCAAATGAGGCAAAAAAGTTATAGAAAAAGAGAGTTTTTCTTAAGAAACCAGTTCTGCGTCATTTCCTAGCTTGTATTCTTTCCTTTCTCTCTCCTATTTCAGAGAAAGCCACTCTCTTATCCCTGCTGCTGCCAACCTCCTACTTACAAAGAGAATGAATCCAAAATAAACCCATTAATTTCAGTGAAGATACTTTGGAATTATTTCATTATAACTCCAAGCATAATTTTCCCCCAATCTCTGTAACCACTGTAGAGATTCCTGCTCTGCACTCAGATTTCAGTCTGTGTCCAGCACTCCTAATAACTCAATGTCATAAAAACTCAGTTATATCAGAATTTAAAGCAGAAACAGAGGCATTGCCACTGTCTTGTCTCAGTCAATAGTCGATATTCACCTGGAGGAAGGTGCACAGCTTTTTTTTCTTTCCTTTTTTTATTAAGAGGTATTTATGAATTTATTTAAAACAAAAAAAAAAAAAAAGAAAAAAGGAAGAAACAAGATTCTCTATACCTGCCCTCATTTGAGTTTTTTTCCTGCCTCATGGCAGAGTGACCTGGGGAGATGCAGATAACCAGACCAGGCTGATGTCAGGATAGTGGAAGAAGTATTACCTTTTGGAGGTGTAGCCTATGCATTTCTGTATCCCCATTTTGGAATTGTAGCTAGCAAATGGAAACATTTAAATATCATTCATATCCCCAGCCAAGGGAATATTAGAGGATTTTATTTGTTGGTTTTACCTTTATCATGAAAAGATATTTAAAAAATTCAGTCAAAGATAACAATCCACACGACCATTTAATCCAATATATTCAGTTTATACCATCCTGAAATTTCCTCTAAGAAAAGGCACATTATTCATTCCTGTATTAGCACAGGGCTCTGAAACTCTTTAGCTCTCTCTTGTGTAAAATGATTAGGTACTGAAATTTGCCTCACTTTTTGTTTATGAGCACAACGCACTGCAAAGCGCACAGGATACCCAATAACGACTGCACTCCAGCTGCACGTGATCCCTACGGAAAATGGGATTGCTTAGAAGGACATGTAGCGACATACAGGCAACAGGATTTTTTTCTTCCTAATTATCCACCCGCATGCGGGAAGACAAGGTGTGTGTATATCAGTATATCTCTGAAGTTTGGAGGCGAGGTAATACCCAGGATTAAAACGGTTACAGACACGTTATTTCTTGCCATACAACATGGAAATATTAAAGTTCACACCCTGTTATTCTGGAAGATCAAACCGAGCGCAGATGGCAGAACCAGTCTGGCTAAAAAGACAGCCCATTTGGGACTCGTGCTCACTATGCTGAAGAGCCTGGATGGGGCTTTTTGCCCAATTTTTAATTCTTCCATATTACATCTAGGCCATGCGCTAAACCAAGAGAAACGACACCGCACCAAGATGAGGATGAGGAAGATGGAAACACCCCTCTGGCTGAGCGGTCGAGGTTTCAGGAGGTGCCCCCCCACGTTTCCATCACTCATCCCTGGACACTCCATTTCCAGCCCTGCTCCTCCCAAATCCCACCCGAAGCCCAAGGAGAGCTCAGCATCGCACACAGCATCTCTGTGTTGCACCACGCAACCTTTCCCCGGTCTCAAAGAGTTTTATTGCCTCTTCTTCCCCCAGCGGGAGCTTCCTCGCCCTTCCCTCACGGCTCAGCCGATTGAGACCAGCTGCACTTGTCTCAGCTGCTCAGCGCTTCCCCCTCTCCTAAGCAAAAACATCCTTTTCAGTCCCCCGAGCCCATCCTCCTGTGGGCCCCACAGCTTCCATGCATGGCTCCAAAAAAAGCGGCTCCTCGCTAGATAATCGCTCTCGCTGGCAGAGCACGGGAGGCGATGCTCCCTCCTCCTGCCCGTTCCCTAATGGGTTAGTTAAGTCATCCCAGTCCAGTGATGGCAAACCATCAGTCCCCGATAGTGGTTTCCCTGTTTCCCATCTCCCTTCTTCCCCCTCCTGAAGCCCAGGTCTTTCTCCAGGAGGGTGCAGAAGCGTAGGTGCGTCGGTGCTTGCTCGCCTGCCATGCAGCGGGCACACTGACACGGCTTCTGGAGCCTAACGGGGAGAACCTCTCTTCTACTCAAAGGGCAATCTTTTTCCCATCAATTATGATAAAAACTCAAGCTGGAGATGAACTACAGAGATAGGACTGGATGGTTCAAGGGTTGACAGCCAGATTACGGGAGCTGCTTCTGCTGGGAGAAACCAGTACAGACAGGCTGTATCAGGAACCAGCCATCCTCTGGGGTCTTCTTGGCAGTTTTGTTCTCATTCCTCCCAGTGCAACGTCTGTGTCTCTGCTGAGATCTGCTCCAGCTGCAGGAAAAGATGGGTTTGAAGAAAGAAGCCATAGGAACAACTGTGGGCATCACCTGGTCTCCAACACCGCCTGCTAGAAGTGCAGTTTCTAGCCTTTTTTGGTTTATTGACTACATTTGCACTCTGGTTGTGAAGGTTGCAGAGGAAAATGAAGTCTTGGAAACCTCCAGAAATAGCACATGGACATGCTAAGTACCACACACCAGCAGCTGTGAAGGACAAGCTGTAGCTTGCCAAATGAAGAGGCATTGAAGGGACATAGGACATGACTGAGCTGCTGGTGCCAAGCCTATGCTGTGCTGCAGACATGGAGGCCACCAGAAGCAGGTGGCCAATGCCACCGCTGGCTGTGCAAACCTCCCAAAACCACCTACTTCCCAAGCTGCTGATCCCACCTGTCCCTCAGCTACCAGATGCACACACTTTCTTCTGAGCTGAAGAAACAACCCTCAGCTACACCCTGGGATGCCTCCAAAGGACATTTTGCAATTTAAGAAAGCAAAACAAACAGTAATTTTCAGAAGCGAACAAGCAGCACGCCATGAGGTGCCCATGGAGCCTCAACCTTCCTATTTCATTGCTGTTCTAACTGGTTTGTCTGCTCTGGAGAAATAAAAGCTCCCCTGATAAGCAGAGGTGCCTGGGTGGAGTGAGGGGAGTGGTCCAGGGACCAGCCAGCCCCTTCAAGCCCTGTCTCTCCTTCCCAGGGGCCACGGTCTGCTCTGCCAGGGGCTGCAGGAGAAGACGTTGGCTTGCAGGTGGAGGCATGTCAGGAAAAGTGCCAGGCAAGGCATTAAGCAATGAACTACAAGCAAACTACAGCGCAAAGTGCCCACCACGTGCAGGCAGGAGCGGTGCCGAGAAGCCAGCCAACGTCCCATGGCTGCTGCGTCTTGCAGCAATCCCAACTCCTCCTCTGACAGTGCTCTGCCTTCCCCTGCCCACGTCTTACCCCTCCGCAGAGCTGTGGCTTGGATTTGGAAATCTGAGAGGCAGGATTTTCACCTTGGTTTGCCCTGGTGTGGTATCCCAGGGCCCTGGGAGTATCAGGGTACAAGCAGCGTCCAATTGCCCTTACCTGGACCCAACGTGTGGCCAGCAGGCAGCGTGATGACACACCGTCTGGGAGCGGCACTTGCTATCACAGCCTCTTCTTGTAGCCACAACCTGGGCATGGGCAGAACCGACGGATGGAGTTTGAAGTCGTGCGTTTCAGACACAAGGTCAGACAGCCCCTTTGCACCACGCCATGGAGGAGCCGGCATGGGCTGCAGGCTGAGCCACCACAGCTCTGCTTTACCCCCAAGCCTCCCCATGATGCTGGGACCTCCAAGGAACACCAGCCTGCCATAAGGCAACCCAGGGGCTGCTCCGGTTTGGGCTCAGTGCTAAAAAGCGGGTCAAGCCAGATTCGGTTGCTTCCACCACCTCTTCTCCATGCCTTTATTGCGAGCCCGCTGGCTGCTCCAAGGGCAGAAGAGGAGCCCACAGAGGCAGCGACTTGCTGATGACCCTGCTTTGAGCTGGTAGTCAGATTGGAAACATCCAGAGGTCCCTGCCAGTCTAAATTATCCTACAACCCTATCAACCCCCATTACCCTTCCACCCCATACTGTGACCTGCTGCAGGAAAAGCCCACCCAGGTGAGGACGGGGGCACTTGGCAGCCCTTTTCCCCATAACCCGGGCACAAGAGGTAGACCTTTCATCTCAACCCCCAGTGCTTCGAAAGCCTCATGAATTTTTATCAAACACTAATGGTTTAATTCCTGCTTACATATGTAGAAATCTTGTCATGAGTCTGAGATTGGGGGGGGGGTGTGTTTGTTTCTTTTTAACTTTATAACAACTTTGATTTTACAAGTTCGTAAATCAACTCTTCTTCCTTGCTTTGCCCCACACCTCCTGTCTGGGTGTGGCTATAAGCAAATGAGACCACTGAATGAAAAATAACTTTTTTCTTTTCTTTTTTCTTACCCCTTCAAGAATTGCTCATGTCTCCTCACATCCTCAAATATTTCATGCAGGTTGTGCCATGTATTTCACAAACTAAGCCAAGCCAAACACCGCCTTCCATCTACAGGGTAAAAAAATGTTTTCCAGGGCTCAAAGCATTTCTGTCTTTGGCAGAATCTTTTCTCAAAGCATACTGAAGGAATAGTATGGAAATGAAATACAAAGAGTGGTTAAAATAATATTTTGGGTAGAGATGAGCCCAAACCAAACCCCAGATTAGAAAGCCAGATACCCCCCTAGATACCATTCCCCAAACGGGGAGGTTTGTTGTGATACTTGCAGAACAACTGGGAAACATTGCAGGTCTCCCACCAAGTTTAATTTATTGATTGAACTCATAAACACCTTAACTCCTACCACTCTTCACAGCTAACACAAATCCTATTATATTTATATAATAGATTATATTTACCCATACTGGCCCTGGTGGGTTAGATGGGGGGTGGACAGGCTGTGGGGGAACTGATGGGGGTCTAGCACAGTAGAGAGGACCCACATGGGCACGGGGGCTCTGCTGAACCCAAGCAGGAGACCCAAAGCTTCTGTGGGTTTCAGTGTGGTTGTATCTGCTATTTGGATCCAGCCTGTCACTGACGTGGGCACAAACTGTGGTGTAATTTGGGGTTTCAGACCCAGCATTTAGGACTGGATCCAAAACTCGAATGGAAGAAATTTGGGAAAGAGGCTTTTAAGAGTTTAATTTGAAACAGAAAAACCATGAATCTATTTTTGCCCTGGTCTTTAATTGAACTTTTTTTTTTTCCTTTTTAATCCTCTAGTATGCCCAGGCTGTTCAGTCATCCAACAGCAACTTCTCAATATTAAATAGGAGGCTTTATGCTATATGAATGGTGAACGAATGACAAACTCGGCTCTGTGTGCACCCGCTGCTCTGGAGAGGTGAACAAACAGCACGTTATGGCTCGGTGTGTTTACTCAACAGCAGCCAAAAGGAAAGCCAACTTTAAACAAAGCCTATCTTGACAACAGATTTAAAGATGATAATTGCACCTACTAATTCATAAATACTCTCAGATATTGATAATGTAAGTTTTGAACTCAGAGGCATCTTCACTTTCTGTATCCCAGTAAAGAGTCCACATGTGTGACTATAAAATTAAGACAGTTTAATCATGTAAAGTGTATTTTACTCTCTAGTTTAATGTTTTTATAAACCTTAAAATAACTTTGAAAATATTTGTCCTAGTACTTGACAGTATTTGGATTTTTTTTCCATTGATCTAGTGGTTGTAACACAGATCTCAAAATAGAGTACCCAGGGGAGGGAGGGTGGTTTTTTTTTCTCCAGACGCCAAGTGTATACCCAGCACAACAGCCTGCACCAGCCCCAGGGCAGCGGGGCACACAGCACCCACCACCAGGCACCGAAACCACCCCAGCTCCCCGCCAGTGACGGGCAGACGTGCCCTGGGCTCCGGCGACCGCTCTGCTCCATCCCACACTGCACCAGAACTGCTGGTGGCTGGTACCCACAGCACAAAGCAGGTACTCAGCCAAATCCTCCCTGATTTTCAATAAGTCACTTAACCACACCGCTGCTCCCCTGCCTCGAAAACAAGGCCAAGACTTGGCTAACGTGGTGGACCTTTGGTGAGGCACGCTGGATGAGTGGATGCTACCTGCTACGAGGCAAAGTGAAATGTATCAGAAATGAAGGGTCTACACGGCAGAAGAGACAATTTGTTAAAAATACTTTTTTCCCCTCATATGAAGCATCATGTGTTTTTAACATTTTTTGTTGTTAAATCCTTGCCCATCATGGCTTGACAATTTTTAGTGTGCAGGAGTCATGTCCCACCTTTAATGCCCACAGCTCCCCTCAACACCCCTCTGCTCCCCTCCCCAGACCCTCGCTGACGGATGCACGGGGAGAGACTCCTGCCCCTCTCAGCCTCCCCAAGCCCAGGAACTGCAGGCATCCAGGCTCAACAGCAAACACTGGAAGCCAGTTTTGTAGCAGGCAATGTTCCTGGACTCCATCAGCAACATCTTCAGACCTGGTCACCTTTAAAAAAAAAACCCACACCTAACTCCACGAACATTGCTCACATATACATACGTGCACACACAAAAGCACTTATTAGCTTAATAGGATGAGTATCAAAATGTAACACTAAATTATCTGACATCTTTATTGCTTAGAATGACAGATTCAAACAAAGCTAACCCTTTAATTATGTTTATATAATGTAATTTGGCATAAGTCATAAAGCACCCCTTTGGCAATGCCAGATTAAATATTTTACATTTGCTTGGGCAGCACATTGCAAGATGGAAAGCGGTATTTTCACCTGATGCTCCAGAGCAGCAGCTGCAGGAGCGTGGATGGGAGCAAGGCTCGGCACAGAGGCTTCCCCCAGCAGGGAGCTCTGCTGCGGGGGTCGCTCCGGGCTTGCGGGGACCCCAACCTCACACCCCGCTTCGCAGAGCTCCCCTTCACATCCTCTTACCCAGGAGGTTGGCACCACTGGTGTTTGCCAAGAGCAAAACAAAGGGCCATGCTGATGTCAACGGCACCAGAGGTGCCTCCATTACTGCTGGTGGGGTTTCCTGGGGCAGTCACCTTTCCACTCACTGGGGCTTCTCCAAGTCCTCCTTTTGTGTATGAAAGCAGGGAAGGTTCACACTTTACACCACAACAATTTTGGCTAATGGGCTTTGAGAAAGTTCATACCTGAGACTTCAGAGAGAAGATGAAGCACCTTGAGCTGTTCTGCAACAGGGCGGGTGAAAGAGAGCAGTCTCAATGCCCAGATTCTCAGGGTTCATCTTTCCCATCGCTCCTAAGTATCTTCCCAAGAAAAGGGAGGCCCCCACACCAGGCTTAGTGTCTGGGTTCCCCCTCTAGGAAACTCCCCAAGGGTCCCACCTCCAAGCTCTGTAGCCCCATTCTTCACTGGTGAACTAGAGCTGTTAGTGATGCTCCTCGCCCGTTTCAAAGGAATACCAAAGAATAAACAAGGCCCTTATTCCAAGAATAGGGCCTGTGAAGCCACCCCTCCACTGTCAGCACATCAGGTAAGTACATGTAGCCGAAGTTAGACCAAAGCCCCTCGAGATCCAGGATAGCCATTTCACTGACCATCATAGACTGGTTGCTGCTCCCAAGGGTTTGCATGTTCCACAAGTCACCACCACCACTCTGGGGACCTCAGTCCACTCTCCGGCCTCTGAGATACACCTGCTCACTCTGACCATAACCACCTACTCAAACATATGCAAATCCACCATTCCCAAGGACCAGGCTTGTCCAGCCTAACCACATGGGGCCTCCAGAGCAGTTTCTCTGGCCAGGTTCTGCTGCTACAAATGCATGGTACCACAAAATATTATTCATAAGTAAATGCAACACAGTAGGACCTAGCCGGTCCAGGAAGAAAATGGTTGCCCTTGGTAGATGTTTGGTTGTTCCTGTTACAACCTGTTCCACATTCTCCTGTTAACTTTCTTCCATCCTATATACTTCCATAGGCTCTTTACATAGTACCAGTAGGAGCTTGAGACCATGCATCCACATATTCAAACACTGTAAAACTCCAAAATTTAACAGAATGCATTTAAATTTGTGTGCAAGACAGACCTTCATACACCAAATAGGGGTGCTTCCGGGCTTGCACATCATTGCTATGCAAGGCTTCTTCCATGCTACAAGTCAACCAAGGCAGGGTACCTGCTGCCTAGCCCATGAGCCCACACTTCATAGCCCCACCACTCCAATTAACCACAGCCCATTAGCCACACCCATGAAATGTAGTTTCTTTTTCAGATGGTGTGTGCACCTCTTACTTTTGTCTTACCAATAGGCTGTGGCTGAGATTTTTTTCTGCTTCCCAGGTCTGCCTATCCAACCCTCATGTGTTAGCTTTGACCCACACAGTACCACTTGGTCTCTGCCTTCTACCCTACACCTTGTTCCCATGGCCCTGTAGTCAAGATGAAGACTGTAACTTCACATCATTGCCTCTGTAGGTAAAGGTAGAGAGGAGGCAAGACAACAGTCCTATCCCTTTCTTATAGGGTGTCCACTGACTCCTTCAAAACTTCCGAGATGCAAAAAGTTAGGAGGGAAAGATTTTACCCTGCCTCCATCCCAATCTCATATAGCGTTGAAACTTCATAACATAAAAGCATAAAGGTCACACCTTGTAGGAGATGGCCAAAGTGTTTTTATTTGGGGTTGTTGTGTGTGCGTGTGTTCTCTTTTTTTTTCTTGCCTTGCCATCTGCACAGTGTGAGATTCTACCAACCATGGCAGGACCTGTATTTTTCTGAAGCTGCCACCAGTACATAAGAAAAACCAGACACTGCACTGCTGGGGGAGATGGAAAAAAAAACAAAGCTAAAACAAAAATGTGCAGTTCAGCCCTGCAAAGAGCTGTCTGCAAACAGGGAGATGGAAAGCCACATTCATAGTCTGCTGGAGCACCCAGCATAAACTTAGTGTAGCCCTACTACTTTGCTTAAGTTCAGACCTTATTGTCCAGAGCTGTCAGGCTTTGACACACACACACACACACACACTTTGTCCAGCGTATTCATCAGGCAATGTAAAGTACGTACCAGTCTGAGTTGCTCATTATGGACATCAGTTGGGACACTACAAGCAGTACCCAAGTCCATCTTCACTGTCATAATAAAGCAATGGCTGTAGAGACATCAGGAATGAATGAGGATACAGAACAGACAACAGGGACTTGAACTTCTTCAGTAACCTCTGGAGCCAAATGGTGAAGACTTAACATAAAAATTAAAAAAAAATTCAAGTGTCCCCCCAAACAATGTACAAAGTACAATTCAGAGCAGAACATTGACTAATAGCAAGAGAAGAGACCTTTGGAGCACCAGGCAGAGCAGTGGTTTACAAATTCCAGAGTATGCTGTATTTGCATCAAAGTGTTTTAATCACAGAATGAATAAATCTACCCAGCCAAAATTTCCTTGGCTTCTTCAAAGAGAGTCTTGACTGTTTTGTCAAAGCACTTTCCCTTTTTGCCTTCATATAAATTATTGTGAGGAAAAAAAAAGTCAATTAAGAGAGAATATGAGTTATGAAATACAGGCTTGCAAATCTCATTGAAATTCTGTTGAGTTGCCTTGCCCACACAACTTGCAATCTTAGCAAAAGCCACACAAAAGGCTTTCCTCCCCACTGTTTACATGAGCATTTTGGAAATGGGGCATATACTGCTACGCAAAAAGGGAAATAGAGACAGGAGCAAAATGTAGTTTGTTGAGCTAATAAAACAGCAAGCCTTCCATTTGTTTCTTTAGTCCTATAGAGCCATTTCTGTTTAATACTTACACGCTCCACTGTTAGTGGAGCTGGTGACAAGATTTTTCACTGCAGATTGTTAAAACATGTAGGCTAGTCTAGTTTTAACTATGAGAATGTTTCCCAGCCATTATTAATGGTAATGGCTTAATTAATGATTTAAGGGATTGATCTATAACAGCAAAGGGACAGAAAGCCCTAAAGAAACTGCCTGCACCATCAACGTAACTAGCTAAACTCATCTAAATACTACAGCAAGCCTAGAAAAATATGAAATTAATCTGAATTCAGGGGTTTCTGATGTTTGCAATGAGCTTGGCCGAAAGCAACCTAATTATTTTCATATTTCTTTACATGAAGTTACCAGTACTGTCTGGTAATGTTATTACATGAGTAATAACAGACAATAAAGCCTGCTTCTCACACATTCAGAACTGTGGAAACACTCTTTCATGCAGCAAGGAACAGTATATATAAAATAATTAAGACGGACATCAATGAAAGCAAGAAGGGGCATGAGCTTCAGGAAATCTGCCAAACCATTGGGGCTGCTGGCAGAACATCCTGAATGTCTGCAATCTGCTCGTTCAAATATGGGTGTCAAACATCTTAGTGGAGACACCTCATGCAGGTCAGCAGTCACACAAGACCATGGGGCAGCAGCTGCCTCTACAGGCTAGCTTGACCCCCTTCAGCTCTAAGCCAGCAACGGCAAAGAAACTGAAAACAGAGAAGATAAATTCTGTAGCAAACAGCTCTGGAAAACAGCTGAGATGCCCATCCTCACATCCAGTACTGTTTAATATCTTCATCAATGACATAAACAGTGGGATCAAGGGCATCCTCAGCAAGTTTCCAGATGACACCAAGCCGAGTGGTGCGGTTGACACACCTGAGGGACGGGATGCCATCCAGAGGGACCTGGACAAGCTTGAGGAATGGGCCCATGTGAACCTCATGAGGTTCAACAAGGCCAAGTGCAGGATCCTGCACCTGGGTCGGGGCAACCCCCGGTACCAGTACAGGCTGGGGGATGAAGGGATGGAGAGCAGCCCTGCCGAGAAGGACTTGAGGGTACTGGTGGATGGAAAGCTGGACAGGAGCCGGCCATGTGCGCTCACAGCCCAGAAGGCCAACCATATCCTGGGCTGCACCCAAAGCAGCGTGGCCAGCAGGGCGAGGGAGGGGGTTCTGCCCCTCTGCTCCGCTCTGGGGAGACCCCACCTGCAGTGCTGCGTCCAACTCTGGAGCCCTCAGCACAGGAGAGACATGGACCTGCTGGAGCGGGTCCAGAGGAGGCCACAGCAATGCTCCGAGGGCTGGAACAGCTCTGCTGGGAGGACAGGCTGAGAGAGTTGGGGTTGTTCAGCCTGGAGAAGAGAAGGCTCCGGGGAGACCTTAGTGCAGCCTGCCAGTACTTCAAGGGGACCTCTAAGAAAGATGGGGACAGACTTTTTAGCAGGGCTTGTAGTGATAGGACAAGGGGTAATGGTTTTGAAGTCAAAAAGGGTAGATTCAGAATAGAGAAGGAAGAAATTTTTCACAGTGAGGGTGGTGAAACGCTGGCACAGGTTGCCCAGAGAGGTGGTAGATGCCCCATTCCTGGAAGGATTCAAGGTTAGTTTGTTCAGAGACCCATCCAACAGCTGGGGGTTGGACAGGGCTCTGAGCAAGCTGATCTAGTTGAAGTTGTCCCTGCTCATTGCAGGGCCTTGGACTAGATGATCTCAGAAGGTCTTGTCCAACCCAAACTATCATTCTATGATTGTCCCAGGAATTGTGGTTGCTCCAGCTCCATCCCTCCATCTCTAGAAGGGCTCACAGACCATTTCTGAAGACACAGGCAGACACAGATGGGAAGAAAAACCCAGGTGTCCAAGAGTTTCTTGTTTCCCTCTACCCCAAATATTCAGATTAAATGAGTGAGGAAAAATCCAACTTTACGTGTACCTTTAGACCATCATGGCTGCAACAGCTTAATGCTGCTCCATACAATTGCAATGCCAATACCAAACCTTTTCGCTATTCTAAAACCTGTTGAAGGTAAAGGATCACCTTCCACTCAGAGAGTGCTGTGGGTCGGCACCAAACTTCTTCTCTTGCCTTTTGGAAATACCAGTTTATCCACTCACTGTTGAGTAAGGAAGGGGAAAGAGATAAACAGTTCAGTCCAGATCTCCAGCTGATTTCAAAATTTACAAGAGAGGATAATGCCACCAGCAGGTGAACCAGTTTTTTTTCCTGATTTACACGAGACAGGGATGAGATTCACCATCAGCAAAGCGAACCATCAGGGTACGAATGAGACCTCAAAAACCAGGTGACTTCAGTGTGTTTTACTTACAAACCTCACATTTACACCACAGTAACAGGAGAAGATATGCTCCTCTGCAAAACCTCTTCTTTACATGCTTGTGTGTGCTGAGGGACTGGGTGAAGCATCTTGGAAGATTCACAGGAAAAGAACTGAGCAAAGACCCTTTCTACAAGAAGAAAGATCCTTTCCCCAGGAGCAGGGCTTTGAGCACAGCCCCAAACAAGTGGGAAGCGAGTTAAAGTCTGCAGCTGAGCTGGTCAAGGTCATTAGAGATAACTGGGCAACTTCTTTTTGGCTGTGCAATCCCTTTCCCCAGCACTCACACACCACCATGTTCTTCCAATCCAGTCTCAGCAGAAACACCTCCCACAGAGCAGTAGTCAGAGCTGGGTGTTTGAACCAAGTCTTCCCCCCCACCCTTAGTTCTTGACTCGGAGTCAAACCTCCCTTCCCATGCTTTCTCCTTGCACATTGGCACAGCGTTCCCACTGGCTTGGTCCACAGCAATCTCAGGTGGGTGGCCACCTCCCATCTGCGGCAGCGGTTTGCTCCCACGCCTCCAGCGCGCGCAGCTCCGGCGGCTCGGTGGCTGTTGGGGAACGCGCAGACTTGCGCGACGAACTGTAGAGACTGCTTGGGGGAAGCGCCTGTGGAACACGCACACTTGCACAGCTGCAGTTACAATCAGGTTTCGCTTCCCTCTCTCGGTCAAAGGGAGTAAATCCTCATCTGCCTCGTAAGCACGGAGCCTGGGACAGCGGCTGCCCCAGCAATAAGCCTTAGCGACAGAATTACATACCCGCCAGTAGTGAAAGATCTTCTTTCACTTGCAGCGTAAGTGTTACCCAGGCCCTTCTTCCCCCACCCCTGCATGTTTTCTGCTTATACCAGTTAATTGCTGCATAGCTGAAGGCAGGGTTTAATCCTGCGAGCATAAATTCACACATACAGCGATGTGATCAGTGAGGTTTGTGGGATTAAGTCCTTGGGTCCACCAAAAGTTTTCACAGGAGCATAATTATAATCAGACGTGCAGCTACATGAGCGCTTGAAGGTAAGCACATGTGCAATTGCTTGCAATTTGTTGCAGTTTTTAAAAATCAGAAAAATTGTTCAACATCCGATCAACATGAGCTGCCTGGGCAGACATGCACAGAATAAAGCTGATTAGAAAAAAATAACTTTTTAGGGATCATCCTGTTAGTTCTTTATCTAGTCTCCCCTCAACCCCCAAATCTTTTCTGAAGGAGTGACTTTCCCCTGCCAGGCTTTACACTGTTTCTCATCCTGATCTGAGCCCCTCCTGGCACCTCTGCATTAATCCCAAACTTGAAGTTTCAGCCAAAGATGCTAGACTTTTACCTACACATCTCACTGCTGTTTCCTCGCGGTCCAAAAGATAAATAAGCATAAACATGAAGTTAACATTTTGCTAATAACATGCTTGTTCCCCTGAGCCCGTCCCATTAACCCAGAAAGTGGGAAGAGGGAACTTCACATTATCTCCAAGATGACCTGCCTGGTACAGTGGTTCTTAGGGCTCAAGAAAAGCTTCTCACCCTCTGCTGAGGGCATACATCTCCCACACGTTGGTCAGCCACGTCCTGCTCCCCCCGCGGCTCAGATGAAAGCCCCACCTGAGGCTGCTCGCCAACGACAGCAAGTCACAGACCGAAGAACACGCAGGCACGGCGGCGGGGAGCGCATGGGAGGGATTCCCACCAGCAACCTGCAGTTTTTCGTGCCAAGGTCATTAAGGAAACAATTTATAGGAGATGTGTTCCTCGAGCGGCTCCTTTTGCAAAACCTCTTCAGTCAGACACTTTCCCTTCCCGCCTGCTGCATCCCCAGCAGCTACTTCTGATCCACTCCCCAGGTCTGCCACCAAATCCATCTTTTACATCTTAAATTTCCCACATCACTGTGACGACTCCTGTACTTACTTAAATCTGGCAGTGCCAACCCACACGCCAGCTGCCGGATGCTGGTGCAATCTCCCACATGCTTTTGATCCATATTTTCAGCTGCTTTAGAGCCTTTGCAATTTAAGGGCTGCACCACAGAAGCAATCTGTCCTGACTACACCCCTCGGGGCTTTGGAGCAGAGCTTTCTCCAGGTGAGCCCAGCTGCCATTACTGGATGAATGAGGCATTTCAGCTGGGCACTCCCCCAGGCTCCCTGCTGCTGAGAGCTGTAAAACACTGTTAAACACTACCGAGACCTGTGGCTATTGCTCCGGGCTTTCCTCCAGTTCCACAGCAGGAATCAGATCACCGGGGTTGCACTTGCACCCTAACCTTTGCTTTGGACCATCAGATGTAAGCCATGGACTATGCAGCTCATGTCCTCGTTCTCTTCATGACGTGTTAAAAAATAACCAGCTGCACCAAATTATGCCAAATTCTCACTAATTGATGAGCTACTGCAGGAGGTGACTGCCAGGTAAGACAGACTGAATACAAAGGCACCACAGCTGCACCAGAAACAGCAATCCTTCAGTGTTAGTGAGGTCTAAAAATGCTGGGAATGTACCTCTACCTTCCCCTTGCAGGGTCTGAGCTGGACCCTGTCCTCTTTGACTTCTGGGCTTCAAGCCAGAGGGACAGAAATGCAGCTCTCGCACCTCACCCTGTGCAGGATGCTCCATGTCACATATACCCCTGTACAAACTAACCTGAGCCTGTGTGCACAGCATCGTGCTGATGGACTGAAACTGTCATGAGTATAAGGAAAAACCTCGGTTCACACAAATTTTGCCCCCTCTGATAGCACCAGCCATCAGCCTTTTTCATGGGCTACAGCTAAAATCGTTAAATCACAGAAGGAGACGACTAAGTTTAACAGCAAACAGTTTGCTTAGAGAAACAGAGTGCCAAACAGGGAAACATTATTCACTCCCCTTACTAGAAGCATAATCCTCATTAAAGCAAGAGTAATGAAGGAGGAAAACACATATTTACCACTTCTCCATCAGTCTGAAAATCAGACTTACTATTCTAGGCCCTTTCAGAAATACTTGCTCCCTTCAGATCATGCATGCTGAGTTTTGAATGAAAATGAGTGGAGATAATCAGTATTTGAACCTCTACATAGAAAGTTTAATTCCAAACACACAAAACCAGCCTTAAATATTACCTCTCCAGTTATGCACTGCACAAAAATTTTGCTTTCTTAAAATTGGAAATATTAACTTCTGTACTGAGTGGCAGCTGCTCGCACAGTTGTTTCTAGTGAGTATTTATGCTCGGTCCAGGGAGAGGAAAGGAGCCTGGAACGCGCCTCTTGCTCTCTGCTGCCTTTGCGCAGCGTAGAGCACGCCAGGCGCAGAGCGTCCAGGCAGGTCCCTGCCATCAGCGGCAGTGGCATAAATCTAGATGTGACAGCATGAAGGGGCAAATACGTCACCGGGGGAGAGGTGACATGGGGAAGGATAAGAGCTATATATAAGCAATGCAAGCAGATGAATACATGGCAAACACCAACTGCGCTGGACCTGTTTTCGTTGGTGTCAGCTGAACATTTGGAGTTAGGCTGGGTTTGTGGTACGATGCTTTGGAGACAGGACAAATGAGACACGGAGATGTTAATCTTGAGTTTTCCAAGAGCTTCAGGGGAGTGAGTTGCCCTCTCCTGCTACAGGGTTCCATCTAAGCAAGGTTGCCATGGAGAGTTAATACCAGAGCTGGAGGCATAAGGACATCCCACACCCTCCTCTTCTGACTTTGGCATAGGCTATTTATTTCATCCTTTGCTATTCAAATATATCAGAAGTACTTCTACAGGAGCAATTTCTTTCTGAACTTCTGCTGTCCTTTTAGAACAGCGAAAAAAAAGTCTGTGTTAAAATGCACTACAGATATTCATAAAGACATGTCCTAACAGAAACTGTTTTCTTGGAAAGTAATATCCAGAGGAGCCTTTCCTCCGAAAACTGTACATTGGAGCTGGAAAAATAAAGAGAAAATCTGCTTTTTTTTGTGGTGGTTTTTTTTTTAGAGAGAGAATGACCAGCAGAGAGGGATTTGGCTGTTGAGGGTATCTCATAACAGTAGGTGGCAAAGATTTCCCAGTGCTCCTGTGTGACATTTTGGTGACAAGTTGTGGTTGGGAGGAAAGCTAAATGAATGTAACAGCTTCCCAGAAATAATCTCCAATGGTTTTATCTTTAATCTCTTTCCCTCTGTACTCTGATAGGGACTATACCAAGGAAACCCATCAGCCTGCGTTGATGCCAAAGCGTGTAACCACGGCTCAGCCCCGCTCGGCAGAAGCGATAGCAAACGTCTCATTTCCTACAGGAGCTCGAGTAGCTCCGGGCTTTAGTTACATCTTCAGTGCCGCCGAGGCACAGACACTGTGCATGGAAATACCCACTTCGGGCTGTGGGTTCCTCCAGCGGGGAGGGTGCCAGTGCAAAGTTGAGATATTTTAGCAGGAAAGGGTAACTGCCAGCCAGCTTCACAGTTAGAGAAGGGAAATCTCTTCTTTGCTAGAAAAAATGAACATACAGAAATAAGCTGCTCAGCATCTCTTCTCTTATCCCAGTGAAGGAATTAACTGGCTAGTCTTTATAACATCAAGATGTTTGTTTCTGGCTTAGTCATGAATTTGAAGACCAGGACACACATGTGTTGTGCAGCAAATACCGAAGATCATTACAAGGACACAAGCCACATAATGGGGGGGGATGGGAGGTGGGAAGAAACACAGCAACAACTGAGTAAAGAGAGATCATTGAATACTTGGAGGACTACAGAACCAGGACCCATTAGGAGGCCAACAGGCAGCCAACATCATTTAAACTGAAAAAAAAAAAAAGAACAGAATCACAGAATCACAGAATCACTAGGTTGGAAAGGACCTTCAAGATCATCAAGTCCAACCATTAATCCAGCGCCACCATGTCCCCTAAACCATGTCCTGAAGCGCCACATCCACACGTTTTTTGAACACTTCTAGAGATGGCGACTCCACCACCTCCCTGGGCAGCCTGTTCCAACGCCTGACCACCCTCTCAGTGAAGAAATTTTTCCTAATATCCAATCTAAACCTCCCCTGGCGCAACTTGAGGCCATTTCCTCTTGTCCTATCACTAGTTACTTGGGAGAAGAGACCGACACCCTCGTCGCCACAACCCCCTTTCAGGTAGTTGTAGAGAGCGATAAGGTCTCCCCTCAGCCTCCTCTTCTTCAGACTAAACAACCCCAGTTCCCTCAGCCGCTCCTCATAAGACTTGTGCTCCAGACCCCTCACCAGCTTCGTTGCCCTTCTCTGGACACGCTCCCACACCTCAACATCCTTCTTGTAGTGAGGGGCCCAAAACTGAACACAGGATTCGAGGTGCGGCCTCACCAGTGCCGAGTACAGGGGCACAATCACTTCCCTACTCCTGCTGGCCACACTAGTGCTGATACAGGCCAGGATGCTGTTGACCTTCTTGGCCACCTGGGCACACTGCCGGCTCATGTTCAGCCGGCTGTCAACCAGCACCCCCAGGTCCCTTTCCGCCGGGCTGCTCTCCAGCCACTCCTCCCCAAGCCTGTAGCGTTGCGTGGGGTTGTTGTGGCCCAAGTGCAGGACCCTGCACTTGGCCTTATTAAACCTCATACAGTTGGCCTCAGCCCATCAATCCAGCCTGTCCAGATCCCTCTGCAGAGCCCTCCTACCCTCCAGCAGATCAACACTCCCACTCAGCTTGGTGTCATCTGTGAACTTACTGAGGGAGCACTCGATCCCCTCATCCAGGTCATCGATGAAGATACTGAACCAACCGGCCCCAGAACCGAGCCCTGGGGAACACCGCTTGTGACCGGCCGCCAGCCAGATTTAACGCCGTTCACCACAACTCTCTGGGCTCGGCCATCCAGCCAGTTCCTCACCCAGCGAAGAGTAAACCTGTCTAAGCCACGAGCCGCCAGTTTCTCCAGGAGAATGCTGTGGGAGACGCTGTCAAAGGCTTTACTAAAGTCCAGGTAGACAACGTCCACAGTCTTTTCCTCATCCACTAGGCGGGTCACCTGGTCATAGAAGGAGATCAGGTTGGTCAAGCAGGACCTGCCTTTCAGGAACCCATGCTGGCTGGGCCTGATCCCTTGGTTGTCCTGCAGATGCCCTGTGAGCACTCTCAAGACCAACCGCTCCATAATCTTCCTCGGTACAGAGGTCAGGCTGACAGGCCTGTAGTTTCCAGGATCCTCCTTCCGGCCTTTCTTGTAGACGGGCGTCACATTGGCAAGCCTCCAGTCTTCTGGGACCTCCCCTGTTAACCAGCACTGCTGATAAACGATGGAGAGTGGCTTGGCAAGCTCCTCTGCCAGCTCTCTCAGTACTCTTGGGTGGATCCCATCAGGCCCCATAGACTTGTGGGTGTCCAGGTGGTTTAGCATGTCCTTGACTGCTTCCTCCTGGATTATGAGGAGTACATTGTGCTCTCCATCCCCATCTTCCAGCTCAGGGGGCTGAATACCCTGTGGATACCTGGACTGGCTATTAAAGACTGAGGCAAAGAAGGCATTAAGTACCTCAGCCTTGTCCTCATCCTTGGAGACAATGTTCCCCGCCATATCCAGTAGGGGATGGAGATTCTCCTTGCCTCTCTTTTTGTTGTTAATATATCTGTAAAAACATTTTTTATTATCCTTTACGACTGTGGCCAGACTGAGCTCTAGCTGGGCTTTTGCCTTTCTAATTTTGTCCCTGCTTGACCTAACGAGATCCTTGTACTCTTTGTGAGTTGCCTGCCCCTTCTTCCAGAGATGATAAACTCTCCTCTTTTCCCTGAGTCCCAGCAAAATCTCCCTGTTCAGCCAGGCCGGTCGCCTTCCCCGCCAGCTCTTCTTACGGCACATGGGGACCGCCTGCTCCTACGCCTTTAAGATTTCCTTCTTGAAGACTGTCCAGCCTTCCTGGACCCCTTTGTCCTTCAGGACTGTCACATACAACGTCTTTTGAAAGATTCTCACTTTGGTCTGTGTCCTACAACAGTATTGACATCAATGGCTTGCAAAGTCCTACATCCAGTGTCTTTGTTGGTATTAGGTGTCTGGGAGTTTTTGTTAATAAAGAATGGGAGGAGAAGGTAGGTAAGAAATTATCTCAAATGTGCGTAAGGAAACACTTCCAACTGATCTGAAAGTGATAAACCCCAACACCACCCACAGCCAACCCCCACAGGCATATCTCTCGGATTCCTCAACACCAGCAATGAGTTGACTGACCTCTAGACTAGAGGGATGGTAGATCACCAGTAAAAGTCATGTGGTACTGAAAGGCGCAGGGCTGGTGTATCTCTAAAGCCACCTTTTGATCTGTGAAACCACATTAGAATCATAGAATCACAGAATCACAGAACCATTTAGCTTGGAAAAGACCTTAAAGATCATCGAGTCTAACCATAAACCTAGCACTGCCAAGTCCACCACTAAACCATGTCCCTAAGCACCACATCTACACGTCTTTTAAATACGACCAGAGATGGTGACTCAACCACTGACCTGGGCAGCCTGTTCCAGTGCTTGACAACCCTTTTGGTGAAGAATTTTTTAATATCCAATCTAAACCTCCCCTGTCACAACTTGAGGCCATTTCCTCTCATCCTAAAACTTGTTACTTGGGAGAAGAGACTACAACTTCCTTTCAGGTAGTTGTAGAGCAGCAATAAGTTCTCCCCTCAGCCTCCTCTTCTCCAGAATAAACAACCCCAGTTCCCTCAGCCGCTTTTCATCAGACTAGTGCTCTAGACCCCTCACCAGCTTCATTGTCCTCCTTTGGATGTTCTCCAGCACCTCAGCATCCTTCCTGTAGTGAGGGGCCCAAAACTGAACACAGGATTTGAGGTGCGGCCTCACCAGTGCTGAGTACAGGGGCACGATCACTTCCCTACTCCTGCTGGCCACACTATTCCTGATACAGGCCAGGACGCTGTTGGCCTTCTTGGCCACCTGGGCACAATGCCGGCTCATGTTCAGCCGGCTGTCAAACAGCAGCCCCAGGTCCCTTTCCGCCGGGCAGCTCTCCAGCCACTCCTCCCCAAGCCTGTAGCGTTGCATGGGGTTGTTGTGGCCCAAGTGCAGGACCTTGCACTTGGCCTTATTAAACCTCATACAGTTGACCTCCGCCCATCGATCCAGCCTGTCCAGATCCCTCTGCAGAGCCCTCCTACCCTCCAGCAGATCGACACTCCCACCCAACTTGGTGTCGTCTGCAAACTTACTGAGGGAGCACTCGATCCCCTCATCCAGATCATCAATAAAGATATTGAACAAGATCGGCCCCAGACTGAGCCCTGGGGTTTATGACCTTTGGAAGAAGGGGCAGGCAACTCAGGAGGACTACAAGGATGTTGTGAGGTCATGCAGGCAGAAAATTAGCAGGGCCAAAGCCTAACTAGAATTAAATCTGGCTACTGTCGTAAAAGACAATAAAAAATGTTTCTATAAATACATTGGCAACAAAAGGAGGGCTAAGGAGAATCTCCATCCCTTATTGGATGCTGGGGGAAACATAGTGAAAAAGACTGAGGAAAAGACTGAGGTACTTAATGCCATCTTTGCCTCAGTCTTTAATAGTAAGACCCGTTGTTTTCCAGGTATCCAACCCCCCGAGCTGGAAGACAGGGACGGGGAGCTGAATGAAGCCCCCATAATCCAAGGGGGAATCTCTACAACTACCTGAAAGAGGGTTGTGGCAACGAGGGTGTTGGCCTCTTCTTCCAAGTAACTAGTGATAGGACAAGAGGAAATGGCCTCAAGTTGTGCCAGGGGAGGTTTAGATTGGATATTAGGAAAAATTTCTTCACTGAGAGGGTGGTCAGGCATTGGAACAGGCTGCCCTGGGAGGTGGTGGAGTCGCCATCTCTGGAAGTGTTCAAAAAACGTGTGGATGTGGCGCTTCAGGACATGGTTTAGGGAACATGGTGGCGCTGGATTAATGGTTGGACTTGATGATCTTGAAGGTCCTTTCCAACCTAGTGATTCTGTGATTCTGTGATTCTTTTTCCTCAGTTCCAGAGCTCTCTGTTCAACCAGGCCAGTCGTCCTCCCCGCTGTCTCGTCTTTTGGCACACGGGGACCGCCTGCTCCTGCGCCTTTAAGATTTCTTTGAAGCATGTCCAGCCTTCCTGGACTCCTTTGCCCTTCAGGACTGTCTCCCCAGGGACTCTCTCAACCAGTCTCCTAAACAGGCTGAAGTCTGCCCTCCAGAAGTCCAAGGTAGCAGTTCTGATAACCCCTGTACTTATTTTTCCAAGAATCGAAAACTCTTAAAATTTCATAATTGCTGTGCTCAAGTCGACCTCCAACCATCACATCACCCACAAGTCCTTCTCTGTCCATGAACAACAGGTCTAGTGGGGCGCCTTCCCTTGTTGGCTCACTCACCAGCTGTGTCAGGAAGCTATCTTCCACACACTCCAGGAACCTTCTAGACTGTTTCCTCTCTGCTGTATTGTATTTCCAGCAGAGATCTGGTAAGTTGAAGTCCCCTACGAGAACAAGGGCTAGCGATTGTGAGACTTGTCCCAGCTGCTTATAGAATATTTTGTCTGCCTCTTCATCCTGGTTGGGTGGTCCACAACAGACTCCCACAACGTTATCTGCCTTGTTGGCCTTCCCCCTGATTCTCACCCATAAACACTCAACCCTGTCATCACCATCATCAAGCTCTAGACAGTGAAAACACTCCCTAACATACAGGGCTACACCACTACCTCTCCTTCCTTGCCTGTCCCTTCTGAAGAGTTTATAGCCATCCATTGCAGCACTCCAGTTGTGCGAGTCATCCCACCATGTTTCCGTGATTGCAACTTATATCATAGTTTTCCAGCTGCACTATGGCTTCCAGCTCCTCCTGTTTGTTGCCCATGCAACTTTTCCCTTTTCCCCCTTGAAATTGCTTCATCTGAGACCCTCAAAGGTTCAGGTATTGTTATTCCTCTTTTGTTTTGGTGTTGCTGGGGTTTTTTTAATTATTATTACTTTTTACATTTAACTACTTTGAAGAACCCCTCCCTGAGAACCAGAAGTCTCCCTGGAAGCTGACAGCAGCTAAGAACATGAGAGCCAAAATCATGAGGTGCTTCAGAAAATTTTATGCTCTTCATGATAGACACAAATACTTGCACTTTGGGGAATACACTAATCATTAATTATGGACAAGAGAGGCATGCAGAGGTAAAGAAAGAAGTCCATGTTAGAGAGAAGGAAATCCGCCACACCAACCGGCTGCCCTGCTCCAGGAAAACATTTCTTACACTCCCTCCAATTCGCATTTGATTTTGCGGAATCCAAGTCCCGCCAGACCCAGCTTTCTTTGCCCTTCCCCCCAGTTGTTTTTTGACAGAATTACAAAATGATGGGGTTAATAGAGCGCAGAGCAGCTGCAATCTATTTGGATTTCGCTGAAGGACTTGATACCGTCTCCTGAAATCTTATGCTCCAAATTAATTCAAGTTGGCTCGGGCAGGAAAACACTGTCATGCCGATTGAAAGCTGCCTGAGAAGACTGTAAACACGGGGTAATGACACGTGGCGATGTTCTTGCTGCGGGCACCGCGGGGCCGGAGGGCTGCCTGCTGCGGCTTAGCCTCGTCGGCCATCCGGGGAAAAAAGGAACCCAAGGAGCACTGACAAAAAGTCACAGATGCAGTTAAAGTAAAAGGGGGTGGCATCCATTTGGGCAGAAGGATAAAACCCATGAGGCTGAGAGAGTTAAGAAACGTTGACCAAACAAGTCAGCTTTGCAGTGGGAGGGGAGGGGGAGAAGGGGCGAGCAACCCTGTGTGCCTGTGTGGAGGCAGAATAATTAATGCTCCCTTCCAGAGCAAAATCATTGCACTGGCATAAACCCCTTGACAGGGTTCAGAGGAGCAGCAGCTCCAGAGCAGCTCTTGCAAAAGAGATTATTCTGGACAATTTTGCCTGGTAGACAAGCCCCAAAATCCGAATGCTGCTGATTGATAGGCAGAAAATCTATGCGGTGACTGGGGAAAGGAGTTTCGTAGCTGATGCAATCCGGAGCCTGTTGCCTCTGTCAGCGTCAAAATCTGCTGAGTGCCCGTCCCACTGCTCCTGAAATCGAGGGCAATTTTGCTGCTTTAATATGAGAGGGTTTGATTACGGCCAGTTAAATGGTTTTCAAAGGAAATATGGCTTTTTATATTAAAGTTCTTTAATGGCTTTCAGGTTTAGTTGGGGATTTCTTTTTCCATTTAATTTCAATACAATGAAAGTGTTTCAGCTTTGGAAGGAAAGGAAATTTGGACAGAAAGATAACTGAGAAGAGTTTGGGAAAATTTAGGAGAGGGGGACACATTTAAAGAAATATGGCCAGGGAAAGATAGCTTGCATTTTCCCAAACACTGTTGATAATTGTTTTCTTTGTCAGCCCTGCTTCCTCACACACGCGGTTTCCAAATCCTTCAGCAGAAAATAGAACTACAAGAAATTCCCTGGCATCTCCTACCCAGCGCTCTCCAGGCCGTGTACAAGGAGCTCGTCTGCAGACTCTGTGGTATTTCAGTTTTACAGCGTCCCGTGTGAAACCCTTCATCATCCTCCTCCCTCTCTTCTACAAGAAAACCGCTGCGGCTCTGGAGGAGCCAGTACCTTCTCCTGCTCCTGCTTTGAAATATTCACCCAATGCGCTGATGGGCATGTCCCAAAGCACCCGGCTGGCTGGGAAATCCGATCGTTCCAAGCGCGTTAAAAACTGCTTTGGTCATTTAGCTGTTGGTGTTCCTCCAGTGATTTGGATTTTGCACCCAGAGCTCACAAGAGCAAACTACCTCCCAGCTCTATCACCTCCCCGGAGCGGGCTGCACGTCCCGGGAGGGGGTCTGGGCAGCTGGTGCAGGAGACCGCTCTCACTGGTATCTCAAAGCCCAGGCTCAAGCCTGATTTTACTCATGGCAGGGGCAATTCCAGTTTCTCCTTCCAAATCTAGAAGCCTCCTTCCCGTTTCTGCCCGTAGCGAGGTTAGGAATTTGGACAAGGCAGAGCCGGCACCGAAGTGGGATGGGGGGCAGGGTGGATCCCCCTGCACCCAGCAGAATGGGGGTCCTTCACAGCAGAGTCCTCTGTGCTGCGCGACGCCCTGTCTCATCACTGGTGTTCACCATCACTCAGGCCTCAATACCTGGATATCTCCAGGGTGGAAGAAAGCAGCCTTAAAAAAAGCCCAATTTCTGGTTTAACGCAGACTCCGTAAACAGCCAGTCACTGGGGACATGAGGTTCAGCCTTCTTCGTCTCTCCCTGCCTAATGTGAAGCAGATGTCTTCTATTAATTGCTAATTAGTAACTACTTCATTTATTTTCCATCAGTTTTCTTCTCTAGTTCAGGCACAGGGAGGGCAGGTTGTGAAAATAAGCCAGTCCCCATAGAAACGTATTGCACGTAGAGCAATTTGAAGGCAGCAAGGTAGGAGATGAGCAAGGCAGTGCCTCTTAGCAGGCACGACGCTTGATGGGGACGTGGGACACCTCATTTGGCACTTCGCATGTCTGTTGACTTGCCAAATTGCTCAACCCTCCTGTATTTTGGTATCAAACCCTTGCTCATGCCTTGTCTGTTCACAGCATAAATACTAAACAAGGGGCACGTCCCCTATTTTAGTCCTGTGATATTTCCCAGCATCTTGGGGGACCGTAAGAGGGCAAAACATTACAGCAGTTCCTCCTTGCTTGCTTGAAATGGAGCAGAGCTGAGCGATGCCAAGTCGCAGCCAAATTCCCGTGCCCAGCACAAACTCATACGGAGACAACATGAATGGGCTTTGAAAGGGAACGAGGGCAAAGACAGACCTTGTGCTCTAAGCCATGAGGACATGCAGGTTAAGCTGACATGGCATAAACCACCAGGACTTCTGTTAGCATAATTTTGTCACTAAAACCAGAATTGCACACCTCCTTGGGGCCAGGTTCACAAAACTTTAAAAATATAGAATGCAGAGGCCTTACTCCATCATCCCAACACCTATGGGACAGTACGTAGGGTATCATGACAGTAATATATGAGTGACTTGGACAGCACAGTGACTGAGCACCACAAAAGTGTCCCAGACAGAGCGGCATCACTCCTGAAAGCTGGATGGGACATGCCCTCTGTTCACCCTGAATTCCCACAGGAAACTCCAACATTTGCCCCAAAATCTTTCTATTTAAGTTGCATCACTCTGAGCTGATCAAGATAGAATCCTGTGACTGTGGATCTAGGCAGTAAGTACTCCACTCGTGGTCCAGAGATGAAAAATTATTCACTGTAAACATCCCATTTTCCTGGTGGGGGTTGCAGTACATCTGGGACAACCCTCAAAGCAAGAGGCTGCAGCCCACTAATCTGCTTCTGGTGCAGCATCCTCATCCCTTTGCTCCTGAGATGTTCGAGAGGGAGGAGAGAGCACCCAGCAGCTGGGAAACAGCACCCAGGACCCCTGAACTTGAGGCCTCTGAATTCCAGTCCACAATGTTATGTCCCAGTTCAATCAAGAGAGATTATTTCCCTCTGGGCTCTGCATTCAAAAATATGATGATGTTTATGAATTATTTATAGAAAAGGGATGACATTCAAATTCTGCCTGGGTCCCAGCCACCACATTGCATCTTTCTAATGGTTTCCCAATAAAGACAGACTCCTGCGCTGGCTGCCTGACTCTGCTTTCCCCTTTCCCCCGATAGGAAGGGATCTTAAAAGCTTAGAAAGCTATAGCCATGCTAATTTTGTAATACACTGGAACTCTCCTTTTGCATCGTCCTAAGGGGGACTTACTTGGTTCTTGGAAATAATATCTGCCGTCATATAAAACACCCCAAATTGTAAACTTTCCAATGAACTCCTTACATTAAGTAATTTTAAAGTTTTATCATTTTAAAGTTTTATTTTAGTAATCACTATAATAAACAACTCCAGTCTTTACAGAGCTTTTCATCCCCAAGGATCCCAGCGTGCTTTCAACCACCGCGCACCAACTACGGGCAGGGATGAATCCAGGTTAAATGGGGCTTTGAGCAACCTGGTCTAGGGGAAGATGTCCCTGCCCATGGCAAGGGGGTCGGCACTAGATGATCTCTAAGGTCCCTCCCAACCCAAACCTTTCTATGATTCTATGATCACCCTGCGAAAAGGCAGCTGTTCCCAGGGCCGCAGCTGGCCGCACCGAGAGGCACTAACGCGAGGGGAGAACAGCGTCTCTGCACCTTGGGGGGTACAGTTGCCCTGTTACGATGCCCAAATCTGGCCGAAGCAGGAACGGGTCATCTCCTCCACTTCTACAGCATCATGAAATTAAAGCCCAGTAGGCAGTTACCAAGAAACATACCACTAATCAAAGGATTTATTAATTAATAATTAATGTTTTTGATTGCACTGTAATAGGCAAGAGGTAATGGACACAAGCAGTAACACAGGAAATTATAATTAAATATAAGGGAAAAAAATTCACTATGAAGATGGTCAAATATCTCAAACAGGTTGTCCAGAAGGGTTGTGGCATCTCCATCTTGGGACTGAATTCTTGAACTCAGCTGGACAAAGCCCTGAGCAACCTGGTCTGGTCAGGTCCTGCTTTGTGCAGGGCGTTGGGTGAGAGACAATCCGCGGACGCATCCCAAATTCTTCTATGCCGTAGCCTGGCACAGTAACTTAAAGCATGAGTGGTGTTGGTTTAAATTAACACATCAACTGCTGAGTTGCAGCAGCTGCCACAAATTGGCATTCACTGTTAGCTACGGGCCCAGCAACCTCGGCCGACACCAGAAAGTGCAATGCCTCAAGTTGGGCTAGTGAGAGTCTGCAGAAACCCCACTCTTCCAGTAATCCCACTGAAAATTAAGTTGATTGCTCTCGTCTCAACCTGGCAGCTGCGGAGGAGAACAGAGCACCGGGCCCCGTGCAGCAAACGCTTCCGAGCTTGGGTGTTCCCTCCCTTCAGTCCCCTGTTTTCTGGATTAAAGAAATGCAATGCTGGTAACCGTTCCTCACAGCAACCAACCGCTCATTATTCTCGCTAATCTGGACCCGCTCCAGTTCATCAGTATTAGTGGGGAAGAGCACTACCCAAACCTGGATTCAATATACTGTACTTCAGACCTCATCAACACCCGGTGTAGCCACCTCCCTTATCTCATACACAGCTTTCCTGTGAAGCTGGCCCAGAAAGCCCAGACAAACGGCGTCACGCTGTCCCACTTGGATTAGAGTCTCCCATAGATTCCAGATGTTTCTCTGTCGCGCTGCAGCCTCACCAGCTGTTGCCTCCTCTTTAGGAATTTGTGCACTGGATCACACCTTCTTGCTTATGTCTTTGCTGAAATTTGTCTTGCTGATGGCAGGTTTGTGGTTAACTCCCTCTGAAAAGCAATTTTTTCTCGCCAAGGAGCTGTGCGTCCTATGCAAGGAATGACAACTAGACCTTGGTTTGAAGACAGCAAGGCTCCACCACTGCCTGGGGGTTTATTTCAATAGTTAACTTCCAGCTAACCACTTTTCAGCTCACGCTAGATACTCAGGAGGTTTCCATGTGGGCAAAGCTACAGCATGATGTAAAGACTTGGTAGCTAGACAGCAGCTATAGGCAAAGTCATTGCGTAAAGCAAAGTTTTTGAGGCTGGGAGCCAGAGACTGTGGAACTCAGTATGCAAGATATCACTATATTTTCTGTTGATATCATTATATTTTATATTCTGTTTCATTACAATCTGAAAATACTCTTTAACCCACTGCTCTCACTGCAATCTGCGGTTACCCGATTGCCTTGTGACGCTGATCCTGAAGGATTGCTCACCTGGGTTCAGGCTCTCCCTGGACTTAGAAATGGACAGTTCAGGGTTTTAGTCTGCTTTTGCAGAACCCATAGATACCACAGGGAAACAAACAACCCAACAGTCCCTGTAGCTGCGGAATACTTTTTAGCAAACAGTAGCTCCGAACTATCGAGGCAGCATTTTAATCACTGCTGTGGGGCGGGGAGACCAGGGGCAAACAGCGTAGATATCTACAGATCGAACAAAAACCCCGTAACCTATTGACTTTGGACGAAGGTCTAGTGAGTTCCAGCTCTGCTGCACAGCAGCTTCTAAACTGCAGCTACCAGCATTGTTAAATAAATTGGAAAAAATCTATACTGCTACAGTTCACCTCTAGAAAACATGTAGGACAGAAAACATGCGATTCAAAGGTGGATTGAAGAACAACTTTTTGTTTAAAGTTTCACCCCACGTAGCGTAAATAATGAACTAGTCATTTATAACTTGTAAGACCAGTACATACAAAAAAAAAAATCACATAAACTTTTCAACTTACAACGTTTCATGGTGATAGGAATGCCGTTATTCTCATCATCGTAGCAACTGAACACACATCACTGCTTAGCAGAAATGGGGAAAAGAAAAAAGAAAACTTCTCAACAGAAAATAATGAAAAGAAAGTTAATTACAGGGCTTTAAAAAAAAATAGTAGTTGGACATCAGCCAGAAAGCTTTCTTTTTAGACCTGGTTAAGTCTTCCTAAGGGAAGCTTTTTTTTTTTTTTTTGATGCAGAGGGTCAAGCCTCTATTTTTAGAGTACATCATAGTCGATGAGTTTAGCACTTTCACATTTGAACCAACAGTCTATTAATATTTTTTTCAGACCTTCTATAACACCACATGGTAGTTTGCTCTCTTAATAATAATTGCGTAAATTGTCATCAATTCCATTCCTGTCATTAAACTGGTTTTACCCTGAATAACCGCTTGGATTTGGCAAGTGAGACTCAACTATTCCACATGGTGCATTAACCGTGTGACCTCCTTGTTTCCATTTCAACCCTTCTTGTTCAGTGGTGTGTTCAGTGTTGTGTTCACAGTGGTTCTTATCCCAGAGGGGAGGGCTGCATGCGGAGGAGCTTGACAGGCTGGAGAAACTGGCTGATGGGAACGTCATGAAGTGGTACAAAGACTGCAAAGCCCTGCACCTGGGAGGAATAACCCCATGCACCAGTACATGGTGGCCATTGACCAGTTGGAAAGCATCTTTGCAGAAATGGTCCTGGTGGGGAAGTTGACCATGAGCAATGAGCCCTTGCAGCAAGGAAGGTCAACAGCCAACAGCTGCATTATAGGAAGGACATTGCCCACAAGTTGAGGGAGACGGTCCCAGTACTGGTGGGACACACCTTGAGTACTGTCTCCAGTTCTGGGCTCCTCAGCACCAAGCAGACATACTGGAGTGGATCCAACAGAGGCCACTAGGATGGCCGGGGGCTGGAGCGCGTGGCGTATGAGAGGCTGAGCCAGCCTCTGGGCCTGCTGAGCCTGGAGAATAGAAGGCTTCAGGGGGACCTTAAGGCGATTTGCCACTACCTAATGAGAAGGTATGGAGAAGGTGGAGCCAAACTCTTTCTGGGGGTGCACAGCAATAGGGCAAGAGGCAGCAGACACTAGTTGTGACACAGGACATACCCAGATTTTAGGAAAAAATTATCACCATGAAGGTGGTCAGACACAGTAACCTGATCTAAATCTGGCCCTGCTCTGAGCAGGAGGTTGGATGACCCTGGAGGTCCCTTCCAGCCTGAATAATTCTGATTCTCTGATTCATACCTTTTCACCAAGCTACATTTTTTAAAACACGCCTGAGTCATCTGAAGCATCGCGTCCAAACCGCTGAATCACGTGTGCGTAACCCACTCTAAACTGACCTAGCGTTTGATTCTAAAAATGCCTCATACCAGAGAAATGAGAGTGGACTTTCAGTTTTTGTTAACTAAGTGTTTGTAGCTCTGAGTAATACATTTGTTACGCCCTTGAGACAAGAGCCGAATCTGCCTTTGTTTGCACAGGAGAGCAGACCCGCACCTCTGCTGCTTTTGCAGCACCGGGGAAGCGCTTGGCTCTGTGGGAAGCGGCGAGCCCGGATTAGCAATTTAAACCATCACAAAAGGACCGTATCTTCAGGGGTGTCTGGACGTCACCTCCAGGTGCAGAGTCCGATGGAATGCTCTGCAGCCAAGGTGGGCAAAAAACCCACGAGGCCCCTTTGAAACGCCTGGATCACCGTGTCATTACTGAGGAGTTAACAAGCAAACGCTCCGTGTCACCCGCCCAGAGGGGAGGGCAGGACACAGGTCGCTATCGAGAGAGTCAGGAAACTTCTGGAGGAGCTGTGCCGCTCCGGAGTTACCCACGTTACCGCGGCCCGCCAGCAGCCCCACCAAGAAAACATTGTTGGGGGCTTTTCCACCGAGCCAACTGAAGTCAAATGAATAGAAACCGGCGTTAGACGAATCCACTAGAGACAGTTTGGCTTTTTGTTGCTTGATTTTCCAAGGGTGAGGAGTTAATTTATTTTTCTATTTTTAAAGACTCTCTCCCCTCTCCCTTCCTCCAGAAGAACCCCCCCACAAACCACAGGGTGACAGCCATAAACCAGTACAAGAGCTCAACGAATCTTTGTGGGGGATTCTCTTTCACTGTCGAATTTTAAACCGAGATTGGAGAGCTTCCTAGAAACGATGCTCTATGTTAAAGAGGGATTAATTCTGGGAAGCCCAGTGACTGATTATACTAGGTCATTTGACCAGATAGCAAAGGTTTATTCTGGTTTGCAAGCAAGGGTTATCTGTCAGAGAGGAGACGACACGTGGGAAGAGGGGGCACAGGGGGACCAGGCACTGAGCGCAGGAACAGCCACCACCTCGCGCTGACAGCATCCCCCGTGGAAGAAGGGTTTGAGAAACAAGAAGCTGGGAAAAAGAGCTTGTGAGCTGCAGAGCAAGAACCAGACGTATGCTGGGGGAAATAGGGATTAAATGAGGGAAGAAATGTGCTTTGAACTCGGCCCGTTGCGGCTCGGCCACGCGAGTTTCCGTGCCGGGAGGCCGGGCCGGGAGCGGCGGCGGTCGGGGCACGCCATCTAGTGAGATGGTCTCACTTGATCCGGCAGAAATCCTCTGAAATCGGGATCAGCTGGGTACAGATGGGGGGGGGGGGGTTGGGTGGTTTGTTTTTTTTTTGCGGGGGGGAGTGTTTTGTTTTGCAGCGTGGATGTAGCTCCTGGGGTGGGAACGCCGGGGCGATGCTGGTCCCTGTGCTTGGACAGGCAAATCCACTCTTTGGTCTTCTGCAAAAGGCAGGTGACAATGTATCTGCTTTATCAGCCACTGGGTTATTGCATAATAAAAAACAAAAAAAAAAAAAAAAAGAAAAAAGAGAAAAAGGTTTTAAAGACTTTACCCTGCTTCTTTGAACTGCCCAGGTTTCACCAAGGACTTCAGTAAGAGTATCGAGCTTGGTGGTACAATATCTTTCTCTTCACTGAGGATTATCTTCACATGTACAAAATTAAAATAAGTACTATCGTACCCTACTCTCTCAAGGGCAAATTGCAGAGAAGAAAGCACAACCAAAATGCTAACACTATCAAATCTCCCCCACCTCTATTTCCATTCACCGCTACAGGTCTGTATGAGCCTGGGTAGTTGAGCTATTTTCCATGCCAGATTTCTCTTTATCACAAAGGTATTAGGACATACAAATAAGGTTTTTCCTCTTAATGCTTCCCTGTCATTTACTTTAAGAGTTTTTTTGGATTAACATCAGTCAGTTCTTGATAGATACCCAAAAGGATCTCACTTTCAGAGTGGGTACAAGGGATTTTCTGGGGAAAAAGATGACCCAGGTGGTTTAGGTACACCTCAAATTAAATCATACTGAATCACCAAGGGACCACAGTGTTAGTTTAATCACAGAATTTGGATGAGTAACTCTGATTGCAGAATGTAGGTCTAAAAATAGGGATGTGTGTGCCTTCTCTCAGTGCCACTCTTGACTTTGACAACTCATCCAGGGCATATTTTCCCCTGAAACGCTGTGGCTTATGGAAGCGCATAGGCAGTTCCCTGTGCTAAGAGCACACAGGTTTCAAAGGGAAGGATAAAAGCCTTCTGCTCTTATGAGCATTGCATGGAGAGGCTGCACAGGGACCATGGTGCAGCCGGTGTAATTATGACAGAGGAAGGTGAGAGCAAAGCTTGATGAAGGCTACTAATGACTGAGTTTACGCAGACCAAGCACTTGAAGCCGTCTCGTGAGGAGATGTTCATTGGTAAGATTAATACCCACTGTATTTCAACACTACTTCCACCAGTGCAAAGCAAGGTGCTGAGAAACTGAAGTACAACAAGGACTCCATAAATCTGTCCTACTTAGTCCTGCATATAAAGTAAGGAGGAGAGAAAACAGAAAGGTTGGGGGAAGAGGGAGGAGGGAGAAGAAAAACCTGCTAATTTGCTTACTCCTTTAGGATATATTATCTGACTAAATCGGGGGGGGCGCAGAATCTTACATTTTCAAGTCTGAAGTAGGCTGCAGAGATCCCTGGGTTTTCTACTTAACAGGTTGTTAATCCCCATCGTATTTCATTAAGACTCTTAAGACATTATTATTGCTCATCTCCCTCTTCTGCTCCTTGCAGAAGCTTCCTTCAGATGGGGTCTGAAGATCTCGCTCAATAAGGAATCTGAAAATGTGGTTAGAAAACACTGGGAAGGAACTTGGATGGCTCTTGGGCTGGAGCGAAGACAAAAAGAGAGGGAGGGAGAATCCGCAGCCACTCCCAACACGCACAGGATACCTGACATCTTGAACTGCTGGCTGCAGCATTCACAGAGACATAAATCAGGCCGTTCATGAAGGGGTCTGCTCTGCCAATATACATAAAGAGAAATACTAGACGGAAAGAGGCAAATCTGAATTAGCTCCATCTCTTGCATAGCAGAAATCCTTTACGCCAGTTAGATGAGAGAAACTGATGTTTGAAAACCACAGAAGGTTTGGCAAGGGTAAAATTTTACATGCTAATTAGCCCCCAAAGAATTTTGACCTGTGAAGGATATTTAACTACTGAGAAAGATTTGTATGCAATAATAGACAAAAATGGAAGTGAGCAGAGAGCATGGGGAATTAGAAACACACTACAAACATCCTCCTGTTCGCTTCAGAGTTGAAGAGTAATTCAAGAAAATACCAGAAACACTTTTAAGTGCACAAGCAGTGAGGAAAGTAAGATTCCGTAGCCACAGAAACTGTTTGGTATGGTCTGTCACTCTTTGCATTCAGTATTTAAAAGCCCTATAACTGCAAAATACTGTAATAGGTCCTCACACAGAGAGACTGTTATGGAGAACTCATCGTCTGCCCAGTCACTGTCAAGGAGGTTTTATGTTAGTGGCACAAAAGCCAAGCAATGCATTATTCAAAGAATAAACATTAACTGAACAGAGATTTCTACAGCCTCAGGTCAATAAAACAACCACAAGACTATCCATCTCTCCCCTCACCGCTACACAGACCTGTTCACCCTTCAAATGACATGTCACCAAAATAGTTTGCAGCAAAACTTCTTCTGTAATAATACTTTAAGACCGTGATTTCATGAAGTGAGAGGTTTTTCCAAGCAGCTTTCTGCACACCTGCATTACCAGCCTGATGTAAAAGAAGCTTCCACCCCGTGAAGTTACAGCAATATCTCCATTATCTGTTATTTCTAATTAGTGAAGTCCGTTACCATTCCCTCTGTGTATATTTGTGGACAATGCACAAATTCACGTTTATAGTAATAGATAATCTTCACCTGCCACAAGGGAAACACAAGAAAAAAACTTTTCTTCTTGAGAGTGATCAAACGTCAGCGCAGGTCATGGTGAGGTGCAGCCAGAGAGGATGTGGATTCTCCATCCTTGGAGATACTCAACCCCCCATGGGACATGGCCCTGGGAAACCGGCCCTGAGCAGGGCACTGGGCTACACAACCTCCTGAGGTCCTTTGCAGCCTCAGCTTTTCCGAGACTTGGATTTGGCTTGTGCCTACCACCTACACATGAACCAGACTGGCCAGGCACTCTGCTTGCTCATGGGTATCACTGCTTTGTTTCCCCCTACATCAAGGAAAGAGACTCCAAAAAAACCCCCAAATTTTTCCTTTAGATTGTACCCGTAAGTAGACATAATTGTTATAAATGTGTAATAAAGATTTAGAAAAGAATATAATTTCTTTGATATAACCAATATATCTCAGCAAAGACAACACTGGATACAGAAGTCGGTCTCTTTCTTGGGCATTCAGGGGACAGGTAACTATGATCAAGTGCACTTGCCTATGTCCCCATTTAATTTACAAGCTCAAAGCTCCAATTTCTCTGCTAGCCCATTTTACCACACTGCTGCACAAGAGTCCTATTCTCCCCAAGTCAGTCTGTCACTACAGAAAATTTTTAAAGTGAAAGCTGAAAAGGAACAAGTTCTGCCACTTTTTTAGCCATTTATTTGCTATTTGGCTTTAAGCAAAAAAAGGAAAAAGCTTCAACCAAACCTAGCTTATCTATAAAGTTATTTTAAAAGCAACTCACAGCAGGAGGTTGTTTTCAGACACTAGAAAGTAGATTGAATGTTTGCACATTCCCAAATCCTATATGAAAGCCGGCAGGAGACTGACTACTTTTGCCAGCGCAGGCCTACGCAACCGGACCTCCACACCTTCTGGGTCTGGATCATCTTTGCCACGCGTTTCTGTAAGCGCCGACCACAGCTGCGCCAAGACGAGCGCTGAAGCTTCCGAAAGAGCAACACAAGTTACACTTGAGGTAGCTTGGTCATTTCCAAGGGACCAAAGGTACATGGGACACCTTGCTGGCTCGGACTCCCTCCGCCTTCCCACCGAGGCTGCCAAGGCTGCAGGAGGAGATTAAATCATTAACAGCTTTTCGTTGAAAAAGCATATTGTTGGATATGCCCAAGACTTAAAAGTCTGCTGTATGCCGAGATGAACTTTGTGAAGAACATTAGGATTACAGAGGAATACACACAATTTTGCAAAATCAGGGGTGAGGCGCACGGCATAGCATGAAATAATCAATCTCAATTATTTCTGGTTTCCTCCCCTAACTTGAACAAAGACCAAACATGGAACCTTCCTAAGGAGACTTATTTGGAATAGATCTTAACCTTTCCATTAGTTCCTTAAAGAGTACACCGCTCCCCACTTTCATACCTACAATGTAATAGTTAGTTAGAAAGAATGGCTTAGCACAATTCACTAGTCCCAACATTTGTCAAGAGAAGTTCTGCAAGAATTAACACAAATCCCCCACAACCCACCCCCCATTTAAAGATTTGTCCTTCACTTGCCCTCTTCTACCTTGAACATTTCAGTTACAATACTCTGCCGATCACTGTCGAGGTCTGTGACCGTCATCTCATCTGAACAGCAATAAATTATCACTAAATAATCAAAAGCAACAGAAAATGGAGATTAGGTTGCAAAATGAAACATTTATTATAACTAAACAAAGGACACAAGCTCCAATTAACTTAAAAATTTTGTATCACATTATGGCAAACACAGGACCAGTATGCTCAGAGCATACACAAATGATTTTCAACTCAAATTTAATACAGGCTGAAATTCTTCAACTGAAAAAGCAAAATTTGGGAATACATACAAAGAACAGAATATGGGATTATTCTTTTAATTAAATATACCAAATAATTTTATATAAACAATTTAAAAGTATTTAAATACATGCTGAAGTAGCTAAAGTTTAAATGATTAGCAAGGTATGTAGATACAAAGTTACAAGAAGTATTTTGGAGTTGTATAAAAGATGTAACTTTTTCCTCCCAGACAAAGCCTATGTTAAGTGTAAGGTACTATTGCGTGAAGACAATATTGTCTACCCGCATGCAGTCCTGCTGACAAACTACCTATTAAATTAGCTTTCCAGTACTTAACTTGCAGGCAGATGTACTCTCACAGCATGTAGTCAGTGACGAAAATCTCAGTAAAAACCATCTTTTGAGCTAACACAAAATGGAAACAAGTTTTTCAATAAAATAGGTCCTATACCCTGCTTGTTCTCAAGGGGAAAAAGAAACTACATCCTACTTTACTTCTCTTCCCAGTTGCTAAATGAATTTTTAAAAGCTTTTTATATGTTTTACATTCCTCCCCCCAATAGTTTATAATCAAAATCAGATCTTATTTCAATCTGAAATACCCCCAACAATGGTCTTGCCAATTACCTAACTCTGAGCTTAGAGACTTTGCCTGTGTAAGTCACAAGGTCACCGAAATCTCACACATCCTCTAGTTATTTAAACAAATATTTACATCTCCTGATTAAATATTCATTCAGGAATAAGTTCTGACCATTACTGTACACTCGGAAGTCATCCTTTCTCTGAAAGTATTGCAGCTTCTGGGTTTTTGGTCAACACGAAAGACAACAAAGCATGTTAGCTGAAGCTAGTGCTCAAGCCACCGATTTGCTGGAGTTGTCTGTACTGGCTGGAGAGCTGCTCGGGAAGGTTCAAAACTGGCTGAATGGGAATCACCGAGGGCTATCTGATCTTTTTAAGCTTGCAGAAATGTGTTGTTCAAGGCCAGCTGTCATGGGTTTGCCTACTTTCAACATCAGAAGGAAGAGATTTCCCGTGAAAATGCTTCACTATGGTTGATGCAGACATCCTTTAAATGCTTTAGGTAACAGAGGAAAATTGACATTTGTGATTGACATTTAAATGTATTTCATGTAACCTGTTAAAATTGCACAATATGCCAAATTTCAAACGAGTCCAAAACCTAAAAATGTTCAATAAATGCATCATGATGATTTTAATCAGGGCATTTTTCATTAAAAAAAAAAAAATCAGCTATTTTTGTCTCCCTTCTTATTTAATCCACAAAAAATTTAAGTGAACAGTAAACACAGAAAAAGAACAGCAGCAATTGTCTTAAACTGCCAAATACTACAATCAGGTAATTTACTGTGAGGACAGTTAAAGCTCTGTAAAACTCTAATCAATAAATCTTTGAAAACAGCTTTTTCTGCTACGTGCCCGTTTTAAACTTGCATGCATTCAAGTGCATACAACTCTTAGGTTTCTGATATTCCACAAAAGGTAGCAGACAATTTTAGAGTGTCTTTATCATGTTTCAGGAATGTCAAGTAAGATTGTCACACATTCTTTTCAAATTGAAGATATGCCACTGCAAAATTTAGCATACTTCAAAACCCATTAATGCTAATTGTAAATTATACAAGGTAAAATTAGTTTTTAAGTTGTATTTTTGTGAAATTAGTTTCACACATTTTCATCTAAGTTTTGCCCTAAAAAAGCACCTAGTGAAATCCTATCTTCAAAATCTACAAACTGACTTTCATGCTGAAATCTCCAAGTTAATCTTGAAATTGAAGAGAAGAGCCCCCTTCTTTAAGGGTACATTAACTACAAAAATTGTACTCATTTGGAATTTCAGTTTTGCCACAGCCATTTTACACTTCAGATACAATTACAGTAATTCTCAGGAGGACCTTACTGTAAGTAGCTTTCTTTGCAAACTGTACAGAATATGAACTCAATACTTGAACTAAACACTGACCTTTTTTCTAGAATTGTACTGTACATCTTACTGTATACCCTGCTTTGGAAACAACTAAATACAATGGTCCATCATGCAAGCCATGAGTCTGCCAAAACTTTTTTTGTTCCACTAACTTCAAATAAGTTGTTACAAATAATTTAGCCAATCTAAATACTGAACATGGAATTATGCTGAAATATGCTTGGGAGTCAGTATCTTCTACGAAAATATGCAACTATGACTAAAAGCATGAAGTACTAACTGCCCACCTCAATATCACTGTGTACAGCACCATTTTAAGATGTGCTCTCTATAGTGTACACAAAGTCAAGAATGTTCATGTATTTTATAATACTGGGTGCAAAATAAAAGTAAAAAAAAAACAAGCCACAACCCTGCTGGTTCAAGTCACACTATGTGTACCTCATAACAGATTTTAAGAAAGCATGGAAAATTTAGGCTACCAGGAATTATGGAACATCCCAGAGTTAGTATTTTCACTTTTAAACTTAAAAATTTACTAGTAAGGACTAGTGATTCATGAGTAAACCTTGACCTACTGTCAGTATTTAATCACACAGTTATAGATAGTAACTATAAGCAATTGATGAGAAAGCCAAGGATGTAATCAAAGTACTGGCAATACCAGACATGACTTGTTGACTGCACAGCAAGCAAGGCCATGAGATGAACGTATTTATGTACTTTGACTATACCTGGTTAGTGATTTTATACCTGAGATGAAAACTGAGAGGTAAGAGAAGTTATGGTGTAAATAATTACCAGATGAAAAACAACAAACATGAAGATAACTGCATTTTTTAAAAATATATGTGAAAAGATCACAACTGACATTTTCCCCTTAAGATTATTTTCATTTTGCTGTTTAGACAAACACTTTAACTCACTTTACTCTGTGACAGATTGTGTTCTGAAACTATTTTAAAAGGCTCCTGTGATTCCAATGCTTTAGTAATTCATAGAATTTTGAGTAGAAGTGACATACTCTACTCCCTAGTCTTAAGAAATTTAAGGCACCCATAAGAAGCAAACTTCATGGGAAGTTTCCATTCTACAGAAAAATAAATCTGATTTTCCCTTCAACAGAGAAAAAAAAAATCATGAATTCATAGAAGTGATTAGAATGCCACATTCTCTGTCAGTGAGGCAACAGCTTAGTGATATTTAGCTTAAATAAAACTCAGTCTAAAGAGCTTCTACTGAAGCCACAGAATCTTCACTAACAGGTTACAAAATATGTAATATTGTGACAGAAGGTAAAGTTTGTATTAAATTCTGAAAAAGCTAAAAGGTGAAAGCAGAGCAAGGTTGGGCCCCATGTAATGAAGAAAGAAAATAAATGAGAAACATTCTTCCATGATAGATACACTTAATTTATACAAACTTGCAAGTTTAATGGATCACTGTACCACAACAATGAGTGCAAATACATGATTTTGTGGGCAGGAGCACTGCTAAAGAAGCGTATTTTGTTTTCATCTGTATGGAATGACAATAAATCACTTCTTTGAGGAACGGAAATTTCATTCCATATGTCAGAAAACATACCTATGATTTATTACTAGAATCAGCTCAAAACACTTCCCATAATCACAAAGCTCAAGTAATATGTAGCCATTAGACACAGAAAAATATACAAGGTTTTGGTTACAACTGGGATTAGCTTCAGATTCTGAAGCTTAATTCTTTGCTTCCACAGCTTCTTTATCATGCTTTTCCTTTGCTTTCTCTTTTTCTTCCAGTTTTTCTTCTTTTTGAAGCAGTGCCATAATCTCAGCAACCTGACTGGTGCCAATATCAATATCTTCTTTGTCAATCAATTCTACTACCTACATGAACATAAAGTGAAATTGAGAGAGCATTTAGTTTTCACATGACTGAGGCATTTTCAAATCATAAATTTTGTTAGGACAAAAAAAATAATTAGTTCTCTCATGTTTTTCTTACACAAAATACAAATTCAAACCACAACCTGTGCCTCAAACATATCCATCTAAAACTTAATGAAAATGATCATTAAGTTTTTGACCTCAGCACACACAGACACACATTTTAAAGCATGAGTAAAACAGACCCATTGATTACGTCTGTTCCAATGGAAAGTTCATATGCAGTACCTGCTGAAATAGTATTTAAGACAATACTTACTTTATAGGCTTAATTTAATCAACAAGAGCTACTGTACTAAATAGCCACAAATTTACAAAAACTTAAAAGTAGAGGGGGGTAGGCCTTTCAGAAAGCAGAATGAAAATACAGTTTAGCAGGTGATTCTAAATACCTTTATATAGTTTTTTGTACATACTTATTCTTGGCATCACTCCTCAAGCTCCTAGAATTATTCAGCATTATATGCAGAATTCAGAAGTACATTTTACCTGTGTTCCTAAATGTACAATGGCTGTTTAGAGCAACACAGAAGATAATCTTCACTGGGACAACTTCAGTAGAGAGGAAAAACGTTTCAAAAGGCTGATACTGTATTTTCTAGCTGGCCATAGTTTAAGTGCTATTTCTATATTGACTAGGAAAATTACTTGCAAGGAAGTAAGTTTCAAGCGATCTCTAAATTTACCAAGTACAAACGAAACAATAAAATGAAGGAGAAATGAAGGGAAAACCTGAGAATGCTCTGCAAAATGAGCAAACAGGACAAATCAGGTAAAGAACACAGGTCATTTCCAATGGACCTAAAGCACAGCTGATGGTCTGATGTCTTTCAAGCATAGGAGATACAGGTCTCAATGAAGTACCTAAGGTATACAAGTAGGCAAGAGAAGCTATTATCTTGTGTTGACATAAAGCATACCTATATGCATTATGTCAAGACTTTGCCTAACAGTGGTATTCCTAAAGTAGTTTTTCTAAAGCTCCTTCCCATCCTCCGTCCCTTATGTGCTTCATGAGTAGCACAACAAAATTACCATATTTGACAGAACTTGACAAAGGCATACAGGAAAACCTACAGCCTTGAAGATAACGCAGGTAACAGGCACAGGATAAAGATTTTATCTTTTTATCCTCCAAAATAGCCATACAAATTCTGAAGATGCTAATGTGTATTATCAGATCTATTTACAATATATGACCAAAAACCTCACTGGCATCAAGTAAAGACTCTTGCAAAAGACAGCAATATGAATTTAAGTCAAAACAGGTGCAGTGTTTGAAGGATGGATAGCCTTATTTTCTTTAAGTAGTCCACAGACTTACCTTAACAACATTATCTATATCAATTTTGCCGTCCTTGTTTCCGTCTAGTGCCTCTGCAATCCTAGTTAGCTTCTCCTCCGGAATCTTCTGAATTTGTTTCATTGCATTAATTAGCTCAGCAATACTGATGAGATTCTCCCTGAAGAGGAAGCACAATCTGTACATGGCAAGCAGTTACTCCAAAGGAGTAAAGTGGACAAAAGGCACTACCGAAAGGCACTACACTGCAGGTCATTTGTAAAAACATTATTTATTTATAATCCTGAACAGAATGCAAAAAACCAAGAATTAGTTACTGCTCAAGCAAGCAGATTTCAAATTAATCTTTATCTTGCCATCGAAGCTCACACTTTTGGTTTCCACGTGCTTTATTGCACAAATACAGGTATCCAGAAGCATTTGAAATAAAGTTTAGCACAGCTTCTGTGTTTCCCAGACTGTGTATCTAACGCCCTTTGCCCCCCCAGCCCATTCACCAAAGATGCAGTGCCATGCACCTGTCATCCTTTTAGATTTAGAGAGGCTGGCCCACACAAAATTAATGAAAGTCACAGGAAAACCAAGGCTGAGAATTAACTGCTTTAGCAATTTAGCTGTTTTGTTAAAATAGGCTTCATTTGCTCATATCCAGGAATAGACTTTGTAGAAGAACAGACTAAACTTGACATCGTGACTAACATACTTCAGATGTTTCCACTGTCTGCTTACTGATCTCGTGAAACTAAAATTGTCTGTCTTGTGCAACCTAAAGCCTCTGTTTGCCTATGTTGTTTTATTAGTCTGAAAAACTGTCTTCCAGCATAGGTCGAGGTGAAATGCAGGAGAGAGTGAATCCAATAAATATTAAACAGAAGGGCTTTATCAGTATAGTCCCAGCTCCATACCTGTCCCTAACCTCTGGGCACAGACTGACTTTTATTCAAGGAGCATTTCTCAAGCTGCCAACTAAATGTCCCAGACTTGTGTCATTTCTATGACTCTTGACGACTTGGTAATGACTGCACCAAGTTGAAGGTTAAAAAACAAGCCTTTAACAATTAAGCATTATTTAAAACTAATCATTTTCAGTCATCCACAATCACCTGAAAAACTATCCACAAAACTATCCATTACATAAAGTATAATTACATTCAGTATTAGCAGATTCCATATTGTATTTTTAATTTACAAATTCAGATGGTTTTGATCAACAACTTCTCTACAGCACCATTCATATGGTCGCCTTGATCTTATTACACAGAATCTGAAACAAATCCCCAGTTTGCCCTGGGGACTGGAAAAAAAAAAAGAAAATAGTTCAGAAGCAACAAAAGCAGAATCCTTATTTCTGTTTAGGTTATGGTCTATGTGAGCTGGGAAGCTCTCAATAAATCACACAAAATGGCACAAGTATAAATTAGAATAATACAGTATTCATCTCACAAACTGTGAGAATTACAGTCACAGTTTTTAGGCATTTCAGTGCCTGTAATGTAACATATGATCGTTCAACATTATGATTGCCTGGAAGACTCTCCAGTAACATTAAGACCTGGAGAAGTGTCAATAAATGAATTTTGCAATGAAACTATCAAGAAAGACCTTTCTTTAAAAATTTGCAAGTGTGTCAAAGTTGAAATGAAGCAAATTTTTGGAAAGGGACCATGTAAAATGATCTCCTTACTTCCATTAGACCTGTTCCCCCATTTCTCTCCAGGAGACAGAACAGTCTTTATAGCAATCTTTTTTCCTCACTGACATCTTCACTACTAAAGAACAATAAACATGAAAATGCTTACCACACTGTTGTGCAGCTTTTCAATCAATGACACAGGGCAAACGTACTGCCTGAGGGGCATGACTTCACCTGCATCACTGTTACTGCTACAGGCATGAACAAGATGGTAAGATACTAACTGACACTTTGACTTTCAGAACCCCCTCAGGACTAGCATCTGGGGAATTATACCTGCTTTTTTCCTTCCTCATTTCAATCATATTTAACATACGTTAGAAGACAGAAAATCTAGAGCACAATTTTGTTAATTCCATTCTCAACTTAAATTATCTTAACATTTTAAACAACTTCTTTGCTAATTCTTTTCTAATCACACATCAGACAAAAGCAAGACTGAAGATGAACAGTCAGAGACACATTCAGTGCTCTCAAGTCACTTACCCAGCAGGAGGACTATCACCACCGTCCAGCTTTACATCGACTGTCTTTTGACTTGTCTCCAATTCATTAATAATTTTGTCTATCTGACCAATCATTCGGTTCACCCTCTTGGTCAATCGCTTGCTTGCCTTTGACTCTTCTACTACCTCTTCCTGGCCAGTTTTAGAGAGCTCTTTTATCTCTTGCAAATCCTAAAAGAAATGGTCAAGAGAGAGAAAAGCTTTTGTTCGTGTTAATTCTCAACAATAGACACTACTGACTTCGACTAGCATTTCAAGACCAAACACCATTTGTAAATGAAATGCAAGCGTATAGATATATAAAGCCAAACTGGAATTAGAATAATAAATTCTAACACTGCAGCCATTTTCACGCACTCCTCAAATGTTATTTTCTGCATCTTTCAAAAAATTGGGTAAGATTCATTTTACTTGAAATATCTGTAATACTGACATCTATGTTTAATAAGACAGAACTGCAGCATGCAGCAGTTAGTGAGCACCTGTTAGTCTAGTCATCCTGGGAATAAGTGCAGGAATAGGATTCTCATGTGGTGGGAGCTACTCCAATGATTTTAACTAGGCTTTAAACACGTTATACAAATGAGGCTCTGCATTGTCCCATAAAACAGTACAAAGCTCATTCACTCAGCTACCCACTACTGGCTAACAGTCATCCAAGTAAGATAATCTTTAACTTGTGGATCGTTTATGCCAAAAGTAAACACAAACAGAAAAAAAACCAAAAAACAAAAAAATCCCAAACTTCCATGCCCCATTGTACCTCATTGTACTCTTGGATATCATCCTTTAATTCCTCAAGCTCCTCCTTTTCCTTTGTTAGTGACTTTTTCTGTTCCTGCAGCTTGGTGCAAGCATCACTGAGCATGTCAATCTCCTCCTTAGTGATTTCCTCACCCTGTAACAGAACATATATACAAACCAGTGAAAGACACATTTGTGATTTTCTTCGAAGATTTTGGGTCTTTTACCAGAAGCGACAGACTCAAGATTCTTTTTCCGTGTTTACAGTCAATATTGTACAGACTGGCATTCTGAAACTAATGCAGAAATGTGCATTTTGAGGCTAATGCCAAGATCTTAAATGCTAAGGCAATTGGTTTGCTATGGTACATATTTTTTAAGTGTACCAGTAGTAAATTCAGCTAATGTGATTCAGTACATGGGTTTTGGCTATTTGAAATTCTGTAACTAATTGTCTCATTGAAGAATGTTTTACTTCCTTTACTGGGTGAAAAATCCCAATAACTGAAAAATGATTCACTATGTATAGGAAAGATACATTACACAAAAAATTTTGCAGAGCAAAGTTCAGGAAGATGAGCTGGAGCAAAGTTATCTTCAACAACTTTTCTAAGAATGAGAATGAACATCCATAGTTTGTGAGGTATACTTATGTCTTGAAAAGCTGAGAATAGAAATCTAACCCCCAAATGAATACTTGAAAAATAAGACTTCAAGATGATTCATTAAAAATAATACTAGCTACAGTTAGCATATTAATCTTACCCAGGCACCAGCTTTTGTTTTGAATGGCTAAACTCTGAACAGCCACATGAGTATAGAAAGACACGTGCAAACAAGAATGCCAGAAACACAGAGCAGAATGATGATATGCTTCCAAGAAACAACTACAGAACAGTTCACCAACTAGGCATTCAGACCCTTTGGCAACTCAGAAAGAATTTCAGTGTACTATCAATCTCTAGGCATCAACCTCACTCCTGATTTTAATATAGTATCTGTAGTTCACCTTAGTGGAGTGGGGGGAAAAAAAGCAATTCAGTTTGAAAACGAATTCCTCTGCCTCAAATAAAATCACTCATCTTCAAGCAGCTGGCAGTCTTACATTTTTCCTTTAAGAGGCCAGAATGTATTCCACAGTGCTTGAGATCTTTGGAAGCATCTTTAGGGGACAGGGCACACTGTAATTTCAGTTAAAAAATGTCATGCTTTTTACTTCTTGTTCTCTCTTATCACTTACGGCCCAGTGTCATACATTCTCACGGCGTTGGTGGCGTGGCAGACAACAATGCAAACGCTATGCCAGATGTGACGTATGCTATGCTAGCGGCGACATCACACACCCTTGCTGTTTCCAAACAAGATAATCCCAGCCTCAGCCTGCTTCCCTCCCATGGCATTCCTTATGACTGCACTATCATGCACCCAGCTACACAGTCAGGAGTCAGCTAACTCATCACACAAAAATACATGATTTCAACGTGGATTAGTTAAATTTTGTTATTACCATTACCATATTACCTTCTTGGCAGCACGCTAAAGTAAACAAACAATGTTATAATAATAGCAGGCAGATAATGATGCTGTCCAGGAAACTTGAAAATAATTTTCTACATAAAACATTTATTTTAAATTAGTGGTGTTGTTCTGCAGAGTAACACCGGGACTTAGAAAAATCCTGACACCAAACCTTATGGACATGAATGAAGTATTCAGCTACAAAAAAACCCTCAACGTTCAACTGAAGCATGAAATGAAGTCATAAAAGTGGTTGAAGCAGGGAGAGGTGACCCAGGAGGAATACAGAGACACTGTCCAAGCCTGCAGGCCTGGGTTCAGGAAAGCAAAAGCCCACTTGGAGTTTAATTTGGTGAAGGACCTGAAGCACAACATGAAGGGCTTCTACAAGTACATCAGGAGCAGAAGGAAGCCAAGAGAAAAAGTGGGCCTGCTGATGAATGGGGTAAGGAACTTGGTGCAAAAGGACATAAAAAAGGCAGAGGTTTTACTAGTAAGACTGTCCTTCAGGAACCCAGGTCTGCAAGATCAGTGAGAAAGTCTAGAGTAAGGAAGATCTACTGTCAGTGGAGGAAGATCAGGTTGGAGAACATTTAAACAAACTGAACATACACAAGTCCACGAGACTTAGTGGGATACAAGTGGTGAGAGAAGTGTTTGACGTCATTGAGAGGCCACTCTTGATTACATTTGAAAGGACATAGTCATAAGGGAAGATTCCTGAGGACTGGAAGAAAGCACATGTCATTCCTATTTTCAATAAGGGCAAGGAAGAGGATATGGGGAGCTACAGGCCAGCCAGGTAGCAAATGGTTAAAAACAGCATCCTCTGACTGTAACAAAGCATGCTCTGATCATACCAAAGCATGCTAATGCTAGAAATTAATGGTGCTATAAATTACGTTCAACATCACACTAAAGAAACAGAGTACACTAAAAAGCTTTTATAGTGTATATACACTGCCTGCATCAGTTTAGAAGAGGAAGTCGATACAAATCTAATACAGTCTAGTCCAAACCTAGTTCTTCACTTAATCCTTTGATCTTAGCTACACCCTTCAAAAGAACGGACCACTCATCTTTACCTACTCTTGCCCTCTCCCTTCACATGTGTTAATTACACACAGATTAAACATGCACAGATCCATTACATCTACAGCCAGTGCAAACGTCCAAAATAGGTATATTAGTATCAGTAACACACGCAGATAAAGGAGATACTCAGAGATTTTTTTGTGCTAACATCAATTTCTGCATTGCTGGTTAAGGATTTGCAATCTACTAATTTGCTGGTTTTAACTGACAATATGTGGTGAGAGGGTTAAAACCGAAGGACAGCCAGGGAACTTATCATGGCTCTTACATGGATGTTTTGAATCTTTACATTGAAAAGTATAAAAACATACAGTTATCCAGATTACCTTAATGCCTTCCAGTACCGGTGCTGTATCTTTCAGTGTCTCCGAGTGCATCACCATATCTGCCCTTGCCAGTTCTTGTTCAGTATCCATAGCCATCTGACTTTTTTTAACTTGCAGAGCAGCTGCTTCAAGATCTACTGCTGATTCCACCTCTTTCTAAATTTGAAAGACCCATGAAGTTTTAATTAAAACAAAGATAACATTATGTGTATTAGCATCAGTAAAGAATGACTTCTCAAAATAGAAATAATTGCCAAAGTAGACGCAGACATTTTTACGAGAAGACAACGTTAAAAAACTGCAACATGTTTGGTGGTTCCACATAAAAATACCCAATTGCAATTCATGATCTATGCCTGTGAGCACCTGAGGCTTAATTCACCAGTAAAGCAGGCCACCAGTTTTTACAGTCAAGTATTATACAGTAACATTATCAGGTCAATGACAAATAGAAGGAGTAAAAGATAAGAACAATTACATTTAAAGTATGGGGCAGGGATCAAAAAACAAACAAAACCACCACCTTTGCTAGAGGAATAAAAGGCTTCTCTTACTACTCTAATTAAGAGGAAAGAGAAATCAAAGATATGCAAGACTGAGACAATCTCTTATGTTTCACAGTGAACCCTTCTGTGTTGCAGTCTGTTTTAATATTTTCCCACATCTTCCAGATGTGGATTTAAAGTCCAGTTTCTTGAAGGCAACACCCAGAGCAGAGGCAATAGCTTGTAACATGCTAGTTTTTACATCACTGACATTTATTTCTCAATTGCTGAGAACAGAACTTACCATGGCTGCAACTTGAAGGGTTTCTTTGGCTTTCTCTGCAGCTTCAGACATTCTTTCCATCTCTTTCTCTTCATTTTCTTTCCTGATGGCTTCCTCTTCCTGAAGCGTTGCTTCCAGCCGTGCTTTGTTATCTACTTTTTCACCTTCAACTTCTGCCACTTTGACTTGAGCCTCTTTGGCCTAAAATTAACAAAAGAAGCCTATTAAAGTCTATATATATATGTGTGTGTGTGTGTATGTATGTCTACATAATGTTAAGAAGTTTATATATCCTGACCGAGACAGGTAGAACAGGTATGCCAATGAATACAGTTAAAACCCCCCAAAGTTATCCTATTTTTTAATTTCTCAGAAAAAGACAATTCTCTTTCTTTGAAAACAAGAACTTTCCGTCCTGAAATCAGACACGTTCTTCATTGTCTTTCTCTCAAGACTACCAATAATCTATGCAAATATATTCTCTCCCTACACAACATTATCAACATTTTCATACAGTAATGTCTTTATATTGCCCAAAGCATAGATTGTTTTTTCTATTAGCAAAAAAGTGGATTCTAAATCTTCTTATACTATTACTGTCTACCACCATGTAATGAAATATTGCCTTTTACTTGCTTTATTCTCAGATCCCTCTACATATAAGCCCATTTCTTCCGTGTTTGAAGGTCACTCACATAAACCTATACATGGTTTAGCTTTTCAAGGCAAAGAAAGGAACTAAGAAGAACATCTACTTCTCTAAACAGATCTTCAGTAATGACAGTTGATTACAGACTATATACATCAATACTTACAACACTCTCTGGTAGTGTCTGAAGTGTTGTTTTGAGCTGATCAGCTGGAGAAAGGGTATCTGGAAGATACATGGCTCTCGATAAAATAAGCAACGAAGTAGGAATTTCTTGGTTCAGGTGCAGATCTAACCACTATAAATGCAATACATAAAACAAACCTTCAAGTCTTGAATTTTTTTCTTTTTTACAGATCAAGTCAAGTACACACATACACAAAAGTACATTTTTTTTACCACTACTTATCAGTCAATATTCTAGCACAGGAACTACAAGCTATAAGCAGCTAAGAATTCCAGAAATTGCATTGAAATATATGAAGAACTATTTCATTTGAAGAATTATTTCAAGAAAAATTTAATGAATATTTCAAAAAGTGTTTTGTTTCACATACATCTTCCTCTACACCAGGCAGCATCACCAGACAAGGAACTGATCTACTTGGAGAAATGTTCTCTACAGAGTAATACAAATAATTAACAAGACAAACAGACAAAATTGCAAAAATATTTTGGATATGTTTAAGTCTATTTAAGTTTTTTAAGTCTATTTAGTTTAAGTTTTATCTATTTGCATCATCAAAACATCATGGCCCAGTCAAAAGCCAGAAAACTACTACTACTACGTACTTACACAGTACACACGACAAAAGCTTAGTAAGAAGAAAGACTGTTTTAGCCAAGCTTTTAATGAGAACAGAAGCAAAATGACTTATCAGAACCATAAAGAAAAATCAGAGCTAGCAACTGAAGTTAGGTCTGTGTATTCAGTCTTGCAAAAACATACCTGTTTAAGCTGTTCCTTAAGACGCTCCTCTGTCACACCAAGAGCTCTCATACCTCGGGCACGACAAGCTGCCTGCAGTTCTTTAACAGTCAGGCTATCAACTCCTTCTTCAGCAATTAGCTGCACAAAGCGTAAAATAAACTTTAACATGTATCAGCTCAAAACTGAAGAACCACTACCAATGGACACCCAGAAGTCCGTATTTTTACAACGGCCACTAGAGGCTGCTGTGATAACACAAATAGCCTCCACTTAAAAACAGTGAATATTACAATGTAGTCTTAACAGCTCCATAATGGTAATGTCAATCTCTCTCCAAGTTCAGTATTTCTATCGGATCCCTTACAAATTATAGTTTCATAGAAATGCTTTTCTTTGTAACATAATTACTTTCATTGCAATTAATGGTAGATTTAAAAAAGGTCAGCTTTTTCTTTACAAATAAGGACTCTTCAGCTTTTAAGTTCTTCAAGCATTTTCATTCTAAGTTAGCTCAAAAATAAGACAATTAAGACAAAAAAGGAGAACGTCTAGAAAGACATACATATATATACACACACACACACTCATTACTCTTACATGTCAAAATTATTAACCACTGCCTATTCAGAATGACTTACTTTGTCATCTGCTTTTATGCTTCTCAACCTCATAGTCAGCTGGAAGCGGAGAAAGTTATTTGTCCCAATTGACTGAAGTTCCAACAGTTTACAAAGGGCCACCAGCTGAGGCCTGGTTAAATTATCCAGAGTCAACTCATCTTCAAACAGTTTAGAGAACCTTAAGATCTCCTCATTACTGGGTCTTTCACCAGTTTCCCTGATCTGTAAGAAAAAACAAACACACACAAAGCTTTTCAAAGCAAATGTTATGGTTGGGCATTATTTTGAACAATAAAAATATTTTCCTCATTTGTCAAGTACTTTGCATCAATTTTGATAATAGGAAATGGGACACAAGGAAGACATGAAAAATTTTAAAAAAACAACCCACATTATTTAATATAAAAGGTAAAAGAATTGATGGTGTTGATAGTTTCCAACAGCAATGCGTAAAATACTTAAGATAAAACTAACAAAAACAAAACTCAGATGCATCTATATACTAATGAGTAGGTCCATCTGAGTTGACACTGCCACAAGATACCTCAAAAAATAAATATATTTGAGCAAATAAATAGTTGCTACAGAAGTCACGCTGGCCATTATTCTTTCTGGTACCATACCTACTAAACATAAAAGCACATTGAAAGCATCAGCCCGTGAAGATAAAGTGAGAAGTACGTCCAATAGCAAAAATTTTGCAACATTGGTGTTCCTATGAAACAGGGATTTGGACACTTCTCTCCACAACCACATTTGTTACAATACTGTTTTGCTTCCAGTTCCTAGCCATTCTGCGGCACCTCAATGCAAATGCACTTGAAGTTATTCCAAAGTATAAACCACTATTGGGGAAAGGACTCTGCATCCTTCTTGATAGAAGGCTCTGTGTAACTGTTTGTACAAATGCAAAGTTAAGCTTTTAAGTTATGTGTTCACAAATGGCACTTCATAGTAATTAAATCCAAGTACTGGAAGCAAAAATAACAGTTCAAAGAAGTAGGAAAAAAAATATTCCCTAGTCTCATCAGGTCACAGTAAAACATTATCACCTGCACAAATGCTGATTTTTCTACTTTAAGTAAACCATGAAGTACGTATCAGTGATATCACTGAATCCAAAATCTACAGAACTTAACGATGAGGTACTCCCAGTCACTTAAAACCTTCAGTCTAAACAGTAAGTACATAGATATCCAAAAAACACTTTTCCCAATACCTCTACTTTTTCTAAGCCCTGTAAAGAAAGCATAAGCTAAGTGACATCAGTACAGTCTGAAAATCTAACATTACCTATTCAGCCTGATTTATTATGCCTACCTGTTTTACTTGCCAACTCAGATCTTTCAGCAAACAGCTACTGAGTGCAGGAAAAGATAAAAAATTGGAAGACAAGATGGTCTTGAGTCCATTAAGCTTATGTTTCTCTGCTACTTGTCTAGCAGAGAAACCAACTGAGAGAAAGACAGATCAAAGGCCTTATTGTTCCACTTCACTAGCTCCTTCACTACAGGACCCAAAACCAGAACTCCAAAATACAGAAAGTGTTTTCTTCCTTGTTTAAAGCTGAATTTTGGCAGAGACAAGCATATGTTTCTTGAAAATACAAAAATGAAACTTTCTAGTACATCACTAGCTACAAAGCAACACCGATAAATTATGGAATTCTGGAGCAAACACAATGAACGGTTCTTGCAGCATCAAATACTTCACTGCAGAAGCAGCTATAAAAAATAGCAAAAAAGGTGGGAAACACTTAAGTTGCTTCTTGTTCTGACATTTATTACCTAGTATAGTGAAATGAGATCAATAACATTTGTCTCCATGGCACAAATGAGAAAATTGTAGCTGTAAAAAGAACACTCACACAAAAGAAATGTGGGGCTTGAAACTTCTTTTTAGTCATCAGAGAAACTTGGGACTTCCTCCAGCAAGTGTGGAGTGATACGTCATTTATTTCCACAGAAATTAACCGCCAAATGTAAATTCTCAGTAGGCAGTTCTTTCAGAAGAGAATGAAATGTTCCAAACATAAAGCATAGCAGTGGCATGCTCCCAGAGTCTGCAGCGTCAGTGCCTCAGCTACTAACTGCTATAACTAACCATTTAAAATCTTCTGCAGATGAAAAAGAACAGAACCAGACAACTGCATTGAAGCTTCAAAGCACATGGGCTTTGCAAGCAGATACCAACTGGCAAAATTTGCCAATATCATTATCTGAGGTAACCTACTCAGCACTATCAACATGATCTTATTAACCTACCCTTTAAAACTTTATTCTCAGCACTGAGAACCAGGAAAAGCTCAAGCTAGCTGACAGAAATTGTAAAGTTCAGGTCTGGAATTCCCAGGCTTATGTCCCTTTTTCTGTGCAAATACATACTCTTCCCAAAGGAGGAGACTACATTCTTACTTAAAAAAAAAAAAAAAAAACACCTGGTGGCAGCAGCAGATGATGGTTGTTGGCTTGATCTCTTATTCAACAGCCCTATAATTAGAGAAACTAAAATAACTACTACCCTGAAAAGATTTAAGAAGTTATTTTTTGTCTCTCCAAAGAATACCCTACCCTTACCTACAACTTGGTGAAAAGAAACAACTGTCAAACCTAAAGGCCATCAATGTAGGAGGCTGATATCTGACATTTAGTCTCTGTCAGCAACTGCCTGTGAATAGGAAAATTTTGTACCAAACACAGCACACATTCTAGCAAAACTCCAGATTATACCACATTCTAGTCAGTATCTGAAAGGATTTTAGCAGTATAGCAACTGCACATTTAAAAAACTGTTTTCATAAGCAGAATTAAATTTGACCAAAAAAATTTTACTTCTCCCCCACTAAGTTTTAATCAGTTAATTAGGAAAGAACTCCTTTCTCCCACTTCTTACACCCAATGTTCAAAAAAAAGAGGTCAGAAACTATATGAGTAATCACGGAGTGCACAATTTTTTGGATGTTAGAATTAACTTATTAACAAAATAAGAGAACACAACACGAGTGAGCAGAAATATACTGCTTTTAGAATCAAACAGAGAGTGAAAGTACCAGCTAGAATACCAAAGCTAAGAACAGTAAAAGTTCAGTACACTGAAGTATTACTTGCAAAAAAGGAAATCTAACCTAAAAAAACTATTACATCCTGCTCCTTCAAATCCAACAGAAGAAAGGTATCCCATGATTACCATAGGTCAAACAAAACACCAAGCTATTTTTTTGGTAGGAAGAGAAAATATTTTTTTAAAAATTTTTACCTTTTGAAAGAATGTTGAAAAATCTTTTGTAACATTTCCTTTGGCTGCTTTATTTTTTAAGGCCATCTCCTCAATTGTGTCTTGAAGGAATTTAGCCAATTCAAGCTTTACTCTCAACTCTTTCTTCAATCGTTCCTCCTGTTAAAAGAACATTTGGTTTTAAAAGTTCTTTCCAGAAATATGCACCCTAAATACTACTACTTCTGCCCTCCAACAAGTTATGTGGAGTAATTCTGAACTTCTGCTGTAACACACACATCACAAGAGGACATTCACTCTTACCAAAGATCCCCAAACCACACTGAAAAATAGGTTGATCAGCTCAAAGCTCCATGAAGCATGCAATGTGATGCCAACAGAGTGAAGTGCAGCATGAGTGGCATCACCTGCTAAAACTAACATGCACCCTCTGAATTAGTAACAAAAAAATAGAAACTAACCAACTTTGGTTTGGGTAATTCCCAACTCTTGTATCCAGCACAGAAATCCTACACTACATCTCATCCAAAGAGAAATTTGTCACAGAATTAAAAATTAATGGTTACTTAGATCCAAGTATACAATCATGATTGATTGTAACTGACTGACTGCGAGCTCACTATACACAAACGTCATGTCTTTTGCACTCAAAGCGACTACTTGTGGGGCTTTTTGGTGTGTTTTTACAGAGCTCTAAACAATTCCGAGAAAACATAATTAAAAGAAACAAAATGTAAACAAAACAATGCATAAGAAGCTATTTTAAATATTAAGGACACATACAAAAAACCTTGCATCTATAGGACTATAAATGTTAAAACAAAGTCTGCCTATTTTAATACAAACTAGAAAAATAAAGTTTCACAGCTTCCATTTCTGCTTTGTAAGAGTCATAAAAACCGGAGATGAGCATACCAAAAAAAGACAAGAGAAGCTTACAGCCCTGTTAGCTAAGCAATTGCACCTATAAAAAGGTAAACCAGGATGGCACTGGTTCATTATCGTATGTTAAGAGCAAGATCATCAAAACAACATAAAGATGACAAAAGCACTCCCCCAATTAAAAAAAAAAGTCTAGTTTTTAGATTTTTTTCTAATTTTTAGAATTTATCTAATTTCTTTCTTTACCAAGGAAAGTTCTAATTTTATCAAAACATATCACTGGATTATAAATTCACACCTGCTTACCTTTTTAGACTTTGTCTCAAATGTAGAGGGAAGCATGTTAGGGAACAACTTAAGAGCCACTGGAAGCAAAAATTCCATAAATGGAACAACAAGAAAAACTAGGAAAGGGACCAAGCGGAAAAGATCAGCACATATTCGAAGAAACTGGAAGGGGAAAAAACCAAAAACATATCAATTAACAAAATTTTAAATATTTAAAAAATACTTGATGTGATCATCCACATTATCACTTAAGCTCACACACATATATTTGCTACAAAGGAAATTTAAAATAACACACAAAAAGGATGTGACAAAGTCAGTTTTTAGTATCTTTTTCTTCAAGTTGCTATATACTGCAGAGTGCCAGACAGTTTCACCAGTTTTCAACACTATAGAAAGTATTTCAAAAGCCTCACTGTGTCTCAATAGGATTATTGAACAAGTATCTCATTTAAACCTCTTAAAAGCACCTGAAAACAGGAGGTGGTCATTTGTTGTTAAAGCTGCTTAACTTCTTTTATTCATCTTTATTTGTGCTCCACCACTTCTTACATGCATGAGCTACTATGGACTAAGCAAGAATGAAATGAAAGATCCCTCCCCCTCTGCCTTATAACAATTGTAATGTACATTTAAATCCTGGGTAATGAGTCCAGCTTGGTGGATTTCTTTTTTTTTTTTTTTTTAAACCACTGCTTTTCTAGAGCAGTAATCCTCTGAAGCAGGCCGATGCATTAGTTACCCAATCTTGAACAGCATAAAATAAATATTGTCCTTCTGATTTCTGCACACTTACAGATGTATATATTAGGTGGTACAGTCTATAACCAAATCCTTCAGTACTTTGTTTATATTGGGGAATGCAGATCTTGCTTGACTCTACCTCATTTTACAAAGCAAGTAACCAGTTCTCGGGAGTAACATAAGTTCCTCAATCAGAGACTAAAGGTCAGACATACACTACAGTACCCTACTGCCACAGCACTGTCATTCCACATCATGATTTGATAAACACAGCTATGGTTGGCAAAAACGGGCAACATAAATGCTATTACACAAGTAAATGCATGCTTCTCCCTTCATCCTCTCCCGACAGCTCCTGCCAATCCAGGGGAACAGCAGCAGCAACCAGTATATATAGCATGTCACTAGGACTGCTTTGATAGAATACAGAACCAGTAAAACTTTAACCGTAATTTTTTTAGCATAAAAACAGCCCAAATCTTAAATACAGTTTGAGGAATGCACAAACTCCACAGATGCAAAGTTCGACATTTTTCTTTGCATGTAAAAAATTCAGTTTCCCAGAAGGCATGCTTTGGTCCATTGTTTACAGGCTCAAAGATGTTTCCATTCATTACAACAATAGAAGATAAATGACTACCAGAGAGTTCAAAAAGATGTAAGAAAGTTTGGAAGAAAATTTTAAGTCAGAAAAACAAGAAAATTTTCCCTAAAAAAAAAAAAAAAAAATCAAAAATGTCTATAGAATGCAATACAGAGTTCTTATTTTTACCCACTATCTATTTTTAGACAGCGTGTGCAAGTGTTTGTACAAGGCAAAATCCATATCTCAGGAAGCAGTTTTACAACCGGATTAAGCTAACCTCATGCTAACCTGAGATAATGTATAAAGAGTCATGAATGTTCACTAGCAGTCACAACATGAAGGTACACCACTGATCCAGCTAGAAGTAACCCACAGGTACATACACGGAGAAGCAAAAAAGGACCAGAACAAACCAAAAGAGGGAGGGGGAAGTGTTGGAAAACTTGATTTGAGCACCAAGCAGGACTGGCCTTTTTCACAGCAGCACTGTCCTGGATCAGCTTACATAAATCATGAAACTGCACTCTCCACTAACTCAAGGAAAACAACTTTGCACAGGAACCTAATACAATGGTGCATGATTACACACACATTATTTGGCAGCACAGCATGAAAAACGTGTGACTACTCTCTATCTGCAGTTCATGTATTCCACTTTTCCCTCCACCGCAGGGCTGAACAGCTTGTAAAGTTGATATACTTGCCACAAACTCCATAGTGTTTGCCATCTCACTTCCACGTACTGAACCATCCTGCTGTAGGAAGCACTACTAGAGCAATTAGTTTTTAACAGCCAGGATCATATTTTGCATGTTCTACTTCTTCCTGCCTTCCCTCCTAAGTGTAGATATCTGATCCCGTTGAATCCAAACCCTACCAGCAACTGTACAAGCAGCATTCTGGAACTGACTTCTGGTTTACATAAGCAATAACTCCCTTGCATTAGCCATGCTGCAATTGCTTGTTAATGTGGTTAGATTACTTGGATATCTTTCCATTATTGCCTCCAAAGAGGAAGGAAAGGGCAGGCAGAAATAACTCATTTGTCAGTCTGCGTGAAGATAAGATTTCTCTAGGACTGTCAGTTCATATGCAGTTTAGTATATTTAAAGCAGTATGTACTTCAATGTTTTAATTTTTTTTTAAAGTTCAGGAGCAGCTTTTGCAAAGTTGTAGCTAAACTATAAACATTTTAAGACTTCTTTAAATCACTCACTATACTAAAATTAAAGGCTGAACTCATAAAAAAATGAACAGTGTTGAAACAAACTTAAAATAAGGTTTTAAAAGACCACATGTAACAGGTTTTGTTCAGCTGGAGGCTGGTTTGGTTTTCCCTGACCCTGGGTTCTAAGACTCCCATGACTCCGCTCAAGAGACAGGACATCCTCTAACTCCATATAAAGAAAACACAAAACCTAGATTGAGAAAATAACAAAGTAGTTCTTAAAACTATTTTCTCTACATCTTTTACACTGGATTGCATGCATACAGACATGCATCATTAGATAAGAGACCGGTTACATCAATGTAAGCACCAATTTATACCTGCACAATAAATTTCTATTTTATTTAAAATACAGGAATTGATACTGAAATCGTACACCTGCACAAAAAAAAAAAAAGAATTCAGGAAGGCCAAATACCAGACCACTATGTAAATATGAGAAAGCCAACTATATCACTAGATGACGAAACTAAAAGGCAATCAAATTAATAAATCCACCTACTGATGGAATAATGTGTGTGTGTCCAGAGGTAATGTATTATACAGGTCCGTGCCTTCTAGAATGCAGTTCTGATCTTGCAGCAGAAATATTTCCATGATATCCATATTTTACTGTTGTGTAATTTCTGAGAAGTATGGCTCAGTGAACAGGAAACAGGCAGGAAAACCAATGGTTCCAGTCCTGCTCTGTGGACGATTCTGTTTCTGCTTTAAACCATGAATTAATTTGTCTCACTTGGTTTTCCAAGTTTCCCAAAGCTCTCAATCAGCCAGCACAAGCCAGAACTGCTACTTCAAGAAGTCCTGCAGTCCTCATTCCCCCTTATCCTCAGTTACTCTTTCCTGGCACTCCATAATCCCCTCTCCTACGTCAGCACAGACTGTTATATTTATTGCTGATAAACATTTCAGCTGGATCAGCTGCCAAAATACTCTTGTATCAGCAGAAGGAAGAGGGCAAAAATAAGTAGCATGAAGATGCTGAGACCAAATACCATCAACCAGTGCTGTTGCAGAAAGACACCAAATGTAATTACAGATGAAAACTGCTACATGTGCATTTAACAATTATTATTTGTCTAATCTTGCACATACAGGAAAAAAACTTCTGCATACTTCATTCAGATGTGGTGGTTTTTAATCACACATGAAAATGTTCAACTATGTATCTAATTTCTTATAGATTAATAATTTCCCAATAAAAATATTTGTATTTCTGATCATTTAACAGAATTTTGGAAGGCACAGATGTGAACCAAACACATGGTGTGTACAGTGTACGAACTGCAGAGAACTGGACTGTGACTGCAAGCAGCACTATTCAATCCTGTGGCCAGAGTATATACATCTTTCGTTCTTCAACATTTCTTCATTTCTTCTAGCATATCTTTTTAGCAACAGCTGAAATGCCTTTTTTTTTTTTTTTCCAGGAAGACAGACTCAAATATTTTATCTGTATAAACTGCCTAAACATCTTGTCTTTAAAAACAGTAAAATGAGAACTATTAAATCAGCATGTTTGATATATTGCTAATGAACTGGTGAAGTTAAATACCAATGCATTCTTTAAAAAAAACCAAACAAACACACCAAACAATTTAAACTATACCCGTTTTAAAACAACTTACTATTTTGTAGTCTTTCAGTCTTTCAATATGTAAGAGCTCATGTCAAATGTTTTTAAACATACATGTATCTTTTAATTCTAGTTGAATAAGCATATTTACTTCATCCACAAACTGAAATTACTATTGAAATGCATGTATGTTATCCTAATTTGAAAGCACTCCCATTTTGCACTCCAGATTTCATCTCCATCCCCTCTTCCCTTTTCTTTAAAATTATCAGTTGCATTTTTACAGTTTCATACATGTAAGCTATATGCCCTAAAGGAAAACAAAAGCATAAAATAAAAACTTTCCTCAAATTACCTTCTTTGGACTATAATTGTCTCACAAATGTATTTATAACTGTGATAGTACTAATATCTGATTATCAATCACGCATTTCAGCCTGCAGCTTTTCTTCTGTTTAAAAAGAGAAACCACAACAGAATTGGCACAAATCCAACCTTTACTAGAAGTGTTTTCTCTCTGTTTTTCTAGCTGGAGTGAAAAAGCAGAGAAAGTGACCACGTACACACATGCAGCACGTGGATGGGAACTTAAAATCAAACCACAACTGCTATCCACATGACAAAACAGAAGAATCCCCTGCTGTTCCAACTAGAAAATACCAAATTTATCTTAAATTTAAAAACAATAAACACCAAAAAGTTGACTAGAAAGCAAGGAAATATTTATGATCATGTATCATTTACAAACAGAACAGTCATATTTCTAAAAAGAATATTTTATTATTTTAATGACAGGTTCATGAAATAATAATGAGGAACAAGACTAAAATGGTTTGGAGTCAAATCCAAAATTTAGTGTCCACACAGGGAGGAGGACGGAAATACATCTAGCAATTTTAATTCTAGGAACAGAAGACAACAGAAAGAACCAACTCAGTTCAAATAAAATGGAGCAATCGCTAAAGATACTCAAACAAAATTGGTATTTACTCAGTACCTGTCTCCGTTCTCGACGAGACAAAGTGTTTCCATGAAGTATTCGCCAGAGCATCCTTGCAGCTATTTTTGTGTCAATCCACAGTAATCGAAAACCATGGTAATAGTGCTTCAGTTCATCCACAATCCTCTGTCCAAGAGATTTTTTCACAACTTCCACTTCTGTTGGACTATATACAGGACCTCCTTCTTCCAACTTCTTGTTTTTGTCCTTTAAGGACTTCAGTGACTTTTCAACTATGGAGTCATCTTGAAGGGGACATGAAGAATGCCACCATCTAACTGGAAGATACTGGGGACCTAAAACACCCATGGTTGCTAGTGGTGTCCATGAGCCAGAAGAGCTCGTAAGAGTAAAGTATATTTGTTCAGACCCTTTAGTCCAACAACAGTAGTGATCTTTTTTGGAGTATGCGCAGACAGGAGGGACACTAGTGCAATATTTAAAGTGTACAGTCCTTCAAAAGAAAAAAAGCATTCAAGAATTAGCAATAGATCATAAGCTACTTACATATTTTATATACAGTTGTACAGTTATGGAAATTTATGTATTTATAAAAATGCATTATCTGAGAAATATCTACCACATATTTAAGAAAAAAAAAACCAACAAGCTTGTGACTTTCAAGATCAATGTCTATACCTGAAAAGAACACTTGGCTTTACTTCATGACAAAAAAAAATAACCTGCAGGGAATTTTCTACTAAACAACTTTGAAAAAGTAGCTTATTTACTCCAAGGAAATACAGAGCAGCAACCAGAAGTGCTTTCCATTTAAAAAGCTACAATTGAAAATAAACCTGTAAATCCATAAGTAACATAAAGCCACTTCTATTACTTCTGTTTGAACAAAACATTAAAGAAAAAAAAAAGTTGTAGACTTGGGATAGGTGCTGAATTAGAGGAAAAGAATTAGTATCAGAGAAACCAGATGTCATTAGAGTTCCTCTTTCACCATCTCCATACATCTAGTTTTCCTTTTTCAGCAGAAACTTTTGCACAAAATTCCATCATGGTACTCAGCTGGGGCACACAGAACCAAAACTCTTCTACCTTATTCAGAATTTTGTTCTTTTCTTTAATTAAACGTAAATTGAAGTTAGAAAGAAAGCATTGCTCAAACACCCCAAATACTCGTTATACACACAGAAGAACTGCTTATATATATGTAGGATTGTACACACTTTTATAAAAGGATATGACAAACTTAAAAGAGTAGATAAAATATTTTATATAAATGAGTTCCATTAGGTGTCCCTCAAACTGAAATGCCAGCATTAAGTCATCTACAGGACAGAAATGACTGGGGTGTTTCTTTACAGAGCCCTTGTACTACCAAAACAAAATCAGAATGTGTATTTGTCTTCAGTCAATGAACAGAAAATAGGTGCAAGTGACTCTACAGCTCTGAGTAACACTTTAAGGGAAAAAAAAGTTTATCGAGCATTTGTAAGTATTAGCCTCACTCATTCAATTTTCAGCCAGAAGTACTTCTTAATTATCACACGCATCCAATGAATTTTAAATTACTTCAGTGATTTTATCTATTTACTGTTATTCAAACAGAGCTTTGTTCAAAAAAAAAGACTAAATTATTACTTTAAAGACACCTGATTATTTTCTAGCTTAAACTAAAATTTTAAGCATCTGACCATTTAATGGTCAAATGACTGCTGAAACATACACAGCTACACAAAACATTTTCTTGATTAGCTAGAAAACTACACACTTGCACAGATATTAACTAGTGAGAATTACAGTTCCTTTAATAAAATAAAGTACATATTCAAAACCAGATTAAAAGTCATTCCCCCACAGCAGAGCTCCAGGCCTACAGACCAAGTTCCACCTTCATACATCTACATTCTTCTGCATGCAGAGAGGAATGGACCTCTGCCAGCAGAACTGGTTCCGAGTCTGCAGGGAAAAAAGTTTTCACAAGAAACATGCTTCTCTGAACACACTTTCAGTAGCAGGATGTCAGACACAGAACTTCTATCCCAAGCTGTCCTCGGTACTTGTATCATTAGAGTCCCTTGCTTTTGGATCCGACTCCTGTGGGGTGCAGGCACTAGTCTGTTTTATTTTAAGCAGCAACATTACATTAACAGCAGCTTTAGGTAAAAAAACCACCTCAAAATAGTAACAAGAATTTCTGTCCCTCATATAACAGACTTAAACAGTGAGTTTCCAATTTCCCAAGAGAGAGGTCCCATATAATTATCTACTAAAAAGTAAACTGAGATTTGAAAATGCTTTATGTACTAAAAAACCTCATAACTAATTATACAGGAAGTGATACAGAACTAACGTGACTAAAAAAGAAAGGAATTACTTTGTTTCATATTAGAGGGTTATGTCTAGAGACACATCCTTATGTTAAAACGGAAACTTAGGAAACTGAAGACCAGTCACTGCTTCCTGAGCAGTTAGACTGTAAATAAACTAGAGGATACATGTTTTAACATTGAAGGGAAGGCACTAGTAAATTTATATCCACAAGTATGCCTTGTGAGCCAAGTCAGGAACACAGAATGGATTCTGCCAACACCCAACTCCTTAAGTTCCATAAGAGTACATGGCAGCTAGGAGAGTCTCACCCAAGGCCGTAACATACAGTAAACTAATTTGGTTTAATGAAGATACAACTCAAATGATCTACGTTCCTAACTGTCAAACTAGCTGTGACTGAACGTTTACGGAACGCCACAGAGAAAATATGCAAGAAGCCAATGATGTCCCATGATGTCACCTGGAATCACTCAAGAACAAGAATAATATTCTACTGCTTTCACATCGCAAGTAAAACAAAAAGGAAGGAAGTGGGCGAAAAAAAGGAAGATCTCACTTTCATTCTCCTACACACAACAAAGCAGGTGAAGAGAGTAATACTCAGACTTCCTTTAATCTGTCAGTAACACAAGATGAAGCTAGTATTTTCACACTTTGTCTAGAAGATTTAAATCTACTTTCTATGACAGTATACTAACTGATGGTTTCGTACAGTTTTGAGTTTAGAAAAAAGTTCATATTTACTCACATTTTGTTTGCCAGCCTCAGGGATGTACAGCTAAGACATGCCCGATCTCCCAAGTTACCTAGAAAAATACCAATAATTAGCACTAATTCAGAAATTCAGGAAGACATTTATCCACAGAGTGAATTGTACACAAATACACTGATTTAAAAGACCAACCTTTACTTAGCAATGGCTACTACTGAAAGCACAAAAAAGATGCTGCTTAACAGCAGCTTCCTTGTCCTGCAGCATCTGTAAGCACATTCACACTTTGGATGATTGTGCATCACAAACAGCCAAGACTGAAAATTTTTTTGCTTTGACAATAACCATGTGAAGTACTGAAGCCCAAATACATCACCCTATTCCAACACAAGCCAAACCATGCACCTTGTTCTTTTTATTTCTCTCAATCTGTAATCACAATTTATAGGATAAAACAAGTGGGAAGCAATTCTGTAACGCAGCTGACATCTCCATAAGCATTGAATCAAACTGCCCACGCATACAGTCGAACTCTGTGGACGTGTGAGGTACTGCCTGCACTTGTTCAATTGTCTGAAGATAGGCTTCCAAGTCCCTTAGACAAGCAACTATACTGCAGATAAACTTCACTGAAAGCAAATGTACTTTTTTAATGGCTCCATAACAACACAGTATTAGATGAGCTAAATGGAGCGCTTGGAAAGTGTCTAGGACGAAAATGTGGTTTTGTCTTTTTTTTTTTTAAGCAGGACAACAAACAAAGTGTGAGTATGAACCTAAACACACGTCACTAGTGAGGTGAAACCACAATGCTGTTTCAATACACTGTTGTCCATTCTGATTAGCACCATATAAAAAATAGCTCTGTCCCTAGACCTCAATGCAAAGGATACAAATTGTCCTGAAGGGCAAGACACTGATTCGAGAAATAGGAAAGGTTAGCTTTCCAGCAAATAGTGCATTCCCCAAAATGAATTTTTTTTAAAGCGTTAACTCAGAATCAGTGTAAATAATAAAGTCCACAAGGACTGACACCTATACAGGCATCCTCTATCCAAGTACAGAGACAGGCAGCAGCCATTCTGGCAATTAATTGAGGAGACCATCAAATGATAAATTATCTACCTCAGTTCACATGCTTCAGTAAAGGGCCAAAATTGAAAACCTTCCAACCATCCAATACCATGGAAGCACCATCAGCTACATAAAATGCTATCTCATGGCTGTACGCAATCTACAATCACTGAAAATCATCTCCGAGTCCACTAGAAAAGAATCAATCTCCCTAAATTTTTTTTTTTTTTTTTTAAATCTTGTATCAATAACTAGCTGCAACAGCTAAGTAGCTAGCTAATACCCCTGGACAGACCAAAGGAAGAGCACATGAGCAAGAGTGCAAATGCCTCTACTCTTTTTGGGCAGTCTTTTCAGAATTCACTGTAACCAAAAGAAACATTAAAGACTGGAGTAGGCATGCTGTAGCTGGTTTCACCCATCTGGAATCTACTACTTCTGGTCAATCCTAAGAGACAGCAGCATATAAAGGTTATTTTAGAGGGTAGTGATCAACCTTTCCATCATCAAAGCTAAGATACAGCCTATGACAGAAGCTGAAGTAGACAGTTGTATCTTAGAAAATGCAGCACTCAAGAGCTGATCACCAAAAGCCTTCTGCAAAATACCCTAATTATAAGAGGAAAAGAAATACCTCCAAAATCCAGTGTGGCAATCAGAAGGTACGGAACGGGGAGGAGGGGGGAAAAAAAGGTAAGTTAACTTATCAAAGAAAAATCTCAATAATCAAGGGATGTCCCATGGTAAATGGGCTTTGACATCATTACAGCAAAAGCTATGGCATTATGAAATCAAAGGAAAAGGATTTACCCATCTCAAGCTATATCAAACTCTTCACAGGTATTCACTGCCACTGCAAGCAGAGCCAGGGAAGAGACTCTCTCTCTCTGGCTCAAAAATCAAAGCCTTAAGAAACTGTGAAGGTATTCTGATACTCTCCAATATACAGAAAGATCAGTAGCTGAATGTCTTGACCCAAGAGTCGAGCCATCTCAGAAGGATGTCCCTGACTGAACAGCTGAACAAAGCAGAGAAGTACTCGAAGTCTTGAGGGATAAGTCGCAGCATGGTAATCTGTTTCTCTCACCTGAGTGGCAGGAAGCACACAAAACCTATGTGCCAAAAATGAGAGTCCTCCTAGTAGAGGACATTGTCCTAGGGGCACCTGTTGGTAGCAGGTAAAGAGGGATTATTACCTGGAGATCAAAATTGGCTTGGAGTTTCTTAGATAAAACTACATAACAGCAGAACACTTTCACTTTGCTTATCTTTATTTTTTTCCCAGCGAGACTCATTAATGCTAAGGAAAGGGCCAAAGAACAAAATTCCAAGGTTACCATAAGAAAACATGCCGACTCAAACATTTCTTGTCATACAGCCATTCAGACTGTGAATGGACACACAGAAACATCATTTCACCGAAATATTCTGCAAATAACTGTTAATCTAAACTTTGCCAGTTCTGACAAGAGCTCTTTATGTTTTGCAGTGTCTGTTCTAACCACGTACCCAAGAGCAAGCCAGCCCTGAAATAAAATACAGACTTTCTTCAGAAAGGAGCAAAGGCTGTACTTCTTGCTTCTAGGATAATACAGACATCCAAAAGTGTCTGAACAAGGTGAACATAGCTTACCATACTCAACACTGTGCACTTAAGAAACCTACACTGGGATTACTTGGTTTGGAAGTGAGAAAGGCATAGTGCCAGAAAAGCTGTATGTTGACTTTGTTTCCATGAGGAATGCGTTATGAGAAACTTTATTTTTAAATTCAATGAAACTTCAAAACCAAAGTTTTTAATGTAGAATAGCTGTGTACTGTTACTATGTTTAGAGTTTTTAAAAAGAAAAGGCTAACATGAACTAAGTCGCTACAGAAGTATAAGCTTGCAGTACTTAACAGCTTGATCTTTACGGAAGAACATTTAGGATTCTTAGAAGCACTTAGCTTTAAATTAATCTTAGACTACTTACACGTAAAGCAAAGAAGATGAGCTAAGTAAAGCAAAACACCATACAAAAAATTACACCATAGAATAATGTGTTCATAATAGATTAGTACTCCAAGTAAAAGCATGGATTAAACCATAAGCATAGTGCATCACAGCACACAAATTATTTGATTAGTTGCACTATTTCAGCAAATAAGAATTTTCATGTGGGGTGAGATTTATAACATGCAAAAATGTAGCCATCATTAGCATTTCTTCTTATGCTATGCCACAAGAAGAATCAAAGTCTCCATCTAATTTGAAGGTACATAGATGTGTTTCTTCCCTGCTTTACATAAACTAGATGGCCAAGCTACCCCATCTTTTTGTTCAGGTCAGTGTACAAGCTCAACCTAAATAAATGTCTTTAAAATGCTAGCTAAAAAACCATCAGCTAGATCAAGCTACCAGAACGATTACCAGTAACCAAGAAGTTTCCCAAAACAAACAAGCATCCATAGGGTTGATCAGGTTTGCCAGAATCTGAATGTGCAGATACCCTGTTCTTACTGACAGCACTTCAGTGACAAGTCAGGGCTCAATGTTAGTGACAAACCGCTGCATGTTAAGCTTTCACTCATTCCTCACTAAAGCCCTGCCACTCCAACTCACGGACGTAAAAAGCAACCACAGGCCTCATGTACGTCACAAGTTATCAGCTGTTTCATGTCACTGAAGTCCACAGACCAAAGATATTTAAACTGCAAAATTATCTCGATTATTAATGGCAACAGTATCACATACTGCATTTCCTTTATATTTTCCCAAGCTTTCAAAGACACGTGGAAAAAGGCAAATTCCCACTGCCTTCCTAACACCGACTAAGAAAACAACCTCATGTACTTTCTTAAAGGGCACTGAGAAGCGTCTAACTAGTGACAACACGACTTCACAGACAAGCTATACCAAGAACAAGGCAGGCAGGACTGAAACGTCTGTACCTTAATAAAAAACACTTTTTTTTTTTATTCCTCTGCCAGCTGGCATTTAAGAGATGCCTGTGTCCTAACTGCCATTAGAGGAAGGCATCCCCTCAGAGCACCCTGGCAGGGAAGCAAATCCGAGGAGACGAGCCGCCCCTCCCCGGCTACGGTGGACAGAGAACGAGGGCTCCGCTCAGCGTCCCGCTGCCGTGCCGGGAGGGGCAGCGGGAGGCGGCCGAGGACGGCAGGGGAGAAGGGCCGTGCCCGGCCCCGGCTCGCTGACGAGGACGGGACGGCGGGGACTCAGATGGGGCCCCGCTGCGGCCCTTCCCTCCTGTAACGACCTCTCCGCCCACACCGGGAGCCCCCAGACGTCGTCGTCGCCGCCTCGGCCCGCCCTCCCTCTCTTCCCCTTCCCCCTCCCGCCCAGGCCTCCGGCGCCGCCGGAACCACAGGCCTCGCCGGCCGGGCGGCAGCGCGGCCGCACCGCACCCCAGGGCCGGGCCGCGGGGCGGCCGCCCTTCCCTCCCCGCCGCCGAAGCCGCCTGACGGCCCGCGAGGAGCCTCACCCAGCTGGGGCTGGCGGCGCAACGCTCGGGGCAGGCGGCAGGCCCGCCGGCCGCAGGTCTGTAGCAGCATGGACGCCATCTTGGCGCTCGCGCGCGGCTGGGCGGCGGGCTAGCGGCGGCGGCGGGCGCCCGGCCTGCTCATGTCCCGCCGCCCGGGCCCCGCGCTGCGATCCCCACACGCCCAGGAGCGCCGAGCCGCGACCGCCGGCTGCATTTGCATAGCACCGCCCCGCGGAGGTGGGCACGCCGGGAAGTGTAGTCCTCGCTAGTGCACGGTAAGCCGTCCGCGGGCGCGGAGCGCGCAGCATGCCGGGATCTGTAGTCCTAGTTGGTGTAGGATGACGTTAGCGGAGGCGCTCGGAGGAGGGACTCAGGGGGCGGGGCGGTAGGGCTCGGGGCATCTGGGAGGTGTAGTTCTCCCTCGGGCCGTAGAACCCGTTTCTTTTCTCCAGCAGTCGATGGGAGGGAAGAGAGGTAGGGGGTGGATTTCCAGGGATTTAGTGTCGGTATCGGCCGGTCGGGGCCACATGGGCCGTTCTTCTGTGGGGCAGCGCGGGGATTGTTTACACGAGGGGACCGCGGAAACGGCGTGCGGCAGGGCCGTGGCCCGCAGCCCGCAGCCGTGGCCGGGAAGGTCACGCAGGGCGTGTGCGCTGAGGGACCGCTGCCGAAGGGGAGGGCGCTGGCGCCTCGTGATGCCGTCCTGAGCGGTTAAGGCCGGTGTGGCCAACGAGCACATAACCCTAGCCCTAAGTACAGTGCACCAATACCAGGCCGTGTGTGCAGCAACGTCCCTCGCGTTTGGGGCCAAAATCTGGCATTTATGCCGCTGTTTAGTACTGCTTAGCAACGGTTGTTACCCTCCGTGCATGTGTATTCCTTGTGCATCTCAGGATGTGACAGAAAAAAATAGCTTTCTTGTGGAGCTAAGATTTTTTTTTTTTTAATACAAAATAGAACATAAATTAGTCAAGTGACAGATGTGCTTTGCTAGTGCTGGTTAATAGTTTTGCTACAGGTAGCATATTATTCTTCAAATATCAGTCTACTCCTGAAGAGCATTAGGATCTTTTATCAAATATTTAAGTACTCAGTTAATACAGTAGTAAATAGGACCATTCATTTTGCTTAGTATCTAATTGTATAGACAGATGCAGGGAATAATGAGAATCAGACTGCAGAAATTATAATTTAATCAGAGAATAGTGAAATTTTTAAAAATATGTATATGAAGGTTGGGTGTTTATGTCTTCCTTGTTCTAAAAAATGGGGGGGGAAAAGCTGCTGGAACTGTTTTTCAACAAGATGGCTGACACCCCCTGTCAACAAGATGGCTGCCTCAAGGACAGGACTCAAAAGTGACAAGGGTACCGTGGTTTCAGACCTCCTGTATTTCACAGGTTATTTATAATGCCAGACACTTGTTCACCTATACACCAAACTGAGCCCCAAAGAAAATAGGTGCTATTTATATGTAAATGGTAGCAGAAGCTTTGGGTTTGACCCAAAACATGCGTGAAACAGCGTCTCATATAGCAGGAACAAGCAAATGTGTCTGCAGTCATCCTTGTATGCTTGAGACTTGGCAAATGCAGGAAATTAATTAGTAATATTTTAAAGTTCTTTTATGTATTTAAAGAAAATCCTCAGGGTTTCTCCTAAGTATGAAAAAATTTAGATTAAACTACTTATATTTTTAATTCAAAAGAATATGTGACGATGGAATATTCAGTTGACCAAATCTTAAAATAAAAATCAAGACACGCTTTTCTCACATTTTTTGACTGTGTTGCCTACAGAAACACTAGTGTTGTTTAAATTTAGTGACTATTAAAAATTAATTGGTATTATTATTTATCAACTTATTATCAGAGTTACTTTTAAAGTGTTAGGCTCCCAAATGTATTGCAAGATTTTTAGCCAGTTGTGTTTGCTTTACGAGTATTTAAACCTATAGTACATTTAAATGGTTAACATTGTTTAAAATGTGCAACTTAACAATAGTGCTTTATGTTAATGTGGCAATCTTAAAAAAAAAGAAACAACAACAAAAAATCTTCCCAATCTACACATTTCTCTCACTAGACTGGGCTTGTAGCCTTCTCTTGTTATTCTTTTTTCTTTCTGGTTGGCTGATAACAAAACCAAATGAAATGGGGCAACTAACGGCAGTTCCCCTAACAAAGCTGCTTAATTATGTAGAAACATTATATGAAGCCTATACAAGAAGAATAATATGCTCTGAAGTCATTAAACTATTGACAAGAGATTTCAGACAGCAAACAGACGATTACAGGGGTCTCAATACGTTTATGCAGGCAAGTAACCAGACTCTCAATAGTTTCATTAAATTCATTAGTATTCAGGGTAGCAGACAATGTACATGCATGAGCCTTTTCAGAGCGGAATCCGTTATGTTTTTGTACAGTCTTTTGTTCCAGATTTGTTTATACCTGGAAGTTACATGGTTTTCTACCGTATATGAAAAGGAATGATAATGTACTCTGTGAAAATTTCCTAAATGGATACAGTTTCAAAATACTAATTGATTTTGTGCATTTACCAAGCATTGTGAAATAACGTTTAAGAAAAGATTAATTTTCAAGTAGTTGTACAAATTACTCCCATATGAAAAGGCCTAGTGACTGTAGGCGATACATGGGCGTTCCACGCAAGTCAGTTTTTGTTTTAAAGAAAAAGGTCTTTCACTTCATCCAAGCCAAAAACCTATGAGTTGACAAAGAAAACACTCATCCCCAGAACAAAACACAAGACACATAGCTTCTAGGGTTTTATTGTTAAAAAACTGAAGCTGCTACCGCCATTTTAGACCTGGTTCTTAAAACAACCATGTTGTTTGGAAAAGTTGACAGCCATTTTGTTGAAAATTATGTGTTTTCTAGCAGGAATAGGGTGAGAGACTAAAAGGAAGAAATACAAACCCTTTTTTCTAGATTGATTTAAGAAGGATCTGAGAACGATTGCAATAAATGTAACATTTAAACAAAATTAAGAATATTATTTAGTATTAAATATCAAGATTTTTTCCACCTAAATGTTAAATAGAAGCAAAAGCAAGGTGAGAGTTGTCTAAACAATTACAAAAGAAACTCCAAATAACAGGAAATTGTGATGCCTGTTATAGGGAACACAATCCCTGTTACATGCGGGAATATCAAAACATGTATTTTACTCTTACATGAGCACAGCCCAGTGGCATGAAAAAGGCAAGAATGTTTTACTTGTCCAAAAGAGGTATGTGCATAAGACTTACAAAAGCCTACGTCTATGCATTACTTGAATAGACGTGAAAAAGGAGCAGATGAACCTATAATTCTCCTTGAAGTTGGAGATCTGTCTAGAAACTGGGGGGCAAATGTCAATATGAACAGGGAGCAAAGATGCAAGGTAACTCACTCTATATGCAGTATTCTCTTTCAGAAAATCTCTACTTTGCAGCACAACAGATTTCAACAGAATCACAGAGTCATTATGGCTGGAAAAGACCTCTAAGATCATCAAGTCCAACCATCAACCCAACACCACCATGCCCACTAAACCACGTCCCAAAGTGCCACATCCACACGTTTTTTGAACACTTCCAGTGATGGTGACTCCATCATCTCCCTGGGCAGCCTGTTCCAATGTTTGACCACTCTCTCAATGAAGAATTTTTTCCTAATATCTAGTCTAAACCTCCCCTGGTGCAACTTGAGGCCATTTCCTCTCATCCTATCACTAGTTACTTGGGAGAAGAAACCAACACCCACCACAACCCCCTTTCAGGTAGCTGTAGAGAGCTGTAAGGTCTCCCCTCAGCCTCCTCTTCTCCAGATTGAGCAACCCCAGTTCCCAGCTGCTTCTTATAAGACTTGTGCTCCACTCATCAGCTTCACTGCCCTTCTCTGGACATGCTTCTTGTCCAAAGCAACTCAATGTCCTTGTAGTGAGGGGCCCAAAACTGAACACAGTATTCAATATACATGTATATTATATCTCCTCATAGTAAATAGTTATATGAAATTCTTACCTACTATTGCCCCTTACTCCTTCCCTCTTCACCATCTAACGAGCACTGGTGGGTTGTAGGCAGATGCATATGGGGAACAGGATTCTTTCGTGGCCTGCCAAAAATACCTGCACAGTTGGAGGGGACACCCCTCCATGCTCATCATGGTTTGTCAGCCCTTCCTTGAGGACATACCCCAGGAAGCGCTCCCTAGATCCCATTGATTTTTTTGGAGGATGGATAACAGGACCCCCACTCCCAACTTCAGACACATGGTTGGTTTCCCTATAGCTTGTGAAAGGGGCTGTGTAGCAACACGAAATCTGTGACACTCCTGCCAGAACCACCACGTTCATTACATAGGCATGGCCTCGGTCCCTCCTTACATCCAGATGACAAGCTGAGCTGGCAGCAGAGGCAGCAAGGGACTGCGGAAATACGATTCAGTGGGTGGAGGAGAAGAGGTGCAATGCTTGATGCTCTGGGCTGTAAACGGGAGGAGGTGGGAGCATAATGAGCATTTGATGAGATGGGAGACAGGTTTGCCATTTCTCTGCTGCAACATCGTGTTTGTGTACACAGTGTGATTCTATAAGCTACATAGGGGTACAGGTCCATATACAGTATTTAAAAGTAGGATTATGCTTTTGGTCTGTAGAATCTGTTTCCATGGCAATCCTCAGGTTGCCTCCTTGAATAGATTTAACAATATGGGATTAACCTCATCTTTATTCACCACTGTTCTGTGTAAATCTGAAGGGGGAAAAAAAAAGACATTACTGTGTAGCAGGTTGCATTAAATTTCCACTTGAGGGAGAAAACCAACAGATTATTAGTAGTTCTTCAAAAAATACTCCATCATCACAGATTTTTAGGAGGGGATCCCAGGATACCGAAGCCTGTTGCTTTGTAAATGTTAGAGGCCAAAGGTAAGAGTTCAGGCAGCCTCTGGATTACAGACTTGCTCCGTACGTACATCCAGGTCGGAAGTTCGCTCCTGTCTGTAATGTGCCAAAAAGAAGCGGCAGTGGCTGCACGGTAGCGACAGCACAGAAACAGTCTGCTGTGGGTGCCTTTCCGAACAACGCAGTGAAAAGCTACTCGGAGATTTCCTTGACAGTAATAATGTGCTGTAAACAGTCATTCCAGATCCAAGGATAATTACCTGCTCAAATTCTAGTCAAAAAGTGGTATTTTAAAAGATTGCATAGGCTCGACCCAAATTAGCAACACAGAAATAACGTATTAGGTTGTCATTAATCGAATCTGACGTGCAGGCAGACAAGGAGGACGCAGCTGGGAGAGTACAAACAGATCTTTTTGAAAATCTTTTCAAACCGAGGAAAAAAGTAGCATTTGCAGTTCATAGTGAGAGTCACACAGATTCTAGTTTTAACCAGCAGATGGAGCTTATGTGAAACAAACAAGCGGAAAAGCTGCATCATCATCATCATCATCAACATCATCATCATCGCACAAAGCAGCGTTTTGGGGTGCTGCTGTCTGCAGGACTGGAGGAGGACATGGGGAAAAAGCTGGAAGGTTCTGGCCAAGGCAGGATCACGCAGAGGACGGAGGGCAGCCAGCGTTCAGGCTATACGCACAGCAAAAAGGGGAAAACATAGCTATAACGAGTAAACTGATTTAGACCTTGAGAAATACGGGGTAGGGAAAAAAGGACAAAAGGAGTCTCTAGTGTTAAAAATGCAGCTGTTACTTCCAGCTGATATGAGAAAGTCTGAGGTTTTGCTACAAAATTACCAATCCTATATTTAAGGTAACCTGTTAAAGCCTTCAAATGCATCAATTTGATTTTATGAATGACAGGCTTTAAAAATACGTATTTTGAGTTATTCTTTGCCTCTAGGTTTGTACACGTCTGTAAGGTTTGCAAGTTCCTGTCTGCAATTACAAACACAGAAAGTTGACAGTCATGCTATCCTCTGCTTCTCAGAGTTAGGTCTTTCAGAAAACACCAGATGTTGTGTTACTGGCAATAGAAGCTCAAAACCTGCCACCTCTGCTTTTATAAACCCATCAAGAAGCAAGAGAAGAAAAGTGTGTGACCAGGGAAGCCCTTCCCCACCCCATCCCAGATTTTGTGGACCTGATACTGCACTCCGTATATATCTCCAAATTGCCTGTGAAGTCACCAGCATTACAGGAGTGCTGGAAAAATAGGAGGTCCCTGCAAACCAGAGATACCTTTCAGTTTGTGTCCATTAAAGAGACGGCAGAAGGTCAGCACACCATTTTAGGAGAATTTTTACCTTTGTATGCTAAAAAGGAGAAAATGGGCTACTTCCAAGGGCCATTTTAGTGGCAAAAACTTAACTTCCTGTAGCAATTTGGCAAGGCTGAGGGCTGCTTGTGATAAGCACTGGTTTAGAGGGGAGAGGATTACAGCCAGCACATGCACACAGCTGTATGACTTGGTAGCAGGCAAAATGCTATGTAGTCCCATTATCCCCCAGGCATATTCGGGCTTTGCCTGCCTCTAAGGAGGGAAGAACTAAGCATTTCTGTTAAAAGAACAAATAATGGATAGGTTGATTTGCTGAAGCCTGATTGCTTAAAAATCCCTGTGCCGAATTTAACCCTCTTGGGCCTAGCTGTTGTTGCCCCTTTCTTGCTGGTTTTGCTGATGATCTTATCAGTCCTGGCCCATATTTTTTTTTCCCTAACAGTCAGCCTGACCCTACCAGAATATGTCTTTCCAACCTTTGAATCGCTCTCTCTTGTTTACCTTTCAGATTGCAACTTTCTACCTTACATAATCCAGGCCAAGCCTGTAACACAGATCTCACACTTTTTTATCCTGTTCTCCTTGACCTGGCTAACACTCCCGTCTTCCATGCTGCTGTGCAATGACCTCCCCATTCCAGCATGCAAGCCCACAGCCCCTCCTTTATTCAAGTCAAAGAGCTGCTTTTCTCAAGAGGCCTCCCCACAGAGATAATGAAAAGCAGATTAAGAGATTTTTAAAAAGGAGTTGGTTCCTTTGGAATGGTCAGTGCGCTTTCCCTTTCTACAACTGTCCTCTATACTGTAAATTTTCTAAATCAGTGTTTGTCTGGATGTCTGTGCCTTGACCTCAGCAGGACCTAAGCTGTTGGGCCCCAGTCCTACACATGCATATGCATGCCATGTCCCTTTGCTATCAGTAACACTCACAGACACAGAGTGGTAAAAGAACAAGCGCAGTTATGTATTTGTAAAATCAAATCCTGGCGCTCACCAGATAATACCATAAAAGTGTAGGAAAGGGCTAAAATTTAACGTTTTCATCTCTGTTCTTGAGACACAGAAAGAATGGCAACCTCCAAGGCAATTGAAGCGGCAGCTCCGTTGACAACACTTGGTTTGGACTGATTTGTAGGTATATGAGAATCTTGAGGGGAAATACCTGGTAAAGTGTGATGTGAAGCTGTAGAAAAATAACAAAGAGCCATCAACATGAGTACATCCCAGTGGTGCTTTGCCAGTATCCTGCCTTTTTCTTTTGCAGCTGAATTTCAGGCATCAGAAACAGAAGACGCTTTGTCTGGGCTTTCCCATGTAATCAGCAACCTCTCTCCTGCCTGTCTTAGGCCTCTATTCACTTTATTACTATTATAGTATCCCCTAGAGACAGACTTAGGAGGCATTCACCCCCAAACGTCCTGTTACCTTAAAAGCAATTAGTTATTTTTCTCAGTAATGCAATACATGCTCTAATCCTGGTTATACGACTGTATAAAGTGTGGCTAGCAAGTTATATGTGTACGTAAGAAAATAGAAACTTGACATAAAAGACTTTTACTGTTGGATTTGATCAGTGTCCAGAGGAAGTAAAGTCCCCAAACCAGGCACTCTCCTCCGAAAGCAGCTTCAAGAGGGAACTTTGTGTACAAACTGAAGCCTTAGCTGGAGGTTGCAAATATCTAGCAGTTCATGAGCTGAATAGAGCAGAAGGAACTCAGGACTAATCTCAGCAACAGGTAAAAAGTAAGCTCTCCAGACTGCTCATCAGTCAGGGTGACAAGCCCCACACTCATTCCAATACGACATATATCAGTAATTTTCTTTTTTAATAACTGATCCAACAGCTGAAAGAGGATATACACCCAACAGGTATCAACAAAAAGACTCCATTCCCCTTTGGCTCAGCCAGCAGTGCTTTCCTGTCGTGCCAAGGGAACAACCTCCTCCCCTTTCGAGGCCTCTCCTCCCAAGGAACAGATATCTAACTCTCCCTGAGCAGGAGCCTCTTTCAGTGTGCCAGCTGGGAATCAGGGCCCTGGGCTCAATCCCAGCACCTGTGCCTAGTTTTCTTACAGAGCGCAGCCAGCTGCTCTTCCAGGTCCACAAATGTCCTGTACACCCCATTTCTTTTCATTTCTGTGTATTGCTTTGGATAAGCGATGCAAATGTGTTGCTTATATTTCGATTTTTGCAAATACACTATTTTACATTTACCTTAACCTGGTTTGTGTTAAGGATCGTATCAGGGTACTGACAAACAGAGCAATGCCATGTTTTCAGTAATCCTTAAACCAGGGTTGTTGAACCATTATTGCCCAGAACGCCTGTGCTGTTTTTGAGGGAATCTGAAGGTGAGCAGGATATGACCACAAGCCACTTTGGAAACAAGTCACACGGACTTTGGGAAGAAGAAGTGTTTTTGATGGCTGGTGTTTGTTAGCGAACTTTTCTGGCATTAAGCATGGTGGCAGAGCATATAGTTGACCCTGAGGGTTCACAGGCATTAGATAATTGCTTTGGCTCTGACTTAGTTCACAGCATGTTAGACTAGTCATTTCTATCTATGACACCAAACTATCAACTGCAAACTTCCTGTGTGGAAACAATTATGCATCTTTTCCAAGTTTGCATTATGTACTTATTTATCCAACAGTTCTTATTCAGAGAGGCAAGGCTAGAGTTAAGAGGAGACTGTAGTCACTGCTAATAGCTTGACTCTGAAAAGCCCTCATATCATTCAAAAATCCTAGTGTAAACAGGAGCCAGATTGGGGCTTGCATTCTGTAGTGCAACAGGAAGGGGATACACAGACGTCTGGAAAATAATGAAGGTGGGAGGAAAGTGAGTAGAAAATGGTTATTTTCACTGCTCATAATACCCTATTAGTTCAATCAGTTGATCAGGGAGCGGGGCTTAAAAAAGAACAGAAGGAAATATATTTTCATATGAACTCAGGATGTTCTAAAGCCCAAAAATATAAATAGGTTCAAAAAGAAAATAGACAAATTCAAGGGAACTAGGCTTAATGAAGTCTCTGACACATGCTCATTGAGATGCAATGTCTGTTTTAGAAGTTAGAAAGTCCCTAAACTACTGATTTTCAGAGGCAGGAATGATACACAAGTGGGCAAGAGCTCCTTTTCCTATGCCCTGTTTCCAATTCTAAGCGTCTATTACTACTTCCCTTCTTGGTTTCCCTTGAGGAAAGGACATGCCTGAGCCTGCTTTGAATTTTAAAAGCCTCCTCCATTCTGCGCATAGAGGTGAGAATGAGAGCTATAAATGATCATTCATGGGCAGCTAATGAAAACTGTAGGGTGCAAGTCCTAAATTGGAAGCAAGGAGGTGTCTGAGGTGGACTGCAGGGTCATTATTTTGCCACTTGACTTGAGGCATGCATGGTTTGCCCCATACTAGGGGGCTATGGCAGTTCAGTTAGACCTAGACAAGCATAACGCTGTTTCTGCCATCCTTACAACTCCAGCTGTTGCTGTCACCAACAAAAGAACAAGCAGGTTAATAAAGATGGGGATTTTTTGAAGAAAAGTGTAATGAAAGCCAGGTAAGAAAGAGAAAGGATTTCGGTCCAGTTGCTAACTTACACAGAACTTTGCAGCACGAAACTCTACCAGGGAAGGGAACTCGCATCTTCTCTGGCTTTCTTACCATAGCGTTTCCTCTTTGGACTTTACAAAGTCCAACTTCTGCCGTAATCCACCTAGCAACAAGTTACAGTCTGTCTCCCTTGAGTGGGTAATTACCCATCAAAGCTGCGAGAAGACATGCATTAAAAATTTGCCTCGCACTTACTTTCCATTATCTTTTCTTCTTTGCTCCATGATCTTTCTCACAAATACAGTCAGTGTTTTCTTGATACCTGCTAAACATCATGTCTGCTCTTCCATTCTTGTGCTATGTGAGGAGTTGGCCTGTTTGAGGGTTTTCTATTTGACTTTAACATAACTGGAAATGAAAGTAAAGAAGCTGCCCAAGAATGAATTTAAAATGAAATACTCTAGAGACTGGTGGTGTTTGCATAGAAGCATGTGTGCAACCCCCAGTATGCTGGAGACTCAGAAATCCGGGAAAAAGAAAACCCTGAGACCTACCCTAAATGGGTTCCTGAGGTTTGTAATTGATTTTTTTCTATCTGGAATAAGTCAAAAGAAATTTACAGTTGGTTTTCTTATCCTTAATGTTGATTTATTTGGGTGGAAAATCTTCAACATTCTGCTTAGTAGTTTGTTCACTTTGCATTTGTTGTTCCATTACCAAAAATATTAACAGCAAAATGCATAAGCCAGCTGTGTTATATCTAAAGTTAGCTCTCTAACAGCAACAGTTAACTACCAAAGAGTATTCCCAGAGCAGAGCTGACACTAATTGAGAAAGATAGTGCTCTCAAATATGTCGAGACAAGATGCTATAGAAATTGATTTAACCAGACCATGCCTTTTGTCTATGGAACTGCATTTCTCTCCTTTGCAGAGCATATAGGCTAGATACTATTGCTGTTACTCCGTTGAGATTAATGGAAATATATTGGGGATTAATCTCAAAGGTGTTTCCTTTCTCTGACTACTCTGATTTTTTTGTCTGGTTAAGCACATTTCAAAAAACAAGATGAACAAGCCAATATTTTCCAAATGAAAAATGGAAGATCTGGTTGAAAGAAATTTTTAGGTCAGGCTTTGACAATAATACATTTCTCGAGTGATAGTAGGCTTTGTATTAATCATTATCTATTATCTTTTGGTTTAAAACTTTGAATTATCTAAATAAACCAACAGGTAAGACATTTGCTCCAGTCCAAGTATTTTCCAGATTCCTTGAGACACTGAACTTTTTCTCAGTTCACTGTGGTAATGGTGTTCCTCAAAAGTCACTAGTTAGAATCCAAACGGAGTCTTTATTATGGTAAACTTAAGTATCATAAAAGAATGAATGAAATGAAGATAAACTGGAATTTAACTAAAACAAAGTAAGGTTATGCATTATTTCTTCTGAGCAAATTCCACTCCTACTAACACCTATGCAATCCATATATTTACATTCTTTTGTGAAGCAGCATCAGACAAAAATAATTTTGCTATAGAGCACATCAGGACTATCAACAGAGTCATTTTACTTACATGGGTAAGAAAATATTGTAGCTTTTGCTTCTTTTATAACCGAGATGTCAACAAAACTAATTTCATTTCACTGTAATAAAGATGAAATGAATTCCAATCCTTCTCCTATATCAGTATATCTTTTTCAGCTGAGACATTTCATAAACCTGATGAAACTAAGAATTGCAGACGGCACCGAGACAGGATGTGAAGGCAGGGAGAAGGTACTGCAGAAGAAATTTACAGATTTTTTCTCCAGAGCTTTACTTGCATTGATCTACAGGAAAAAAAAGAATCCAGTCACTCTCAGCTTTCAAGACCAGCCTGTAGAGCAGACAGTAAGAAAATGTTCTTTTGCTTCCAAATTGAGTACATTTGTTCTAGAATTTATTAAGACACTGTAAACAAAGAAACTTACAGTGCCACATCCTGTTCTTTATTTAGGTTGGATGAGGGCTTCATTTGGCATTACAGAAATTAGAACAACTGCACTGGGCTAAAGGCCTGTGAGTCCCTTTATCCAATCTCTGGTCATAGTCCGAAACGAGTGCTTAGGGAAAGAGTATGAGAAATAGGGCAAGCATAGAGTGTTGCTGCCATTAGCCTACTCTGCCTGCAGCAGGGACTGTTGTATTTCATTGCTGCTGATAAAGAAACACAGAAGGTAGTCTAGTGGTCTGAGCACAGAGCTGGGAGCTATGAATCCACGTGTTTCAGTCTTGCCTCTGTCACCAAGGTTACTTGTATATTGCTGTGTCCCAGCTCACGTGCATGTGTGCTTGTGGCAAACCTGTCTTCAAGCCGCCGCACTGCAGAGGCACACACAACCCACGCTTATGTGCCCACGCTCGCATTCATGCTGTAGTTGGCCAGGTCTGGTTATTATGGTTTGGAGAGATTTGTTCCTCCCTAATGAGCTGCTTAACATCTGTGACTGTTTCCTGAAGAGCTGCATAGTATCCTGGTGCACTTCTTATTGTGCCTCTTTATCTCTCACCCATTCCTTCTGGTTCTTCTATTTTTCACACGGTTATCATCACCAGTCTTTGTGGTCCTTGTGCTTTGTCTTAAGCTTGTCATCCCTCAGTTCTTATACTCCAGAACAGCGGGCTCAATGCAGTATAAAAAATCTGCAAAGGTTTTCCCTATGTAGCTCGAGTCAAGGTCAATCTAGCAGGTAGAATGGAGAGGCTGACTCTTTCAAATGCCCCAGCTGAACCTGCTGATAAAAAGGTGATGCTGTTAGATTTCCAGTGCAACCAGAAAGGTAATGTTTAAATCTCGTCCTTAAAAATTCCTGTTAAAATTTTTGTTTAACAGCTATGCTCCACCTTACTTCAGGACTACCCTGGAATTCCCAGCACCATGAGATCACTCTTGAATGGACCCTCAGAAAATGTATCCATCAGCTGCAGGCCCACTTCTGGTGAGCTCACAACTTCACACCATTGCTCCTGAAACTCTGCCACCTCCTCCTCAACTGTTTCCTCCAGTGCAACCATTGTTCCCACTTCCACTGGTTTCCTGTCCTTCCAGAAACACAACACGGAGGACTGCAAGCTCCACACTCAGGGCACTACTCAGAACATCACGATGCCATCAGGTAGACAGGGAGTTGCCAGAATTCCTGTTTCCATCTTTAACCTTGCAATGGAGAGCCATTACCAGTTTGATGCGTTACTTGCCCTCTATAGCTATTGGGCATGTCCGCATTTCTGCAAGTTGATTCAAGCTGGCTGGATCGAAGGACAGATTTGAGGTATTTCTCCCCAAATCCCTGCACCTCAGGTTGAGCAGAACCCTGGAGAGCTCCTGCTGCTCCTCCTCCTCCTCCCTGTGGCCTCCAGCTGCGCCTCTGCACAGGACCGGGGTGCACTCAAACTGGAATAAGCCACATGCAAATCAGAGTTGAGTGGTCACCAAATATGTCTAACCCAGGGGGAAGCTGGTGGGAAGAGCAGAGTCAGTGCAAGGGAAGTAAGCAAGCAAATAGGCTGGAATATACAGGCCCTGGTATATTGGCATGTCAGTGGAGGGCTGTATGTAGTAAATAAATAAATACAGGTACACATGCATTAGCTATTTCCCCAGGGTAAAGTGAGTAGGACTGTGTTCAAAGACTAATATTTGCTTTATACTGTCCTGCAAGCACAGGTTCAATATATACATTAGGAAGTTTTTATAGGCTGTATGTGTGAATGATTAAGTAATTTAGACAACCACCTGAATAATCAGCAGCATACACCAAATCCCATCAGTCTGATCCCAATCCCAAAGTTCCTTACTTCTCAGTGTTACAATTTCACACGCAATTAAAATGGCTACTTAGCTAGGTTATGTTATTATGAGCAACGTCGCTGTATTTTAAGTATGAAAAGTGATGTTAATTGTTAGGCATTACTACCCCGGTAAAAATTACACCCCAGTGTTAAGAATGCACAACAATATACCATTAACTTGTTTAATATGATATCTTTGAAACAGTGATATGTTTTTCTTTTACATTTCTACTACAAGATCTTTGTTACTACTTTATTCATTAAAATTCTTTCTGCAATAAAGATGATTCAATGATTTTGCAAACCAGCCTCATCCCTAGCATGTTATAATTTGACAATTTCGAGGCTTTTCAACACAGACCCTTGCATATATGTCATATATCGCATTGCAGATTTCATCCAATAGCAGAAAATGTACTCAATGCAATATCATCAGTATTCTAGCACCATAAGCTTCCTCACTGCAAGCAGGCTACTGTTCATTACAATGAAACTGAAAATGGAATAACTGAAGGATTGATTTATATGACCTTCACTCAGGAATGTTCTAATTCTGACATAATCCCTCTGACTGAAATCCTAAACACTGTATAATTTTGATTTATTACCCTGAAAAGAGGGAGCTTAGATCTATAGATCAACTGAATACCTAGCATGAAAAAGAGTGGTGCAACAGCTCAGGAAGACTGCAAGAAAATGCAGATTGATCATGTGACTTTACTCCAAACATTGTCTCAGCCAGCAAATCCAAGAACGGGGATGAATGCAAGTGGAAAAACATTATGCGGATGTTTTCACAAATCCACTCCGTCAGTCAGAAATCTCTCTTGATTATATACATTTTTATAGCAAAGATAAGAGTATGTTAATATGTTAAAGCATGAACCAATGTTTACTAAAAGTTGCAGGAAATGTTTATTAAAACAGATAATTTATGGCAAAACAGGGCCAGAGCATGATTCCTGGTGTACTACACAAAAGGCTGCTTTACCAGGCAGCTCTCTTTTCCTCCGGCACCAGCAGCATAATCTATTCTATACTATTCCGTCCTAACATCCGCTTGTCACAGGGCCCAGGAGAAGGCTTATCTATGGTGTGAGGGTATGTTGGACCTGTCTCTGCTAGCAGGTGAAAGCTAAAGCAGCCCTACAGCATGCTGCTTAAAAATAATAGCTGATAATCGTTAAAGCAAAGTAGCTGGATCAAAATCAAGTAGAACCTTATTGAACTGAAAGGTGAATGAGGTTGGTTGTGTTACTTCCTGGATTCTTTTGGCGAGGGAAAGAGAGCAATTAGAAGAAAGGACAGATACAAACTATTCACAACAAATTGGTTGATAAATGTACATTGAAAGCCCAGTGAACACAGGTTTAATACCTTCCAGAACTGAAATCAACAGGTCATTTGATTTTAAGCAGGCTGAGAAACAGAAATTTACCCCCCACCTGCACCTTTTTTCTGTTCGTAGTGTTGGGTGAAATGAATGCTTGCCTCCTTCCCTCCCACACACTCAGCTCACAGTTCCCATTTAGCCAGTTCCCAGCCCTGTTTTGGACAAATCTTTATCTTATCACCGTTCTCTTGCAAATCCTTCTTCTCTAGAGCACTTAACATGCTCCTCTTTCACAAAATCCACCTTTTACAAGTGGATTGACCTAATCAATGTCACTTTATCCTAGCCAGAAAATGGAGGGGTTTATTTTAGAAAAAATTGTTTTTATTCAGTGCATTTTGTGCCTGGTATGAATACTTTGTTTAATTCTAGCAGATGGTAGATTCCTCTATGCAGGAACATTTGTCTGCTTCACTGTATTGCACAATGCTAGTCCAAGCATATTATTCTCACCTATGAATGGGGCTGTTCCTTATTACTCCCAAAGATCAAACATTACACAATTCCTCCAGTATTTTTAACTTATGGACAGTCTGAGCTACAGCTACTGCAGCCACTGTAAAGGCACTACAGCCTCAGCGAGATTATTCCTTCCTTCCTGAATACGTTAGAGTGGATATACCAGGAACTAAATTTGTGCTTAGGGCATAGCAGGAAGTGCCTGATTCTTTTTATGTATTTGTAGAAAGGAAAAAGAAAAGAGGGGAAAAAAAAAAAAAAACAAACCTGGGTGGAATCAAATTTAGGACATTTATTCCCTCAGCTATATGGACACAGTTTTCAACGGTAATAAAATGAATTATTTGTATCAAAAACTGTTTTCTACTGGAATGACGTAAAGGCCTATAAGCAGTGGACAAGAGAGAAAAAAACAGTGCATATTATTTTTATAATCAATTAGCACTGTAATCATATATGGTGCATATTAACATATATGAATACAGTACAGACAATATTTGATTCTTTGGACTGGAGAACTTAATGTAAAGCCCAGTTCTGCAAACCAATCCTGGCATGCTTGATTTTCAGCATGAGCTGTTTATTGAATTCCCAAATGAATGTATTTATCAGTAGGAAAATCAGAACAGCAGAGGAAGTAATATAGTCTTAGATTTCCCAATGGTGAATTCATTAGCGGAGTCAATTCTGGACTCAGCCTGGCATCTTACCCACCAGACAACACTCACTTTCCAGTGTAATGACAGAGGACCGTAAAAGCTTAACCATGTTCTGCTGCGCTGGCAAAGTAGATAGGGATGGGAATGAAGAGCAGCATGGTAATCTTCGACCAATGGCAAACTATTAAGTATGAGAGATTAAGAACTATACTTTATTAGGATGATTAGCATTACCCTTAAGAACTATAAAAAGCTCCAAGTCAAACGGTTCTGACTCACTTGTTGAAGGGTACTAGCATCTGTGGAGGAAATTCTGGGTATGGGTCGTCACCGGTGGCTAATCCCTCTGGAACAGGTGCACAGCAGTTTGCCAGTCCCACATCATAGCAGGCTGGGAGCCAGGGGATCCAGCTCACGAAAGAGATGCCCATTTGGAAAAGAGGTGGAACAAAACAAGAACGGGCACTGCCTGTCTGGGGATCTCTGCTGAGTGGCTTCCACTGGTAAAGTTTTGGTGCCTAGTAGAATTTGGAAGCCGTTCTCTGCTCAGTGCACATCAGTGGTAACACCATACTTGTCCTTCTCCGATACCAAGTTTTCCTGGGCCACAGCAGCAACTCTTGGGTGAAGTACTTTTGCAGACAGTATGTTTGCAATTGTAAATTCAACAGATTCTCTATAAACTGATAAACCGTTAATATTTAAAAATATCACTAGAATGCATAAGTAGCAGATCAGTCTAACCCGACTAAGGTCAAAGAACATTTATTGAGCCCTTTCAGGACAGAAGGCAGAAATATTGCAAAATTGACTTTCAAATGAACGAACAAAGACAAACTCAAAATCTCAACTCTGGCAGACGCTGAAACCAGTGTCATTTGATCTGCAGTAGCACTTGGGTGTCTGAGTAGGTCAGCTGAAGCAGAAGGAAACCTTTATCAAAAATTATTGCTCTTGTTCAACTAGTCCAAACTGGTGGCTTCTGAATAAAAGAAAAACATTTTCTTGCATTATAAGTAATATAAATAAAATAATATAAAGTCTTTTCACTGACTCAGATACATCTATTAAAAATTTCCTGTCACAGAGTTAGAGGACCCCATCGTCAGACCTGCACTAGACAGATTGAAAGACTTTTTGAAGGGATTTTATTTTTTAATCTGAAATACAACATACCTTTCCATATAATACTTGTGCTTGATTAAAGTAATTCCATTGATGGAGAGTCTATCAGTCATGGTTTGATTACGATTACAATTTATTGTAAACTTGTTGCATTCATTATTAACCTTAGCTGCAAAAATATTAATACTAGTAATTATGAAACTTGAGAACAATGCAAAAAAAAGATAAAGAAAAAAAAGAGGGAAATGAAGCTGATTAAATGTCTGGCTCCCATTGATTGCCAATAGCTGCTAGTGCTAAATTAAGAGGTTATTTTATTGCCCTCTGCAGCCAAGCTCAGCCATATTTCATTCAATAACCAATAATTTAGGTCTTTGAGTTAATAATAATTACAATAAAAGTATTCCCCACTTTCTGGCATGCTGTGTTTATTTTAGGATATTAACACAGCAATCCAAACACAACACGTTAGACTCCCTCAGGGCTTTCTGTCTCACATCCCAGACCTTCTGTTTCTTTATAAGCTTTAACAGCCACAGTTATAAGAGATATAAATAGTCCGAAGCACAAGAGAATGTCTCTTCCCTGACAGAATCTTTATTTACAAGCTGTACAAACCTAAGCAGGTCAAATAGCCCCTTGCTGGCAGGTTAATAAGGCCCACCTGCCAAATAAACCCACCAGTGAACTCCATGGGGCCTACATAAATCCAAAAAGCTTGGACAAGAGAAGATTTTCTCCCTAGGAATCATACTGAGACGGGTTGCTTATAGTTCAAAAGGGGTTCATCTTTCAAACTCAGAGTGCTTGTCTACCTGGCATATACTCATGAGTGTGCAAAAAGTTTGCAAAAATGTAGTTCTTCCCTTCAGAAGACACCATTATTCAACGTTTATATTTAAATATTGCTTACAGGACACCTACATGCCAAGGGCTCCTGTACTGGTGCCATACAGACATGTAAGACTTTTAAGTCCCTGCCCTTGAGAGTTTTTAAAAGGCAAGTATAGTTGGGTCATAAATCAAATCTTTAAAATTATTTAAGACTTAACATACAATTAATTTGCCTACAACGCCATGAAAGGGAAATGGGATTGCAGGATAACTGATTATTTAAGCTGACCTAGAAATTAATTCTCACAAGCATAGTACATTTTTATATGAATATTGACCGCTATCAAAGTAGAATTCTGTTCCGAGACCTGAGCTGTTCAAACATCACTCTTGGGTAAATGTTCCCCACCGAATCAATGACTTCTTTACGTTCTTTCCTGAATCAGCTAGGCCCAGCAACTGTCCCAGTGTGGGCATATCCATAGACTTTTCAAGAGGCTTAGTCACTATGTTTATATGGCATTGTAAAAGGCATTTCCAAAATGTCCTTCAGATTTCTATTTGCTGTTCATATAGTCAGCAAACTGGTAAATTCTGAGAGCTTGCCTCCTAATTTATTGTACTTTTAGGATGGCATCAGGCAGATGAAGGCAGACAGCCATGCAGCAGTGGATTGTAGCTGGGCAGCAGCAGATCTCTGGCCCAAAACTCTGAAGCAGGACCTTGTGATCCATTCATGAAGGGAGTGAGTTTACCTTTGCACACCAGGCTGACAACTGCAGCCGTGCCCGAGCTGATTCACGAACAGATCATATGTCCCAGCCTCAGAGGTGGCAACAGTAATCAGGGAGGGCGATACATGGCTGGAGAGGCAGCATGTGTGTGTAGGGGACAGGGATGACAGGTCCAATTTTAACTAGCCTGTGAAGGTCTGATGCAGTTCTTTAACGTATGGTGAGGGATGTGTCCATACCAGGCCTACAAGCTGTCTGCTGCCTGCCTGTAACGATCCGTCAGGACAGGTTACAGGCAAATCAGGGAGCACATAGAAAGGCACACAGCTATTCCTTCCTGCAGGTCTGGAGCGGGCTAGACCAGACTCCCTGCAGGCACTGGGGTTACAGCTGTGTTAAAACATATAGCATTGGGTCTGCAAAGAGACAAATCACATACGTAATGCTAAGTACATATATTTGCCAGACTGACTCCAAATGTAAGTCAAATGTAACAGTTTTACAAGTGTACATGAAACAAGGAACATGTGTAGAATGTGCATTTAAGACGGTATACTGTGGCAAAGCATTCAGTCACACTTTGAAGGCCTCTGTCAGATCACCAAAGAGAATGCTCAGTTTCAGGATCCTGGTATTTTAGGTAAGGTGGGACTGGTGTACTCTTAGTCAGAGGCAAAAGTACCTCTTCTAGCCCCTATAAAGGACTTCTGGAGTGAGACAGAAGTTGGGACTTTGACTCACAGGTTAGACTCCTGAATTCTGAGTGCCATTTAAGTGCCTATCTCCTCCTTTGGACCAGTGCAAACAGTTTATTCCTGCCTTGAAGAACTAGCCCAAACTCAGAAGATGCATGTAACCTAAGCCCTTCAGCAAACACCGCATGCCCAACTGCTGTAGCAATTGCAAAGGAAGGAGTGTCCAACACACGATGTCTTCTGTCCATGGGAATGATGCTATTATTAGCGCAGTGGTACTACAACTATGCCCAGCTTCAGTGTGAGACAACGTAGAGTGGGTGAGTCTGCATGTAGGCTGTCTCCTACATGCTGGCCAAGCCCAACACCTCTTCTCTGGTGAGTATTTGAATCTCTTCATTTGAATCACAGTTTAGTTCCGCCGCTGTAAATGCAGCTGAGAGTCCAGTGTTTTTCTACTGTGCGTAAACTGGATGCAGATTCGGCACTGGAGCCAGAACTGCCACAGTGGGATCACTCTTGCGTTTAGGGTTGAGCTGCTGACAGTGAACCGCAGTAAAACTCCTGCAGGCAGCTCAGCAGCCACCTTTCACTCCCTGCTAGGGCTTGTTCACCAAGCAAGGGTGTCTCATACAATGCCTGCGCTGATTTGCGAAGTGTAAGCTCTGGCTCATTAGCAGTAACTGAAGCGAACAAATATAGCTTAGAGGAGCGAGCATATCAGTCTCAAGAAGAGTGTAAGAACATGGTAAAATGTGCAAGAAACACGTCCTACTCCTTTCAGTTTTCACAGCAAAAGCAGCACAGGTGATAATTCAGCAGTTAGGCCTGCATTTGCAAACCTGCTCATCCTATGCCTCAAATCCAGTTGTTCCAGCCCTCATTTGTCAAGTACATTTGCACATACTCAGCACCAATATAAAACAAGTACTAGGCATCCTACATAAAGTCTCCAAACAGTTCTCAAAATTAGTAGGTATTTCTGAAAACGTCTGTCAATGAGCATTTTTCTCAAGGCATATATACTGAGTAAATGGGATATGATCACAGCTACAATTTCGCAGTACAGGAAATTGCCAGCCACCAACATAATTAGAAACAGTTCATATGATCAAATTAATCATTCAAAAAAGAGCAATTACTGTTAACAGAATAATGGCATGCCTTAAAAAAGAATGAAATTAACCTTTAGGACCGACATAGTTACCCTCACCATTCTGTACTGAGGCAGCAAAGATTAATATATGTGCAAAATAAAACACTGCATTAGAGTCTGCTGAAAACAGAAGTAGCATTATCTATCTGGCCTATTCAACCCTTAACAAACTTTATTCTTTGGCACTGGAATAGAGTGGAAATATCAATAGTCAATTCTCTGCCAAAATGAAAAAAAAAAACGCTTTAGGACTTACATTGCTATAAAACTTACCACATCGTGTTTATCGCTGAACAATAATTACATGAAGATTAACCATAAATCGGTAATTTAAAATGCAGCAGGATTAACATTCAAACCTACACTACAGCTTCTCAAAAGCTAAGAGTTACAGACTTAAGCTTTAGCCTTAACAAGCTAAAATCTAGAAATGCATACCAAACATACTGCAACAAAACTGTAGTTTTGCTCTGTAGTGCTAAACATTAATTCTGATTATGAATGTATTTCAGTATTTATACTTCTAAATGAGGTTATGTTTATAAACACAGTAACATACTATGCTATCAATAGATAGAAGAGTTAATGTGTTTTGAATCCTCAAGCTGTGTGTTTCTACATTGATTAGATTTATTTTATTCTGAATGTCAGCAATGTTTAAATTAAGTCATACTGATGTTGAGGATAATTAGAGACATATAACTTCCATAGATAAATTTATTAACACACTGCAGTTACTTATACCAGGCTGGAACATGTTAGCTGCTTAGAACTGGTATACAGCTGGTTTTTATCATCCCTACACTGGAAAACAGCAGGGACATGCTCCTCAGTTTTCCTTTCTCCTGGCCTCTGCCTTCCCCTGAAGATGTATCCTACTCCCTCACATCCTCAACTTTCCTCTTCCTTTTGCTCCCTCAGTGACACTTCCCTTCCTTCTGCTCAGCACAAATGATGCAAACCAAAATAGGTATTTGCGAGAAAACTGACATTTACTCCATTCTTTTCATAGCTGAAAATGTATCTGGTAAACAGACTGATGCATAACTCACAGCATAAAGAAAATTCACATTTAACTGTGTATTTTCATCAAGGTTATAATTTCTTACTCTGAACAGTATTTAAGCTATAAGCTATAGTTGCACTTAAGATATCTCTCATTTAGACAGAGGCTAAGTCTGTTTGAAATTCTCTAAGCAGATTATTTTCTTTTTCCCAAAGAGTCAACTTGCAATTAAAAAATACTATTACTCCATTTTTATATGAGATTACACAAAACATTAAAAGTCTGAAAAGCCTGTACCTTCTCTTTTTCAAGTTAAAAGTAAAACCAATTCTAATACACAATGCTGAATTTTTTAAATACTCGTTTTCAATGAGCTTTCATTCAAATTAATTAGCAAATGTATGTGTAAGTTCTCAAGAACACATTTAGTATTGTAATTTTAGGATGACTATGCTATGCATAAAATATTTTGTAATGCTGATTTAAGTTTTATACTTCATTCTGTCTTAATTTTACATCAGCAGCTTGCTCTCTCCATATCAAACAGTATGCAATACGTTGCATGGCCAAAGATATAAATGCATGCGCACAATAAGGTTTTTCTTAACAGTCGTGATGACACACAGACTGACACACTGATCTAGCTGTAGCTAGCGTAGCTAAGGATAGGTGCAGACAGGGTTCAGGCAGGTGGAAACAATGATTACTCACTGTAAATCCAAAGGAAAAACATGGACTGCTGGCCAAAGTCAGTGCTCAGGTGACAGGTTGCCAGCTGACAGGGTGGAAGAGAGAGCAGTAACGGTGATACAAGGGACAACGCTGGGAAGGTATCTGCATCAGCGCTACAACAAAACAGGACGGTGGGCAGCATTAACTTCTCCAGTGTATTCACATTTTGGAGAACTACAGTGTCTTCAGTGTTTAGCCCTAACAGGTGGAAAAGTCTGTGAAACAAGAAAAACCTACATTTGTAGATTCTATATGGCCTAGTACCGTCCTCATCTCATTAAACACCTGTAGTACAATAAACACTGTGGATGTGCTGTGCTGTTGTACTAACTTGGGAATAGCCGATTAGCTCATCGACTGAACTCGCAGAACTTCAGTTTAACTCTACTGGTAGTTATGTTTACATTGCCACCAAGATGATCTGCATTCAGGAAAATATTTACTAAACAGATGATTATATAAAATCCTGAAACAAAAATAAAAAGGGATGCAAGAAAGGAATCCAGAAGGCAATCAATCCTTAGGATCTGTACAGGAAGGAAATACAAACATGAATCTCCTGCCACAAAGATCTACAATGAGATTAAAGGTGCTTGCTAACTGCACTGTTATTACTCTTGGCCTTTGCTGGCAGAAAGGCAAAGCTTTAGCACTGGGACTGCTAACAGCAAGAAATAGCCCAAATGTGCCCCATCCCCTTGTAACAGGGTGACCAAACTTCCTGGGGAGAGAATTCTGCACTGCTGCATGGAGTAGTTCGACACTCGTAGAACTTGTTTCTGAGCTTGGCCTAACGCGGTGAACCTACACCAACTGCAACGTAGGCTTTTGCCTTCCTGGCACTGTCTGACCCCGTGGTGGCAACAAAAAAAAAAAAAATCTTCCTTCAGCTTCAGAATTTCAGCATATCCTAACATATGCCTAAGGTCAGGGGCACTGATTGCCATTATTGCTGAATAAATGATCTTGAAAAAGTGTTTAAATTGTAAATTATCTTTTGGCCTAGTAACTAATTGATAATCTCTAAAATATTCAAATGTTTCTAGAACAATATCCAACTGCTACATTTATTTAAATTCCTTTATTGAGCTGAACAGAGGGATATCGACCTTGATACTATTTCTTAACACAATATATCCATAAAATTGAAAGTAAGGAGCAATAAAATTTTAGATACCAAATGAAACAGAAGTCATTAATAAATGAATACTATCACCTGCTCTAGTTGGTACATCTTTTGGTTTCAATGACCTGTTCAGCTGCCCGAGAAGCATCAAACTGTTAAAAAAATATTGGCTAATTCAAAATCACAAAAAAATGTAATGAAAGAGAACAAAACAGGTGGATGAAAAGCTGGACACGAGCCGGCAATGTATGCTCACAGCCCAGAAGGCCAACCATATCCTGGGCTGCACCCAAAGCAGTGTGGCCAGCAGGGCCAGGGAGGGGGTTCTGTCCCTCTGCTCTGCTCTGGTGAGACCCCCCTGCAGTGCTGCGTCCAGCTCTGGAGCCCTCAGCACAGGACAGACATAGACCTGTTGGAGAGGGTCCTGAAGAGGCCACCAAAATGATCAGAGGGCTGGAACAGCTCTGCTGTGAGGACAGGCTGGGAGAGTTTGGGTTGTTCAGCGTGGAGAAGAGAAGGCTCTGGGGAGACCTTAGTGCAGTTTGCCAGGACTTCGGGGGGCTTGTAAGAAAGATGGGGACAGAATTTTTAGCGGGGCCTGTAGCAATAGGACAAGGGGCAATGGTTTTAAACTGAAAGAGGGTAGATTTAGACTAGCTCTAAGGAAGAAATTTTTCACAATGAGGGTGGTGAAACACTGGCACAGGTTGCTTAAAGAGGTGGTAGATGCCCCATCCCTGGAAACATTCCAGGTGAGGCTGGACGGGGCTCTGAGCAACCTGATCCAGCTGAAGATGTCCCTGCTCACTGCAGAGGGGTTGGACTAGATGACCTTTAAAGGCCCCTTCCAACCCGAACTATTCTGTGGTTTTATGAAAACCTCCAAGAGGTTCAGTCTGGAAAATTGCAACTACTAGAAACAGATTAGAGGACTTTTACTTCAGCTATTTCAAAGCCATCACTCAAGTATAATGCAGTGTGCCTGCTGTTTGTCAGCGCAAGCTCATTCTGCACTGCATGTGCATTTACACTGTCAAACGTTAAAGCTTTTTTGAACTCAGTTTTCAGAAGTGTAATATAACTATATCCACTTTCAAAGAGTCAGCCTCTGTGTGTACTGCAGTGGAAAAATGAAGATTATTATTATCATCATATTAGCTCAAGAAAACAGAAAATTGCTTTTGAAATTAAAACAACTGCATGTGCAGTTTCTGTTTAAATGGGTCATGACTTTGGAGAAGTCTGCACCAGTGACTATGTGCAATATAAACTGGTGCTATTCCAGTTAAAGGTATTAACTCCCCAAATAAGCTTTCCTGTAAATTTGCATGGTGGGTCCGTCCGGAGGTAATTACATGGTTGAAAATCCTAGTAGCATAGACAAGGCCAATGATCTATAGGAGTTGAAAGGACTAAAGATTTGTTGTCACCTTGACCATGATAGCAAAATCCTTCCACTTAAATCTTAAACTGACAGAAGGCAAACGTGAGAACTGGATTATCTGGAGGTTCTTATGCATTAGTAATAAGTACAGAATAAAAATCTGTTTCTCTTATAAGTCATCGAGATGGATTTATATCATTGAGCCTGAACACAGAATTTATTCCCAGGAGAAAGTTGATAATGCATTTGTACCATACCAATTACTGAAAACTAACCTGGTTTCTTATACAAGGGGTTTTTTTTTGCCATATATGCCATTATGTAGCAAAACATCACAATTCACATATTTGTACTTTTATTTATTTGTATTAATAATGGTGCCTCTTTTCAATTAGAAAACATGTGGATTTTTTTCCTGTAATTGCATATAACTGAACTTGAGAAAGAAAGCTAGATAAAATTGTCATGAAAATTCAAATTAGCTATTTTAAAACCTGATGGCCTTTATCTTTAATGCTGTAAATACTATTTACTGTTTAATTCAGAAGCTAAATCTTGTCTAACACCTTAAAGATAATGGTGTTTTTTTTACAGAAAGACTGCAAAACAAGGTATCTTTATCACTACAGACAGATTTCCTTCAGCCACCTCGAGATTAAAATTCTAATCAGCCAATGATTAAGTTTTTCATTATTAAGTAATTTCTACCAAGTTTGCAGTTCGCTGTGCAACTGTTAACCGCCATGCTAAGAAAGGTGCACCCACCATTAAACACACACATAAAAACATAGAAAAACTTTAACATATAAAAGTAAATTAAGAATTCTGTAAAAGCAAAAAATAATATAAGCCTTTCCGTAAGAGATGGCGTAATGTCACCATTATCAGTAAAGTATGATGCTGGTGTGTTCCCCTCGTCCATGATCACGTTTACCTTTCACAGGCATTGGGCGAGGCCCTTGGCTACCAGGTTAATACAGTATCCATAGTGCCAAGGAATACATGCTCGGCCTCGTACAGAAAACAGGTTCTCAATGCACCACAAATCCTTTATCAAACCATCGAACGCTTGAAAAAGTTGGCCATTACCTGCTTTCCATTATCTGGTGCCACGGCTCATGAGAATATTTGTTCCTATCGTAACATGACAGGTATTTAACGATTTGCTCTAAAAAAAAAAATCTGTGCTTCCAATTGGCAAATTGCAAGCACATGTATTTATTTTGATGCAATCTTTACAAAAAAATAAACCAGGCCATACTTCCAGAAGAGACAGCCCGAGTAATTCACAGCCAGGCACACTTGGGTTCTTACAACTATCCGACAGCCTCAAAATTGTGTGCAGTTGTACGGAAAGTCAAAACATTTGGCTTAAATCAGGGTTTTCAGAGAGCACACGTGTACGGTCGCTGAGGCCAGCAGCTGAGGAGGGCACATTCACCAGGCAGTGCAGCCCGTGGCGAGCGTCCCCGTGCCCACGGGGGAAGAGATAAATAACGATGTCAAAAAATATTTTAAAAAAATGAAGCGTTTTCCACCGGCCTCCACGGGGACGGGCGACCCCCGACGCACTCTCGCCCACCTGGGGACGCCGCCGCAGCGAACCAGGCCCCCCCGCCCCGAGCGGGCCGGGCCCCACACAGCTCCCGCCTTCGGCCCCACCTCGCCCCACGGCCTTCCCTCCCCTGGCACCGGGCCGGCCCTCCTCTTCCTCCCCGCCGCCGGCAGCCCTGTCAGGGCGGGCGGCGGCCCTCGGCGCGCGCCGGGCCCGCAGCCCCTCTCCCGCCGTCCCCGCGCGCTCGCCGGCGGCGCGGCTGGCGCTTGCGGCTGGCGCTGCTCCCGGCCGCCGCCGGGCCGCGCGTGCGGGCGGCTCCGTGCGGGGGGATTTGAAACAGCCGCTCCAGGGGCAGCGCAGCGGCGGCGGCCAATCAGCGGCCGGGATTTTTCGCGCTGGTTCTGGCCGGAGGAGGGGGCGGGGCCGCCGCGCAGGATCGCCGGAGCCGCCGCCGTTGCCGCCGCCGCCGCTGTTGCCGTGTCGCCTCAGCTCCCGCCGCCGCCGCTCCCCGGCACCGAGCTACCGCCCCCGCCTCCGCCCGGCTCCTGGGGGAGAAGGATGCGCTAGGGCACAGGTCAGTAGGCCGGGAGCGCGGCCGGCTCTCCACCCCCGCCTCCCCGGGGAAGGGAGGAGGCACCCGGGGCACGTTCCCGCAGGCCCCGGGCGGGAGGCGGGAGCGGCGGCGGCGCGAGGCTCCCTCGCCCGCGGGGATGCTGCCGCCCGCCCCGCGCCTCGCCGCAGCCGCCGGCAGCCCCCTGACCGGCAGAGCGCTGTGGAGGCGGCGTGGGGGCCGGGGGTCCCGTCGCGGGGCATCCGCTCCCCCCCGCTCCGGCCCTTCCCGCGAGGACTCCTCCTCCGCCGGGGCTCCGCTCCCCTCAAACTTGCCGCCGGCGCCCCGCCGTCCCTACCGCCCGCCCCTACTCGGGCAGCCCGCGGCTCTCGTTTCCCTCTTCCCCGGAGGAGGGTTTTTTTGTTCGCTCCCCCCTCTCCTTCCCCCTCCCTCTCTCCCTCCCCCCGCCGCTACCTGGCCCTCGCTGAGGGGCCGCGGCCCCCCCCGCCGCCCCCGCCCGCCCCGCGCTCCCCCGACCCTGCCGCAGGATTTCTGCTGCCGGCTGGGCCTGACTCTTGGGTGGCGGAGGAGCGGAAAGAAGCGATGCCGAGCCGGAGTCCCGGCTGTTGCAGCTTCATCCTTCCCCCCCCCCCGCCGGCGCTGCGGGAGGTCGGGGGCAGCATAAAGGGGTAAGGGAGAGGTGTCCACCCGTCCGTCCCCCCCCCACTCCCACCCCCCCGGGAGGGCGGGGGGGATCAATCAGTGCAAATCAGAAAGAAAACCGGAGGGGGGGGGGCAGAACCAATGCGGGGGGGAAGCCTCCCCCAGGGTTTAAACCGCCTCCTTAAGGGGTGGGGTGGCTGCATATGTCCCCCCCCGTGGTGGTGAGGCTGTGGGGAGGTGGAGGCTGCTCCTGCCCCTTCCCTCCGGGTAGGACTGGGATTGTACAGCAGCAGGAGTGAATGTAACTCTGGAAATGTATGGAGGGGGAAGCCATGTTTGATTTATTCCTCCACTAAACACTGGTGTGATGATCCTTCTACTTACACCCTTCTGCAGTCCATCCTGGACCTGTATGGGAGGAGAGCCTTGTTAGGAAAATGGAAAGAAAACATTCCTGCGAAGGCGTACGGGCTCGTTGGCTCAATCTTCATTAAGTATAAAGAGGATAGGGCTCTTGTAACTTGAATTGATATTTGTGTGGTAAAAGAGCCTGGGGAACTTGTATTCCCAAGGCCATAGTTACAGCTCATCCGCTGTGGCTTTACCGCTCTGGGGGTGGAGAAGGGAATTTGCCACACTTCTTGAGCGTATTTATACTTGCATTTTGGTTCTGTTTTTTTTAAAATATGTCGGCTGAAAGGAGGAGTAAATACTAGTAGAAGTACAGAAACAGTAAACACCGTTTTTAAACAGATTTCAGAGAAAATGGGCCTCTTGCTAACAGGCGTTAAACAGGCAAGAGGCTGGTATCAGTCATTGCCCATGTATTTTGTGTGCGTGAGTAGTTTCCTTATTATTGGCATTTGCATTAAAACTGGTTTATAATGATTCTTAAATTTAGGAGCTAGTGCTGCCCGCGCTGAGTAAGCTAAACGAGGTCTGCTTTAAAAAAAAAAAAAAAAACAAAACACACACCACAAAAAAACCCCAAGGAAGATATGTTTGGCGTTTAGCCTTTTCAGACATCTAAGGAAGGTAACTGTAAACACTGTAGGGTGGCAATGAAGTTTGGAATAGGTTTTGCGAAGAGTCTTTGCTGGTGTTTTATGTGGACATATATGCTTACTAAAATTGCTTAAACATGGAATGTGTGGCTTCAGCTGCAAGAATAAATTGGTTCTTCACCAAAATGTTCATATGTTAGTAGAATCTCTGTAAACTTATCGCTGAAGCTATTATTTGCTTGTTTTGCTGTGGGAATTTTGCTCAGGAAATGCAGCATATCAACCATAATAAACTCCTTGATTTCACAGTGTGGTATTTGACTGTTGGATGTAATCATTGAATAAAACCACTGTTTTGCAGGGCTACTCAGGGCTCAGTACTTATAGTATATGCAATTTTTGGTTGTTTCAGTGAGCATCTATATCCCATATATTAAGGCATGCTGGGGTTTTCATCTAGTATGCAGCCATCAGAAAATATGACAGGTTTTTTTAGTATGTGAATATAAAAGCTCTGGATATTCCTGGAGATTATATGGCTAGTTCTTGTGATGGTTATAGGAGTATCCACCCTCATACATATATTCTCGGAAAAATTCAGATATTAAAAGTACAGTAAAACCTAGTAATTTATCAAATCTTATTTGAAAATGTCAGAAGAAACTAGGTCATTCTACTTTAAGAGTGTAGATTTGAAGTAGTTTAGAAAATGGAAATTAAATATAAAATGTTTCCTTTTAGTTCAATACAAATCCAACAAATGGCTAATAAGAATTTAAAAAATTGTGTTTAAATATCTGTAGGGCTATGTGCTTTTTCTGAAGCTGGTGGTTGTTTTGCAGATGAGACTATTGCATTTATATTACTGCCTGCATGCCATAGACTGGGTATTACAACAAAAATAACCCCACTTTGTTTTAGGCTGGAAGCAAAAATGATTGTTGCTTTCTAATATTTGGGCAGTGAAATTGATGCGTATAGCTATGCATACATACATATATATGAATATGTGTGTGTGTGTATATTTTTGTATATACGAGTTTGTCCAAAACATTGCGCTAACAAAATGGCCAAGGAATGGAAAGAAGCAATTGTTTTTCAGTGTCCTATTGTTTGTGGCCCATTCACCTCTCACTTCTGCACTGAGCCTGCTTTTTGTTCCACCGGTGTCAGTGAGTTTCCCAAGCAAGGTCTTATTTCTACAGACTGATAAATGCGTGTCTTGCCTTATGGTCGATGAAAGCTTATTGACTGCATTGGGACCCCATGCGTATATAAAGGTTCATCTGCCCTGGTCAGGTTACTGGATTAAGGGTGTAGTTTATGAGGAGAAGATACAGGCACGATTCTTCCAGCATTTCAGTCGCATCTGGTCACTCCTGCTTATATAACTACAAGACATCTCTTAGGTTTCAAGCATAGAAGATGGTTGAGTGCGTGAAAATTGCAAGTATTCTCTGTGTAGAACAAGGTGAAGCACCTAGCCTTTTCTGGGAAAAAAATGTTCACCTTTCCTTGAGACGACTGTGCTGCACAATGGGAAGCATCCACTAAGTGATATTGCTGAAAACAATGGATACCCTAACATTTAGTAATCAAACATCAATAAAGGACTGCTTGGTGGGACTAATAATAATGCAGTAGATGATGATTGCATATTTTAATACTATGTTTGTGGCTATGCTATTTGAGCTCTTTCATTACTTTAATGCAATGACAGATGAAGTGGCCTTACAGTTGAGTAAATATGATAGATCTGGTATAATTCTCACATCTAGCCTTTGGATGAAGGAAGAATGGAGATACTGAAGTGGATCTTAAGTGAGTAAGTCCGCATTTTCAGGAAGCGTCACTTTCCACTTAGGATGTAGCTTTGGGAAATGCTTCATCGAGGATGTGCTGGAATCTCAGTGGTGTAAACGAGAAAGGCGGAGATGGAATATAGCACCAGGACAAGCGGTCAGGTAGTAAAGTGGAGAGAGAAAATAATTTCCCATCAGATCTTGGCATGGGAGTCCAAATTTCCTTTCATGCACAATTGTGGAGGACTTGGGAGAAAGAGTGGGTGAGGAGAGCCTTGTTGATGTGCCAGTAGTCACCCTGCAGCTTTGTATAAAATGGTTACTTGGAAGGCTTTGGTTCTGAGCACATTTTTGAAGGAAAAGAGAGAAACTGCCTAAATTCATCCTTCACTGCACCTTCGAATTAGCTTCTCTATGACCTGCAGTCATTGGAGGTAATAAGACAGCTGTATAAATGTACTTACTTTTTTCTTTTCAGTTTACACTGACAGAAATTACAAAAGTGATACATCGAGTGCTACTTTTAATGTTTTTATCAAGTTGATGGTGCCCAGCATAGTTATTTTATTTTTTCTAGCATCAGCAGGAAGGGAAGGTTTTGGTACGTGTTACAACAGAAACTTAGACCATGCTCTGTTCTGTTACCCTTCGGGTGAATAGCAAGCTACAATAATATGCAAGATCCCTGGAGAACAGATCATATATACTAATACCTTGTGTATGGTGACGATAGGTTAATGCATAGTCCATCATGCATTACTTCACTTGCAAGCAACTCTAAACTTTAGCACCAGATAATCTATAGACTCTATTACATTTGAAAAGCTGCTTCTGCCCAAAGAATGTAATAGATTATACCATAAACTGAATTTTTTAAAATGCATTTTGTGCACAGTGAAGAAATACCTGTTAACCACGGTTGAACCAATAGCAAGGCTTCTACTATCCTTCTTGCTAATGTTAAGAAGTAATACCATTACGTGGAAATGTTAATGATAGTACAGTGGTGTGATGAGCTACATGTGGAAAGTAGATGTTTGAAAATCTTTTTGAACGTTTCATAGCAATCAAGTTAAATTGACTAAGTATGGAAAAGTGAAGCACTAGCCCATACTTAATTCAGAGTATTCTTCTGTTGGGCAGAATTACTTTGCCCTGGAGCACCATTGATGTAAGTTCTCATATTTGACATAATTTGAAACTAATAAAATACATAAGTGACTTAAAGCATGTGTTAAATTGCAAGGGCTACTCCACAGGTGATGGTTCAGTTTCTAGTTTTGTCCCCATCCTTTTAACTTGTCCTGTTTTTATCTTAGTGCAAGATAGCAGTTTGATCTTGTTTTGAACTTTGGTATTCGGCTCCCGAGCACTAACTGGAGCTAATTTATAATCATCCATATTTGGCGTAAGGATACATATGTGGCAAATGACTGGAAAACTATAGCATGGTGTGCTATTGAAATAGACTTTCATAGAAGCTTTAACATTTTTCTTCTGTTTTCTGTGAAGGCTACTATCAGTTTTCTGTGTGTCTCTGGAGAAGCACAGGGTGGTCTTGTTCTGTTGACTGACAGGGGTGTCCATTTAACTGTCCTTGTGAAACCTCTTCTGGCCTGTGCCTCATCTGCTAAAATACTGACATCTCACATCTGTGTGGAAACACACATGAAAAAAAATACCTGTCTTTTAAAATAGTAATAATCTTTAAACATACTTGGCTTTGAGGGCTAACATCAGAATTCCACGTTTTCTTTGCCATAGTCAAAAGCATAATAGAGTGAATGTTGGCCTGTTCCGAGTTCTGCCTTACTAAATAAGAGATACACCAAGGAACAGAATGTGAAATGTTTTGTGACAAAAAATATTTTCAAGAAAGAAGGCTGAGGGTAGGGAAGATTTTATTAAAAACGTGATGTGAACACCATTTGAAATATTTTGAAAACCTACTGATAAAAGAATAAAAGAAGTGGCACTAACCCATGTGGCATGGGTTAGTCAGTGGAGCTGAGGTTCCCAAGATTGTGTATCAGATAAATCAGTTGTGGAACTTGCCTGCCTTGGTGGGATGCCATCGGAGTGAAGAAGCTGACTGCACTGGCACTCAGAAACACCTAAATTGGGGAGTTATCTCTGTAGTAAAAAATGCCCAGATTCTAGTCTGATAATAAAGCCAGAGGGATTTAAGCCAAAGTATGAACCTTGGAGAGCAGTGTAGGATGAAAGATATGAATATGGATCATTTTGCTATATGGAATAGTTGCCAAGAACTTTCTAATCAGATACTTCAGAATGAAATTAATATTGTGATTTTTCTATGGATGCAAAATGCAGACCATCAGAAGCTGTTTTATAGTAGCACTCCTGAACACACTGGAAACAAATGCTGTGATTAAATGTGGAACATGACTGAAATTCAGCAATAGCGCAGAAAACTAGTAGTAGGCTTAGAATGTGAGTAGAAAGTGCATGTACAATACCTATTCATCAGGTGATTGCTTGGCTCAAAAGTGGTAGTGATAGCGGAGTCTTCAGAAACTGCAAGTAAGGATAGCAACTACAATTGCTTAACACAACTTATTTCTACAGTCAAAACTTTTTAGATTTTCCCGCAAGAAGTAGGTACAACAAATTTTGTCTAAAGAACTAAATTTCATAAGGCAGTGAAGTAATCCACAGAGCTAGTGCTATGCTGAGGGAAAGGACAGCAAGAATGGCAAGAGATACCCACTACAAACCTCTCAATACCATTTTTGGAAAGTGGACAAGAAGGAATTGGTTTGTTGGACAGGAAAGTGTTTTCTTTCTGTCTCCCAAGTTACATGGGTAAGCTACACTATATCTGCAGAAACCTAAAACTTGCCTCAAATTCCAGGCCTTGTACCTGTAACACTATGCTAGTCACTCTTCTGGAGAGATTCTTGATGTTGACGTAGCAAAAGAAATAGAAAGGGAATTAAGAACCATGTGAATGGTGGTAATGCATTTTGGCAAGAGCATGCTAAAGCCTCAGCACGGGGAAATACTTCAAATAATGTCCGAACCAGAAAGGCCACTTAATAGCAAGTGTTTGGATTTGTTTGGAGAGTGTCTAGTGTGCCAAGTCTTGGGCCTTGTTTGAGTATTCTTGGCATACATCTGCCAGTTGTGTGTGTGTGTTTTGCTTCAAGGTAATACATTGTTAGAATAATTAACATAGTTGCATGTATATAGTTAACAGTCTATGTGTAAAGTAGACCAGAACTAGCACAGTGTGGCCAGGATTACGTTATAGACATGGTTGCATTGGTCAGATTTGGATATATACAGTTCTTCATGAAAGGTGCAAGTCTACAAGTAAAATTCCATAGTGCTGTTGAGTCAGTATTAACTACCTCTGAACTTTACCTTCCAATTCTTTACTTAATGTTATGGAATATAAAGTTGAATGTACTAGATGAAAGAGATCGTATATACTTTTACATATTACCTTCCCACATTAGAGGTGCGTTATCAGTGCAATGTGTTGCTGTTTTTATAAAAACACCAGAAGACGTGGCCAAATACTGCTCTATGACAAAGATTATGATACCTCCTGTATATACATATAGCTAGGCTTTCATATTATTGACAAGGCCTCATATATCACCACTATCACAATGCTGCTTTTTAGAATGATTCCGATGCACCAAGTGTGCTTCTGGCATCTAAATCCACCCACTTGGCTGAACAGGTTTTAATGCTGTGATAGGCAAAGATAGCAGTTTTAAGGATCTAGGCAAAATGATTGTATCCTCTGTATTAAAATTAGTTTCTGATCTGGGCAACATTGTTTATATCTGTAGAGGTGTAGCAGGTAACGTTTTGTTAATACTGCAGTTTGATTCATTACTTATATTGATAACTTATTTTGTGGTGTCATCCCAGATTTGATCTCCCCTTCTCAGAATTTGCACAATCAGAAATTTTCATGATTCTCTTGGTGAATCTTCAGGCAATTGCTATTCTGTCATGACTACATACGGGAATGAGGGCAGAATCATTGGACACAGTGAAGAGGAAACAGATTATAGTGTGTTTATCTACTGCAGTGAGTATTACGTAGAACCGGAGGATCCAGGTCCTAAAGGTATGGTGTAAAGAGCAGAGGTAGGATGCTGAAAAGAAAAAGCGGTGGGATTAAAGAAGGAGTGGAAATTTAAAGTAGGCTTGGACCAGGAGAAAAAGCAGTGTAAATAAGGAAGGAACCCTGGACCTAAGTGCTAAGCTATTTGAGATTGCATTTGGTTCTTCATTCCTAAGTAAGTAGAAGCCAAATGTACAACTCTGGCCCACCTGAGAGACAGAGACAGACATCAATTCATTGGTGAGTAAAGACCTCACTTACTCACCAAGACCTGAATGAGTACTCTGGTTGTATTGAATTGTTGAGTCCTGTTTTGCTAGAGAGGGGCCATTCCCTTCAGCTGAACCATTTGGAACTGTTCAGGAGACAGAAAAGTCTCAAGTTTGTGTTTGAAAACATAACTTTTTTTTTTACTTCTAGCTATTTGTTAAACAGCTGTTGAGGGCTACCTTTTAGTGTTTATTAAATATTGGTGGTAAATCCAGTAGTTCCTACCATTTTAGGCACCAGTGTTCCTCTCTGCTTATGTGCAGAGGAGAAGCAATTCTTTTCTATTTTATTTGTGGTCCCACCACACTAATATCTGTATTCTCTCTTCAGACAGAAATACAACATTTTACAAGAATTTTAATTTACTTAAATCTGTCTCCTTCACCACCCACCTTCAGCAGCAGGAGTAGAACTGACAAAATTGAATTTCTGCAGCAGTAGAAAAAGAATATTTCTTCTGATTTTGAAGAAAACAAATTAATGGAGAGGAGTCCTGTTACAGAATCTTCTAGCCATATCCTCAGCAGCAAGGGTTGGTTGCAAAAGCTTTTCCTGGGGAGGAGCAAAAAGTCAAGTCCATCAGTTTTGTAAGCTTGCTTTCTGCAGTAGCAAGTAACATTTAAAATGAAGAAATTCTTTGCTTGCCATTCTCCAGTTCCTAACTGTACAAGCTGGCATTGCTTATTGCCTTCATAAATACTTGTGTTGGTTGATTAAATTAGACTGTAACAATTAAGTTCTAAAATTTTACGGGGGGGGGGGAGCAAGCCCAAAACAAATTAGAAAAGATAGATGCTAATTAAAAAAAAAAATGGATGGCAGATAATTGTAAGTGCAACTATAAGTTTACTAACCTTTTTCACACAGTTGTCAAAATATGCTTGATCTTTTTGTGCAAATGTATATTATGTCTATATAAGCATGTTTATGTACTATAAGTGTAAGGAAATTTTCATGTACTCATTTAAAAATACTTTGTAGGTCAGCCTTGCCAGCTGACTGGCTACTTGAAGTCATTGTATATCTACTGCAAGACTAATGATGTCTTTAGTTCAGGTGCTTTTAAAGTCAAAATTGGCTCCTTGGGACTAAAGTTTCCTTTTTTTCTTTCTTAAGTCTTTTCTAAGACTAGTGATAAATTGTTAGAAAGTTTGGTATAATTATTTTCAGTTCTTTGTCAGCTACTATAGTAATGGTTTTCTTCATGAGAGAGAATGCTTTTGAATTTGCTGGATAGAGCTGGTTTGTAATAATTTTTGGCAAACCCACAATGCAATTTTCAGTTATGCGCTTTCTTCTGAAAGTAAATTCTGTTTAGATCCTGTAGTAATTTTTCATTATTTTAATACAGTGAAGAACAGTCACAATGTACTGTATGATACTAAATATGTCTCTACTCCTATTTGATATTTTAGGGTTTTTATACAAGATAATGTGAATAAGCATACTCAGGTTTTCAGATGTATTAGCAAGAATGTGTTGTTACTTTACTAATCTCTAAGTATTTTGTCTCATTCTGATCTGAAAATAGGAATAACCTTTGGTCATAAATTGATGAGAGAATGGAGAAGACTTATCAGAAAGCTATCTTTACAGAAAAAAGCTGCAGCCGTCTATTAGCTTTTTCAGTGCCAGCTGAAAGTCTGATTTATAGGTAATAAAAATAGCTTTTGTGGATAAAGTTCTCTTACTGTGAATTTGTATTTAGGTGTGTCATCTTCCCCCACCCCGACTAACTCGCCTGAGAAATGGCTTTAAGAAAACCTTTAGACAAAACAAAAGTGGTATTTAATAGTGACGCTTGTTGTTGATTACTTGCTCTGTTCACTCCCTTTGGCAGAATTGGAAGGAATGGACTACTCCGTTATTTCTGACACACAAGAAAAGCATCTCTGAAATTGCAGCAGATGTGGAAGAAACGAATAATAAATATCACATAAATGATAGTGGCCTGGACAGTGAAGGAGGAATCTCACATGCAGACTAACTCTGTTTGGCTCATGACTCCTGTCAGATGATGCACCTTCAAGTAATTAATAACACTATTTTAAATGTCTGCAAAATAATTTGCCTTACATAGAACCTGGTTTTTAGTGTGAAAGTGTGTACAAAGCCATTGCAAGGGTTGTCCAATTGTCATTGTCTGATTAAAATATCTAGAGACCTTTCTCTAATAAGTCAGTCTTCTTTTGCTTACTGAAAGCTATTTGTGCACAAGCCAAAATATCATGTTTATTCATCAGACTCCTTGGCTATCGTGTTTTTTCCTCTTTATTAGTGAAAATGGCACTTGTTGGGTCACCGGACACCCAATATGGGATGATACTAGCTTATGCTCATTAGCTGCTACTAGTGTGTGGTGCTTTTTTCCCCTTCCTTTCCCTAACCTCCCCCCAGTTTCTTTTTCAATAGATACAGTCATCTAGAAGAAGATAAGGGATTGCTTTTGCTTGTGTGTCATAGGATGGTCCGGCATGAGTGCACTTAATTTAACTACCAAATCTAATCATATGCTTAGCTGCTTCAGGACCTTACTCTTACAGCTCTGGTCAACCAGATCTTGTCTGTGGTATATCTCACTTAATTCTTTCAGGTCCTGTATTCTAGATCACCTTGCATTAATTCTAAGCTCACAGTACTGCTTGGTTATCTGTTGCTGATCATTTTCTTTCCTTGCCCCTTTTCTTCTTTTCTGCTTTATTGTGCTCTTCTTGCAAAGAGCCTAGTCTTTTTTTTTGCTTACGGTATTGTGCTACCATGAATTTTAGATAGCAAAGGTTATACAAAATTTAACTAGCTTCAATATTGCCCTTCTTCCTTGAAACCCTTTATTATTCCCATGTGTGGATTTGCTAGCTTCTTCCATTTAACCAGACCCCACAATGCAGGTTATCTTTTATGAGGAGGACTGAGAAGTGTATCGACAATTTCCTTCTATTGGTTGTCGTAGAGGTGGTGACTAACCTGCAAGTTGCTCTCTACAAGTCTCATCTCCCCAGTGGGACTACATTTGCTTATAGGTACTCACATCTCTTATCTTTGCCCATTATTCTGCCTCTTACTTTAAGCCTTTTCTCATTTGGCTCCATTAAGTCTTTGTGCAAACATGGTCTATTTTCCATATTCTATAATCTGTATCTACCAGTTCTGATTCACTGTCTCAAATTACTGCCTTTGTCTTCATCTTCCCATTTACTGTTGGCTTGTGTACATTGACTTCCTTTAACCAGTTATACTCCTGGATGATTTGTCTCTCTAGGCTCCAGAGATTTGAGGGGCCTTTTTCAGTGCTTTCAGCTCTTTTTAGTGACCTGTCTCAGTGAGGATCGTTAACTGAACCTTCACTCACTGAAGTTCTAAAATCTGCATGCTGTGTATCTTCAGATGTATCAGGGAAATAATCCCTAAATGTTCAGGGTCTTTCACCGCATTGGTCTTCATTTTTTTGTGATACAGAATTACTACCATTAAGTTTATTAGCTGGAAAGAGAGTAACTTAATTTCTTTAAGCCATGTATTTTCACTTAGTTTTTTACTAGTTACTGTCCAAACAAGGCCCTCAGCAGCTTGATCTGCATTGGCCCTGATTTAAGCAGGGGATTGGAATAGATGATCTGAGGAAGCCCCTTCCAGCCTAAGTTATTCCATGAATCTATGATGCTTTTTATGTTTTGAAACTCTTAAGCTATGACTTTTTTAATGCATCCAGTGTTTTGAGATTGAGTACACTAGTAATGTAGTCTAATTTGGTTATTTGTTGCATCTTTTGAGTTGTCCTGGTTTTCCTCAAGCTTGATGGCTTTCTAGCTTAAAGAAATAAGTGATGAGAGTCAGTTACTACTAGGCAGGACAAAGAAATACTAGTAGAATTATGGATGAAAACAGAGTTACAAAACCCAGATGTCTCGATCCAGAAATCCAGACCCTGGTAAGTAGCTAATGGAGCCATATTAAAAAATGGTTTTCAACTTAACCATGTAGTTGATGGACAGGAGGAAGGACGGATAAGGCCTTTTTGGTGCTGGTCTTCTTGTTGATGAGCGGCAGCTTGTGCTGCTCCGGCTGGCTCCGGCAACCACTGGAGGGCGTCTGCAGCCGCGGAACTGCTGCTCGCTTGCAGGCTTGGTGTTCTAGAGGGACTTCAGATGCCCAGATCGAATCTCTGTTTTGCATTCTGGTTTACTCTGTTAAGAATCTCTGGTAAAGTACAGATGTTGCAACTATTCGGTGTTTTGGGTTTTTTCTAAGGAGTTTTGCTGTTACCTCCGTAACCATAAGCGTCACATATTCTGTAATGGGTTTGCCTTTTGCCTATAGATTTACAGAATTTGCCATCAGTTTTTTCTTAAAATAAACATGATTTCAGTTAAATCTGCTGAATCACGGCTTGAAATATTGTCAGATTATTAATTGGGTTGAGAATCTGTCTCATGTCCATGTTTTCAGAGAAGATCTTGTGAAAGTACATAAGTTCTCTTTTGGTTTTGTGAGTTCTTTGTTCTATTCTAGTGTAGTTTTGAATTTCCTTTTACCCCTGACTCCTCTTCAAAAGGATTAATACATTTGGCTGGTTTCCACTCATTTTATCAGAGATTTTATTGGTAATTCAGACTTCATCTGGCTAAAGAAAAATTAGAACCTTTCCTGTCATAGACTCACTTGGAGATCAGGTATACGTGCTCATCTTACCTTGTTTAATGTCAGCTTTTCAGGCTGCTGTTTGGCCCTGGAGAAAGCTATATAGACTCTCAAATGAGTCTATATAGCTTGTATGGAGAGAGACCCTTTTATCTTGTAGGTACCTTAGAGTAGCGTGTTAGGGAGATGGAAGCATTTCCTAAGGACTGATGGTATTACGATTTTTAGAGATTTTTTTTCTGTGTCTTCGCGCATGAAAAGGTTTCACGTTGGTCAATTGCTTTGTGTTCAGGCTTAACACCCTTAAGAAGCTTTGCCAGGCTATGGTAATGCTCACTTGTAAGCATTTATACATTGCTGCTCCAGATGTAGAGGTAGCAAATGCCTAAGTTTCAGGAATAAGCCAGTCATAAGCATTATAACTGTGTACATTAATAAAAAAGATGGTGAGATTCAGAAGATATTTCTTCCATAGCAACTGAAAATTCAATAGTTATTCATTGTGATTTTTACTGCACTTTTTTGGAAGCATGGGAGACTAGATTTGATGAATCTGTGATTCAATGTGACAGTTCTTGGACTTAATCACATATGAAATTGGTTACCTTGGGCATGGATATGATGATTATTTTGTTGAGCTTTCATAATATTTGTGATGGTGTATTTCTCTAGATCATGTATGCACTGGACCTGGTATTATGAAGGATCTATGCATATGAATTTTAAAAATGAAAACTATCATCTTGCCTTGTCTAGGAGACACTCTGCTAGATTCATTTGTTTGCTAAGATAGTATAATGTTGAAATGGGCAGGGTTAGCTTTTAGAACCCTCAGAAAACCTGTCTAGGGCAAATAATAGTGCAATTTTAGCTTGTTGGATGTTTTTAGATTTCTGTACGAAAAATGGGTGTTAGATGATGTTGTTGTTACTAAAAAGCTGGAACTCCAGCAGTTGCTTTGACTATTTAAATTTTGCACAGTGTGGCCACTGGCCTGAAGGATCAGCTGGTTCCCAGTGGGCTGGTGTTCATGGTACAAAATGCTCACCTTTTATTCGGTGACATAGCCAGAACACATTGGGATACGTCTGAAGTCTGAGCTATGTTGTTTCCTCAGGAGGTGTGCTTTGATGGAAGATTGAGGGCCTGTTTGTAGAGTGAGGAGGAGAAGCTTGTGATGCTGCTGTCCATGGTGTAGTTGCTACAGTAACACAGCCTGTGGGGGTTTTACGCTGGCACGACCTCTTAGAAATAAACTCATCTGTTTTACGTTGTTATTAATGATATTATCTTAGGTCTAACTCTTTATTTGTTTTAAACACTGCAATACCTTTGTGTAATTAGTGTGGGTAAAACTCACGCTGTAAATTGCTAACAGATTGTTAAAATGAAAGATTGTGATTTTGCACTCTGTTTTTGTTTTAATAAAATTGATGACTCCTCAGTCTTTTTCTTGGACTTTTTCGTAATGCATATTAACAGATATTGAAGTATTTTGGTTATTAAGATTGTAAGCAATGCTTTTTTTTGTTTTTAGTAAAAGTTGAATGAAGTACATTGAGTGTTATATTAATGGGGATGTATCTATCTGAATACTTGGTTGCTTTTGACATTTCTGGATTATTAAAAATATTCTCTGTCTTTGTCTTAATATAGCAGTGTAAGACTGGAAACATCTGGGCTGAATGGACTTTAGCATCAAAAGAAGTTCTCAACTGTTAACTCGAAAAATTAACTACATCAAAATGAAGCAGGTACCAGAGATCCTTGGAAATACCAATGGGAAAACTCAGAATTGTGAAGTGAATCGTGAGTGTTCTGTCTACTTGGGCAAAGCACAACTTTCTGCCACTCTACAAGAAGGTGTCATGCAAAAATATAATGGCCATGATGCTCTTCCATTTATTCCAGCTGATAAATTGAAAGATCTAACCTCTCGTGTGTTTAATGGCGAATCTGGGGCCCAAGATGCCAAGCTGCGCTTTGAACCCCAGGAAATAAAGGGAGTTGGAACACCACCTAACACTACTCCTATCAAGAATGGCTCTCCAGAAATTAAGCTGAAAATCACTAAAACCTACATGAATGGAAAGCCTCTTTTTGAATCTTCCATTTGTGGAGACAATGGTGCAGATGTGTCTCAGTCAGAGGAAAATGAACAAAAGCCAGCAAACAAGGAGAGGAGAAACAGGAAAAGAAGCATAAAATATGACTCCTTGCTTGAGCAGGGTCTTGTTGAAGCAGCCTTGGTATCAAAGACTTCAAGTCCCACTGAAAAGAAGGTAGTACTTTTTTTTTTACATTCTTTCTTTTGCTAGGTTGTTAATCATACTGAGATTTCATTTGTTCATATGCTGATCTTCATTTCAGGTATTTCGATAGGTGCTTCCCACACACAGGTCACTTTCTATGATACTCTCTCTTTGTCTCAGTGAAGGACGGATGCACTCTTGTTCTGGTCCATGTTTCTTGGCTAGACAAGGAGTACCCTATAAATTCTGTTTCCATATAAGTAAAATAAGTCTCCAGAGCAAATCGGGGCACGTGGTAGTATGGGATGTATGAAACGGAAGCTTTATCCAGACATGCAGCCAAGACCTAGCCAGGATGTGTGCCTGGGCAAGGGAGCTGGGGCGGCCTCTGAATTTAGAGGTGGCCTTTAACTGTTGGAGCATGAGGTATTCTGGCTTCCTAATAGCCAGATGTTTCAGAAAAAAATAACTATTTCTATATTCCTGGTTCTTAATTAAGGAAAAATGTACTTGGCTCTCAGTTGGATGATAAGTTAGCTCTTTACCTTCAGATTTTGGCAATTGGAATATCATCCCTACCCTTACTTGTCATCTGAAAAGAGATGGTTTTGCCTGCTATAAATCTAATGGAATTGTAGGTACTTGTATTAAATGTCATTAACTGTTGTGGTCAAGTTCACCTGATTTTGGCTTCTTTAAAACATGGGCAGAAATGGAACTTTCATTTTTTAAAATTTGCTTTACCAAGTTGTAAATAAGAATACTGCTGGGAGCCCTTTTCCCCCTTTATTTAGTTTTTGTTGCTAGATTCCATTTAAAGGAATGTGGTTTGCAATCACTTTATTTTGGCGGAAGAAACCTACATAGCAGGAGTACTTCTGTGTATATTAAGTTTCTCAATGAGTAATTCAGAATGGTATTGTATAATAATGGTAAATATTAATGAATGCTTTGGCTAGTGAACAGGTCCTGTTTTTACACATCTTAAACATGAAATGTATGCTATATTTTTCTGTTAACTGCAGGTTTACTAGTTAATGTTCATTCTTACTTTCTCCCAAGGTCACATGTGCAGAGAGCCACCACACACATTGCTGCTGTATTACTGATTTTATTTACCCTTACATTCATCAAATTATGTAATGAATGAGTTTACAGAACTGTGTAAACATTCTTCTAAGTATCACAAGTATTTATCATTTATTTATGATTTGAATATATTATTCATCCTAGAATGATCAATAGTCATGTTTTCAGGAGTTTTATTTAAAGAGTTTGTTTCCTTTTATTTTGTTAAGGAGAAAGCTGTAGCACTAACTGGTTCAGACTTTTCCAGATCACTACTCAGAGGTAAAAAGTCTGGTCCCAGTCAATAGTTGGAGTAATTTATTTGTCCTGTTTTTTGCTAATGAGGATAAGTTGAAATAAAAAGCGGTGTATTTATTAGCAACTCTAGCATATTTGTGTGGCTTTCTTGTGTTGTTTTGGGTTTGGTTGTTTGGTGGTTTTTTGTTTTTGTTTTTTTAGAGAGCAAGGCAATATTTAATATGCCCATCTACACAGTTTATTCTGAGTCCTTTCACATCAGTTGTCGATTAAGGGTGGCCTTAAATGAACTGTTCATCACGAAAAATTAAAGATTAAAAGAAAGGTTGGTTTGGCTTCTCTGAGTTGTCTTTTGGCGAGAAATGGTCAGGAGGAAACCATGTCAACACTGTTTCCCAGAGTGCTTGAGACTTGATGGCTGGAGAGTGATAGGGTTATTTGATCCTGTGACAAACCAGTGAGCTACCAAACTACCAAATCAGGACAACCACCTGCTTGATCTCAGCCTTTGCAATATTATAACCCTTTTCAGAACACTTGAAACAGAGGGCCATGCTTCTGGCTTTTTTTCCCTTGCATAGTGCACTTTAAATCACAAGGGCAAGAGGAAAAGCATTTGAAGGTCACAGGATGTTGTTTTATGATATAATTCATTGATTGTAAAAAGTCTGGGGCTTTTCTTTCTCTCACAAGGAGGGTTTACAACTGTGCAGGTTTAAAATAAAGGAAGAAAAATGTAATACTAGGGAATATGCTGAAGGAGACTTTTCAAATGTTTGTCCACATGTAGACCAGTGATACGTGTGTTCTCTGTGATCATAACTGTAATATCTTAATATCAGTGTTCTTTGGTTTCAGGCTCCTGCTCGAGCTGTTCTTCATCACCAACATCCAAAGCCTTAATGTTAGTGCATCGTACTATGGTTTTATGTAACTGATAGTGGCTACAAAGTGGAAATTAGAGAAATATCCTTGGAGTAAAAGCTGATTCGTTTTGCACTTAGATATCTGTTTATTGCAGGTTACAAGTTAATGTAGAACCTGTTTGCCTGGTTTTATTTCTGGGCTGGCTTCTCTCTCAACTTCTTGTTGTCCAAGCTCCTAGTCTCTTGATTTGAACCATTGTTCAAATACTGCTTTTTGTGTAAGGTAATCGTATTTCTGTTTGATGGACATAGCAGATTACTATCTTGCGGAGATGAGAGGCATATCGTTTAACAAATGTTCTAGTGCTCTGTTGTTCAGTTTTCTTGTTGTTTGGGCATTTTTTGTTACCATAAAGGAAGGCTGTTTAAAACTTTATCTGCAAGTCAGTTTTCAATTGGGAATAAATGTGATCTGACCAGCTCTGATGTGAGTTAGATTTCTGTTGATAATTGCCACCTTTTCCACGCCTCTGAGAAACAGCTGTACTGCTTTCACTTTTCCAAGGTAAAGGAGAGGAAGTGGGACAAGACGTGTCTCTTTCCTCCCACCCCTCTTGCCTTTATCCTTCTCCCTGTCCCTGGTATCTCTCCACCTCAGGAATTTAGTTGAAAATCCAGGCCTTTTCTGATAAGGCATAGTTTACCAACTTCTATGTCCAGGAACTACATTGATAGCGATCTGACACCATCTCCAAATGTTCTGTTTCATTAGTCATAGGCATGACATGTTAGTGTTTGAATCGTCACCAAACCCATGGACTCCAATAGTTGCCCGCTTGATAGTGCTGCTCATGAGAATGGCAGCATGTTTCAATACTAGATTTTGTGGTGGCTGCTTTTTGAGTCATTGTTTTATCAGTTCTTGCAACACTACCAGTTAGGAATGAGGACTTTCCTACATTTTTCTCACTCAGTGCTTTTGTTAGAAGTGAAACGATCCTGTCTGGAGGAGAATGGCAGAGGTTGGAAGTAATCCAAGTCCAATTCCTAGAGCAATCCAGAGTTTCTGAATGGGAAATAGAGAGGGTACATGTATCTGCAGCTCTCATGATGGTGGTCCCAAAGTAGGTCTGTGCTCTCTAATCCTAAGAGCAGCTCAGTATGGGATACTGGGACATTGGAGCTGGTTCTGCATAAGCCAGTTTGGGCCTATAAATGGCAGTTTGCCCTTTTGGAATGGCTTCCTGGCATGACTTCATAGCATGGGTGCAGCAGCTCAGAAAAGCAGCAGCGCTGTGTCCAGAACAAACCTGTAAGTCCACACACTGCTATACTTGCTAGTTTAGGGATTCCAGCTGTGTAAGACGTACGTGATCCAAAAGCTCTACCTTCCACATAGCTTCCTATCCAGTTTTCTTGTAGCCCTCTTTCGGTATGGTGCCAGAAACTTTGCAGTTGGTTACTCTCTCTGCTCTGTACAGTCTGTAATGATTTTGCAGCAGCTACATGGGGGCAATTTCAAATTACTGGAGAAATTCCACTAGTCCTTGCCATGTGTTTATGCTGCCATTTCATCTTCACAGAGAAAAACTGTTCTGGACAACTCCATTATATCTGATATCTACATAATGTTATAATGCCTTTATCAGTGAATGGCAAAGATTTAGAAACACAGGGTAGAACAGAAACAGGCTGAGGATTATCTGCTGGTTTTTATGCTTCTGTGCTAACTAAATACAGGAAGATGAGGACCACTGGAGGTGGGCGTGTTGCTCTGCTTGCATCTAGTCAGTAGAGATGAGCAGAAACCAACAAGTTCCCTCTGTAAGGTTGGAGAGCTGTGCTCATCAAATGTTTGATTATCCTATTATAGCTGTTACAGCCAGATCCTGAGGTGACTTGTTTTGTTTCAATTTCAAAAAAAGCAAAAAGAAAAAATAAAGTCAAATATATATGTCTTTGTCAGGAGGACTTGATTGTTTTTCATCATCAGTTAGTTATTAGGAAATCCTGGTCAAGTACGATTACTGAACTTGTCATAAAATGTGCAGCTAAACTACCACTCCCAGGAGTCGGGATCTGTAGTTGTAGGGTAAAGTGAACTGAATTACTTTTTCTTTTTTTAATAGGCTGTTCTTGAGGTATCAGATCCTGTCTTCAGGTGAGTGATAACACAAGCTGTCTGGCGGATGTCATCAGAATCCCAAAGGAGTAGGAGTAACCCTAAAAATCTCTTCTGGGTGATCCTTTCAGGAACAAGAGAAATAATTTCTTATTCATTTTGGAAGGGTTCCTGAGCTACTGTTTTGCGTTAGCCATTAGTAAAGGATTACATTTAGCTACGCCTTGAGAAGTTGTTTGTGCTAAGCAGCTCACAATGTAAAGCGGTAATCGTTGCTTTGGAACTTAAAATTGCTTTTTCTTAACACCTCATTGGAAAAGTATCTTAAAGAACTACTTATAGGTTAAGAAGCACCAAAAAGCATACAGTGTCAAGATTATACTAATTTGGGGAGAGATTAGAAACTATAAGTATTCTGAGTGGCTACAAAATTAATTACAGAAAGCTCAAGTATTTGTTCAAGGCTCTCCATACCAGACTTCCTGTTCTTGTATGTAGAAGTGGCTGAATTAAGTACACTTTCTGCGTAAAACTGTTGTCTCAATATGTAATATGTAAATACTTTTTTTTTCCCCTCTCTCTGGGAAACATCGGTGGAAGAATCCAAATCAAACATGAAATAGTATCTTGAAATGATGACAAAAATGCTAGCTCTACCAAGTTAGATCAGAGAGCCATATAATTCAGCACACCAGCTCGGGAGCGAGGTTCAGCAGAGGATGCATAATGGAGAGTATAGATGTGGCAAATCATGGAGTGATGTTCTCTTTGAATACATTCAGCCTCCTGCAGTTTGTGACTCAGAGGTTTATAGAGCTGATGACTTTGTATTTAATAGCTGTAGGCAGCTAAATTCATGGAGGAAGACCTCAGTTTGTTTTTGAGCCAGTGTGAACTTTTTGCATCCATGACATTAAGTAATAGAGCGATAGAGCAACTCTTTGTCCTTTTCAACTTGCCACCTAGTTGTTTCACTTGATGCTCTCATAGTACTAGAGGTAGGGATCATGGACAAACTTCTCTATTACTGGTAGTTTTACAGATTTCTCACAAACCTGCTCAATTTTTAATTTCAGCTTGAAGAGTCCTAGTGCGTTGTTCCACATCTAGGAGCCATTCCAGAATGTTACTTCTTACTATCATCCTTTCTCTGAACTGTGATGCCCTTTGAGTTCTGCTGTCTCTCTTTTTTTTTTTTTTTTTTTTTTTTTGAGAATGAGGGACAAGAACAGTACAGGCTGCTCAAGATATAGGTGTCTTGTCAATGCATACAGTGGTATGTTAATGATTCTCTATATAGTTCTCAATTATTTTTCATTATAAATAATACTTAGCATTTGCTTGATTCTTGACTGCTTGTGAACACTGAGCCAGTTTTCTCTGGAAAAGAGCTGACCAGATGTAGTCTAACTCAAATTCAAGGAATGTCAGGAACTGTTGCATTGTTTTTTACTCATCTTTGGTTGGTGCGTTATAGGACTTTTTTTTAATTTTATTTTGGTCTTTTGGGCACTATGGTGGAAATAAGAGATCAAATAAAGTGGTGAGCAGGGCATCTTCTGGAAGAGCTAGCTTCCCTTTATATCTCAACAGCAGATTCTGTGCAAAACACAGTTGAGAGGTTAATGACACTTTTTTGGTTTAATTTTTTTTAAGTTGACCAGACTTATTCTCAGTCGTTGCACTGGTAGTGTCGTGATTTAAATGAATACTGTCGTGTCAGCATCTGGTCTTGGCATTATATTGACCATTACCGCTTGGTGTGGCAAGGAATTAGCTTGTTTTCACTGCTTTTCTGTCCAAGATACGGTGAAGCCTTTCTGTTGCTCTGCTCAGTGTTCTGCTTAACCAAAATAATGTATGTCTAACTTTTGTATTTAGCTGAGAGTTAGATCTACAGTTCAGGGTTATGTTACTTGGATGGATTTACAGGCAGATTTTTGGGAAACTTTAGTGATCTGTACCAGATGTCATTTCTGGCCATTAAAGCCCCTTTTTGTCAAGAAAGAAAGATGCTTTGTAGTAACCCTTAGGCAAAGTAGCAAAGGCAAAATATTTTGATCTGTCTTGGAACAGCGATAACAGCCTCCTTTACAAGTTTCCTTGTTCTGGAGTGGATTTCATGTAGGGTACATGAACTTTAGGACCTCCAAAAGAGGGCTTTGTTCACAGACACTATCTTTATGTTTGTCTATTACCATGATTCATTATCCTCTTATTATAAATAAATAGATCCAGCCAGGCTAACATTTATATTTCTGCTTTTTGTGAATACTTGAAGTACCTAGAGGAGTTGTTCTCTTGAGCATCGTAAAATAGGCAGTGACTAAAACTAAGTTGTCAGTAATAAGGAATTAATTCCCTTCTCACAAAGAGAGTTTATAAAAATGCTTTACTTGGAAGCCTGGTGCAAGAGGGAAAACTAGACCTTGCACAGACAGTTGTTAAACAAGCCCTGCTGCACTTGTGTGAAGAAGTGAATGTTGCCTCATAGCAGCAACGAATGCTAGAAAAGATGGGGGAGGGGGGTGATTTGTTGTTTTGATAATGTATGTCAACTCAAATGTTGAGGATGCTTGTAATGAAGTAAAATAATTTGGGATCTTAGTTCTTTTAGAACTGATAGCACTTTGATCATGTGCTTCATGATGTTGCACTGCAAGGACTGATCTATTTTAGTAGTCATACGGAGTTGGGGCATTTCTGGTTGGAGTTTCCGCAGGTTTTCTGTGCATCTTTTATTGCTGAAAATAAGGAAATGTTTCTGGAAAATGCTTCAGCATTTTCAAATCAAGGAAATGTCTGTCTTAAGGTTTTTTGGGGGTTCCCCCCCACTTGCTCCTAGGCTGATTAACCACTGATACTGTTTCTTGCATTTCATCTCTAGAAGAGGAGGACCTACTACTTGTATGTAACAACAGAACCTGGATAGAAACCTCTTGTGCCTGCTTTTATGTATGGGAATCCACTTTAAAGGTCTAATCTCAAAAGCAAAGTAGTACTTGGACTATGTCAAACTATTGGTTAACTAACAGAGACCTTTTATGCCAAATGAGCATTTGTTCTATTTAAGCCTGGACAGCTTCTTTCAGAAGTGTTCTTGTTGCAAAAAAGTGTAGAGGTAAGTATCTGCCTTCAGCAGAAAACAATGTTCTGTAAATGTAGTTGCCTGTTGGCAGTATGACCTGGGCTTGGGTTTTTCTGTTTTCTACCAAGCTTATTAGGATCCAGAACATCTACCTGCTAATTTGAATGTGTTTGAGTAACCAAGAGGAAGATAAAGAAAGTGTTTTGAGAAAACTTTCCTACTGAACTCTACAAGGGTGTAGGATAGTGCTCAGGGTAAGGCCCTGATACAGATTCTGGTCTTGAAAGTATACATGAAACTGTAAAACATACTTGAAAGTATGTTAAACCATTGTACATGCAGATGATAATACATTTGGATATGGCATTCTGAAAATCTGTAGATACACTGAGATGACTTAGCTTTCATTCTGTTATCCTATGTGAAATTCATATGGAAGTTATTGAGAAGTAACTGTTTGCCATGCCAAACTTCCTCATGGCTCTGTAGTTATGCTTTTCCAGAGTTCTGTAGCATCTTATATCCGCACTGTCTTATATACCAAGATACCGCATCAAAGGTTTAAACTTTTGAAGACCGGTGAAGGTCAGAGAAGTTGGATGCAGGCAGAAATCTTTTTCTAATACGAAGTGTAAAAGAAGATTTCATTCATTCTGATCAGACCTTATCTAATTTAAATACCTATTTCTAAAACATGGAACCTTTCAATAATAAGCCAGTAACTTGCAATTTAAGAGGTCATCTAAATGTAAATGCAGAAATTCAGTAAAGCAGCTGAAAGAAACTGCTTTCCACACTTTTAAGAAAGATCGGGGGTTGGGAAGTATTCCAGAACTTGCATCTTACTGCATCTATCTGTGAATGATTGAATCTGTTTCTCTTCAACAATTTAGTCTGGAAAAAGGATTGTATCCTAGTTACTAGAATACCATGTTCAGTGTATTTCTAAAATACTTGCTTACATAGGGTTTGTGTAAAGGAATATTGCTGATTTGGATAGACAGATTTGTTTTTAAATGTAAAAACATCTTTAAAAAATTCTCATCTACTGGAGACTTGCTAATGAGGGAACCAAAGCCAGAAAAAAGAATTGAAAGGTAACCAGTTTAGTGGTTGATTTAAAATACAAATTTGAGCTTTTATCATGTTTTAAAATCCATAATCTACATTATGAATACCTGTCTAAACTTAAATGGATTTTTATTGTCTTCTGCCTGCTTTCCCTCTTGGAGGGGAGGGTCCTGCGTGGTGATATTCAGCATGCTATCCACGAACTCCTGTAAATAAGTTTGTTGAAAGAAATGGAGGAAACAAACCTATTGTCATGAAACTTGTATTTGGTTTCAAAGAGCCCCAGCCAGCACAGAAAAGTTTTCAATGTATCTACAAGTAGAGCAGTGATTTTCTTCAGCCATTTTTGTCCTCTTGTTTTATAGCTTTACAGTCTAAGCACATTGAAGAAAAATAAATAGATCCTGGTTGTGGCAGGAAGATTCTAACCTAGTGTCTTCTGCAAATGTAATTCTTCACGCTGCCAGATTTTACCTCCTGTTAGTAATAGAAGAAAAGTAAGTGGTTAATAATAGAAGACAAGAAAGATAACTTGAAGAAATAAATTTAATGTAATTGCTCTCAAAATTGAATTTGGAAGGTTTTCATTAAATGTATGACTTGATATAAAACAATTCAGAAATATGAAAAACTAACAAACCAACCCCCAGTATAGTTTGTTCTTTTTTTTTGTTTGTTTTGGTCTGGACTTTTCATGTCCTCTTCCCCCTCAGTCTTTAGCTCACTGCACAATATAATACCTGTTTTACGAGGGTGTTGCAGATTTAATTGTGCAGAGGTTGATGCAATGGCCTTTTGAGGGCTGCAGTCTTTGGATGCTCTACTGAAGGTGTCCCTTTGACTGAAGGTGGAACACAAAACTTTGCCAACTCATTGCTTCTTTCTCCATGTTTCCTCATCCTTCTCCATTTTGTAGTAATAATTCACCATTTTCTCTTAATCTTGCGAGGGTCTGGTTTACACTTTAATCGTCTGCCTGAAACATTCTCTCTGTAGGCAGTTGTTTGCTGAATGTGTAATTACACAGCATTCTTCCATTAGATAATAATCAGAATATAAGAAGACAAAGTAGAAAAAACTTATTTTTATTCTTAATACGTTCAGTTACTTGTGGTTACTATCTAAATATACTCCCCCACACCCCAGAAGGTGGGAGGTATTTGGATAAACATAGGGCCTCTAAGGATTTGTCCTGGGATAAACAGATGTACTATAATGTGTGAGTTATTTTTATATATAAATATATATATATCTTCACTACAATGTGAACCTTAGCGGGGGAAAAAAGAACAAAACAATAAGGCAGTTAAGTTTCTGAGGATACTGTATTTTTATAGACAGAATAATTTAGAATGAGCACTGGCCATTTTTTAACAGACTTAAGTTGCCACCCTTTTCATTTGAAGCAATAGTGTAACTGTGATGGTGGTTTTTCAGGGAAGAAATGTTTGGAATAGTTGTCTTATTACGTAGTTTGTTTGTTTGCTTGTTTATAGTGTCCTTAATCTTTGGTGAATTCAAGTGACAGAACAACATTAAAAAAAAAAAAACTTTTCTGTTCTGTTGCTCCCTTTTTCTCCAGACAAGCCTACCATCTCTCCTGAACCTCTGAAAAGTAATGGAGTTTGTTCTACAACCACTTCCTTAGTTCACTATCTTTCCTGATAGAAAGGCAAGAGGATACAGAACATTGTTACTTTTATTTTTATTACACAACTCCATGATAGAAAATCGGGAGTATTAGTGGGTGAAACAAACCACAAGTAGATAGCAGGACCGGAAAAATATGTGGTCTTGGTCAGCAAGCGATGTTATCTCTTCCATAGTAAAGAAACAAATTTGACTGTCTAAGTTTGTGTGTTCTAACTTTGATTCAAAGTACATTTTAATTGCATATATTCTGTTTAGGGACCTTGATTATTTTGTTTTAGTTTCTTTGTAATGTTAGTAGATTTTTTTTTTTTTTTTCGTTCTGGCATGCAAGTAGCCTGTATTTGTAGCACAGCCTTCTATTATAGTGCAGTCCAGTGGAAGTTCTTTGATACAGGATGGAACTGAATTGAAAATTAAAACAAAGGGAGATATTGAATATCTGCAAGTTGTTCAATATGTACCTCCCCATTATATTACACAGAGGAGAGCATTTACTGTCTTCACTTGTCTTTATTGTTCTCTTTTTTTCTTGTCCAGTATTAAATTCTGGTGGTGTATTCTTCACCAATTCTCAACATTGTTCTTTGTCTAATCTCTTTTTGACAATTTACAGTTAGACGAATTTTTTAAAAATTATTTCTATAGCTTTCCAAGTTTGTATAATGAAATACTAGCTCTTTGATGCTTCCAGTAATTGGCAATAGTTTGGAGGGCTTATAATTGCTTGCACATGTATGCACACATACATATATACACAACATAGATAATGATAATATTAGTATCTCTACCACTGATCATTTAAAAAATGATAGTTATCTCAATCTGATACCACCTAGTAAGCCTTACAGGTGGTTTGGGGTTTTTTTTAAAGAAATTACACTTGTACCTTGTTTTCTAAACACTCATCATCATATTTTCATAACAGAGTCTGCAAACGAACCTAAAGCTTTCAGTGCACTAAAGATGCTGTCCTTAAATGCAATTTCTTTTTTGTCATTTTAAGATAATTTTAAGCTTAGTAATTACCCGTCAATCCTGGTGTGTTCTTGTCTCGCCATATTCATTAGTCAGACCAGGACTAAATGGAAACTGATTAGACTCTTTTGATCAGATGTAGGCAAAGTTTATTAAATATCAGTGTTTTCTGTGGCCAAGCCACTTTGGGCTGGTAGAATGCTGACAAGCAGTGTCATAAATTCTTGTCAATCTGCCTATCACTCATCACTTATGAAAGTGCTGAGAGAAATGACAAACAAATCTGTGATATGATAAGGGAAGAGGAAAAGCATGTGAAGTTTTCTTTTCTTTTTTTAGTCCTTCTCAGCCTATTGCAGCTGCTGGCCCAGATGAGTTTTTAAGGGTACTGGTGTTCTTCAAGGTATAATTTCTCACAGAAAAACTCAGTTGCAGTAAGGGAATTACTCCATTTCAGACTCCGCGCCCTTCTGGCCAAAATAAACTTAAAATAAACCTAAAATCCTTCTAGCTGCCTTTCAGAGCAAGTCTTTAATTAGGATACTAATCCAGAAACTCAGGAATTTCAATGTCTGCCATACTGAGTAGTGCAGAGCCTGTCAAATATCCTGTGTACTCAGTGTTGGGACTGGTCATCACCTGCTCAATCAGGCTTTGATTGCGCATTTATGTACCTTCTCTGCATTGTAGTGTTTTGAAAGGGAAAAGAACCTCTGGAATTCTTTCCCAAAGTAGAAAAGAAATATGATCACATGCTGTTTCGTTCTTCTGTTTAGCATACCTGGTTTAAAGTTTGGGGCTAAGGAGATTGAGGTGATAGCTATCTCAGAGGCTGCAGAACTTGCCTATAAATAAGGAAGGAGAGGGAGGGTAAATTCTGCAACTAAAGATGTATGTGTTTACTTCTGTCAAAACTGCAGTAAAAGGTAACAGGATGGGGCATACGTGGAGCGGTCCAGTCTTACTTAGCAGTGACAGCAAGCAGATTGTTCTGTGTTCTTGTGCAGCACAGAAAGCCCAACAGGCTTTACTTTGTTGACATTTACATCTAGGACATCTCATTAGAAATGAGAACAATTTCAATCAATAAAAAGTCATTAAAAAGACACAAAGAGCCAAAAATTGGGAAGGTATTTTAAAATAGTTTCATTTTTTGTGACCTTCCCTTGCTTTACAATAGTGTTCTAAACCAGGAGTCTCCCATCTTAATTTGCTTGCTTAAGTATCATCACAGAAAAAAATTGATGAGCTATTGCAGGAGGAGGTATTCCCTCTCTTCTGGTGTGTTCACACAGACCACCAAAAGTGTGCTTCCAGTCCTGCCTCTCCATCTTCCACAGGTGCACAGTCAGATACCCTGTTCTGTCTGACAGGAATTGTTAGGAATTTTTGTTAGGAATGAAAATTTGCCTAAACAGCAATTCTTGTTTTCTTCTGGAGGGAAAAAACCTACAAGCCACATTACTTTTTTTCTATACTGCTGTGTAACTTGAATGGTGATTTCCTATTCTTAAAAATTGCATGGAGTACAAATATCTCATAAACAAGCTCCAACTCTCGTTGCATGAGAACATAGATGCCATTGGGGGACTGGGTGGCAAATTTGTTTAGAAATGCTCTCTTCCTCCCATCTCATCCCATCAATAATTAAAATAACCCAACCTGGATTCTGAAATAAAATCTATGCGAGTAACTGTCTTCCAGTATCTAGCATTTTTTGATGTTTTTAAACAAGTTAAATACTTGAGCATTTAATGCTATGTTGGCAATTTGCAAAAAATGTTTTTGAGAGGAAATGCTGAAGAGGCTGTTGATGTCCCACAGCTGCTTGTCTCACAAGTACATGCTGGGTATTTCACCTCACTGTTTACTGTTGAGATACCTATTAGATAGATGAGAGTAATTCCCAGAATGAGAAAATCAAACTAAACCAGAATGGTGTGGGAAAGTCAGATAGAAGTGAGCGAGTTCATGGTGATATTTTGCATAGGTTTTAAAATAACTTCATATGAGAGCTCTTAATGTTATGTATCTAGAATTCTGTGCTGTATTTTTCCATTCTTTAAAGTATGCGCATTTTATCAATAAAAGAAAACAAATACAGCAAGTGTTGTGTAGATTAACATTGCAGGTTTTATCAGAGCCTGTCATTTTCAAATTTTTTATCATGATCCAGTATAGTAAAATAATTCTGTGAATACTTAAAATTTGTGAAGTATTTTGAGATATATCGAAATGCGGTATTCACCCCTATGCTGCCACCCCTTTTAGATTATACTGCAATAAGAAGCACTGCTAGAGCCTTTTCATTATTCCAGCCAGCTCCCTCTCAGACTGTAGTCGTAAATCTTTGCAGCTTAGTTGCACTTTCTGAAAAATACAGGGACTCATAAATTAAAAATGAGATTCAGAATCCTGAGTAACTTTTACATCTCTGAAAAGTTAACTCACTGAAAAATATTTTCATTCCACCTATTTAGTTTAAATGCTGAGGTTGGTTTGTGTGTGTTAGGATTAATGTTTTTCTGGATCCGTTTACAGCATATGTATTTCTTAATTTTTAGCTTCTAAACATAACTTTTCATGTCATGTTTAACTGCTAGAAGGAGCATTTGATTTTTCACATCTGCTTGGAATCCTCTAGGTCTATTGAGACTGTTGGACTTGAGGCAAGCTCAGCAGGAGGGGTTTTCTGACAGTCTTACAGAATCTTTAGCGAGCCAAAAACCTTGAGACATGGGAACATGGCTCTAGCTGGAGGCACATGAACCAAGCCGGAATTCATCAGAAAAGCTGAATCACTGGATGAGTAACTGTCCCTAACAACTAGATGAGTAACTGTCCCTAACAATCAGATGACATACCATCATGTATGTTTACCAGGCATAGCTTTAAAAGCTTTGACGAAAGGAGTTTGAGTACATTAAACTTCAGGTTTTTTTTATTGGATGTACCTCTATGTTTGAATAGCAGAACAAAATCTCTATGCTGTTGTCACACGTCAAAGACTTTTGTTGTTTCTGTTTGGAAAATAATGTGTAATTAGTTATGATAGTATTCAGTGGATTTTAAAATCTTTATAAGGTAACCTGATCTGCTCTGATTCAACATAATGCTCCAAATACTCCTTTCTACGTTTTAGATTTCTGATTTCTTAACAGTGTTCTTTCTTTTCTCTTGCCACTTTTAATTAATTAAACCAGAATTTTGCTCCAGCTCTAACATTAAATCCCCTGAAAGCCTGAAGTTCTGGTCTGCCTTCTGTATGTTGAGCTGGTGCTATGTAAGATGAATGATACAACGTGTTGCACATAAATTTAGTACTAGAAAAACAAAAAGGCAAATTAAAAATAGGTGAATTTTTTTTTATAGATACCCATAATGAGACACATTCTGTGCTTTCTTCTATCCAGAGTTAGTGCTTACCTAGATAAAGACATTCATTGTTTGTATCAAATAGAACAGATGAAGCCAAAAAGACAAAATGTAACTAAATAGTTTCAGTTTGTGAATAAATGTCTGTGTTGCTGAACTTTGTTACGATGCAGTAAAAATGTGTGTCTGTCATAGGGGAACACAAATTCTCATGTAGTTAAACCTATCCCTTGAAGTGGAAATAGTTCTGCAATTGTTTTCCAATAGCTAAAATAGCTTTAGAGCACCAGCTGAGCATTCACTAACTTTTATTGCTAGAACTGGAACAGAAAAAAATCCTGCAAAAGTGTGTGGGGAAGGGTTCATGTCACACATTCTCAGTATGTAAAAAGACAGCTGAAGGATGCAGAGTTGTGGTTTTTTTTAACTGAATATTTATGTAATTTCTATTCAGACATAAAGACAGTATTTTGGTCTACTCTAGTGTGGTATTTTAATTACTTTTTTAAAATCTAAGAACACATTTCTGTGTATAACGCTTAACGTGATTGGTAATATTCAATATAGAGGGAGGTTGGCTCTTATACATCTACATCCAGTGCTCAGTTAATGTGTTCAAAATTAAAGTAAGCATTCCTGATGGTTTTTCAGCAGTTACTGAAAAAGATAAAGGCAAACCACAGCTTACTTGCCAATATTTCTAACTAAAAACAAAAACATAAATGGAATTTGGAATCTTTTGCTGTGAGAGAACAAAAATTATGACTTAAAGTTTTTATTATACATGAAATATAATTATTGTTTATTAGCAAACATGATAGCTCTTTATTCTGGTGAACTATTTCTTATTTCCCTCGTGTCCATTACCATTCTCTGTGTATTTACACATAATGAGAATGCTTAAACAGAATACGAACTGTAGTTTGTTATGTGCTATTTAGTAACCGTAGTGCATATCTGAAGAAACATGGTGATAGTTTTTGGTTTTTTCTCTTCTTTTATCTTTTAAGGCTCCCGCTAAGAGAGATTCAACTCAAAGTACCATCAAAGAAGACAAAGTTCATCTGTTGAAGTACAATATAGGAGATCTAGTGTGGTCAAAAGTGTCTGGTTTTCCATGGTGGCCATGTATGGTTTCTGCTGATCCTGTTCTCCATTCCTACACTAAACTAAAAGGTATGTCAGTGATGCTAGAAACATCCAGATTTCTTCAGGTATATATAGCCATTACTTTGGGAAAATTCTGTTCTTTATTTTATCTATTCAGTTGTATCAGTAACTGAATCAGCTCCTTGTCATCAAGAGGAATCTTAAAATCATGTAACCACTATTCTTGAGCATATAGCAGATGTAGGGGTTTTCTCCACTCTGTCTTTTTAACTCTGAACATTCTCTGAAGATATGAAAATTGTGATCAATGAGAATGTGTGGAGTCTTATTAAAAAAATATCTGATGGTATTTTTCATTGTTTTTATGGAGATGCTTGAAGAAGTGGTACGGGCTAAAAATTTTATTGAAAGCTACTGGGAATTAAATACTCCTGATGATTATGCTTTACTAAAAGCAGTCCTTAATCCAAAAAAACCCTAAATTTTCTGTGATTCACAGAATCAATACTGTTATCTACAGAAAACATTAGTGGATTCTAAATGCGGGGACTACGAAGTTCTAATGACATTTTTAAGTAGAAGTCTGTACCATTTCTTAATCTCATTTGCAGCTTTGTTCTCTGTTCTGATACCTGAAACTTTTGAGGCTTATAGTAATAGAATCATAGAGTAGTTTGGGTTGGAAGGGATCTTTTAAAGGTCATCTAGTCCAACTCCCCTGCAGTGAGCAGGGACATCTTCAACTAGATCAGGTTGCTCAGAGCCCCGTCCAGCCTCACCTGGAATGTTTCCAGGGATGGGCCAGTGTTTCACCACCCTCATTGTGAAAAATTTCTTCCTTAGACTTAGTCTAAATCTTGTTGTTTAAAACGCTCTTTTTGTTTAAAACCATTACTTCTTGTCCTATCGCTACAGGCCCTGCTAAAAGGTCTGTCCCCATCTTTGTTATAGGCCCCCTAAAGTCCTGGCAGTCTGCAATAAGGTCTCCCTGGAGCCCTCTCTCCTCCAGGCTGAACAACCCCAACTCTCTCAGCCTGTCCTCACAGGAGAGGTGTTCCATCCCTCTGATCATTGTTGTGGCCTCCTCTGGACCCTCTCCAGCAGGTCCATGTCTTTCCTGTGCTGAGGGCTCCAGAGCTGGACACAGCACTGCAGGTGGGGTCTCACCAGAGCAGAGCAGAGGGGCAGAATCCTCTCCCTTGCTCTGCAGGCCACGCTGGTTTGGATGCAACCCAGGATATGGTTGGCCTTCTGGGCTGCAAGTGCATGTTGCTTGCTCACCTCCAGCTTTTTATCCACCAGTACCCCAAAGTCCTTCTTGGCAGGGCTTCTCCCCGTCCCTTCATCCCTCAGCCTGTACTGATACCGGAAGTTGCCCCGACTCAGGTGCAGGACCCTGCACCTGGCGTTGTTCAATCTCATGAGGTTCACATGGGCCCATTCCTCAAGCTCGTCCAGGTCCCTCTGGATGGCATGCCATCCCTCAGGCGTGTCAACTGCACCACTCAGCTTGGTGTCATCTGGAAACTTGCTGAGGGTGCCCTCGATCCCACTATGTCATTGATAGAGATACTAAAGAGTATTGGTCCCAGTACAGACCCCCGAGGGACACCACTCGTCACCAACTTCCATCTGGACATTGAGCCATTGACCACTGGATGTGATCTGTGTGGACCCTGTGGATGTGTCCATCCAAGCAATTCCTCATCCACCGAACAGTCCACCCATCAAATCCGTAGCTCTCCAATTTAGAGAGAAGGATGTTGTGGAGGACCGTGTCAAAGGCCTTACAGAAATCCAGATAGACAACATCCGTAGCTCTTCCCTTGTCCACTGATGTGATCACTCCATCATAGAAGGCCACTAGGTTGGTCATGCAGGACTTGCCCTTGGTGAAGCCATGTTGGTGCTCTCAAATCATCTTGCTGTCCTCCATGTGCCTTAGCATAGCTTCTAGGCGGATCTGTTCCATGATCTTTGCAGGCACAGACCTGAGGCTGACGGGTTGGTAGTTCCCAGAGTCCTCCTTTCAACCCTTTTTAAAAAAGGGTGCAATGTTTCCCTTTTTCCAGTCTCCAGGGATTTCACCTTGCCATGACTTTTCAAGTATCATGGAGAGTGGTTTGGCAACTACATCAGACAATTCCCTCAGGAATCCCTCTGGGACGCAACTTGTCAGGTTGCATGGACTTGTGCGTGTTCAGGTTCCTCAGGTGGTGTTGAACCTGATCTTCTCTTACAGTGGGAGGGACTTTGCTCCTCCAGTCCCTATCTTGCAGGCTGTCCCCTCAAGAGGTGTGGGAAGACACTGTCAGCGAAGACTGAGGCAAAGAAGTCGTTGAGTACCTCAGCCTTCTCCTCATTCCTTGTTTACCAGTTTGCCAGTTTTGCTCGTAAAGGGGAGTATGCTTTCTTTGACCTTCCTTTTCTGGCTGACAGGAGCCCTTCTTACTATTCTTTGCATCCCTTGCCATTATCTGTGCTGGTTGTGGAATGATAAAGTAGTAAAGATTGGAAACGACCTCTGCAAATAATATGGTCTCCAAGTTAGAGCAGGTTGCTCGGGGCCTTGTGAAGTCAAATATTTAATGTCTTCAAGGATGGAGACTTCACAGACTTTCTGGGCAACTTGTTCCAGTGACTGGCAGCCATTATGACAAGAAGACTCTTCCCTTTATCTAGTTGAAATTTCCTTTGTTTCAACCTGTGTCCATTGCCTTTTTTATTAGCACTGTGTGAGTCAGATTCATTAGGAACAGTTTGTCCTTGGTGAGTCTGTGCAGGCTATTCCCAGACACCTTCTTGTCTTTCATGTGCTTTGACATGTCTTTTTAGGAGAATTCAACCCATAGTCTTGTAGGTATTGAGAGTCAGCCTATATTGTAGTTCCCCAGATTGTTCTTGTTTTTATTGAAGATAGGTGTGATGTTTGCGATGTTTGCAATTTTTGCCTTTTTCCAGTTGTCAGGTATCTCCTCTGATGGTTATGACCCTTCAAAAACTATAGAGATCACCCTTGCAATCACCTTGGCCAACACTTTCTACTCCTTCTGAGGCATCCCATCTGGTCCCATAATCTCAAAGATGTCCAATTTCATCAAGTGCTCCCTGACTTTTCCTCAATATGCTGTGGGTAGTGTCTCAGTCTTGCAGCCTTTATCGCTAGACTAATGGATCTGGAGGCTTGGGGGCAGATGTTACAGTTTAAAAAACAAACAAACAAACAAAACCCTGAGACTGAGAAGGCGTAGAGTACCCCAGCCTTTTCTGTGTCTTTTGTCACTCAATGTCCTGCCTCAGTGAGCATTCATTAGCCTTTCTTTTGCTACTGTTGTATTTTCAGAAAATCTTCTTGCTGCACATTGCATCCCTCACTAGTTTGAACTCCAGCTGAGCACTGTAAACTATTTTTTACTATGTATTGCCAAACTGTACTGAAAGTTTGGAAAATCTGAAAACAGAATCCAGAAAACTTGCAGATTAAGGAGAAAAGCAAGAAGTTAATAAGAATATCAAACCACAGAAGGAGCACATAACTTTGTTTTGATATTTAGGCTTCTAAATACTTTGATATATTTTATTAGATCAAGCAAAAGTATCAGCTTCTGTTATTATGAACAGAATAGGGCATTTACTTGTCACCAGAGATTTCAGTAACCTTTAACTATATATTTCCAGGTTTGGGAAAGGAGTGTTTTTGTGGTTTTGTTTTTATGTAGTTTTCAAGGGTTGCATTGGGAAATTGGAAAATGGACTAGAATATACATCTGAAATGTGCATTGGAATTACAAATTACCAATGTGGAAGGACTGTAAATATGTAGGATTTGAAATCAGAATACTCTTGACACTTTGGAGCTGTGGTCTGAAAAAAAATGCAGGTCAGTAGGAGTAAGTGTTGGATTTTTACAGTGGTAGGTGATCAAGCTGGGATATGAGTGGAAAGCTGCATTTTCACAGAAAGGAATCTGAGAGTTGTAATAACCCATTGCAGTTTTCTCTGCAGAAAGACCAAAGTCACACTGACATAAATTAATAGTGCCGCTTATAAAAAGCGTGAAGTAGATCCTTTGCTTTTCCAGTGGTAGAATGGCCTCAGCAGGAGTACTGTATTCATTTCGTCCCATTTGGACCATCTCATTTCAAGAAATGTGGACCAGACAGAGAAGGTTCTGAGGACAGCATGAACAGGAATCTAAGAGTCTACCTGAATGGGCAGACTGAAGGAACTGGGGCTGTTTACTCTGACAAGGAGAAGATAAAGGAGAACCCAGTAACTGATCTTAAATAACTTATATGCAAAGAAGAAAAGGCATAAACTCTTCTTGTTCTGGGAAAAAGAGAGCTTAGTAGCAATGAATATTTAGACTACATATTAAGAAGAACTTGGAAGGGATAAAGATAGTGAAGCATAGGGGTGGATTGCCTGGAGAAATGGTGTGATCTCATTCATAGGAGGTTTTTAAGAGTGAGTGAATAAGGAACTCTAGGATTATAGCTAGACTCAATGTTGGTAGTAAACAAAATGGCTCTTCAGAACTCTTTCAAGCATTCACACAACTGCTAGAATGGCTATTATAGACTCCTCAGACAAACTTTTCTTGTAGCAGTCTTTCAGAGTTTTGATCAGGCAATCCTTGTACACAGAAAGGGCCTATGTACTTTGAGGTGTTAACTTCCATCTCTTTGAAGTAATATGGATGATGATAATTTCTGATATTTGTTCTGGAGTTGGCTTGGGGCCTGCCTTTCAGGAAGTTTGACTAGTTCTGGGCAGGAATCATAACTGATGAATGCACACTTCCATCAGTACATATTTCCAGTCATGTATTATCTTCCATCTACCGTTTACAATTGAGGCACTATCAAAAGTCTCCTGTTCCAAACAGAAGAGTTCTTTTATCTGGGAGTTGTAGAAATACTCAGCTAGGTCTCTATGTATTTCTCATTTCTAGGATTGGGATCAACAGTGTTTATAAACAATGTGGATTTATGAATGCTAATACTTCTTTCATCATTCCAGCTGGTTAGGCTTGAGAAAAGTTTGTACATTTCAACTTGTGGGATGGACACTTTGACGTGAGAACGCCCACACTGAGTCAGACTTAAAGCTCCATCTTCAGTAGCCTGTCTCTGACTGTGGTGGTCAATCACAGATGCTAGGGTACAGAAAAAGACAAGTAATAGTGGTGGGTCCCCAGAACACTCTCCCAAACCTTCAATAACTAGTGGTTCCAGGATTCTGTGAGCCAAAAATTATGTCTTTGTATATAACAACCCTTAATGAATTCCATTACTTGATCCAGGAGCACTGATACGAATTCAGCCTACAGAAGTTATCTGAAGATTCACAAATAGGTTCAATGATTCTAGTGGTAGGCACTATTATTCAGACTCCTTAATTAGGCAGTTACAGCTGTCCAGCATTATACTGTAAAAGGAATAGAGTGTCTGTGTCTGCTTGGCTGTTGACTGCTCAGAGGCAGATCTTTACAGGTGGTTGTAAACGTAGTCTGTGTCATCTCTCTGTCTGTAGCTAGGACATCCTGAAAAGTTATCCATTATTTCACCATAGACAGCTTAAGTCATTGCCACTCAGTAGTCCCTAGTTAAGCAACGTTTTCTTGATGAGGAGAAGATAATTACTGTGTGAGAGAATCAGAGATGAGACTGAGTGCACAGGCAATCCAAGCTTTGGAAACTTTTTCATATGTAGCATTTTCAGAAACATCCAGGCCTACATGTAAGTTAATATATTATGGAAAGCACTGACAGATGATTGTAACCTTAAGTTAATTTAGCGAGGCATATTCTTATTTGGAGTTAAACTATTGGGCTTTTGTGTCAAACTTCATAGATTATAGCTCAGAGACTTTCAAGCTGGTTGAGTGTCTTTTTGAAAGGTTAACCAGTTCTACTGTGCTTTTGTCATGGGAACTGTAGCAGCTTACAAAAAGTTTTCAAGTCTGAAAGTACAGAAAACAACCTAAGATGTATCTTAAACACATTCATTTTTAATTTCCAGGACAGAAAAAGAGCTTTCGTCAATATCATGTTCAATTCTTTGGAGATGCCCCAGAGCGAGCCTGGATATTTGAGAAGAGCCTTGTGCCCTTCAAAGAAAAAGACCAGTTTGAACAATTATGCCAGGAAAGTGCAAAACAAGCCCTCACTAAAGCAGAGAAAATAAAGGTAAGAGGCTACCAAGTTGGACAAGATATCCAGGTTTTATTTTACTGTTACAGGTATGTACAGATACAAACAGATACTCTAGAAAACTTTAAAGACAGCTTGTTTTACAGAGACTTGTAGTCTTGTAATTCACTTAGAGCTGCAAATAATGGGATGATTTACCACTGTTTGTTACTTATTAAAAATCAGTACTCTTCTGCTTTCTCATTGATTCATGCATGGTATCAGTGCTATCAAATATAATTCCATTTGAATGTCTGAATTATAGTTATACATTACACTTAGTCTCTTGCAGTTGTTTTGTGTTAATGTTGGGATTTGAAAATCACAAGTGGGCAAATTTCTCACACTGTCATCTTATCTTGCAGATGTTAAAGCCTGTTTCAGGGAAGCTGCGGCCACAGTGGGAGATGGGTGTTAAGCAAGCAAGTGAAGCAGTAGGCATGACAGTGGAAGAACGGAAGGCCAAGTACACCTTCATCTATGTTAGGGACAGACCTCATCTTAATCCTCGAGTGGCAAAGGAAGTTGGCATTGCTGTGGAACCATTAGAGGAGATAGATGAGTCATCTTACTCAAACGAAGAAACCACTCCAAGTCTGAAGTCGATGAAGGAGTCTGGCATTCCTAACAAGAGGAGGAGAAGGACATCAAAATTGTCTGCCACTGATGATATGCAAGAAAGCAGTCAGTCGGGGACTAAGAATATTACTCCTCAAAAGTCATCCGAACAGGCAGAATCCAAACGAGGGATAGGCTCCCCTCTCAATAGAAAGAAAACTCCAGCATCTACTCCGCGAAGCAGAAAGGGCGATGCAGTATCTCAGTTTTTGGTCTTTTGTCAGAAGCACAGAGATGAGGTTAGTCTCTTTTAGCTGTTATTGTTGTTGATTGCCTCTTCTCATTTCTGTACTTAAAGGAACTTCTTTGGTTGACTAAACATAGTTGTTACTGTAGAATCCGTAATACTCTGGGCTTGACAAGGTATGCCTGCGTCTAATCTTAGTCTAGACAGGAACAGAGAAAGAAGGGAAGGTAGATGAGCAATATGAACAAGATAGTGATAATGCCATGGTACTTGAAGCATTTTGTATCTTCCTGCATGATCTAATAGTCCTTTCTATTAGCCATAATTTTTTAAATGTATGTAAAATGTAGTAGATATGCATACATATGCTTAGGAAAATTTTAAGAAGGTTATGCTGTTTATGGCGATCTACTCGTAGTTAGCTTGCACATTCTGTCTGAAGATGTGGCTCAATTCCTTTGGTGTGTTCCCTTGTCTTTGAACTCCTCAGACTCCATTTACCTACCTAGAATCTTTTGCTGAGCTTCAAAAGAAGCTAGTTACCAAGGCTTGTTAAAATCTCTGTCAGTGTGCAATCTGCTGGGACAGAAACTAGGTCCTCTTGAGAGGATTACACTCCAAGACAAGGTAGAATAAATAAATACCTTAATATCAATATTTCTTAGGAAGACTGTTAGAGGTATAAAAGTAGTACTGTTCTAGCTTTTTACTTCAAAATCATTACCATAATTTTTCTTCCTTACAACCCTCTGCTCCATCTGCAGTACAGTTCCATGCACTGAAAGAAGCATGAGTTCTCATATTTTCTTTTAATTGTACTATTCTATAATATCCACAAAAGGACCAGAAAGTTAGTGGTGACTTTGTCACACTTTTTTGGTTGACTTCATTATAGGATATTTGTGTTAGAAAACATTAATAGATATGAACTTTATAAAAGAAAAATTGAAAAATGTTTCTATTGTTTGAAAGTTAACTAGTTGTGGTTCAATTTAGGATCTTTTTAGATCATTGCAACTTAAGCTAATATTGAGAATGAAAATGAACACAGCATTACATATACCTTTTAGTGGCTTTCGTTAAATTGCAAAAAGGACTGGCAGTTCATTTTGCTGGCTCCAGAAAGGAAAGGGTTTTGTAGCCAGACTATTAAGTACAGATTTTGGTATATTCATTATGAAAAGCTGTATGGGTAAATCATCTGTCTCATATTTGAGAGACCCAAGCTCTATTTCCAGTTCTTCTATAAGTAACCTTGTGTCTTGTATAATGGCAAGGGGGGATTTCCTTAGCCTTTAAGGTAGGTAGCAAGAAATCTTATGCAGTATTAAGGGACATGAAATTACTTTTGTTGAAGAAACAAGACGATTATGACTGGTTTCATGGACTCTTAGCCAAACATATCTTACCACAGAAGAGACATGCTGAGTCTCTGATGTTATATTTCTATTTTCTGTGCCAGTTATCAAGCTTCATTCCCTACTATGGTTATACTGTAATTCTCAAATTAATAGATGGAAAATATGAAGACTATTACAATATTTGACATTGAGGAATTGCTTTGTCTTCAGTGTCTTTTTGAGAAACTGAAAAACTTGCATAAACTTGAAAATCACATTGATGATAGTGGCTAATATTGCACAGAATTAGGAGGAAGGAAGTTTTAAAATATTACATACATTTAGAAAGAGGACAGCCTACCATTTCTTCCCGGAATACCTTTTAATAACACCAGTCATGAAAACTGAAATCCACATGATTGTGTGATCCATTCTAACGGGTACAAAAGCATTTCTGTATGTAGAACAGAACTCTGTTACAAAAGCTTAGGATACCAGGTAACTGCAGATAACAGTCCCTCTGACTGATCAGGGATGTAGAACCTGCCTTTCCATTCTCTCAATTTAAAGTTAACTGGCAAAGTGGGGAAATACCATTTGAGATATTCATGGTTCTTGCACGGAACCCAAGTTACCTGAGTTTAGTTAATGCCTGCAGCCTGTCATGTTGCTTTTAAGTTGGCAGTTTTGTGCCTTCGGTGGAAGGTGGAGACTGTATCCAAAGCAGTATTCGGTGTTTCCCCTTCCATTAGACTTACCTGGTTCAACTTACATGATTTGCTTTGTATCCAAGCATTTGTCTTGTTGCTGTTGTAGATGTTCTGATGCTTTGAAAGGAGTGATAACATTGACTAAAAAACAGGCCTCTTTTTGAGCTACCTGCATTGGTGGCATCTGAGCATTTAGTATATGGCTACTTCAGTATTTGCATGTAGAAACTTAGAAGAAAGGAAAACTATGGATCCAGAAGAGGCTTTCAGGCCCCCAGACTTGGGAAGTGATGGAAGTGGATGGAAAGGAATGACTGAAGACTTCTTTTTGGGGGCCTTTTAATAGTCATGAGCTCTCTTAAAAGTAGACTCATTTCTGCTCTGTCTTGCTTGGAGTCCAGATTTGTAAAGTAATAGGATTCGTATATTGGTTTGGTTTTATTAATTACTACTTTTTGTGTTACTTTTTCTGGGGATAGGATAGTGAGGAATAGTTGAAATTTTTAGAAATTAATGATGGCTGCTGGAAGACTGGATGAGCTGCCAGAAAATGTTTTTTAATGATTTAAGAGGCATGCTTCCCTGAGGGAGCCATTGAAAGCTTGGAGCACTTTGTAGTGGCGCATGAAGTATTTTATGCTGTTACCAAAGGAGTAAAGATATATTTTTGTACTATTGGCATTCTGTGTGCCTCCTCTGTGGAATATAACCATTGTAATTATTAGAAGGGGGTGTCTGACTTGAGATAAAGATATCATTAATGAGAGGAAACAGCTCTACTGTTTATATTATATCACTGATTTGGGTCTTAAGCCTGTTTTGAGGTAAATTAAGAAATAATTTCACTAGTAGGGTTTACAATTGAAGATTTCTGTGTGCATAAGGAGTTGTTCAACATCAAGGCAAATAGGAGTGAAGATAATATGCTCTGCTTGGATGAGCTAGGACGTGCCTGATCTAATTATCATGTTTTCTACACCTACCATGACATTAATTTCCAGATCAAAGCAAAGATCTTCCATGTGTTCTGTAGCATCCTGAAGGATTAAGAACCATGGGTGTCTTTTGCTTGTTATTTAACAGCACTCCTAATCAGTTGAAAGTTGTTTTTATTTGTGTTTTGGTGGGACTGGAGGTGGTGTTAAATTCATTTGTGCAAAGAAAGCTATAAGGTATTTCTTAGAGAATTAAATAACTCCACGCCCTAGTTGAGCACAATGAACATAGCAGCAATGGTCAAAATTTATGCTAATTTCTTACCCCTCCTATAAATGCCACTTCTTTAGGGAATCTTGTGGGTCTGTCTATGTTCTCCCCTCTCTAACTTTTTGGACGTTGCTGGATTTTAACAAACCTTAAGTAGAGGTTTCCAAAGGTAGTGGTATTCTACAAGCTTTATGCAAATAGATCGTGCCACTTAAAAGCAAGAGAACTCTTAGTACTCTGCTGGGGGAAAATTACAGCATGAATTTCCCTATTAAACACTGAATAATCCCAATGGAAGGAAGGTACTACAACTATTCCAACCCCTGGAGAAGCTTCAGTCACATTTGTATCTTGTTTGACAACAGGAAATGCAATTTTAAGACACTAAGTTGTAAGAAATTAGGTGTAATCATTTCCACTTATCACAGAAAATTTGCATTTCTGTTCTGTTGAATAGTGTTACTGTTTGAACACTTGGCTTTGTTGGCCTAGTTTTTATTTTGCTCCATCATTTTGAGGTTTTGATTGCATCACCTCCAGTAATAGGATTTTGGAGATGAGATGGGAGGGATTGTTTTTAAAGCTACAGTTTCATTTCTGTAGATTGCACAATCGTAGAGCTTTCTAACTTCTATGATTAATCAAAACTAGTTTTTCTTAAGTAGAAGCATGGGAATACTGAAGAGTTTGTGAGGATTTTTTTCTCTGTTTTTAATCCTGGATTTTCTGTTTGTTTTGAATAAACTTCTAGAAACTCTCTTGGAAATTCCATGTTGATGGCTATTATGTGTCATGCTGATATTAAGAAGAAATGCACAGCTTTTTGAGTTCCTAATATCATATAGATAGTAAAAATGATTAATTAATACAGAAAAGTGTTGCATCAGATGCTAGCTTGTGTAAATCGCTTTGCTAAGAAAGGTGCAATGAGTTCTATGTTTAATGAGTTCTCCTATGAAGTGATGGATGTCTTTGTACACAAGCATGTATTCCAGTGTTGCTTGACTGTCTTTTGTGGTATAGATTTAAACTTCATCAAGAAATAATACAGTGTTTTTGAATGACCACAAGACAAGATTTACACTTACTCTGTTTTTGAATGTTAAAAGGCAATTAGATACTTCCAATATGGTTCTTAATACTTCTGAATCTGCTAATAGATTGGGGGGGGGAGATGTGGTTATCCAAAGAAAAACTGGATACAGAATGTTTTAATCTAGTTCTGTCTACTGCAGATAACTTGTTTGTATCCAGTTTTCCAAAGCAATAGAAGTATGTACGCCATTCTTTTCACTTTTTTTAATACAACCCTATTTCTGCATGTATAGGTGGTTGCTGAACATCCAGATGCCTCAAGTGAGGAAATTGAAGAATTGCTCGAATCGCAGTGGAACATGCTTAGTGAAAAACAGAAAGCTCGCTATAACACAAAGTTTGCCATAGTGACCTCTCCCAAATCTGAAGAAGACTCTGGTAAACGTAAAACTGTGCTAGTGTACTCTAACTAAATTTGATATACATAGTGGTGTTAAACTAAGCACATACTTGAGACCTGTAGGGAAAACAGCTTTCACTGTTTTCCAGTTTTAATTCTTGGTGTTTGTGCCAATAGCAAAGGAATGCCAATGGTTACAATAAACGCAACCCATGAAGTCTACATTTCTTGCTCATTGTTCTGAAAAGTTGTTATATGTAAACCTTCTACTGTTTAGAGATTGCTGATTTCTCATTCTTCTTCTGCCCATAAGCAGCTGCCATTGCATCCACTGCCTGTTACAGGTGGATGGTGGGAAGGGAAGATGGAGTGTCACTATTAGTAAGATTTGAGTTGTTTTTTTTATAGAATAGTTAGGAAATGGTTTAAAAAGTTTAATCAGTGCTACACCTTTTCTTCATATATACCTAAAGTATATTGCCTCATGTCATCGTCAACTCAGGAGGAAGTATTCCAGACTTTATTCTGAAACTTTCATCCATTTGGCATTTTATTGTGTTACTCAAAAGTTTTTAGGACATTGTACAAGACTGCAAATACTTTTTTTTTTTGCTCCTTTTATTTTTTTCTTGCTGTTGTCTAGCGTTTGGTTTTGATAAACAGTCTCAATTATTTTGCAAAATATTTGAAGGGTTTTGGGGTAACTTACTTGAGAAAGAAGGAAGAAGATGGTTCGGCATTTGCGTGAACTTTATCAAATTTAGCTATAATTTTCCAAATTGAAATAGCTTCACAGCACTGTAAGAATACTTATGGAAGTATTAGAAACCAACAGGTGCTGCTTTGGGCAATGACAAGAATGAGAGGGAGTGTTTGAAAGTTTGTGAGATTTGGAAAACCTTGTATAAAAATGGCAGTCAGTTTTGTTAACTATCTGTGTGTGTGTGAAATAACATCATTTTGTGGAAAACTGAAAAGCTTTTAATTTTAAAATTTAAGTGTCAAATATTTGGATATCAGTTTAAAAAAAAAACACGTTCTGTATCTCTCAAGGTTCATCATTGAAGAATATTGGAGAGGCCAAACGTAAAGTGTTTCAAGACTCACCTAAAAGGAGATCAAGATCCAGAAGTAATTGAAATTTGTGTTGTGTGCAAATAGTTCATCATTATAAGTAGCTATTGAGTGTATTTTTTTATGTAATCGCCCACGTATCATAATCTCTTTATTTTATCTCAGATGTTGTCTTCCTTGACATTAGAATTTTAATGGATCCCAAATTAAATATCTAAACACTGTAGTGCTGAATTTTGTTCACCTTCCTCAGTGTCATATTGCAAGAAATGTAATTGAAATTGTACCTGTACCAGGTGTTTCTAGTACATATATTGTCTACATTTATAGTTATCTACAGATGAAAACATGTCAGTTCAATCATTCCCCTACCCAAATCCTCTTATCTTAAAACTTGGAAGAATATTGTGGGATTTCTTTTGCTGGCTTTTTGTAAGTAGCAGGTTCTCCTGGAGCCATTTCAGTCTGCTTTGTGGATTCAGGGTCTGATAATAGAACATGTCCTAGATTGTTTAGTAAGAACATTAATTTTAAAATTATCCATATTTTCAAGTTGCTATATTTTTAATATTTACAGCTATTTGTTCCCACTGGAATAGAATGCTTGTAGCTGTAGGGCAATTTTCAGTTAACATATTTGTGCCCCTTGAGCTTGCAATCTTCATACTAATAATACTCTGTAGCTTCATAAACTAGAGAGTACTGGAATAATGTTGTTATTTCATCCTGATGAAACAGACCACTTCCTAAAGCTTCATCTGTCTTTTTGAGGTAGAGCAAGTGCAAACAATAGCTGAACTTGTAGAAGGGTTATGTAGGTTAGTCACCAACCTTTTGTAATTTAGCAGCTGCTTGAACTTTACAGTGAACGATCATCTAAATACGTGAATACGTCCGTTGGTTTAAAATGACCAATGTGATTCTGTTCTTGGGATTTTGGTTCACAAAGGAAGGGGATCTTATGGTCTCCTGTAAAATATAAGTAGCTTGTTATAATCTGGAACTGCCATACCAGAAAGACAGAATTAATCTGTACGGTTGGTGATACCTTGTCTTTTCCAGAGGCCCCTTTATAGATGTCTCCAGTATCTTCATCTGTATCATTTGGAGAACATAAAGGAGACTTAAGGAGGGGACTTAAAAATTCATTTCAGTGATAAAGACACTGTGACAAAGTGGCGGAAGAGTTAAAAGCTGTATAGATCAGTCACATGCAGTCTGACGATAGGAAACAAATGTTGAGCAGTAATATTCAGATCTTAAACTAGTGCTTATACAGATAGACTCATCTTTCTAAAATAACTTGAGTTTGAAGCAGTTGATTTGGATGTGTTCTAGAGTTAGTTTTCAGCACCAGAAACCAGACCTTTAAGCATTAAGAGGTCATCAAACTGTGTTAATGTTTAACCATGTTTTAAAAACTAATGACTGAAAGAAAAGTAACTTAAATAACTAGACCAGTTCAAAATAATTTGAAAGTGGGTTTTAGATTATTTTTCATGTAAGTTTCCCCCATCCCCCATCCCAAGGTAACTTACATGGAAATAAAAGAAACCAAAAAAAGAGGACAAAGGAACCTACAGAAGATTTTGAAGTTCAGGAAGCACCTAGGAAAAGACTCAGGATGGATAAACAGAATAATCGGAAGGTAATTATATTGTTGGTTTGTTTGGGTTGATTTATAGCAGCACCAATCACATTGCTGTAGTTAAGTTTGTCAGCATTTCCGTTTTCAGGATTAAAAAAGTAATGTCTGTATATCATCCAAACGGTTTTAGATATTCAGAGATATATGTGAGCTTCTCGCTGTGGGTTTTCTTTTCCTTGGGTTTTGAGGATGGAGGTATGACAAGTTGCACTTGCTATTTAAACTATGGTGAAAATATGTGCTGAGAAGATCTGTTTCCCGAAGGAATGTGCAGAGGCATGACCTTTCTGTGTTGTCATGCTTTGTAGTTCTTTTTCTTTCCTCCTGAATTGGAGTTCAGAGATGTATACAAGAATATTAAAAAAAAAAAAAAAAAAAAAGTCTTCAGTCAATACTTAATTTAGACAAAAGTGGGAGGAGAGGGGAAAGCAAGTAAAGCAAGCCAGAAAGCCAGAAGAACTACTTTTCAAGAGCTGGAAACATACAGAACATTCTAGTGGCATGCTGACCCATTCCTTAAGTTAGGAAACTGCAGTAAATATGGCAGTATATTTATTGCACAAATCACAGGCTCCTTTTCAGTTTTGCTTGCTTGTGAGAATGAGAATTTTCCTTACGTAGGTCGCTAAAACTATGTATGTGGATACAGCCCAAATCTTGTTGAGATTTAAACATAGGTTTATTTAGTCATGCATGCAGACCAGTGAAGTTCATGGGTTTTACTTGTGTGGAAAGCTTAGCTCACAAGTGTTTCAGGTATGTTATGAGAGTATCATACTGTAGTGTGAGTATTGCAGACCTCATCTCAGAACTTTAGTGGTACAGTGATTAAATGAAACAACGTAATATAAGGAAAGGTAGTGGATTTATTTTTTAAATTAATGAGGGAGGTTACATTTGTAGGTGTCAGTCTGTTTGGTAGGCTAGTTATTTAAGTACCTCTGTTGATACTGCGGATATCCAGGCAACTTGTTTGGAGTTCAATATAAAAAAATACAGCATTTCAGATAGCCAGACTTGATGAGCTTATTAGCAAGGGACAAAGATACTTCTTAAAGAAATGTTGTTACCTGTGCAGAAAGAAGGGCCAAAACTGGGTTTTGCACTTTTGGCTCTAACGGGTTAGTTGTAGAATATTCATCTAATATTCTAGGAGAAGATTTTGGACACTCTTTAAACTTGATTTGAATTTACTGTAGTACACTAGATCCATGGAATAATTAAGTTTGCTTATTGTAATTAATTCCTGCTATGAAATCCTTGCTTTGACTGTCTCTAAAGTTACTTCTTTACTGTCCCACCAGCATTCATATGCTACAATTAGCCTACATTATCACAAGTAGAATGAAAGGTGGTTGCAGTATAGGTCATGCAGAGGAGATTCTGGTATTTTTGATGCTGTGATGCAGATGTGAATATTAACAGGAAAATAAATACATAAATGAGATTAATGATTCCCATAAGATACATACCACTAATAACGCTGACTTAGTGCATTTAATAAGTGTTGTCTTCTATCTGATCTGTTTATCAGAACTAGTTACAAGGAATCTGGTGTGTGTAAATATTAGGTAATTTGGAATATCTAAATGCACGTAGCAGTGTTTGTCCTCCGTCCACAGAAGGGTCAGATATTGTAGATTGGTTGCGTTGTGGTTTCTTTTATGAATTATCTCTTAGTCTTTTTCCTGCCTTCACCAGCCCAGGGTACTTCAAGCTGTATGTGCTGCTGCTTAGTAAAACATTTAGTGAATGACAGTGAAAATGTCTATGTAATGATGAAAAACACAAACACTAACCGTACACCTTCCTTCTGCTATTCCCAGTTTACCTGCAGGCTTTTGTTACAATTATTTTGGATAGGAGGAGCTTTAATGACTTTTTTCATGACATTTTACTTCTTGCATGAGTGTTGTGCATTATCCTCTCCTTTTTGTTCTCAGTTCTTATTTATGAAATATGAATGTTTTTGAACAAAGTGACTAAGTCCTTATAAGTACCCATATGGAAGTTTTGAAAAACTAATTCGTTCATTGGTGCTTTCATGATGTATATAAAATGCACATTAACAAAATGGGGGTTCTGTAAAGCATGCTTTAAATTTAAAGTGAACTATACTGTACATTTTCTTTTATTTTTGCACAGAAGTGTAACAGTAATCTTACAAAACTGATACTGGGAGCCTCTGGTGGCATCAGTGGTAGGGCGTCTTAGTCTACTTAGAAGTCAGTAAAAGCACAGTATAGCACATCTATAGTACAGTAGCCATTCATATTTATTTTTACAAAGGAAACCAGTTCTCTGGCCTTTGAGGTGTTCACTTGCATATCTTATGTAAAACTGAATGTCAGATGAAGAATATGAAAAAGTATGTAAAACCTCCTGTTTAAGCAGAATTATGCTTATTGGTCAGTGAGCATTTGTCAGGGTTAAGCATTCTTGGCTACAATTTTAGTGACTTACTACTTGAATGAATTTGTAACATACAAAAAGAAAAAAAATAGTGGTATGTGTAAGGAATAGTGTCTAATATTGACAAAGCTTTTACAAAAATTTCCCCAGTTTTTGGCCTAAACTTTTAATGATAAATTCTCAATCTGGAGCAAATTTATGTGTTGTTTATGCTCCCTTGAAAATAGTGTTTTTATTTTGGAAATGCTGAAACAACCTTAACCATAGTAATTGAAAAAATGGCACTGCTATAAGTTGTGGAGTTGAAAGCAAGCCTCTCTGAGACTTAAAATTCTGCACAGGGTTTATTCTGAAATTTATATACTAATTCTGCAGTTTACCTTTAATAATTAAAGGTTTTAATTTGACCAGTTTAGACAAAGAATAGTAAGGATAATTTACATGTTTCGTGCTCATTTAGAGCTCCCCTCTTTGATATGCTGAGTTTGGGATGGATAAGTGGGATGCTGGAATACTGTGTTCTTTAAATTTTTCTCATTTGTTTACGGGTTTGTACCCTGTGCTGTAAAGAAGTTTTAAAAATCACTTAAATGGGGCTAGCTTAACTACATTACCTTTCAGGTATTTGTAAAGACACTTTCTTTTTAATAACATAAATCCAGAAGTAATTGCCAGTTTTATCCAACCACTCATAAATTAGGAGTTTTTTTATTTTTTTTTTCATATTTTTTTTTGTGACAGAGGGAGACAAGCAATGACAAAACAGCAAAAACAAACTCTTCTAAGGTCACAGAAACCTCCTCTTCACAAAAGAACCAGTCAGGTAATGTGGTCAGAATAAGTTTTAATGTAACTTTTTCAATTAAATAATTTTAAAATAAACAGGTTGTCTGAGGCAGCCGGCTAAATTTTGCTGACGAAATAACCAGTTACGTCCACTGTGCCACAGTTATGGGGGGGAGTGTGCCCTCTTCCTTCACTACCACCATTTTGCAAGATTATAATTGACTGAAATTGTGTATTGCTGATTTAGAGCAGCAGTTCACAAGTTCACCATTTGATGGCACCAAATTAAAGCTATTGCCCCGTGATTATGGCGAGCAGTGATACAGATGCTACTGCTCCAGTTTGTCATTGTGCATTAGCCCAATAAAATAAGTGCAGTGACCATCAATGCAATCAGTTACTATGTGATTTTAGTCCTTTTAAATTATGCTTGATGGGAGGCAGTGTGGAGCGTGAGAGGGAATTTTAAATAACCTTGGACCAAAATCCAAATGTCAGGCTTGTTAATGATGCTCAAGCTTAACGTAACTTCTGTAAGAGCATGTCTCTAGGTATTATAATGATCTGCCAAAGATGAGTAAGCTTCAGCAAGTTCTGCACAATGTAGAAGTGGTGACATGCCATAGATAATGTCTGGTACCTGGCTCCTGTATATAACCTTTCTCTTAACAAAGTGTTAGTGGTACTCAGATTGTGATGAGATCACGTAGGCCTTCTAATGTTTATCTGAGGAGATAACTGTTACCTCTGCTTTAAAGAGGTCATAAGTGACAAGATATTTTGATTTTAATAGAAATGAGCCGGAAAAAAATGGGAAAACGTTTCTTAGCCATTTGTAGTACATACTTGATTAACAGAAACCTCTCTATTTTTAAAATCAAGCCAAAACACATGGTTTCAGAAACTTACTTTGTGTTCCCTCAGCCCTACGTATGTGCCCAGAAGACCTACCTAAATCATTCCTTCCTTTATCTGAAGGAATATTTTAAATGGCTTCAGGGAGATAACGTTTTAAAGTTCCAAACTTCACTTTGTAAACCAAAATTATTTTACAGCAACGAAAAATCTGTCTGATGCATGTAAACCTCTGAAGAAGCGAAATCGGGCTTCAGCAGCAGAATCTTCAACTCTTGCTTTTAGCAAGAGTTCATCTCCTTCAGCTTCCTTAACTGAGAATGAGGTAAAAAAAAAGTGGTGTTTGCACACAGCCATTTAATTACAGAAATTTTCAGGTGTGAATCTTGTTTAAAAACAAAAATCAAAGGCGAATTCTCTAACGTTGGTGCTCTAGACAAGTTACAGTTTTGGCCTCTGTGAAACCTGTTAATGTGTGCATTGCAAATTCATTTATTGTAATACGAACGTCTGATTTGGGGACGTTGAGATATTATTGTGGTTTTTAATGTATTTACCAACAAAGTTTTAGAATTGTAACCTTCTATTAGAGGCAAAGTAAAATGCCGGTGTGTTCTGTATTTTCTTCTACAGACTTTATGTAAGTGTACTACATTAGTTACATTATGTAACTCAATATTGTCATGCTGCCATAGCTTTTATATTGAAGCAAGTTTCCTAATCCTCTGTTTGATCTAGAACTGGACAGTTTTCTGAGCAGAGCTCCTTTAAACTCAAATTAGTTTTCAGGCTGTTCAGGTGCTATTTCTCTGTGATGCAAATAGCTTCATCCCCAGTAGAGTTAAAAAGGCAGTGAAGGATGTATCTTTTTGATACTTACTAATCATAGTCTTAGCTCTGCATATTTGGAACTGTAGTTCTTCTCAATTACATACAATAAATGAAATGTATGTACTAGAAGTGTATTCATACAATCCATTAAACCATTCCCCAAGTCATCTACACTATTAAAACCAGTCAGCCAAAGAGTGGCAGCATGAGGGTGAAGTATGCATGCTGTTTTGCAGGTGGATTCAGAAATGTAGTTGGTAGGATTTAGTAAAACATCCATAGACAAACAGCTTCAAGCAGTTTGTATTACAGAAGCTGTAGAGAAAATACTCGCCTGCTAACACGGGGGTAAAGCTTCCAGCTATCCTAGAGACTTTTTCATCTCCCCTAACAAATGCATGAGGTGCTTAGACACTATAATGAATACAGTTAAAATGTTTAGACAGTGTTCAGTAAATGGTTTACCTTTGGGTGGGGAAAAAAGATTGCATGTTAATGGCTGTATATCTCACTATAACTGGAAAAATATTTTAACAAAAAAACCCAACAAATTCTCCCTCCTGTACCCCAATAAAACAAGCAAAGGAAGTCCCACAGGAAATAATGTCCATGGCAGCAGTCAAGTAAAGTAATTCTTGGTCTCATTTTGTTCTCTCAGTTGAGAGACTCCCATGTGTTGGCTTACCAGCTTCTGCTGCTTTTGCTTTACTTCTGGGACTTGCTGAGTAGTGGCTGTTTGTGTTTGGGACCATCTATTCAGCTAGACCAGTTTAAGGAACTTACTGTCTTTTTTGTCTCTAAATATGCATCTCTAAATATTGTAATCTCAGGAGAAAGATTCTTTTATTTCTACATATACTCTGTTTATAAAATGAAATCTCCAGAAATCTTTCTCGACAAATGGCTCATACTTGTAGGATTTTGGGTTGTGACTTAACGGTTCACATGTAAAAATGGTTATATAGGCTGAGATGGAAATCTTAAAACTTGGCTCTTAATTTGATCAGCTACTACTAAACAGCAAAAGATGTGAGAAAAATTAACATCATACATTGCTCACAGAACACAGATACACAAACTAGAAAGTGAATTGTTTTCAAGGGTTTTTCTTTTAAACCTTTTAATATGTGTTAACATATTAAAACAATCCCAGCCGACATAACAGAAAATATACCCTGTCAAATAACAGAGATTTTGCAGGACTGGGTGCAGGGGGGTGTAGATTAGTTGGGCTAGATCCTTAGATGGTTTAAAGTGTCACTGACCTGAACTTGTACCAACTAAGGATTGGACCCAGTTTGTTTCCTATGATACTGGATATATTTTGCCTTTACATAAAACAAAGACACCAGGCATGTCTTTCTGAACTTACTATTGATCTATTCTACAAAACAAGGAAAGATATAAACTTTAGATTGTATGGGTGGCTTTAAAAACTTTTCTCCCTTTTGTATTATCATTTAGCACTTGTCTAAATGACTAAATATGTGTGTGCCCCGAGAGTGTTTATCCAGAGAGAAACCTTCTCCAGAGTGTTAAGGGAAAGAGTTTAAAAAATAAACACAATCATGCAATGATGAAAGCCTCACATGGCTAATTGAATAGGATGTAATTCTTCTCAACATTAAATACACTTACTGATTAACTTTTATATTTCTGTGTTTACTATAATACTTCTAAGTGTTGGCTTAGATGCTCTCTTAACAAAGATAGAAAAAATTCTGCGTATTCCACAAGCACATACACCTCCACAAGCAATACTAAGTGGATTCTGGACTTCTTTTTTTTATCCCCTCCTTTCTTCCCCACCCTCCCCCCCCCGGCTGTTTGTGGACAGATGGTTCCAGAATGGAGCCTGGATATGACTGTTATTTGTCAAGGACTGTTCCTAGCTGCACACCTCTTAAATTCAGTCCATTGCAACTAAGTTCTAGGAAGTGTGTGTTCAGTAGGAACATGTGCTCATTTTTTTCTTGTTTGAAAAATGCATCTTATTTGACATTTAAAAAAAATATTTTGGATGCTTTTTGTTGTTATTGGGGGTATTTTGTTAATGGTGTTTACTTGAAGTATTATAAAATTAGTCGAGGCCAAATTTTCAATTGATAAGTTATTTTCGGTATGTAATTTACAGAGGAGAGAGACAGGGGTGGGGGTGTGGACTTCTGCCTTAAGAACAAACAAACATCTATAGACCTGACATATCAGAGTTTAAAAGGTAGGCTTTCACTCCCTTCAAAAAATTGGGTTTTGAAGTTGTTTTAAGATGGATGGACAGAAGCAGAAAGGTGTTTATATATGAATGAATAAATTTCATACCTGCATTTAATCTTGAAACAAAATACTTAATTTTACTTCTAGGCACTTGACATCAGTAGTCATTTCCTCCAGTACTTCATGTGAAATACGATTTTGTTTAAAATCTAGTTCTTAATGAGCAACTGGTAGGGCTAGATGTGAAGAAGAGACTCAACACTTCGGAGTCTGCAAAAGCTCAGAGTAGTTTTTTACTGCCTATGTAAGACTTGGTGTAACCATACAAAAACTCATGATATTTGTGAGAAGAGATACAGGTGGTGTATTCTCATTTCTTTTTTTACCTTGGCCCTCCACCCCCCAGTAATGTAGTAGGTGCCAGTAGAGTGTAACCAGTATTTTTTTAATAAATAAAAAAGGCTTTACATTACCATTACTGCTGGATTATTGGCACACTTTGTGTGTTTGCGTGAAACGTATCTGCTCTAGCTTTTCAATCAATTTTTGTGGTTATTGGCTGGCTTCATTAAATTGGATGGATTTGTTGACAGCAGATAAGTCTCATAGTATCCTGCAGAGTCTAGATACTACTTCTGAACTTTGTCAAAGAAATTGTAATTTTTTTCTAAGAGAGGACAAAATAAAGAACATGTAATACTCTAAATTCTTAGCTAGTCTGTCATTCATCATACCCTCATGAACTATGAGCTGACCAGCAGATGGCAGTTTAAAGAAGCCTGTGAAAGATTTTGAAAGTGTTGCTTTTATTGTAAGTTCCTTGTATCTTCCCTAGAGGGAATTCTTTCTTCTGTCTGTAACATCCAGTGTCAAAACAAGCTCAGTTGCTGGTTATAGCTACAACTTCTTGTGTTTCCAAGGTCTAATAATGCAAGTTATAATAATGCAAGGCTTTGTTTTGGTCTTTCTCTGCATATTAAACAGTATCTTTTTTTTTCTCATTACCAATTTGAGGCAGATTTGTTTTATCTGCATTTTTTTAATGGGTATTAGCATGTATACACAATGGAGAAAACATACAATTTTACAAGGTAAGGTATTTGATTAAGAAGGCAGTCATGAGACATGTACAACTTGCACCTAAAAAAGTACGTTAGCTCCATTTATCAACCCTGGAGTGTAGTTGTACTACAGTATACAACTAAAATATTCTAGGCACGCTTACTGAAGGCAAAAATAACTGTCTTTGAGAGCCTAAAAACAGGAAGGAAGAAAGGAATTCATGTTATGTTAAACAAACTACTGCTCTAAAGAAAAAATAGTTGAAGCTAACCTTGCAGGTTGTTAAACAAAATCAGTGTGCTTCTAGCATTTCATTCTAGCTTCCATCGAAGATAATTTTCTCTTCAAAACAATACTTAGGGATAATTTAATATATAGGGCCACTTGAAATCCTCTGACTTAGCAGACAGTTGTTTCCAGTGTTTGTTTCTGTATGCCTATAGCTTTTTTTTTCTCCCCCTGTTTCAAAGCACCAGTAGGCAGTCAGGGGTACATTTTTGTGGAACACTGCAAGTAACTGGACTTGTTTCTTGCTAAACCTCTGCTAAAGCCTCTAACAATTGAAAAGACCTGCACTGCCCACCAGATCATACAGTTTTATTACAATGCTTCTGCTTTCACATGAAAAAAGTTCTAGGCTTGACTCTTGTTCTTTGGCAGCATGTTCTGTGTAGAAAATTAAGTTTCTTATGTAATTATTCTCATCTTGTGTATTACTTAGGCTTCAGAGTGCAGAGAATCTGTTTACTGAATGTTTACGTGGTGTAGGTTTTTATTCCACATCCCCTACCAAAGTATCACGAGTATCTGTAGGCAATTTTATAATGTTTTAAAATGTTCTCAGAGTTTTAATTAACTTTCCAGGCAAATTCAGAAATGCATAATATCCTTATCTGAAACGTCTTAACTCCTGCTAATAATAAAAATGAAACTTGTCCCAGGCCGTCTTTTTTTGCTATTATAGTACTGTGTACACTTGTGGCACCGCATACTTAAAGAATTTATCTAGTCTAGCAGTATGGGCCAAAATACCATTCTTCACTCAGTTCAGGAATTCTTATACTGAAATAAAGGAAATGTTAACTGTAACTCAATTGGCTCTGTCAGTTTTTCTGTCTCCGTGTGGATGCACAATAGATTGTCTTTTGAATACAGTCTGATCTGTTGTTTGTATGTTGCTTATTGACTTTTATATAAGTTGTGCTTAGATTAAAAAAAAACCCAACCCTCTAGCTGCTCAGCTTTTGTTAATAACAAACAAAAAAAAAAGCAGTTGGGGTTTGTCTGTGGAAAGACTAAAGAATTTGCTTATCAGAACATGCATACTCCAGGCTTTCTAAGAGAAAGCTCTTAGCCAGACCGGACCACTTCCTCCTGGATGACTGTGGTGTAGCAATCACTGACTCGAAAGTCATGTGAGGAAGTCTGAGCTTGTAGCAGTGTCCTTAGTTTTGAGCAAAATGGAACTTAATAGCCACCAGCATTCAGAAGTCATGGAAACATGCTTCCAAAATGCTTATAAAAAGATGCAATGTATCTTAAAGATAGCAGATGACCTGAGGGAGGATACTGCTTAAGCCAGTGAGTCTCTTAACTCTGAAAGAGTGGTAGGTCACTCTTCGTGGGCCCTTTCTTTTATGGATCCTGCTGTTGAGGTGATGTGCCGACCAAACAAAACAGCAGAAGGAAATAATTTTCTGCCATGCCTTGTTTTCATTTTATATACCCCTAGCTTTAAAATAAGTATACATAGTGGATTTTGTTTACATTTGATGTTCTACAGCTGGGATATAAAACAAGAGATGCTTGAGTAAAGCAAGGGGAAGCGGGAGGGTTAACTTTCTTGGCTCTGGAAAAAATTGCCCTTTAGTTGCTTTTATAACTCCTTAAGCACAACATGACAGAACACCACCATTGTCTTGAATATGCCTAAGACCAAAGCTTGTTTTTTTAATGCTTAAGTACTGTTAAGCAAGCATATATGAGTAATATAAGAACTGTTTTTATAAGACTGAGTTAATAAAGTGAGTTTTCCAAGGAAGAATTTTTTTTAATAAAAATTGTACTTTCGTAGCTAGAAAAGTCTGAAAAGGTGTGTGGCTGGTGGAGTAGTAACAGTTGGAACCCATTCCAGTGTGGGCACCATAGATACGTAAAAGTCAGCAACTTTCACTCCAAATTTCCCAATTTATTTTGAACCTTCAAACACTGGGCAGGGAAGGCTTCTCTGAATCGCATCTGGGAGAGAAGTCCTAGTGAAGCTGATAATCACAGAAGTGTGAATGCTGTTCACTTTGCAATTGCTAACACACAGTGAACAGTATTTGAAATTTGCTTCTGCTCCATGAGGCATGAGCTTTTGCCTCAACAAATACCGATACTCTAGCCCTTTAGGATATCCTTTAGCCAGGAGATACTTACAGGGAAGAAAAAAAGACACCACCACCAACCCCTCCCTGCCCCCAGGGTAACATTGAGCCAGCAAAGATCATCTTTTAAAAATGAAAACTTAATCCTAAGCCTAAAGCAAAAAGCACATTTAATAGCCAGGTCAACAGCTGATTAAGGGCCAGTCTTGACAAGCAGAACAGTTGCGTTTTGTGTTCTTACTATGGTAGCTTCTTAAATTCTTAGGCTACAGATTGAATGAGTACAGCCATTTATTTTCAAACCTAGAATTTCTGAACCTCTTTTTCCTTGGAATTACAGTGTAATGGTTTTGCTGGCACTGGTATTTACTATTTGATTTTGGAGCTGTCTGAAAAGAAGTAGAAAATTTTAAATGGAAAAAAAAAACTTTTCCTCTAGTAAGTGAGTGGATAGAGCAAATGTCCATATAAGTATTTTGCTTCATCCTCACCTGCTTCTTTGAAGCACAGGATGATTTGAGTTTTTAAATTCTAGGCTATCCTTTTTTGTACTGTGTAGCAGTATGATTGGATGCCAACTGAGCATATGTCAGTACATACCTTTTTTTTTTAAGTGACATTTTAACCATCCAGATGTGGAACTAACAATACCATTTGCAGCGTTCACCCACGTGATTCTAGAAATATGCAAGCTGAGTGTACATACCAGCTTGTGTCCACCTTCTTTTTTTTTTTTTTAAAAGCCACAGGGAATGAAGAATTGGCTCGCGTTTCTGCTGAGGTGTGTGGCTGAGACTGGAATCAGGTACCTGGATGCAAAAAAATGCTTAAAAGTTGTTGTAGAATTGAACTCAACATTTTGATGTACTGAATGGCGTGAGAAATGTTTTCCAGTGTTACTACTTATCCTTTCACCTTTGAACGGCCTTAACTGCTGGTGCAGTGAACTATGCAGTTAACTGAAACTCAGTGTTGCAGCTGAGGAAAGTCTTGAAGTAGGAAGAACATTGGAGAAGTTATTTTGTACACAGTGTTTCTATCAGATCATCTTCTCCTCGGCCCCTCCATCTTTTTAGAGGGCTTCACTCAAAAGACACAATTAAGAATATAAACATAGAAACTCACAAAATGCACATAGCTGACTCAATTTAATTCCTTTTAATTACTCCAGTGTCTTAAGTCTTATTTTAAATGTATGGTGTTGCACACATTTTCTTTTCTTTTCTTAGCCTGCCCAGCAGCCTCCATCAAAAACCAATTCTTACTTACTCAACATAATCATGAGAAGGAAACTTCATTGTTCCACAAACAGTCTTTGCATCTGTATGCACATTGTATATCCCTTCTGCCAAAAATGGGGAGAAGTAGTTCCAGAAGCAGTGAATCTCATCATTATATTTAGCAATTAAACAATTACCCAGTACTGGGTGTGTAATCTGGCTTTATACGTCAAATATTGCAGTATGCAAAGCATCCTCATTCGGTTAAGAATTAATGCTGAAGATTGCTTTTGCAAGCATTCTTACATAGTCTTTCTAAAAATAGACTGACGTTTGAAAGAATCCGTTAAACACTTCTTTGTGGTTATTGTGAACAGGGAATTTTAGCATAGAGTTCAAAAGAAAATTAAAAATACTTTCGGGATACGAGGTCTTGATATGCTGATTCCTGTACCGTTGTGGGTCTGAGTAACTGTTGCCAAAAAGCTGAAGTAATACAAGATGTATGATCAATATACCTTGAGATGAGTAGACCCAATTCTTAAACTAGTGACACATTGCCACAATTTGTGTCTTTTCACAGGTAAAAATATAATACTAAACCCACAGAATTTACAGAGATGCCAAAATTTTGTCCCAGTCTGACTCGGTAACAAGTATTTTTCCAATAACAGATCTGTAGAGAACTTGGAAAAATGCAGTAACGTGTCCTTACATGTTCCCTTTGAGTCTTACGTGTGTCGGTCGAGAATAACTGATACACACGGGAAAGGAAAGATTGCCTTGGGAGCCTGACGGGAAATTTGTCGCTTCTGTGAGCAACCGTATTCTGAGCCTGACTGATCCCCAAAGTAAGTTCTGGCCCAGCCCAAACGAAGAGCAAAGCTCCTGGTATTTGGGCCAGTTTTTTCCCTTTCTCTCGCTTGTGAACACAGATGCGCAGCTTCCAGTAGGAAGAGCCGCATTTGATTTCTGAAATACGACGCGGTTGCTCAGTGTTCAGGCAGTGCGGTGTGAAAGCCTGTGCAGGCAAGTACTTGCAAAATAATGTTGACGTTCAATAATTGAAGGAAATGGGAAGGAAAGCCTGACCAATGTGCAAAAATGTAAAGCTTGATGGTGCTTGCGATGGTACTAACTTCAGCAGAAGGAGGGTATCTTCTGTGTTGCAGCATCGTTAATTGCTAATGAAGAGTGGAGGTGATTATAGAGTTCGGGTACAACTTCATTGCAGAAACTTGTCACTTGCAATAAATCTGAAGCGAACGGCCTTGCCTTTTTTCCCTACATTTGCACTCTTAAAAAATAGCACTTTGCCTTTACGAGAAATAAGAAATTGCTAAAAATTTAGAACAGAACAAAATAGCAAAGCAGCAATCGCTACAAATAGCTAATGAACAGGTTTTGCCGCTAATCTGAATGTTGATTACTTTTAACCTTGGCCTGAATATCGGAAGAGTTAATTACATGCAATTTGCTCTGCTGAGGAGATTATATTACAAAAGTAAGGACAAGACAAGCTCTGGCATGATCACAAGGGAAAGATTTATGTTGTAACTTAACAATTAAAAAAAAAGCCCCCAAAAACCTGTGCTGCTTTTTATGGAATGCTGTGATTTGGGCACTTGCATGTGAACTATTACATCTTTGGTTATGGACAGTTGTGGTAACAAACCACAAAAGCGTTACGTTTAATTTTAGAGGTGGCTGCGTTTCATGTCGGCATGAACTGATTTCCAGCAATCGCCTTGTAAATCATCTTTAGTTAGTGACTGCTTTAATCTAAAGGTATTTTTATTGCAAAACCCAGCTGTCCTCTTGGTGAGTCAGAACCTGGTAGTGCCGCTGCAGCTTGCTTGGGGTACAAATACCATCTCGTGCTCTACCTGTCATTCGGTTCTAAGTCCTCTCTGAGAAACGTTAGATGAAGGTTGTCTCAGCCTCTTCTGCCCAGCCTTGAAGGGACAGACACTCATTTTACTTCCCTGATATTTCCATCGGCTATTCTGGGATAACTTCAGGAGCTGAGGTGTTGCATTCTGGCTCTCTTCATAGAGGGAGCTTTCCCAAAAGGCGGTTATATAGAACAGGGGTTCTTTGTGAAGGGACATGGCTGGTAGAGAGTGTTTCACCTTCTGCAAGACATAAATAAGATGAGATTAGGGTCAAACTCTGAATTGTCCCGAAGAAATGCTTCCCTCTTCTACTGGGGAATCTGCTAGCCTCCCCCTTTTATTAGCTCCCTAAAATTAGAAATCAAAACTTCTCAGGTGATGGTGGAGTGGATGCGAGCTGTGCATGAGTTACACGTAACGTGGCTGTTGTGATGGCTAAACCTTTGGTCACGGTAGCGAGGATCAAGAGATGCCTTCTGCAGCAGCCGGCTTCAGGCAGTAGAAGTATATGGCTGAGCTGCTTCTGAATGTATTGATTCTTGGCAGTTGCAACAGCCACGAGCAGATATCCAGGCTTGTCTGCTTAGTGCAAAACTGGTGGTTAATAGAGCATTTGATTTGTGAAGCGTATGAGGCTCCTGACAGCCGTAAAGGAGAGATCTTGAAAGATATTCTTAGTCCGGTAGCCACACGGTTGATGAGCTAAAGGTGTTTTATTCATGCTATGTGTGTTGGGTGTTCGCGCTTGAAATCCAGCATTAATCTGTAGGCGGGTGTAAACTGCCAAGTTTTATCTTGAATGGGCTGATAGAATTTGGGTTTTGTGGTTGCATCTGTGATGTAGAGTTTGATTCTTGCCAGCGCTGCTCCTTTTTGGCTCGGTAACCGTTTAATTTAAATGAAGGGCTGGTGCATTAATTCCGAGCTGGTAAAATCTCAGTTCTGTAGGAAAATGGCTGTCAACCTATGATTCACAAATGACTGGGATTTTGTGACCTATATCTAGGGGGGTTCTGAAAAACTGTCATCTGCCAGTAGGGTTACCTTTCCATATAGAGGTCTGCATCCTTCGTTTGAACATTTTACAAGTACATAAACCAAAGAAAAGCTAGGAAACCATTGCTTTGAAAGAAACCTTATTCTTTTGTGACCTAACATTTGCCACTGGATGGGTTCTGTTTCTCTGCTCTGCTTTCAATAGGAGTGAGCTGGGGGAAGAGGAGTGCTTTCCTCAAGCTTTTGCTGCTGGAAAGACTATCTTAACTCTTAAGGTGTGCTGCATAAACGGTTTTTTTAGGGTTTTAGGTGTACTTTGTGATGGGGAGAAAAGACGGGGGACAACCATAGTGTCAAGTGAACATAAGACCGCTTGTTTGGTTTAGAACATAAAGTGTACTCTTTTTTTTTTTCAGTAGAAGAGAAATAAGACCTTCCAGCTTATTTTTTCTTTTTTTCTTTTCTAAACGTGACTAATTTTGGCTAGTTGAAACAGGAACATAATGAGGTACTGAAAATGTTAGAGCAGTGCACTGCTTATACTAATTAATTGCTCTGTGGGAATATTTAAACAGAAATAAGCATGTGTGTAAGTTTACTTAAACTGTGAGGGAAAATGTTTTTGTCTTTTTGCCGAACTCCCACGCTACCTGTCTTTATCTGCCCCTTCCCAGCAAGAACTGGCTGCTCCTGGCCGTGCGCTCAGGTTGCATTTGCAGTTTACTATTTCACAGCTTCTTCCAGGGGACAGAGATTTCCTGGTGCCTGAACAAAGCAATGATTTTTACACGCAGTTTCTTTGAACCACTTCTAAAACAGTCAGGCAGAATCTCCAAATCACTCCAGTTGTAGAAATTCATAGGTGAAGTGTAGGTAGAAATCACTTTGATAGCATGCATTTGCATGGAGGAAATGCATTTAAAGCCTTGCAAGAAATTTGGAAGAAAAAAAAAACAAAACCAAAAAAAATTTAAACCAACCAACAACCATCAGTCTGATACAATTTATGAGGAAATTGTAAAATCAAGGAAAGCAAATGGTAAATGGAGGAATGCAAGTTAGCTGGCAGCAAGAGTGTGAAGTACTTGCTCAAAACCAGTATTTCTAAAAGGATTTCATAAAGACTAATGCTAGGCCTGGTTCGGCTTTACATTTTTCTCTCTGATTTCAAAATAAATCACTTCTAATAAATTTGCACGTTACATGGAGATTGGCTGACATGGGAGGCAGCACACAGCTGTCTCCATTACTAAGTAAGCCGGACCATTTTTAAGAAAATGTGTTTTACCGTAGATAAATACGAAGTTGTATGTCTCAAAACAGAAAGCAAAGTCTTCATATGAAGTGAGGTGTCTGTATCATGACGAATGGCTATTGGCAAAATAATCTCTTGAGTACGGCGGCAGTCTACAGTGACTTTCAGTGCTGTATTGAAAAGCCTTGGGGAGATCCTTACGCAGCAGAACAGAAGCGGTGAAGAAGAATAGCGTGCTGGTTTGCTTTGGATATTGTACTTATGAGACTTGTAATGGGCTATTGCCTCCAGTTCTCGTGCCTGATTTTTCAACAACCTTTTTAAAGTACAGATAAGAGTTAGAGAAAACCCACCAACATTCTCTTGGAATGAGAATGATGGAAAAAGTTCCTTAGGGAAAAAATGAGCGAGCGTTCTGGCTTACCAAAAAGGATTGAAACAGGCTTAATTGCAGCGTGCTTCCGCGGGAGAAAAATGTCTGGTTCCAAAGGACTTTTAACATAACTGAAATCCCTGGAGAAAGCATCATCAACTGCGAGTTGCAGTTAGACAACTTGAACGGGACGTGAGGCAGTATTTTGCACAGTATGTGTGAATAAGCATTGGAACAAGCTCAAAGAGATGCCACACGTTTCTTTTTCAATTCCAAATTGTGATGCTCTCCTGGAGAAGGTACTTACTGAAATATAACTCGTTGAGTACCATCAAATGGGGGCAACAGTATGAAATTCTGCATCTTCTGGTGTAACGTGAGATAAGACAAATGACTCAGTCGTCCATTCTGTCCTAAGTTCTGTTGAACTCAAAAGTGCCCTATATTTTCTTTTAAATATATTACTTGGGGTTTTTTTAAGTAAATTATGAATATTTTAAAAAATCCTTTAGCTTTAGTACATCTAGATCTGTCCTATAAGATTTATCCATAACAGGGCTGTCTTTTCTAGTATTTTGAATTCATTGTTGGCTAGACGTTCCTTAAACATGTTCAGGGAGCCACTTTTTTCTTTCTTCCTCTCTTCTATATACTGTTCCCACTTTCTTGGAGAATATTTGGGTCAGGGATTTTCATATGCAGCTTGAAGTTGACCAAGTTTCTTTCTAAAATTAACTCCTACTGTCTCATAAACACGTATTCAAACTTTAATCAAGGGATTTGAAGATATCCCTGTGTTACTGGCTAGGCGCTTCTAGCTAACTGTATTAGAACTGAGTATAAATAAAATGCCATGTTACAAAGTTTTGGTGTTTTATTTTGGCTGCTGTTGAGTTGGTGAGGATGATTGTTACACAGTCCTTTTGATGAGACTTCCACAAATGCATACTCTGGTTTTAAGCAAGCTTTTTTTTAAAGGTGGGGGAAACAAACCCAAAAGAGTGTGCCTGAATCTGCTAGTCTGAACTGCAGCCTGTTTGCTTCCTTCAGTTGATATTCTGTACAAAATTGACCGTGCATGACTGCTTTCTCTAACACGTATGTTTAATCTTCAGATCTCCGATGGCCAAGGAGATGAGCGGTCAGAATCTCCCTATGAAAGTGCTGATGAAACTCAGACTGAAGTGTCTATATCATCCAAAAAATCTGAGCGAGGAGCAGGAACAAAAAAAGAATATGTGTGTCAGGTGAGAGATGTTAGCTGGGGCAGTGAGCCATGTTTTCTGACGTTTCCTAGAAAAGGTCTTTTTAAATATGAAAATGACAATATTAGCCCAGAAACAGGTTTATCATGTGTGCCTGAGATGTCTGTGAGTGGTGAGGGTGCCATGCCAGTGAATGGAATTCTTCATTCCTAATTTTTTTGTTGTTTTCTTGACCTCCAATAAGTGTCTCAGCCTTTCTGCCTTAGTTTCCAGATCTATAAGATAGGCATAATTTGCACCTCGGAATAAGTGCATGAGTGTTGCCAAGTAACTAGGTAAATGACTGCGAAGAGCTGCTTGCTTATCTGTTAGCGAAGAGGAGGAAGTAAAGCCCAGCAGGCTTTGTGCTGCTGCGTGCAGCGGCGATCGCAGTGATGCGCTGGCAGCAGCGTGCGCGTGGCATGCTAATGGAAAGCAAAAAGCTTTCTCAGACTGAATTGTAAAAGAGTTCTTAGATTATGAAATGATAACACAAGACAAATGGGCAGATCAAATTTGTTTCCACGAGACTGGGCAAGCGCTTTTATTTCCATTTCTTGTACATAGCGATGGTGAGGTTATATCTATCTTTAAACGTTGGCCAATCGCTTAAATTCTGCCAGCGTTATTGTTCGGTTCATTTTTAGTTATGCATGTGTCATTGCTAACCGCTCAGACAGAAGTATCATCGTGCCACCTAGATTAATTTCCTTCTGCCACGGAAAAGGAAAATAAGGATGCTTTTTAACCCTACTCAGACGCGTCAGTGTGCTCGGGGAAAATTTCTTAGAGCTTTTTTTTTTTCTTTTCCTTTTTTCTATCGGAATGTATTTACTCATGAACCGTGGTTCTGAGTGGTATTTCTAGCAGTTTAATGACTCTTATCTGTTTCGACTGGAAGCCAGGGCATGTGATGATGCTTGTAAAATTAACTTTCACTTGATAAATTTGATTTCAACAATGGGAAAAGAGATTTTGAGGAGCAATATATGAAAAGGAATAAAGAAAACAGTTTTTGCCACATATGAACTTTTCTTTAACATTCAATGCCTTTGTGTTGTAAAAGCTGTGTGAAAAAACAGGTGATCTCCTGCTGTGTGAAGGACTTTGCTATCGAGCTTTTCATGTAAGCTGCCTTGGGCTCTCTGGAAGACCAGCAGGAAAATTCATTTGTAGTGAATGTACATCAGGCAAGTTTGTCCCTTTCTATTAATTAAAAAAAAAAAAAAGTTGTAGTTTTCCCATACGTTGTTCTAGGAAATCCTCCTGGACAGAGTATGTATCTTTGGAGAAACCATATTTATCCTTTGGTGCCTGGCAGGGTGGGAGGTCATATAGTACCATTAAGTGTGCCATGTTTTAGAAAGCTCGCTCTGTTTTCGGTGAGAACTCTCTTGCAGCGTGGCTGATTTCATCTGAATTCCATTGCCTTAATAATTGCAGAATATTTGCTCTCTGACTACAATTACAGATTGGATTTAAAGTCTGTCACAAAGATTTAAGAAATCCGAAGAAAAAAAGCAGCAACTGAAATATTTTAAGTCCTTTTTCAGTCCTTTGTTTGTCTATACCAATCTTTTGCTTTTCCTATTAAAAGACTACCTATTGCTATTAATTTCATTTGCTCTTAATCCTATAATAATTGCTTGGAAGTTTTTCATCTTAAAACTTTACATAAAAAATGTGCGTTCTTGCTCACAAGCGCAGTTCAGTACACGTGGTACACCTTGTGGGAGCAAGGCTGCTTCAAAATAAACCTGCTCCAAGCGGTCCAGAGAGATTAGATGATGCATGTCTTCAGCCTGTGGACCTGCTTCAAATTTCACAGGATCACAGAGAGCCCATCAGCCTATTTCATGGCTTAAAAAAAAAAAAAAAAAATTAAAAAAATCACCAGCTGTCCTGGCGTACTGAGGCTTATAAATAAGAACGTAAAAGCCGATCAGTGAGGCTTTGGGTGTTGTTGTGTACACTTAACTGCAACGGGTTTGCATTGTAATTTTATTTTATCTGTATCTGAGCAGATTAGTATTTAACTAAAGAGTTAAGGTAAATCGGTTGCTGCATCAAATAATAGAATTTTATTTGAGTTTGTTTGAAAGAAAAATAAAACCACAAAAACAACTCCCCTGTGCATAACAAAAACTCACAACAGAAGCATTTTAAATTCACGTGTTTGGATGAAAAATTAGTTACGTTATTTTTATTACTTTTGCCACTAGGTGTGCATACCTGTTTTGTCTGTAAAGAGAGAAAGGCAGATGTGAAACGCTGTGTCGTATCCCACTGTGGAAAATTCTACCATGAAGCTTGTGTGAAAAAATTTCATCTTACTGTGTTTGAGAACAGGGGGTTTCGATGTCCTCTCCACAGCTGCCTAAGTTGTCATGTTAGTAACCCCTCACATCCACGAATTTCAAAAGGTAGTTTCATTTTACGTTTTTATGACTGATGAATTAAGTCTATTTATGGTATGTTAAGGTAAGGAATCTGTCCATTAAATAGCTGTTAGCTACTGCTAGCTGCAGTTGTTCAGGCATGCATGGACTATAGATTGATTCAGAATTTTTTTTTTTTTTTAATAATAATTTTTAGTCAACATTAGTATTTACCTTGTTTGTGTTCTTTTTTTAAAGTAGCTTTCAATTATCTATAGCTAACCATGTTTTCTCCTCAAGAGTGAAATCTAGAATGCGTTATGATGAGGAGCAACAGGCTGAGCAGAGTGAGGGCAAGAGCTGTGCATGTGCAAATGCTGCAGCCAGGCTCGCTGAAAGTGGAGACGTTGGATTCTGCGCATATCCGCAGCTTTGGGCAACACCCGTAGACAAAATTGCATGACTGAGGAAAGCTTGTCTACCCCGGTGTGCATAGTTAAAGCCTTCACATTTAAATATTATAGTGCTTTAAACTCAGTGTAGGGTTCTTTAAAAACCTTTGTTAAGTCAGTATTGTTGCTAAATGGCAAATACGCAGACTTTGAAACCGTAATTTTTTTGCGTATACGGGCTAACCCAGGCAGTACTACTGTTTTTTAGCTCAAATAAAAAAACCCAGGTTTGTTCAAAAATAACACGGCGATATTCTGCTTTGCTAGGAAAGATGATGCGCTGTGTTCGCTGTCCTGTCGCATACCACGCCGGAGACGTTTGCATCGCTGCGGGATGTGCAGTCATCGCTTCCAACAGCATTGTTTGTACGAATCATTTCACTGCCATGAAAGGCAAAAGTCATCATGCGCATGTCAATGTGAGCTGGTGCTTTGTGTGTTCAAAAGGTAAACTGATGTAAAACTCCTTCATAAATGGAGCATCAAAACATTTTATTCATGAATTTAAATTTGAATTTACTAATCTGTCTCTAGATAATTATGAGAAATGTGGCATATCAGGTATTGAAATAACTTCAGGTTGGCTTGTGCTGCTTCAGGTTTTAGAGTATCCTTTTTTTGCAGCTAGAATTTATTACAGTGTTTTAACTTGGACTTTGTCCAGCGTCCAGAAGCCTGATGTAATTCTTTACCAGAGACAGGTAATGAGAAGTGTTTCTCTCTCTTCCCCTTGCGCTCAAGGTACTGAAGGATTTTATGTTTCTTTATTGCTAATACGTAATATTAAAACATAAATATTTTAAGAGTTGCGTTTAGTTTAGCAGCAGATAGTAAATTGAATCGGTATTACTTGTTGCTGGGAGTGCCACTAATTAAGGGTGGTTTGTTTTATGTTGTACAGTAGATTTATTTCTTCTTGAAAACCACAAAATGCATAGTGCTGATTAAACTGTAGCAGTGACCTGGCTTGTTAACAAATTAACATGCAGCATAGCAGCTTTTAAGTTGCAGCTAACTTGCCACTTGATAATTCATGGAACAAACTAAAAACCTCATTCCTTCTCCCCCCAGGAGAAAAAACATAAGAGAAATCTGTTGCATACAGTGAAATATTAACATATATTAAACTACGTTAAATATATTGTAGTCATTAAAGTAAAACAGAGTAATTATACTTTGCGGTGCATTATTCTGGCTTCTTTTATCACCAGCTTGCTTGTTATTTTGTATGTATTACTAATCAGAGTCTGCCAGGCATTCAAATTAGTAAGCACCTTTGGGTTTTGGACGCAACTGAACGATACGTATTTGTTGCGGGCCAGCATGTTTTAACCATTTATTTTCTGACTGAACCTACCACACATGTATCACGCTGCTTTGAACCTGGTTGGAACGCAAAACTTTTATTTTTGTCTTGATGTTTTTCAACCTGTTTTTTCCCCCCTCTCTGAAGGAGGAAGCTTGTTGTGCTGCGAGTCGTGTCCTGCAGCGTTTCACCCAGACTGCTTAAACATTGAAATGCCAGATGGGAGCTGGTACTGCAATGACTGCAGGGCGGGGAAGAAGCTCCATTTCCAGGATATTATTTGGGTTAAACTGGGAAATTACAGGTCTGCTGAATGCATTTATTTTGTTTTACAATACTGGCATGTTTAATTAAGGATCATGCAATTGGTTGCTTCTGTAGGCAAGCCTTGCTGCACACAGACTTCTCATTCTGCTGTGAACTAGGGACCCCATCTCCTTGCGAGCTTCAAGTTCAAAGACTTGTAGCTTCAGCGTTGCCCTCGGCCAAGGCATTACACATACGGGACTCCTTGTAGTCTTCTGACATCTGCTTCCAGTGTATGAGCCTTCAACCCCTTTTGTTTCAGAGATCTCCTCAAATAATTAAGCTGGTATAACTTGCAATTGGCTAAATTGCTGCCTTGCAGGGTGGGAGACAAGTCACCCAGGTTGTCAGTGTTGAGATTTGAGTGAGATAGAGGTGGGTGGGGTTTATCCTAGGAAACATTAATAGCTATTATCAGCTGTCTCTTAATCTTTGACAATTACAGTGATTGCAAGCCTTGTTAAAGGTGATGTTTTTGCTAACCAGAGGCAAGCGGCTTTATGTGGGTGCTTATCTTGCAGGCGGGCAAAAGTCCCACAGACTTGAGTGTTGGGCTTCTAGTCACGTCTTCTCTCGTTACCTAGTGAGTGGGGCGGAAGAAAGGGTTTTAAATCCACTTAGATCTTGGAAAAAATAATCGGTTCCTGCTCTTTAGGGTGATTATGTTAAACTGTCTCTTGCAGAAAGAGCTTGACTAATCTGGCTGTATTTTTTTATTTGTACTTCTGTGCTAGATGGTGGCCTGCAGAAGTTTGCCATCCGAAAAACGTTCCCCCAAATATCCAGAAAATGAAGCATGAAATCGGAGAATTTCCTGTGTTTTTCTTTGGTTCTAAGGATTACTATTGGACGCACCAAGCCCGGGTGTTCCCTTACATGGAGGGAGACAGAGGGAGTAGATACCAGGGGATCAAAGGAATTGGAAAAGTCTTCAAAAATGGTACATAACAAAAAGCAAACAAAAATAATCTTGTGACATGTGTGCTTTATTTTCTTCACACATAGCCTCGGGACCGTTGTTGTACATTTGTTTTACAATGTTGAATTAAAAAAATTTTCTGGGTGTCCTGGACAGCAAGTCGCTATTACTAACATTGAATGAAAGCATTATTTTCATGGCTTGTAAAAGACTAGCATCTAATTAGAATTATTTCTGATGATTTTTACTTTCGGGAAGGGAAATGATGAGTGTAACTGGGAGACAGAAAGAATAGAATTGATACATCTGGTAAGAGCATTAACGCTCCAGAAGCATTGTTCGCAAGCAAGTTGAATGATGGGGCTAGGAAGTAGAAGGTGCTTCTTTGTTTAACGCACATGGGAATGAGCAAGTCAACTTGGGAGGAGTAATCCTCTTTCTAGCATTTCTGTTGATACAACAATCTTTTTTAGCTTTGCAAGAAGCTGAAGCTCGATTTCGAGAAATAAAGCTACAGCGAGAAGCCAAAGAAACCCAAGAAAGTGAACGTAAGCCTCCACCATACAAGCATATTAAGGTAAAGTTTGAGGAAATTACACTGCAGAGGTTGTAATGATGTGCTGGGTAATTGTGCTTTTAGAGTCATGAGATGATGACATTTTGCTTCCGTCGGAACATCTAGTGTTGCAAAACCAAATTAGTAACCACTGTAATAACTGGTACAATAAATTCAAATGTTTTAAAGTGATGCTTGAACTATTTTAATGTATTATTCAGGTGAATAAACCTTGTGGTAAAGTGCAGATATATACTGCTGACATTTCTGAGATTCCCAAGTGCAACTGCAAACCCACGGATGAAAACCCTTGTGGCTTTGATTCTGAGTGCCTAAATCGGATGCTGATGTACGAATGCCACCCACAAGTCTGTCCAGCGGGAGAACGGTGCCAAAACCAGTGCTTTACAAAACGTCAATACCCTGAGACAAAGATCATCAAAACCGATGGGAAAGGGTGGGGTCTGGTCGCTAAGAGGGACATTAAAAAGGTATGAATCATTCTTGCCTAGCAAAGAATTGGTGACTTGTGATGCTGTTTGTGGGTCTGGTATATACTTTACTAGTGATACCTGGTATCTTTCAGGGAGAGTTTGTGAATGAGTATGTTGGTGAGCTGATTGATGAAGAGGAATGTATGGCAAGAATCAAATATGCACATGAAAATGACATTACCCACTTCTATATGCTTACTATTGATAAGGTAGAGTATTTTACATTCTTTCCCGTTACTCAATTATAACATTATTTTGATCTATTTTCCTTCTGTTGATCACCTTGGTATGGCACTCGGCTACCTCTGATGCTCCACAGTTTCATATATTTGCTATGTTGTATGTTCTGTGCCTCCTTGCTCCATTTTATATATATGTATGTAAAAAATTTATATTTTATATATATATAAATGCATCTCATTAGTTCTAACTGCATAGTGTAATAGTATATATTAAGGTCTATAAATTGTGTTTTGTTGCTTGAAACCAAGTACAGCAAAAATATTTATCTGCCTAAAGGAAGTATGAAGTTTTGGGAAATAGTAATGATACAGTTGAAAGAATTACTGTTAGTAATCCTTTTACTACAATTTCATCAAAAAAAATAATGTCACTTGAGAGTAGTGTGGAATATAGTTGTGAGACTGTGTCCTATATTGTGCATTAATTTTTTTTTGCAACAGTCTGTCCCTTTCTTCGTTTATAGCAAAACTAGGTTTTTGTAGAAACTCTTTTCTGAAAGCACTGTCTGCATTAGTAGCGAGCCAGCACTCCACAAATTGATTTTGCTATAAATTAATCCAGCAGATTAATTAACACAGCAAATTAATCCAACATCTGCGGTTGTCTGTGCACACTTCTGAGTATTTTGTTCCTGAGAAGGGGAGGAGAGTGGGAAACCTGGATAGTAGGGAGTGTTGATTATATATAGTATATTGCTTCGGTCCCCAGGCAGCTGCGTAGGAGAAAAACAAGAGCGGGCTGTCGGTCCTGCATTTTTTTTCAGCCCTAATCACCTTTCTTTTGCCTGAGACTGTCCTGCTCTGTATTTCCACAGCTACTCTTTTCATTAGTCCTGTAACTGAGGAGTTCCTGCGTGGGAGTTATCACCTAAGAATGATGAAACCATGTTTCTCTGAACGCATACGTGTCTCGCCCCTCTGCTAAACTGACACAGGGTGTGAAATATCTGAACGGAACATCTATTTGGCTCTTGCTGTAGTTAATAAATGATCCTTGTCATTCTAGCTTTCAAAAATGCCCGTGCCACTCTGAGGCTGAGCTGCAGATGCAGTTAAGAGTGCGTGGACGTATGGGCACGTAGTCATGAGAGTCATACGTGCGCATTATAAAAATGTGCCAGCAGGAAACTATAATAATATTTCATAAATAGGCAAAGCTTTCTTAAGCAGCTCTGCAAAAAAACACAGTCAAGACTTTATTTTGTTAATGTCTGGTATGTTTGGCGGAGATAGAAATTAAAAGGCAATTGTGTTTAGGGATGGGATTTTTTTTAGTTTACCAAGAGCTTGTTTTTGTTTAAACTAGGCTGATTTGGGGAAAGCAAGCTGGTGAGAAACTGGTAATCTCTGCAAGTAATCATGCAGTGACTTGGTAAATACCATAAAGCACAGTGTTTGTAAATGCGTCACAGCTTTGTGAATGCAAAGTAAAAGGTAAATGGACTGAGTTTGAGTTCTGAGGCTTTTTGGAGGGAGGGGGTTCTTGACATGACCACCACGGTGCTCACAAGAACACTTATCCTGCCACGTGGCTGAGATGGGTTCTGAAAATGTGAGCTAGAGCACGAGTATTGCTTTGGGAGTGTCACATTCCAGGCCACATGAGACACTACAGTTTTCAATACAACATGGACCATCGGTTTGCTTGTGTGCTTCTGGGGAGCAACACCATGTCTGTTTCGAATACAACTACTGAAAGAATTTATGGAAATTTTTTTTTTTCATGAGGGGGGAGAAAAAAAATATTCATTCTGTTGCTGGTTTGATCTCCAGGACCGTATTATTGATGCTGGCCCCAAAGGAAACTATTCTCGTTTCATGAATCACAGCTGCCAACCAAATTGTGAAACTCTAAAATGGACAGTAAATGGAGACACTCGTGTCGGCCTGTTTGCTGTGTGTGATATTCCTGCAGGTATATCAGCTTATGTTGGTTTTGTTTTAATTCCCTAAGTTAAACCTTCTGCACAGTTATGAGTGGGACAGTCATGGTTTAACTGAATCAGTGTGAATATTTTTTAGAGATGTCAAAGAAAATGTCTGTATCTTTTTTTCAAGCGATGATAATAGACTTAAAGAGTGGGGCAAAAAGGATGTTTAAAAATATGTATGTTCTTGTTTGTGTATGCACATGCACACACGTATATCTATATTTATATCTATTGTTATGATAATAGATCAGCAATCAAGTACAAAACCAGAAGGAAGACATGTAATGAAATCTGTATTTGTTTTTAATAATTTTGATAGACTTCATTACCTTGTCCTTCATAATGAAAGGGTATGTCTTATCTCACTCAGGGACAGAGCTGACTTTTAATTACAACCTTGACTGTCTGGGCAATGAAAAAACAGTCTGCAAATGTGGTGCCCCAAACTGCAGTGGATTTCTTGGGGACAGACCAAAGGCAAGTAATACATCAAGAGATTTTGACTGTGTCTTGCCTACTAGCCTTGTTTTTTCTTTTGGGGTATGCGTTGGTGGACAAGTTTTACGTTATGATAAGGGTTAATGCTGCTTGAACAGATGCTAACTGCCCTCTGAGGAAAAAGCTTACTGTTTCTCTGGCTGGGAAGATGGAAGCATTCTTTTGCCAAACATAACCTTGGTGCTAAAGGATACGTTTTTATGCTGTAATAGTACAGCAGGCGATACTGCTTTTGGGAACACCCTAAAATATTTTCTCCCATTTTCTCCTATGAGAAGTTAATTACTCTGGGTCCTGAATAAGAAATATTGCTAGCTACTGGTGCTAGCTTCTGGAATCAAAAGTATATTAGGAATAACCTTCCTAGTCCTGTTTGAAGTGTGGGGAGGTGAAGGGTTGTAGGAGCTAGGAACTGACTAAGAATGAGCCTAAGTCTAGTCAGTGAGATTATTCTAACATTGCAGTTTATATTTACCCCATCTAAACTTTAAAATCTGATTATTTTTAAAATATTTTCACTTCAACTGAAGAATAAAAAATGTGGGTTTAGAGTGAGGGGAAAAAATACCAAACTACATCAAGAAATGGCCTGTATGATTCATCCCAGGTCAATTTAAAACCTGTAATCCAGCAAAAGTTGATGGAGCTTCCTGAAGGACTGGCATAGGAGTGCGAGGGCAGGCATTGGGCACATTCCCAAGAGAAAAAAATCTCAGCTGTGGATATAGAAAGGCTGCACCTTCATGTAGTCCTTCACACTGCTCAGTGTCAGGCACTTCAGAGGGTGGACTTAAAATCTCCAGAATTCACATAGCTGTTTTTTGTTAAGGGAGAGGCTTAAGTGGGGTTGCACATAAGCTTATGATCAATTTATGCAGACAGCCATGAAGAAATGAAATGTTACAGTTCAATTTTTCAGGGCCGTCTGCATTGGTAGATAGAATGGGCTAATTTTAAAGAAAGTAGGTAATGATTACTGGGGTGAGGGGGAGGGAATGATGGTAGGATGTTGAAAAATCATCCAGAATGATTTTTTTAATATGATTTGGTGAAGGAGAGTTGAAGTGCAAGCAGCAGAATGTCTTATTAAAATAGGGATAAAGCTTGGTATGTTCTTTCTAGCGTTATGGGCACAGTTACAGTTCCTGAAATTCTACTGTTCGTTCCTCAAAGAAAGGAAGTGGAGGCTGTTTTTAATAATTCCAGCATGAGTATACACAACTGAAAGAGAAAAAATGGATATTGAAGTTAAGTGATTGGTGGCGCAAGAACAAAATGGAGGTAAATCAAGTGCAAGTAGATTTGACTGGAAATTGGAAGACCTTTTTTCAGTCATAGGAAAGTGGAGGAGCTTTCCAATAGGAAAGGATTGTAGGGACAAGATCTGATTTCAAGTTGACTTTTCACAAGGGTCAGTATGGGGGTTTTTTATCAACACAGATAGGCACCGTGAGGCTCTGGGCAAGCCTGTACCAAGTCAAATTTTTGCCTGTGTGGATGGTCTGCCAGGCATGCCAACAGTTTTGCCAGATTGTGTAATATTTTTCCTTTGCAAAACTGGCATTCATAGATTTGCGTCTTACTCTTTTAGAATTCTACCACTAATGCCTCAGAAGAAAAAGGCAAAAAGACCAAAAAGAGAACACGGAGACGCAGAACAAAAAATGAAGGGAAGAAAGAATCTGAAGACGATTGTTTCCGTTGTGGTGATGGAGGCCAGCTGGTATTGTGCGACAGGAAATCTTGTACTAAAGCTTATCATCTTTCCTGTCTTGGTTTGGTGAAACGACCTTTCGGTGAGTTGGTTTGCCTCTTACATAAATAACTAACTTGTGCAGGTACCTCGTTTGCTGCACTGAAACCTTGTCAAGAGTGTCATCTTGAAAACACTGTTTTCTTATGGTGAGAACTTGGTTCGTGCGTCACGTAGGAGCTCTTGAGTATGGAGACAAAATAATGGCTTCCTTCTGCCTCTCCGGCAAAATGAGCCTTTTGTTTTACAAATGTAGATAATTGACTACATCACTCAATCATCACTGTGGCCCTGTCACAGGACAGTAGATTATATCTAAGAAATGCATGGAGCCAGCTGAGTTCAAGCCAAAAGAATAGCAGCACCATCTGGAATAAGGCAAGTAGGAAAACGTTAAGGGCAGCAGACATCAGGCTGCAGTTCCAGATACCACAGGAGTTACCTGATTTCACAGTCAGCCATGTCAGGTGGGATATGAAGAAGTGAAGCAGGCAAAGCCTGTTATCCCACAAGCAAGTAACACAATGACTGGTAAGATACGCTGGAGCAGAACGCCTGTAGGTGTAGCACACCAGCCATCCCTGAGCACAACTTGCAATGAACGGGTGGGCGTTGTAACGGCAAGCAGCAGTTGACTGGATGTTTGGATACTCTACCAGCCTGCAAGTTCTGTAAAATGCTATTTAATAAAGCCTGAATAATTTCTTCTAGCTAGAGTTGACTGCTGTATTTAAACGAGAGGATGTCAAGTCTGCTACTTACTGCTGTCAGTGGAGCTGATGTAGCATTTTGATTTTTGAGATTACCCACGATAGTTGCTGTCTCGTCTTGCTTGGTCAGGAAACTCATGCGTTTTTCAGCTGCTAAAACACAAAACTTCCTTTAAAAGACGATGACACGTTCTACCCCCCACTAATGTGCTTTTGTTTTTGATCCCAGGAAAGTGGGAGTGTCCTTGGCACCACTGTGATGTTTGTGGCAAACCTTCCGTTTCTTTCTGCCACTTCTGCCCAAATTCTTTCTGCAAGGAACACCAAGATGGGACAGTACTAAATTCTATGTTGAATGGACACTTATGCTGCTCTGAACACGTTCTTGGGGTGGATTCTGTTGAACCTCAGAAGACTGAGAAACCCCGCAAAAAACTGAACAAGTTGAAGCCTAAGAGAAAGCAGAGGAACAGATGGATGAGAGCTGAATGCAAATAGTCATGGACTGCAGTTTCTACTGCCAACACTGTCTTGTAGATAAGTTGTGAATATGACCAGGGAAGGACACAATTTTACATATATTCTGTAAAGGTTACGGGGTGGGGGGGTGTGGGGGGGGTGATTTTTTGTTTTGTTTTGTTTTTATAAATCCACTGAGCCAACCACAGCAGTCTTCTGCTGCTTCTGCACTGATAACGAACTGCATAGTTCAGAAAATTTCAGGACAAACCAAACTTATTACTCAGCATTACAGTTACACTTGAATTGTTACGAATGTAAAAGGTTCCCTCCAAAATACTTTCAGATTGGAGGTAGGTTAAAATCAAACCAGGTAGGCGTAAGCATAGGTTTTTGAGATAGTATTTGTCAACCAACAGATGTTTAAAATAGTATATCCTTGAAAGAAGTTATTAGCTCTCAAGTCCTTTTAAGTAAGAAGTGGCTTGGTCTGTGGTCCCAATGAGATTTGCTTGCTTTGTGTGTTTTTGAGCAAGTGCTTGAATGCCATTCATGATCCAGGTGCGTATCTCGCTATAACCACACACATAACAATTTGTGCTCTTTAAAATAGCTCTCCAATGATTCTTAAACAAACATGTTTTTAAATATCCTTCCACCAAGAAATATAGTGCGTGGTGGGAAAAGCACACCCTGTACCAGAAAGGGGAAATCTTACGTTGTAAGAGATTTTTTTCTATACTGTTTTTTCCTGTATTTCATTCCAGCGAAATAGAAGTGACTTGATCTTGCAGAGCTGTACAAGTCTGGATTTAAAGGGATATTGTCTTGCAATCTAGGCCCAATACTCTAGGATTTTTGTGTCTTAATAAAAATAAATCTTACAAAACCTATTATTTGAAAAAATTACTTGATTTTTTTTTTTTTTTTTTTCATTAATGTGAAGTAAAACGCAGAGGCAAACATTTCTTTGCAATGCTTGGAGCCCAAGCATTACAACATTGTGATAATGCAAAAGATGCCCAACAAGGAACAAAAAAGACCCCATGAATGAAACAGAAGGTGAAACGACTAAAGTGCAAAAACTAAATTCAAAACAACTAATTAAAAGTGAAATACATTTTTGAAGAAGCACGTAAGGAACAATTTTAATGTGAAATTTAGCCTGACTCTGTTCCTTTTGATGAAGTTTGTATAAAACTGGCTACTTGACTTGGCAGACTGAAATTACTCTTTACTTTTTTAGGAGCTCTGCTCTCGACTATCTTATCGCCACTGTGTTGTGTCAGCAAAGCTGTTTTGAATTCTTTGCTCCCGTTAGGTTCTCACACTTGCAGTGAGGTAAATATACAAGATTTAGTATTGGTGGAAATAATATTAGAACTAGGAAAAAACGGTAAAGAAGAATGTCTTTACCTGTTTTCTTCCCAGTGCATGTCATTGGTGTGTGATTAAGCAGTGTTACAAGTAAGTTTTGACTTGTGCCATTGTTATCTAGCCTATGTAAACACAATGTGCTCCTTCATGTCCATTTAGGAATTTGTGTATGTTCTAGCTTAGTTCGCCTTTAATAGTGCAGAAACTCTGTGTAGCCCTTTTGAAAATGAATCCTTGCTATATCATGAAAGTGTATGTTTTTTTCCAAAGTATTTCTTCAGGATTTGATTGCAGATTTAGTTTTTTGGAATTATCGAAATCCCCATTTGTTTCCAACACATACAAAACTTTGGTTTTATTAGAAGATATTAATTGAAAGAGGTTTTAAATGTAGCATTGTCCTATCCTGAACTCTTTGGGTTTTATTTTGTGACCAAATGCTTTGTTCTTTTAATCCATTTTTATAAACATTGTTGGAAGGTTAATTTTTTTTTTTAAATAATTTTGAAAAAATATCACAGTTCATAATAGGGGAAAGTGTTACACGTTTGCATTTTTTAAAGTGGTATGCCAAGCCTTGCACTCGAGCTAAAAATCAAGATTTCTTAATTGATTTTGAGGGAAACTTTCCCTCTGCTATAGATGTTTGTTATACCGGGACTGAAGCATAGGCCTGTGCCTAAAATCAAAACCAAAAAATGGTATTATGTATGTTTCTCTAATATTGGTTTTTGAGAGGAGGAAAGTGAGATCAGGTAGGAAAGCAGAAAGATTTTCCTCATTGCTTTTAAACAAAATGAAGGAATTTGATGTCATTGGGACCATTCTTTGAATACTATACCATGTAAGAAAGGCTTTATAAGAATACCTTTAAATAAGTTATTATAAAATTTTACCTTTACATTCCATTGCTTTTATAATTTGTTAATTTTTTAGTTGTTTTGTTGCTTTTTCCTCTTCATATATAGGTGTAACAGCTCTGGCACCCTGGAACAGTTATGCCCCAGGTCCTAAGAGGCAGATACCCACTTCCAGAAGCCACCATCTCACGTAGTTACTGATTGGCACTGCTGCAGTAACACCATCTGTTTTAAGATCGGTCGCGGAGCCTACGACTCCCTGCCTGCCTCTCAGGTGGGCTCACAAGCACATTTAGCATGGCAGGATGCAGGACAGCCACTCATTTTGTATCTGTCTGTGGGTAAATAAAGACTTTGGCGTTCAAAGCAATCCCTCTCAACGCTCTTTTCATAACGTTAAATTTACACAAACAGATCTTAGCAAGTGGCTGTTTGACTTTCTGCTTCCTTCTACCTCTTCTTTGCGCCTTACTACTCAACTCTTCAGGCCAATGAAGGCTTGCATCGCTGAGACTGCAAACTAGGAGTTTGCTTTCGAGTTGCTAGGAATTCATCCCTTCTGCTGATCGCATACTTTGGAGATTGAGCTTTAAAAGAAATGTGGATCATGTTCTCCCTTAATATGTACTGACCATGCAACCCCGTGAGCTCAGCTAAGTCACTCAGGTGATGATCTGGTAGAATTTTAATTTCTGAATCAGGAAAAGGTGGGGTTTAGGTGTCTTTTTAATGAAGGCTTTTGTACCTTACTCTGCAGCGCTGGGAAAATAGGATGAAGTTTTGTTAAAAAAAGAAGACAAAAGAAAAGTTGTTTCAGTATTTTCCTTCTCCCACTGTTCAAATACAAGGGAAAACGATCTTGAAAAATTAAGCTTTCTCATGATGCAATTCAATACTTTTTAGCATTCGGCAGCTTAAAATATTTTCTGTTATAAATTCACCTAAGTAAGATCTAAGTATGGCATATTATGTGGCATTAAATTATGTACTTAGTGTCTTGCCCATCGAAGTAGAAAAATGTCTTGCCTTTTCCAGCAAACTCTTCAAAGCTGGTACCTGATAACCAAATTCAGGATTTGTTGTTCTTTTATCACATGAGCAAGCATGGAAGCAATTTTCAGTTGAATATGTTAGATGTATTTTCATACAACCTAGGAAGAATAATCAAATTAAATGTCTGTTTTGTTCAATAGCTGTGTGTTCATGGTCAGTTTTTAGGGTTTTTTTTCATTTGAATTACTTGGAAAAGCAAAATATCTTGAAAGACATATTAACGGGATTTTTTTTCACATTGTTGAGTCATATTATTCCATGTCTGACTGCTTGAGAAACTTCAGTGTCTAATTAAATATTAAAATTTATTCCTAGTTATTTAAGAAGTTGCTAATTCTTTTTTCGTAAAACAGCTCTACATAGTTATTTTTGTACCTTTTTTCTTTAAAGGAAAAAAAGTGAAATTGTACATACCAAGCAAGCATGGTTTGGCAGTGAGAGAACTGGATGGTGTTCTCTCACAGTGAAACTTAAGACTGCGAGACTTCCTAAGAGACTCTGTGGAAACAATGTTTTAAGCTTATATGGCAGTGATAACGATTGTGCTTTGGCTTGTTTTCACAGCATTGCTTATCATAAAAATACTGACTTTTTTTGCGGCACAGGTTTTCCTGCTACAGTACTGTTTTCTGTTGTTCATAATTTTACAGGCTTTAACAACTTTGAGCTGGAGTCATGCAGTCCCACCAGTTCTGTTTCCTTGGGTTTGTTTAGCTGTCACTGGTGCTGTTCCTGCTTGGGCAGGTCTGAATGTGGCTGCGTTTTGCTTTTCCAGCTGGGTTTTTCTTTGGGTCTGGTTTGACTTCATGGGTGGAATCTCCCACGTCTGACAGCAGCTACCTTGGTTTTTTGTAAGAGCGTTTCAGAAAATTGCTTTGATACTAATGGGTTACAGATCCTCTGGCGCTGTGCATCAAGGTTGCGTCCTTTTGCTGCTCCTGTGAAAAGCCACAATTTTTTGCCAGTTGAGAAACTTAATGCCTGTCTACCAAAGAGACAGCGTGAGAGAGACTGTTGGGGAGGGCGCGGGGAGCACTGCCTGTGCCCTGCAGTGGAGTTTGGGTATGGTTAGAGGTACTATCCATGTTGCTGCTGATCCAGATTTGAATGACAGAATGGTGTGGGTTGAAAGGGACCTTGAAAGATTATCTAGTCCAACCACCCCACCATGGGCAAGGACACCTTCCGCTAGACCAGGTTGCTCAAGGCACCATCCAGCCTGTCCTTGAACGCTTCCGGGGTGGGGCATCCCCAACTTCTCTGGGCAACCTCTCTGACCACAAAGGACAATGTACCTCTCTTCCCATCCATTTATTCATCTGACAGAGTTGAGAGACCTCAGAGAACTGATATATTTTTTTTTATTTTTTTTTAAACACAGTAACACCTCCCCTGGGGAGGGGAGAATGGGCAGCTGAGGGCAGTAACCACTTAACCCCCCACCAGCTGGGTTACTTCAGCTGACTCTGCTGCTGCACTAGCCCAGTGAAAGACTAACGTGACAAGCAACACCTGCTTCCACCTCAGTGCACATTCACTTAAAAGCATAGATCTTTTAATAGTGGGTACTATTTTTACTAGCACTCCTAGAGCTGGTGGAGCACAGCACTGTGACGAAGGGTCACAGCTGGCTGGTCTGTCTTGGGTTACGCAGACACCTGCTCTGGGTATGAATTTTGCCATCAGAGAAGGAAGACAACAACATGGGAAGGTTAAGAGACCACAGGTACTGATTTTGTGGAGCAGTTGAACCTGGCTCCATTACAGGTGATGGGCATTTGTGAGTGCCTGGTGTGCCGGTGGGACCTCAAATGGCCATAAGGACCAGGTGCAGAAAACTAAGCATTGCTGTGAGAAAAAACATGGTAGGGAAAATAGAGCAAACAACAAGTTTTAAAAGAGAAGAGTCAACCAGCCACACAAACACCTACACAATTTGAAATCATCCCCCTAAAATACAAATCACATCAGTTTACCCAGGTGGTTAAACCGAGCCAGCTGCGTGGGAGAAAGCTTGGAGAGCCACAGCTCCATGCCCAGCAAACAGGTACAAGTCACAGGTGCTGCTCTCAGGGGTGGGAGATGAATCCAGAGTCAGGGATCAGGCCAAGTACTTTGCATGGGCATTTAAGCGATGGGTCTAGTACAGGCACATCTCCTAAGTGGGCAAAGATGTGTGAGGCATCTTCCATGGCTGCAGCATACTGCTCTGTTGGGTTCCAGAGGATTGCCACAGTTCCATGTCTTAGCAGTGTGTCTTGGTGGAGAAAGGAACAAGTCCTGGGAGGTTTGCTGGAAGTTGTGAGTTGCTTTTGTAACTCTAGCACAAAGCACCACCTTACAGCAGGAAACGAGAGAGGTGTGTTAGTTGATTCCTGGACAGTTATTTTAGTTGCACATGCTTTCCCACAGCTGAGAGGAAGGGGAAGGCTTTGGGATCCCTTTCCTTGACTTACCTTTGCTTAAAGTAATGGCAAAGTCTTAAGAATGGGAAAAAAAAAAAAAATTGGATATTCTTAAAAGGAAGCACATTGATGTTAGGTCCTGCTCAAGGGATTGTTGTATCCCAGGAACCTCAATAACCAGAGCAGTTAATCCTCACTCAATTTGTTGAGCTAACTGTTGAAATGAAGAGAGACAGAGTTGTTTGCTGGTTTTTGAGTTGTTTTTTTTTCCCCTGAGGAAAGGAGAAAAGTATTTACTTGTGAATGGAGCCAGGAATTGAAAGGGAAAGACGTTTTCCATCAGTCCATTCTAGTATAGCAGGCAGCTGGGTTGGTTAGCACAAGTACCTACAACTCAAAAATTGAGTTTTATTTCTCAGCACTTACTTACTTTAGCTATAAACAGGTTGCTCATGGTTAAACATCTTGCCCATATGCACACATCGGCATTGCCCCAGGCAAAAGAGAAGCGGGTCCTGTGCTACCAGCCAGCGTAGACTGGTTCTGTGTGCTCAGTCCCCCCGTAAGTTGTGTGTTGTCCTGACCCTCTGGGAAGCAATAGAGACTTTAACGATTTCTTGCTATATTCTTGCCTTCTTCTTAGAATTATTAGAAAGACAGCAAGGATTCCACCTGAAAGGTAAGGAAGGGTAATTATTTTCAGATAGGAAGGTAGAGAGTCAGGTGATGTTTGCTGTAGGGCTTCCCAACTCAAGTATTCTCTTCTGGTAAAATAAGGGGGTTTTTTCTCCTACATACTCTGCACAAAAAAAAAAAAAGTTTGGCTAGCTATCATAATAAATACTCAACTTCAGCATTTCAGCTTTCCTCTTGGAAGCTGCAGAGAAGAACAGCAGGTTTTAATGAAATAATTCAGTAACTTGCCATTTCTCCCATTTACTCTCTGCTCTATGGAACTATTCTTTTCCCCTTGGCATCTTACCCATTGCAGATCCCACTGAAGGATCTTGTTGAGAAATGAGTTTGCTCTGTGCAGCGCTTACACTGACGCAGAAGTAGTAACTGACCTAGATTAACTTTGAGTCTAGACTGAGATCAGGACTGTCAGGAAAAATTACTGTTAGGTTGGGCATAGACATGGAAATAATTAGCAAATATCAAGTACTGCGACATCCTGGTTGTTTGTTTCTGGCAGAAGCATCATGAGGGAAAATTGATCTTAACAGAAGGGCACAAATCTGTCGCTGTCATGCAATATGGCCAGACAAATACATCCAAATTCAGGTTGCGTGAGCAGACAGGCTCATGGTAAACAATTCATCTGTTAGACCAGCCATGAAATACTCGCCGGTTCCTGTGTGGCTGTGTTCTTTCGCTCCTCTCAGCAAGTTCTGTGACAGGCAGGACTTCACCAAGGAATGCTGTTGTGTGACCCTCAGACTTGTTTATCAATCAGAAGTGGCGGTTAATGGGCCGTTGTCCCTATGTGGACAGGCTTTTTATATGCTTCATTTTAATCCACTTTTTTCTAATTAATACTCGCTCCAGATGGCATCTGTTTTGGCAGATTTTTGGACTACAGCCTGGCACAAGGGGATAGGGGCCAGTGGAGGAGCTTTCGCTGGGCTCCAAGCCATAGCTTGTGAGAACAACCCTCGTCCACTCCCACCAGGACATTTCAGCCCTCCAGAAAAGAGCAGTCAACTAGAGCTGCAGCTCCTCCAGCCCCTGCTGTCCTTTTTCTCCTCCTGTGTATCCATAGAGCCTTCTCCTCAGGTGCCAGGAGAAGCATTTGATGAGAACAAGCCCTGCTTGCTTTGTTGTTGGAGAAGCAGCTTTGCTCTCTCTTGTTCATTGCAGGATTAACACACCTCTTTTATCTCCCCCCTGCCTTTTAACCGGAGCGAGCTGGAGTGGAGGATGGCTCTTCAGGAGGCACATAACTGTTGCACTTGAAACACAGAAATCCACAGATACGAGGCTATAATTCCTTACCCTCAGATGACTTAGTCATAGAGATGACTTAGAGGTTAAAGTCTTGTGGCACCTACAGTGGGTTTTCTGTTCATCTGCCTGTGCACTAGAGACAACTCCCTCTTCCCAGCTTGCTCCTCTGCCTTCATCGCAATCCATAGCATAAGAGTTACTCATTTGTGTCATAACTGTTATCTCTGATTAAACCTCCCCGAAACTTCAATTAAGAACTGTAGAACCCTTATTTTGCCCTTTGCTAAGACTACAAGTGCATATTCATTGTTTTATTGGCTATTCATTGAGTATTCATGGTGTACCTTCCAGGTGGAAAAGCTCAGCCACCCATCGGCTTGCCCTAATTATAGCAGGAGGCATCTGGGATGAGGGATGCTCCACATACCAGTAGGTGCTGGTTGTCTTTCATTCTGTTGGCTACAAAGTGCACTACAGCTTCAATACAAGCTGGCAGCACCCCATCCTGCTGGATGCTGCGGCAAGGGTTACAGGGAGAATGCTTTTGGGAAACTTGAATTCTCCTACCAAAAGGAAGTTGTCCTTTTTTCTACTTCTGAGCAGCCAAGAAATTCCTGGTTTGGGATCGCATACACACTCCTGCTTCCCAAGGAAAAACAACAAACATTCAGCAGTATGCTAGCCTTCCTTCAGAGCAAATACAGCACTATCCCTTCTCAGAAATGGGGAAAGGATTATCGTTTGCACTGAAAGCAGCCAGAAAGACCTTTATTAGAAATTCAGGTTTCCACAAACATAAAATACACCATCCAGAAAACACTATCAGCATAACGTGAAGGCACCCAGCTGTACAGGGGTGTCTTAAGTTTTACCGGAGGGCAGAGAAGACCGACACTTACCTGCTGAGAAGATGGCCAGGAGAAGGACCATCAGGGGAGTCAGCTGGCAGGAGTTCCCTGCCTTGTAAAAAAAGACCTCCATGCAGTACGCCGGCTCAGCACTGCCCGCAGGGCAGAAGGCATCGGGAGGGCACTTGACCGGGTTCACATCTGGGCTCTGTCCAAGAGAAAAAGTAACTCAGCACCAGCAAACAGTGAAGACCACAGAAGGCAACTAGCGTGAAGGGAGGTGACAATTTAGCATTGAAAAAACAGGAGAAAAATAACCAAGAACTGAACCTGCCATCATTAAATCGAGCCTGTCTGCCCCTCGGGTGTTACTCAGAGTAGGACGAAGAGCAGGAGGTCTCGTTACACACCCCCATACATCAGGCCCCCTCATTGATGGATACACCATCCTCTGACTTTCCCCTGACGGCTCAGTGAGAGCCAGCGGCTCCAAGGGTGGCACAAAGCCAGACTGCCAGTGTCATTACTTTAACCGTCTCCCTCCATCAGGGCTCTGTCTATGTTTAAGAAAAGGAAAGAGGCTCCGATAAAAATGGTGCTAATTGAAGCATATTTAGCTTGTCAGGGGACAGCTATTTTTGTTAATCCAGGCTGTCAAACCAGCTGACGGAAACTCACAGAGCAGTAGTGATTTTCCGGGCACAGGTCGCAGCTCTCCTTGCCCCACTGTAATTGGTATTCTCCCGTCCTACAGAGCTTGCATTTGTTGTCGCTGGGACCTTTGAACATACCTAAAATAGCAAATAAGCACAAAATTAAGGTCTGGGACTAGACCCCGGGGCCTTTGCAATTGCATATGGATGATTCAGCTTTCAAAGCCTCGAGGAGAAAGACCATTAAATACTTCATGTGCATAACAAAAGCTGAGCCTGGACGTTGGTCCTTGCTCGGTGGCACAGGGGCAGGATGGAGAACAAACAGGGACAGAGGGACTAAAGGATATCTGGGGTTAGATCTCGGCAAAGCAGTAAGAGTGAGCAGGAGTACGGTGGCAGGTGGGTTTAGCAGTGAGCTCTGGCTTTAAAGCAGCGGGAAGGCTGGAGCTGGAGGTCAGCAGAGCTTCATCCCCTCTAATTCTGCATTCAAACACCTTTTCCAGCTGTTTGAAACTTGCCAGGCAAAGTTTAAAGCACGGCTCAGTTTCCTACTTTGTGGGAATGACGGGTCACAGAAGTCCCAGGTCTGAAAGCGGTAAATGCTTTCCTGCATGGCTAAAACGCAGCTTGCCTGCGCGCCACCCCTCCTGCCGCCTCCGGAGCGGCGGCTCGCCAGCAGCTGCAGGGGCGGCCGGCGCGCTCTGCCCTCCGCTGATGTCATTTGAGCCAGCGACGGAACGAGCAGAGGCGTTTCCCCAGGTCCCCTCGTCGACTGTCCCCGGTGCCGTTGCTGCATCCCAGCCTCAGGCAGCCCCCGTCGCCAGGCTCCGCTGGCACAAGGGAGACGAGTCTCGGGGAGAAACCATCCCTCCTGGCGCCGAAGCCGGGCGCTCCCGGTTACCTGGCGGGCAAGGCGCGCACTCCTCCGCTGCCTCCTGAAGAGCCTCGTGCCCTCCGGGG